>NC_062231.1:16295794-16944203 GCF_902686445.1 Sciurus carolinensis | reverse complement strand
CAATTATGCCACTCGGGGTCAGAGTGGAAATCCTGAAGTATTTAAAAATATATATCTGAAGGCACTGGAGACCCAGGCAGGCAATGAGCAGTCAAATGTCCAGATTGCAAGAGAAAGGAAGCGTGGACATGATTGTGATACTGGGGACAGCTTTTGGTCTCACGTCACCTAGCAACTCAACCTGGTATCACCCTCTAAGCCAAAAAGGGGAACAGAAGATTCCAAGAGGAGCACAAGTAAACACAAAAATGGTGTTAGCTAAAAGAGTGTTAGCTAAAGCTCAAGGTGAGGTCATCCCAAGGAGCTGGGAAGCAAAAATTAGAATTTAGGGCCCACTGATGATGAGTGCCCAGCTGAACATTCAGGCTTTCAATTGAGGTATCTGATGGGGCACACTGAGGAAGGGATAGGAATGGCGGTGGCTCAGTGGCAGACCATTTGCTTAGCATACTCAAAGCCCAGGGTTTTATTTCCAGCTTCACAAAAACAGAGAAGCCCTTTGGCTAAGCAGAAACACCAACAGTTCAAACAACAAAACCCAGGTCAGGTCAGCTCAACTACAAACTGTATTGAAGTAGCACATCCCCAGCCTGACTGAGGACTAGGTGCAAAACTAAATCTAAGGAGGTAACACCAGGCTGCTACGTTATTCCTGCAATTCTTCGTAGAGCATCTGACAATGAATCAATGGTTTAAAAATGTATACATCATTTGACTTGAGTCCAAACTAAATAAACAACAGACAATAGCATAAAAACCATGCAACTATTGAAAAAATAAATACATTTAAAAAAACCCAAACACCTCAAAGAAAATTAAGAAATTGGAGGTATCAGGGATTTTAAAATTACTGTAATTCCAGAAAGTCAGAAGATATAGGAAATTTAAGAAAAAAAATTGCAATCTATAAAGAGAATTAAATAGAAATCAAAGAACTGAAGAATACAATAACTGGAATTATACTTGACAAAGCTAAATATAGAAGGAAGAATGGCTAAGAAAAATACTAAGGTTAAAGTAAAGAAATTATTTTAAAATAAATATATGAGAGAATATATGAGAGTCAGTATTACAGTGTAATATATATGTTACTAGTTTCCAGGTATGGAAAGAATGTGGTACAGAAAGCTTTGAAAAGATACTGATAGAATTTTCCAAGATAGGAGACAGACATCAATGCACAAATACAAAAATAACCATAACCATCAAGCTGGATAAAGATACAGTAAACTATACTTTGGAAGCTCATAATAGAGTGTTGTAAAAAAAATGGAAAAAAAAATCTCAAGACCATCACCCTCAATACATCATCCTCAAAGATGAACAGTAAGAAATACGGGTGAATTCTTATAAGAAATCAAAGAAGCCTAAAGGCAATGGAAATGTTCAAAATAGTGAAAGAAATGACTGCCAAGCTAGATTTACATACCCCACAATAGAATCCTTCAAGAATAGGGGAAATAAGGGCTGGGGTTGTAGCTTAGCAGTAGAACACTTGCAGAGTATGTGTGAAGCTCTGAGTTTGATCCTCAGCACCACATAAAAATAAATAAAGGTATAAAAATGGTTATATCATTTTTAAAAAGAATAGGAGAAACCAATATTTTTGGACAATTTAGAGGAATAAATTTGTCACTAGCAAATGTACATTAATCGATAAAGAATGGATAAAGAAAATGTGGTATATATACACAATGGAGTTTTATTCAGTTATAAAGAAAAATGAAATTATGTCATTCACAGGAAAATGGATGGAATTGGAAAATATTATATTAACTCAAACTCAGAAGGTCAAGGGTTGTATGTTTTCTTTCACATGTGGAAATTAGAAAGGAAAAAGGAAAAGAGAGTGGAAAGGGGCAAAAATGTCATGAAAATGTAAGAAAGACCACAGAGTAAAATAAAGGGACCAGAGGGAGGGAGAAGGGAAAGCAAAGGGCAAACATTGGGGACTGATATTGACCAAATTCTTATTTTGTGCACAGGTACAAAAATGTAACGACAAATTCCACCATCATGTACAACTATAATGCACCAGTAAGAATGCATGGGGTAAAAAAGAAATACTTGAAGTTCCTCTAAAAGGGGTACAGGCCAAAATAAAAAATGAGGATAAATCTGAATGAAAAATGACTATATTAACAATATATGTTCAGTGCAGTAGTTTATGTCAACGGGGCCAATTTTATGGCCTCTTTCCAATCTATCTTTACATTCTTGTTTCTGTATTCTATCAGTTACATCAGAGAGGTGTATTAAATATATTAAAACAATTGAGCATCCCATCCTGAGATAATGAATAATATGCAGGCTTAGCTAATGCTATTTAAAATTCTGTACAGTAAAATACATGCATTAAAATTGCAAAATAATTAAACAATCATTATTGGAAATATTTTTAATGTTTTGGGTTACAAAACATTAATGGGGAATCTCTCCTATACTCTTCTGAATAGGATCTCAAAATCAAGGAAAGCACAAACCACATTTTGGCTTTGCCTTCAATTTTACTAGAAAACATGTATCTTAATTATAATCATGATTAACCTGTAACTAGAGAAGGAAACAAATTTAACAGTTTCCCTTCTTTCTTGCCACAGCAAGGCTGGGGATGCAGAGAGGAACCAGTACAGAAGAAAAGCTTAGACACACCACCTGCTTGACGATTCTCCCACCAGGCAAATCTGGGATATTTTGAACACAAAATAATCCAATCCAGTAGTATATTTTGAACAAATAAAAGAATGGGAATATAATTTCATAATTACAATGTCAGATAAATACATAAATAAGAGGAAGAGTAGAAAGGAGGGCTCTTTCTTACAGTAAAATGCTAAGCAGTAACTGGTACATGTGGAGACAATGCTAGAATCGGAAAATCAGGCTTCTGCACATTTCATAATGAAGCTGGGTTCAGGCAAGAATCATTGACAGATACTGATTTACTGCATACAGGGTACATTTTTGACATGGACCAGAACAAATGAATGGCATTAAAGTGTTTCCCAAAAGTATGTTTGTTAGTTGAAAGGGAAAATACAGTGGATAGTCGAGAAAATGGATTCCATGGCAAGGTAATGACCAGCAAGAGGTAGATGACCATCATGTGCCTCCATGTATAATGCCTAAGGACACAGCTCCTATCATATAACATGAATCTAGTCATTAGCAAACATAAGAGGCCCCAAACAAGAAATGCTCTTCTACAAACAACAGAAAACTTAAGTCTTCAAAAACATTGGGCATAAACATCAAAGAAATATGGGAATGTTCTACATTAGAGAAGACATGGAAATCAAGTGCATTCCTACTGTTAGACTGGATTGTGTATTAGAGGGGGAAATTTCAACTCTGAATGATAGGGTCAGTTCAACCACAAAATTGGAATCCTTTGGTAAATTTAACTACTGTATCAATGTTAAATTCACTAAAGTTGATAATTCTATGGTGATTACGTGGGACAATGATCCCGATGCTTAATATACACTGAAGGTCTGGGGCAAATGGCTGTGGTACGCAATGCGTTTTTTATTATTTATTTATTTATTTATTTTTACAGACTGCATTTTGACTCATTGTATACAAATGGGGTACAACTTTTGTTTCTACAGTTGTGCACAATGTAGATGTACCATTTGTGTAATCATACATGTACATAGACTAATGATGTCTGTCTCATTCCACCATCTTTCATACCACCACCCCTTCCTCCCTCTCATTTCACTCTATGTAATCTAAAATTCCTCAATTCTTCTCTTACCCCCCACTCCCCAACCCCCATTATGTATCATCATCCACTTATCAGGGAAGACATTCGGCCTTTGGTTTTTGGCAATTGGCTTATTTCACTTAGCATGATATTCTCCAATTCCATTCATTTATCTGCAAATGCCATAATATTATTACTCTTTATGGCTGTATAGTATTCCATTGTGTATATATGCCACAGTTTCTTTATCCATTCATCTGTTGAAGGGCATCTAGGTTGGTTCCACGATCTAGCTATTGTGAATTGAGCTGCTATAAACATTGATGTGGTTTCATTACTGTAGTATGCTTATTTTAAATCTCTTGGGTGCAATGCATTTTTAGTTCAGTTAGAAAGAAATCCTGTGCACATCTAAGAGATAGAATATGAATGAATGAACTTTATCCATGTCAAATAATAAGATAAAGTTCATTCATTTAAAAAGTGAATCCTAGTAGAGTACCCACGTGTGTTCTTCACATACAGCAATTTCTCTAAATTTGAAATTCATTCCAATTAAAGTTTAAAAATGGTTAGAATGATTATCTGTAGATATGACAGTTTTGTACACCCAGAAATCTTAAGATATATAAATAAACATTTGAAATTAGTAACTGAATTTAGCAAAATTACTAAACAAAGTTACAGTATTTCTAAAAATCTACAACAAAAATAAAAAGAAACCTTTAATAATATCCAGAAGTCCTTCACTAAATAACTAGAAGTAAGTCTAAGCAAGAATATAGAGTCCCTAATGATTCTTATGTATGCACACAAGGCACTAATTTAAAATAATCAAAGAAAACAAAGGTCAGTAGAGGAAAGGGAAAAGGGGGAGGTTCAAACCTTGCCACAAAAAAAAAAGGAAAATTATAAAAAGTTAAGTCAACCTGAAGGAAAATACATGTATAATATGTTGATGAATAACTGATGAATATCACTCAAACAAATTATGTGCAAAATTTTTATGACTGATAAGAAACACATTAAGTTCAATAAGAAAATGGACAAGACTTTTAAAGAGTATACTCTGTAAAGCAAATGATTATCTACAAGATTCTCAAACTCACTATTCGTCAGGGAAATGGACAGGAAAACAAGGAGGTAGCACTGCATGCCAACTAGGTGGGCTAAAAACAAAATAAATGGCCAAGGGCAAATATCAACAAGAAGTCAGTTACAGTGGCTCACACCAGTAATCCCAGCAACTTGGGAGGCTGACGGGTTCAAGGCCAGCCTCAGCAACTTAGCAAGAACCTATCTCAACATCAAAAATAAAAAGGGCTGAGGATGTTGACTCAGTAGTGGAGTGCCCCTGGGTTCAATCCCTAGTATCTCTTCAAAATAACAAAAAGGTGATACGGAACAACTAGACTCTCACAATTGACTCATGGGAGTAGAAATTTATACAACCTCTGTGGAAAACCATTTTGCATTACACACTAAAGCTGAATCTTGGCATACCCTGTGATACCTTCTTGAATATACACAATAGAAACATATATATTCAACAAAAACCATGCATAAGGATATTTATAATGGCATTTATAATTCTGTAATAATAAAAAAATGGAAATAACTCAGCAACAGTAGCATACATTGTGACATTCATAAAATGGAAAACCATGTATCAACAAGTGATAGTGATCAAAAATGACTTTCATTTTTTTCCTTTGGTACCATGGATTTAACCCAGGGGCATTTAACTACTAAGCTACATCCCCAGCCCTTTTTAAGTTTAGTTTTTGAGACAGGGTATTGCTAAGTTATTGAGGCTGCCTCAAACTTGAAATCCTCTTTTTTCAGCCTTCCAAGTTCTAGGATTGCAGGTGTGTGCCATCACACCTAGCTGGTGATCCATAAATGACTGAATGATTCACTCTGACATTCACTCATGAAACTGCAAACATAATATTGTGAATGTATCCATATACACCAGAGTATATGATGTAGGTTTTAGGAAAAGATGGAATTAATCTACCATGCTAGAAATCAGGATAACTGTCATCAACAGAGAACAGGAGGATATGTAGAATTTCTGGACTGCTAGTAATGTTCCCTTTATCAGGATAGGCATCACAAATGTGCATCCTATATCACAACTTTTCAATCTGTATACTCACAAATCCAGCACAATTCTATTTATGCTGTAACTCAACATTACCTACCAAATACAGTTTGATGTAACAGCTTCAACCAAGTTCTGCTGCATTAACAAATCATCCCACAAATCTCAGCAGCTACAACAAGAAACACCTTTCTCTTTCCTGACGAGGGTAGTTGTGGATTGCCTTCGGATCTGACACACGTATGAAAGGGTTACAGAATGGCTCTTCACCTAGATATGGCGTATCTCACTTCTTCCCCAGATCCTCCCAGCTTCAGCAAATTCTAAGGACAAGGTTGGCATCAAGGAAATGGGGTACATAAAGGAAGACACTAGGAGTAATGGTCCAAAAGAAGACTGATCATTTGCCCTGACCACATCAGGAGCTTCATCTTCTGCACCTAACATTTCAAGTGCCAGTGATAATGGTTTGTTAGTAGTTCTTTTTGCACCTTCTGCATCCTGTGCTGCAGTCTTTGCTTACCCCCCTTTCCTTGGCTTGGAACATTCTGTTCCACCATTTTTTCACCTGACTAAATTATATTCAGGTTTCTCTAATATAAGGTTCATATAATTCAAATTATTTGAAACCCCATTTGGCATGGACAGAGATACATCCTCATAGGTGTTTCCAGAAACAGCAGGTAACTAACAATGTGTAGTAAATACCAGTTCTGGGCCTCCCCTCTACTAAGAAACTTTCATTGACTTACTGCAGGATAAGTTATATACTTTGCTAAGGGATACACTGTGCACATCTCTGTTGATGTGCACATTAGACATCCATAATTCTGCTTTCAAGTTCATCTCCACCATTATAGTACAGGTCACTTAAAGAATGCTTTACTCTGTTGTGGTTAGCTTTTGTATCAGTGCAACCAAATTACCTGACATGAACAACTCACAGGAGGGAAAATTCACGTGGGGCTCATAATTTCAGAGGTCTCAGTCTACAGATGGCTGACTCCATTGTTCTGGGCCAAAGTTGAAGCAGGAAATCATGGTGGAAGGACCCAGTGCAAGAAAGCTGCTCAGCTCATAATGGAATCAGGAAGCAGAGTGTGTGGAAGAGAAGGGGCCTCAGAGCAGAGGTACACCCTGTGAACCACCTCCTCCAGCTGAGTATGAAGAGATAGTGATCAGGCAATGGGCCCCAATTATGGCTTATTCAAAGATGAAGATCACACCAAAAAACTAATGGGTAGAGATATTAATGGGCACCATTAAGACCTTTTTCAAATGTAAAAGACCATGAGGCTCCCCCATGGGAACACCAGTCAATTCTTTGTCTCAGAGAGGCAGGAAAATAGAAGGTGGAAGTGAACCCCACTGGGAATTATAGGAAAGTCTAAAACTATGGCTAAAAACACTGCCAGTAGCCTTGGTACTTTTTCAATGTCTGCTGCACAGAGACCATGCTCATAACAAAACCAGGTAAGTCCTAAGTTAGCATACCAAAATGGGTTTTCCTACAATCAGGCTCCCTGATATCTCTTCTCACTTAAATAAGTCCTATTTCATTTATTCCTCCCTTTAGTTACTTTCTGTAGATTTTATTCTTCAAGTTTGCCAGACAAGAACCCAGAAAGAAATTGGCAAAGCAGAGACTCTAGATCCATCTCAAAACTCTGGTTTCACAGCCACGCCCCATTGGCCTACAGCTACCACCATTCAAACCAGGATCGACTGGCCTGGTTACAGCCCTCATGATCTAACCATTGTATCTCTGGCTATTCTTAAATTAACAGAAGCTTTTGAGGGACAACTCAAATTCAAACTATAACAGTATACATTGTTTCTCCAACACACAGTAGGTGCTCAATAAGTGCTGAATGAATTGCTACGTGTTTCAACTTAAAGCTGATTTCAGAAAAAGCACATAATACATGGAATGCAAAGGTAACTATTATCACCCCAATGCTATAAATGATAATTCCTATTACTATATCTCGCTGTCCTAAAGCACTATTATTATAAGGCCCAAGTTGTTTTCTATTAGGTTCTTGGTTCAATGGACCTACAATCTGTCAAAGAGATGAGAAGTTAACTCTGTATCAATGAACAGAAAACCCACTTGCATTCCTGAAACATGGAAGGTAGGGGCCCAGCAAATGCAGTCTCAAAGTGCAGAGATGTCTCCTATTAATTGGCTGTTGTCCCTGATCCATTCCCCAATAGAGTTGCCAAGAAAAATCACTCCTGTGGGAATTTTAGAACATCACACAGAGTAAGTGTGGATGTAATAACCCATTGAGTATTAAATGGATGGCAAATGACCAATATAAATATTTATCTCGACTCTCCTCAGACAGCAAGTGAATCATTTATGTATTTGAATATATCTTCTCAGGTTTGCCCCTTAAGGTGACAGAAAAAATCTTTGGAAAAATACCACTACAGACATCTTGAGAACGGCATTAAAAACTGTTCATCACTGCCACCCTTATTATACCAGTGACTTTTTCCTGTAGTTCTTAAAAAAATTAAATAACTAGTGGTGAAATGCCTTGTGTTGTCCATGGTGAACGTCCTTCTAGAAAAGCACCCAGGGCTCACTTCTGAGAACATGAGACTCTCCCTGCTGACTTCTCCCACCTTCTTTGAGAAATGGCCATGCACTCTCCCCTCATTCTACTACTTGAGCATTTCAGTTATTCCTATGTGTGGCAATTGATTTATACAATGTTCCTGACTACCTGGGTAGAAATATCTAGATAAGGAGAATACCACTTTAGGGCTTCATGTATCCTCAACTTTTTTTTTTTCCAACTAATTTCCTTGAGGTCTAGTGATGCCTTAAAGTCAAAATCATTGATAACTATGTCAACAACAATCACAGCTAGTAGCAAGTACTTTCTAGGTACCATGCACGTGATAAGTGCACAGAACATAGAAAACATCATCTAATGTTCACTCAGCTCCCAGAATCCCCATTTACAGTGGAGGAAATGGACTTGAAGATATTGAGACATCAACATACATCCATCCAGTCTGCAAATCAAAGTGCAGGATTTGGGTTCTGATGTGAAACTGGTCCTCTTATCCACAACTTAAGAATATTCTTTAATTCTTTTTTTAAAATTCCCATTAGGGACTTGTTTTAATAAATGAATAACACAATTGTCTGAGACAATTACCACACGTGGATGTGTACAACAGAACAATCTAGTGACCAAAGATGCAGTTGGCAGTCATCACGGGATCAAGTACACATCATATATTTAGGTCTTTTATGAATGAAATGTTTTTTGATCTTGTACAGTTGCCTGGAGCCTAGAAAAAGTATTTGTCAATGAATGACCATTTCTGTTAAGCATACCCTTTCCTCACCCCTACACAGTTCCTCTTTTTGTGCCTACATTTAGGACTTTCACGACTAACTCTGATTTTGTCTTCGAATATTCTCTGAGCTTTGAGCCCGTCTCCAGTGGTCACTGACAAATGAAGTCTACAGTGGGTGCTGCTATCAAAACTACTGCACAGATGTGATCTTTTCAAGCTAGTGAATGATTTTTCACATGTAACTGGTTCTACCACATCCTGAGAAACAAATAGCTTAATTGACATGATCATAAATCCCATAGAAAAAGTATTTCCACTATTATTTATTTGGGAAAAAAATGTAGCAAATGAAACTGGAGCCCAGTTCTTTAAAAAAAATTATTTATAAGTAATGAAAGCAGGAATTAGTAACCATCTTGGCTACTCTTATCAGGTATTGTGCTACAGATATTTATGTACATATTACCTCAGTTAATTTGCATGAGAACCTTATAAAATTGCTGTTAATGTGTATATGTATCATTTTTTAATGTAAGACTTCTATTTCTTCTGAATTTCCAATATATTATGTATCTCATTTCTTTATCCATTTGAGAAAATTATAGACTTTCTACCTCTGAATATTACATCAAAATGAGAAACATATCCATTTTCTCCATCTGCCTATCTCGCTCTCTCTCTGTCCTTTGTCTATTGTTCATTCTGTCTGTTTCTGTTTCTGTGTGTCTGTCTGTCTCTCCCCACCCATGCTTTTTGTCTACTACTGCATCTGGTGTCTCTCTCTCCCTCCCCATCTCTGCTTTTTCTACTGCTCTATCTGGCCTCCTTTCTGTGTCTGTCTGTCTCTGTCTCTCTGTCTCTCTCTCTCTCTCTCTGCTCTGTCTACTGCTTTATCTGGCCTTCTCTGTGTGTGTGTGCTCTTTGTCTATAGCTCTTTCTGTTGTCTGTGTGTGTGTGTGAGTGTGTGCAGTCATGCGTGTGCTCTTTGTCTATTGTTCTGTCTGGCTTTCTCTCTGTCTCTCTTTTTCTCTTGTCATCAAACAGAATCCTACTTGTTTTTGAAAGAAGGATAAAGGGTATTTTGCTCTTGTTAACAAACCAAGCACATTCCTGCTTTACAAACTGCTTTTATAGAAAGTCACTCCAGCATAAGTTGGAATGCAAAGCCAAGGCAGAACAGAAGAAGAGTTTTCAAAATATTAATTCAATTTTAGGTTCACTTGGATACCACCAGGGACACCTTCCTCAGAACACACAAGGAGTTGAAAATGTTTTCCTATTTTGCTTAGGCTCATAAATTATTTCTGGTGTTCTTTCAGAGTCATTGTGATAAATCCCATAAGGATTAACAAAGTCAAAATGTCCATCCACCTGCCCATTGCAAATGCATCTTCTAACTCAGGATGCATTAGTCTTCATGGAATGGGAACTTCTATGCTGGCAAAAAAGATGATATTAGGCTAACATTAAAGAGAACTGTTACTTTCTAAAACATGGGTTCTTACCCTTCATTTGTGAATATTCTTCAAAGGGTCTCTAGTCTCAACTTATCAAATACAGAATTCCATGTAAAAAGAATATGCAAATCTTCATTTGGAGGAAGAGTGTTCATGATTTTTACTCGACTCTCAAAGGTGCCTGTGAGACAACTTTGAAACACTCTTCTTAAGGAAAAACAAAATAGAAATAGAACCCATTAGCTCTTTCTCAGTGTCACTCTCCATTTTTTCTTTTGCATCATAAGAAATGCACACAGAAAAGAGTTCCTTCACCTAATTCTAGGAACTTAGATTGATTAGATGACTTACTAGACTAGATTAGAAAGTATTACAATGAAGGACTGTAGCCATTTTTTACTATCATCCAACCAAATAGTTAGCATATTCTGATAGCAGAAACGACCAACAGGAGCAGATAAATGCCATTTCCCAAACACCTACTCCTACTAACAATGGTCACCTGATTGTCCTAAAAGCCACATGAGACTATCTGCATTCCCATTTTACAGAGGAGGAGCCTGAGCATGCAATGGTAAAACTCTTGCACTAAGACTTAAGACTTGTGGCATGCTGAAGAAAAATTCTGCTCAGTCTACTTCTGAATAAGTGGCAACATTCACTGTATGTGAGCCAGGTGTGAACCACTTTAAAGAAAGACACTGAGCAGGGAGCATGACCACTGTCCTTGGTTGACTGGTTAAGTAACCTGTCAGTAGCAATTCCAAGGACATGAGGAAGGACCATTATCTCAAATGATTCATGAGGTTACACTGATGAAAATTTGAAAGAACAGCAAAAATGTAAAATGTTTATATCAAAGCTGTACAGGAAGTCACTGATGTAACAAAAATCAAAACAGAACCAAGGAAAGAGGAAGAGTGAAAGCAATTGAGTTCAATCTTTATTAAGTCAGTAAAGGTATGAAGTAACAGTTAATCCAGCAAAAATCAAAACAAAAAGAGCAGGTAAGTAAAAGGAGTCAGGAACCACCAAATGGTGAAACTAAGAGATGCAGGGAGAAATCCAAGAAGCAAGACTAAGAACAATTCTATGCAATAAAGCAGAAATGGTGTGTTTCTAGAAAAATCTATGTGACAAAACCAAATAAGTAAAGAGGATCCAAATAGTCTTTTATGTGTTACAAAAGTTGAGCAAATAAACATTCCATCTGCCACCACACACACACAAATAGAAGGACCAGACGGTTTCATAGTCAAGTTCTGTCCGAAGCTCACAATTGGACCAATAATTTTCATGATATATACACTTTTTCAGGGAATACAAAGAAGAAACCCTATCAGCTATTTTTAATGCTATGATCTTGAGTACAAAAAAAGTCATAAATAACAAAATTAGAGAGCTTATAGGCCATTAGCATTCATGACATTAGTGAACTTGTTGCAAAAATCCCCCCCATTGGCAAAAATAAAGCCAACAATGCAATTTTTAAAAGGCAGTACTACACAACCAATTGGGGTTTATATAAGGAATGCAAACCTAGCACAGTTTTCAAATATCTGCCAATGAAATTTATCCCATGAACAAACCAAGGGAGAAAAAAATCACTTAACTATCTCAACAGAAGAAAAGCAAAGTGTTCAATAAAACTTAACATCCATCCACTCATGAATAAAAGGTGGGGGAACAAAAGACTTTTTTTTTTTTTTTTTGCTTTAGTATATTGGACATCTTTCTAATATAAACTATGAGAAAGCAATTCCAATTTAATGGAAGAGATGCCAAGAGATTCAAGATTAATGTTATCCACTATTAGTGTATAAAACTGAGGGAAAGATCAGTGAATCGTGCTCATAGAATTCTGCCCCCATGGGAGACGGAAGGGTCAATCCAAAACCACTGATGGAAAGATGAAGAAAGATGGACCCTCAGAGCATGAGTTTCTGGCTAGAATTTGTTCCTTGCTCACTATGTCAATTTCTTCTCCCAGTCCCCTCAGGCTGATTCTCTAGGTTAAGGTGGTGATCATGTTTGCTGTAGTAGAGGAAGGAAGTGACAGGCTGAACCCAGGGCAGGGTTGAAAATCTTCCAGAATCACACTGGGCCCAGGCTTCTCCAGGGAAGATGGACAGAGGGAAAGGAGGTGCTGGCACCAAGGGAGGGCTGAGCATAGGGCTCTGGAAAGTTCAGAGTAGCTGGAGGCCCAGGTGGCGGGACACACCTGGATAGCAAAGAACTCCTAGGGCCATGAAAGTCTGCAGTGCCCATACAAGGGACAGCAGTCCAAACCCCATCATATGTAAGCAGATGGAGCCATATGTGGAATGACAAAGGGACTTGCCCTAATCTGTCTCTCATATGGGACTGACCCAGCCCCATTAAGCCCATGATGGGCAGCCCAGGAGAGTGGTGGTCAGGGTAGCCCAGTGTTGGACAGGAGCCATGGCAGACAGACCCCATCTGGTTTCCGAGGTGAGCTGGTGTCTCCATTCCTCAAAGCCTCTGGACATGCACAGAACTGAAGGAGGCCTTGCTGGCTGAGAACTTTGGAAAGCTCCCTCTAGTGAGACTGCACAGGGGTGGCAGGGTGGGGACTGCCTTGAGAAAGCAGCTGAGGAATGGATGGATTGGGATTTCCAGAGACTTCAGAGACGATGCCGAGTCTGATAGGAACCATGATTCAATGCTCCGACTTGGGGCTAATTTGCCAAATGAGGTAGTTCCACCCTGACCTCTCTAGGCAGGTTGGTCTGGGAAGACAGAAAACAGGCCTTCCCAAGACTCATGGGGATGAAAAGTGGCCAAGAAAAGCTAGATTTGGGCTCCCAGAATACAATGAGAAAAATAGAGGGCTGTGAAGGACTCCAGGTGCAGGCTGAGCTGATGGCACCTTCTCTTCATGAGTCTGATCCTGACATTGGCTTGGAGGCAGAGGTGACCCTCCCCTGATCTTCCGAAGCCCCTAAAGAGATAAAGGGACCAGTTGGAGGATGGGCCTTCGGGCACCCAAGGGCACAAGTGTGTGACAGCCACCCCTATGGAACTCAGCAGGGACCACAAAGTTCCAGCCTCAGTTTGTTCTCAGAGCAACAAGCATGGCCTGGGGTTTGGGGGCTTCAGTCTTGGAGACAAGGCAGGGTTGCAGGTCTGTCTTCTTGGCCTGGGAATATTTGGGGTCCCCCAGCTGGGTCATCCAGATCACCCTTCTGGAATCGCCAGCTCTCTCCTCTCTCCTCAGTGGACAGGAGAGTGGGTGGGAGGGCAGCTTCACCCAGCAGGAGACACCATCTCCTCTCCGTGGGACACCCAGCCCCTCTCCTGGGCAGGACCCCCGGGGCCACACAGGCGTGTCTAGATCTCCATGTCCACAGGGTGAATGTTGCCCATTCTGTGCTCTCTGACCCACAGCTCTCTGTCTTTGGCCAGGTCCACTTTGCGAAGCAGTTGGTCCACAGGCTCAACTGTGCTTTGGTTGAACATGTCCGTCTCATGCCGCAGCTGTGTATATACTAGCACAAATGTTGCCGGATCATCTCCACCCTCTCCACTTCCAGCCGCTCCAGCTCCAAAGTGGTGGTCACCATCTCTTCAAACCACTTGGACTTGGGCCTGGTTGTAGAGGTCCACCCAGCACATGAGGTCATCACCAGCCTGTGTAGACTTCCTCGGTGCCTTCTGGATGTCCTCCTTTGTCTTGTTGCTCAGCTTGATCTCCAGCTGCTGGGTCTTCATCTCCAGGTCTCTCTGCTGCTCTGTGAGGGCTTTCCGGGCCTTCTCCACTGATGCATCACGGCTGGCGAGTTGCTTGCGGAGGTCAGCAATATGGTGGTCACACTTTTTCATGTCTTTCTTGAAGTTCTCACGAAAGTTCTTTAGGGGCTTCTCTACCTTGCTGTGCAGCTTGGCGGAGAACTTGAGATCAACTTCTACTTCATCTGCAAGGCTCTTCCTCACCTGAGCCCATGCTTCTCCCAGGGAGCCTTCCTCTTGTGCAGCCAACGAGTCCTGAGAGAGCTTAGCCAAGTTCTCTGCATATTCTTCTTCAATCTTTATCCTCTCTCGGACGAATTCGGACATTTCTTTCTGCATGTGTTTGCCCTTCAGTTGCTTTTGAAGCAGCAGTTCGAACCCCGCCACAGTGCCATTGCCTTGGGGGTCTTTCTTATCAGCCCAGAAGTAGTCACAGCAGCTCCACTCAGTTGGCTTCAGCAGCTGCTGTTCAGGGCTTGTGTCTGGGTGAGGAAACGTCACGCAATTTATCATCTTCTGTGTGGTCACCTTTATTTTCAAAATTATATATTTTGTCTTCATTGCCTGAAGTTCTGTCTTCCAAGTGGTCTCCTCTGTTGGTGCTACTTTCCATTGAATTTTTATTTTGGTTTATTGATTCTTTCATTTCAAAGATTTCTTCTAGATTTCTTCTCAGGATCTTTATCTCTTTCTTTAAGATACCTTCCCTCTCCTGAAACATAGCTTGGATTTCACTCTTTATATCCTCCTTAAAGTCGTGAAGCAGTTTTACTAAGTATATTCTGAACTCCTTCTCTGACATTTCTTCTACTGGTTTGTCAATGGAGTCTACAATTGGAGCATCCTAGTTTGTTTGGAGTGCTTTATTCCCTTTTTTTTTTTTAATTTTGTTTGTGTGTCTTCCCATTTAGCTGTGGGGATCTGAGGTAATACAGTTTCTACCCTGTAGATTTATAGTGTCCCTGAAGGTTTCCAGTACCTCACAAATCTGGGTTTGGGTTTCGAAGGCTCCACCACGCAATAGTCTCAAGATGGCTCCTGGATGGCAGACGACCCAAGAGCTCCAGTGGAGAGCGAAGGATAAGGAAATAGGCCCCAGGGAGGAACCTCCTCAACAAAAGACTTTTATTGAACTAAAAATAGGTGGGAACTTCTTGATCTGCTAAATCTGCAGCAAAGCTTAAACAAATTACATTCTATCACATATAAGCTACCACTGTTTATAAAAAAAATATGCTGCCAGTTAAACTATGGTAAAAGAACTTTCTCTTAAAAACTACAAGTAGTATAAAGATGTTTGCTATTAACCACCAACCACCCACCCCAGACGCAACTAAATACTCAGCTACATCCCTAGCCCTTTTTTATTTTTGATTTTGATGCTTAGGGACTCCCTAAGTTGCTGAGGCTGGCTCTGAACTTTCAATCCTCCTGCCTCAGCCTCCCAAGTCACTGGCATTACAGCATGCACCCAGGGTCCAGCTACCTACTTGTTCTTAAACTTTCCCAAATAAAGATATTTTTAGTTGTCTTCTCATGGGATGTTGACTTAATTGCACTGTCTTTAAAGAATGTAACTTATAAAATGATTATTGTTTAATGTTTGTATGGACTTTCACTTGTACTTGGTTAATCTTACCTAGTGTTTTATTGATGGCCTTCAGAAGGTGAATTCAGTAATCAACTTATTTGTATTCATATTTTCTGTTGCCTTACTGATTCTTTTTTGTCAGCTCTGTGAATTACCAAGAGAACTATGCCAAAGCCGGAGGCTCTGTGTTAACTTGCCACTTGCTTAGATGTAGTCAAGAGAAGACATCACTAGGTGATACTCTTCCCTATTTCTAATAACACTGACCTTCCCGCAGGTTTGACTGATACCAATTCTCAACACTGCAACTTTGTTCAGTTAGCATTCAGGCCCAGAGCTACAGAATAGGCCGCCATGGAGCCAGCCTCTAAAACCGTGAGCCAAAATAAACTTTTCCTCCTCTGACTGTTCTTGTTGGTTATTTTGGTCACAGTCACACAAAAGCTGACTAAAATATAGCTCAAAATATAAATTTTAACTGGACGTGTGGTGCATGCCTTTAATCCCAGGAGCTTGGGAGGCTGAGACAGGAGGACAACAAGTTCAGAGCCAGCCTCAACAACTCAGCAAGACCCTGTCTCAAAATAAAACATTTTAAATGGGGTGAGTGGTTAAGCACCCCTGGGTTTAATTCCTGGTAACACACACACACACACACACACACACACACACACACACTTTAGTTTTAATAAAAGTTTGTGGGTGCACTAACTTCCAGCATGACATCTAGGTACTGAGAAATATAATTAACAAAACCATCTCCTCTGCCTTTGCATTCATTCCAAGGCCAAATGGCCACTGACTGCTTCTGCCATGTACATCTACCAGTTCAAAACTCCCTCGGAAAACAGAAATTCCTGGAACTGAGTCTCACTGGGTCAACTTGAATCATATGTTAATTTCTGAAGTGAAAGTAGAAACCAAAGGAATCAATACACTGATTTGCGGGAACTGAGTTGCAAATCATGCCTGGACCCCAAGCAGGCCAACCCACCCACAAGAAAAAAAGTGTGGGTCTGTTGCAACCAGTTCACACACATTCCAGATTATCCTATTACTATCACACTTAAATTATTTTTAAGACACATCTCCACTTTTGTGATTGTATAAGAAATTCTGCTTGTTGCCGACAATGCTGAACAGAAAAATAATGACGAACATTATTTCAATCACCTGTGATCTCTGATCACAAAGAAAACCATTACTAAGAGTTGGATGTTTTCTCCCTTAGTCATTTAAAGAAAAAGGGCATTTTTTTCTTTTGTTTCCTTTCAACTTGTGCATTTTCTTTTAAAAATTATTTTGCTTTATATGCATTAAATAAGGAATTTCTTTCCAATGTCTGAGAATAACAAGCATTTCCCCCCCTCCAAGCTCTAGGCTGGGAAGTCATCAAGATAATTTTTCCAAGGGAGGTAAATTCAGATTTATCACTGGATTCATTTAATTTCATTGAACAGTCTTGGGGCTACTGGTAGAGAGAAACCCCATGATGTTCAAAGGAGGTCATTTTGCTAAGTGAGTTTAGGCTCCTCTCAGGGACCTGCTTAACACAGCTCTGGTCCTGACACATTTGCTGCAGTCAGAGGTCAAGGCTACTGAGTCAGGAGTCAGAGCAAACCTGTGCCTAAGGTTTGTTTCCAGCTAAAGTGAGCAAAAGAGATGCTTCCCTTCTTGGGATGTGATGGTGCTAATTGGTGTATATCTGTCTCAGCCATTCAAGTACTAGTTTTGACAAAACCAGTCCTTTTTTTTTTTTTAATATTCTTTTAGTTGTCGATGGCCTTTCTATTTTATTTATTTATATGCAGTGCTAAGGATCAAACCCAGGACATCACACATGCCAGGCAGTCGCTCTACCACTGAGCCACAACCCCAGCACTTTTTTTTTTTTCAGTGTAAACAAATGAGATACATGTTGTTTCTCTGTTTGTACATGGAGTAAGGTATACCATTTGTGTAATCATAAATTTACATAGGGTAATGTTGTTTGATTCATTCTGTTATATTTTCCCTTCCCCCCCACCCCTCCCACCCCTCTTTTCTCTCTATACAGTCCTTCCTTCCTCCATTCTTGCCACCCTCCCTAAGCCTAACCCTAAACCTAACCCTAACCCTAACACTAACCCCTCCCACCCCCCATTATGTGTCATCATCTGCTTATCAGTGAGATCATTCGTCCTTTGGTTTTCTGAGATTGGCTTATCTCACTTAGCATAATATTCTCCAATTTCATCCATTTGCCTGCAAGTTCCATAATTTTATCATTCTTCATGGCGGAGTAATATTCCATTGTATACATATACCACATTTTCTTTATCCATTCATCAATTGAAGGACATCTAGGTTGGTTCCACAATCTGGCTATTGTGAATTGAGCAGCAATGAACATTGATGTGGCTGTATCTCTGTAGTATGCTGATTTTAAGTTCTTTGGATATAGGCTGAGGAGTGGGATTGCTGGGTCAAATGGTGGGTCCATTCCAAGTTTTCTAAGGAATCTCCACACTGCTTTCCAGAGTGGCTGCACTAATTTGCGGCCCCACCAGCAATGTATGAGTGTACCTTTTTCCCCACATCCTCACCAACACCTATTGTTGCTTGTATTCTTGATAATCGCCATTCTAATTGGGGTGAGATGGAATCTTAGTGTAGTTTTGATTTGCATTTCTCTTATTACTAAAGATGGTGAACATTTTTTTCATTTGCTTGTTGATTGCTTGTAGATATTCTTCTGTGAAGCGTCTGTTCATAACCTTAGCCCATTAGTTGATTGAGTTATTTGTATTCTTCGTGTAGAGTTTCTTGAGTTCTCTATATATTCTGGAAATTAGTGCTCTATCTGAAGTATGAGTGGCAAAGATTTTCTCCCACTCTGTAGGCTCTCTCTTCACATTACTGATAGTTTCCACATTATCTGAAATGAGGATAGATACTCCAGTTTTTTTGCTGTGTCCGTGTGCATGGTATGTTTTTTTTTCCCACCCTTTCACCTTTAGTCTATGGGTATCTCTTTCTATGAGATGAGTCTCTTGCAGGCAGCATATTGTTGGATTTTTCTTTTTAATCCAATCCGCCAGTCTATGTCTTTTGATTGATGAGTTCAGGCCATTAACATTCAGGGTTATTATTGTGATATGATTTGTATTCCCAGTCATTTGACTCATTTTTTGTTTTTTGACATGATTTGGTTTCTCCTTTATTTGGCTATTCCTTTAGGCTAGTTCCTCCCATTGCTGATTTACATCATTGTTTTTCATCTCTTCCTCATGGAATATTTTGCTGAGAATGTTCTGTAATGCTGGCTTTCTTTTTTGTAAATTGTTTTAGCTTTTTTTTATCATGGAAGGATTTTATTTCGTTGTCAAATCTGAAAGTAAGTTTTGCTGGGTATAAGATTCTTGGTTGGCATCCTTTTTCTTTCAGGGCTTGGTAAATGTTGTTCCAGGCCCTTCTAGCTTTTAGGGTCTGGATTGAAAACTCTGCTGATATTCTTATTGGTTTCCCCCCTGAATGTAATTTGGTTCTTTTCTCTCACAGCCTTTAAAATTCTGTCTTTATTTTGTATGTTAGGTATTTTCATAATAATGTGCCTTGGTGTGGGCCTGTTGTAATTTTGTATATTTGGAGTCCTATAAGCCTCTTGTACTTGATTTTCCATTTCATTCTTCAGATTTGGGAAATTTTCTGATATTATTTCATTGAATAGATTGTTCATTCCTTTGGTTTGTTTCTCTAAGCCTTCCTTAATCCCAATAATTCTTAAATTTGGCCTTTTCATGATATCCCATAATTCTTGTAGATTCTGTTCATGATTTCTTACCATCTTCTCTGTTTGGTCAACTTTGTTTTCAAGATTAAATATTTTGTCGTCAATGTCTGAGGTTCTGTCTTCCAGGTGTTCTATCCTATTGGTTATGCATTCTATGGAGTTTTTAACTTGGTTTATTGTTTCCTTCATTTCAAGGATGTCTGTTTTGTTTTGTTTTTTTTCAGTATCTCTCTTTATTGAAATGATCTCTTGCTTCCCATATTTGCTCTTTTGACTGTTGATTGGTGTGATCATTTAATGCCTGCATTGCTCTTTCATCTCTTACTTCAATGCCTGCATTTGCTCTTTCATCTCTTCCTTCAATGCCTGCATTTGCTCTTTCATCTCGTTTGCTTCCCTGATTGTTTTAATTATGTATATTCTGAACTCCCTTTCTGACATTTCTTCTGCTGTGCTGTCATTGGGTTTTATTGATATAGTATCTAGGTTTGTTTGGGACATTTTCTTCCCTTGTTTTCTCATATTGGTCAGATATCGGTGGGACTCTGAGATATTGCAGATTTCTTCTATTGGCTTATAGCATCCCTGTAGATTTCCAGTGTATCACCTCCCAGCCTTCAGTAGCCTGAAGTCTTGGAGGAACTTGATAATGCAGTGCTTCCAAAGAAAGCTGTCCCTAGCCCGCTACTGGGTCCAGGGCTGGGGGCTGGTTCTGCGTGGAAATCCTCTCACTGGGTGGTCGTACTCCTAGAAGCTGGCTACAGACTGGGCCTTTTCCCACCTGAGGGAGCCAGGCTGCTAGGGGAAAGCCTCTCCCTGTCCTGCCTTGGTCCTAGAAGCCGCCTGCGGGCCGGGGCCTGCCGCTGGGTCCGGGGCATGGGGTTGGCTCTGTGCGGAAAAGCTCTCACTAGGCTGGCCTGCTCCGAGGAGGTGGGTGTAGATCGCACCTGCTGCCGGAGGGAGCAGGGCTGCTTGGGGAAGACTCTTGCTGCCCTGCTCTGCTTCAAGAAGCTGCCCCTGTCCAGGCCTGCCACCCGAGTCGAGCTTCACCCGGTGGGAGAGACTCACCCTGCAGCTCTATGTTGGTCCGAGTCTCTCAATACCTCCCCTTCTTGAATCCTGAGTTCTGGAGCGACGGGAGATGCAGTCACCTCTAGTCCGCCATCGTGGATCTCCCCACAAAACCAGTCTTAACAGTCCTCTTAAAGAAGGAGTGACAAAAATTTAATTTTTTCCCTTAGGGTTGTATACTTGCCTATTGGCAGCAAGGTTTTTGCTTCTTCCAGGAAACAATTTCAGTCACGCAAATGCAAGGCCTTCAAACATCTCCATAACCTCGGCATGCAAACATATGGGGATAACCTTGCTGCTGTTAATGAATCAGTAGCTGATCGTGAGTGGGGCTGGGTCTAAATGACTTATATTGGACTAGGAAGGAACACTGAACTATGTAGGCAAAGCCACTAAAAGACTCTTGCTGTGTATGAGAAGGATCCACTCTTGAAGGCCCAGGATCACCCCCAGAGATGGAAAGAACTCTACCATGAGGGAGGATGGTGAAGGAGGTAAACGCGCAGCAGTTTACTTTACACCTGTGCAGGATACTGTGCTAGCATCTGAATGTCACCTTTAGCCTTCTACCCCTCAGACAATATGGAGGGAAGTGACAGAGCAGTATTTTAAAGCTTGGGCTTTGAGGTTACTACGGAGGGAAATTTTTGTCTCAATTCTATCTTGCTTACCAATGTGGTCTTGGGCAATGACCTAAATGATCAAATCTCAGTTTCTTCATCTATGAAATAGGTGTTCTCTTAGGATTAACTTGTCACACAGCTTATATGGACATGACTGACATGCACAGCAAAGAACTTGCCTGAGTGCTTAGGTTTAGAAGAGACAGTTATAAACTAGTTATGATAACTGTACGAGCCATGGAGTAGACAACCTCAGTCTCCAGGAGGGGAACTAGCTGGGTCTGGACATACCCCATGCCTCTGATTATTCTCAGTCCTCACAAAAGTGGAATCTGGTGTTGATGCCACCTCTCTCCCTGGTCATACAGCCCACTGTTCTAAGAGACCACAATCTGTCTCTGCTTTCATCATTCCAACATTAACCATGGTGTTTTAGTCAGGTTGTTTTTTTCTTCTTGTTGTTGCTGTGACCAGAAGATCTAACAAGAACAACTTTAGAGAGAAAAAGTTTTTTCTCATGGTTTCCATCGATGGTGGACTCTGCTGCTTTCAGCCCACAGTGAGGCAGAATATCTTGGCCAAAAGGTGTGGAGGAGGAAAGCAGTTTCAGACATCACATTGGAAAGCAGAGAGAGAAAAAAAACATGGGTGGAGGGAATATGCACCCCCTCACCATGGACAAAAGATAAACCCCAAAGGCATACCCTCAGTGACCCACCTCCTCAGCCACACCCTGCCTGCCTACGGTTGCCACTCATTTAATCCATACTAAGGATTGAATCCACTGATTAATCCAATCATTTCACCTCTGAACTCTCTTGCGTTATTCTTGCTCAAGGGCTTTTGGGGGACATCACATATCTAAATCATAACAAATGACTTTCAGCTCCATATTCTCTACAATGTCCATTAGTATGCTGCTCACATCCTCTAAGCTCATGAAAATGTTGGGCAGATGGAGCTCCACAGGGCATCTCTAGAGACCCACTTTCCTCTCAGATAATACCAAGTCTCACCACCTTATTTTACAAATGAGTAAACAGGTTCTTTTATAAACAGGTTAGATGTCTATATAATATTGCATGTCTAATGAGTCAATGTGAGAGGTTAAATGTCTAAATAATATTGCATGACTAATGAGCACACTTTCATTCAGATTTTTACGAAAGAAAATAATTTTAAAGTAAAGGAGGAAAAATATTAGTAAGCAATTCCCTGCTGGGAATAAAATTCTGGAACAGATACAAAAATGTGCAAGTGACAGGATCTTTACGGATAGTCCTTAGTAAATTAAGACAACTTACCAGTAGTAATTAAAAAGTTCTAGGAGTTTCAAGAGAAAACAACCCTTACAATGTGCTGCAGTCTGTGGGTCTCTTCCCAGAGTGAAGTACCACTGGAGGAATCAGCATGAAATTGATCAGTATGTTCTTGCAATCAGGGTATGGAGACCACTTCTTCCCTGACGCTTCATAGACAGTTGCATGACAGATGATCTATGCAAGGAAGATCTCTTAGGAGAGGAATTAGTGTGCATGGCCCATGAGCATTTCCACCATGACATTTGCATGACGGATGCATGACAAGGATGAGAGAATACATGTTTAGTGACTTCTCATCCAGTGGGAAGAAAACTTGGGAAAAAGCTAACAAAGAACTGAGGACCAGTTGCCCTGTCTCTACTGTGAGGTAGAGTCCTGCTAATCAAATGGACCTGGCGGACACATGTGGGAGTCATGCATTCCCAAGGACCTTGTTAATAAACTGTAAGTCTAACTCAAAATTAGTATTTTGTTATGAAAATATAGCAATAATTAACTAAAATAGGAATGATTTTCTTAGAGCATAGATCTGCAATCATTGTATATTTTCTGTATATTTTAGTGTTCTCTTTTTCTGAGGCAGGTGCAGAATGTTTGTTCAAACAACACTGGCTGACTGTGAATGGTTTATCAAATTCAATTTCCAGGCCAAGATTATTAAATCTATGGAGACAGATACACACACACACACACACACACACACACACACGTAGGTATATATATATATGTAAATATATGTTTCTTTTGATTCGTAGTACACTAATGGGGTTCAACTTTTCATTTCTCTGGTTGTACATGAAGTAAAGTCACAGCATTTGTGTAATCATACTCATACATAGGGTAATGATGTCTGTCTCATTCCATTATCATTCCTCCTCCCCCCCGCCTCTACCCTCCCCTCATTTTCCTCTACACAATCCATTCTTCCTTCATTCTTCCCTTGCCACCTCCACACTACCCCTGGTTTTGTATTGTCATCCACTTATCAGAGAAAACATTTGGTCTTTGTTTTTTGGCTTATCTCACTTAGCATCATATTCTCCAACTCCATCCATTTACCTGCAAATGCCATAATAGTATTATTCTTTATGGCTGAGTAATATTCCATTGTGTATATACACTACACTTTCTTTATCCATTCATCTGTTGAAGGGCATCTAGGTTAGTTTCACAATCTATTGTGAATTCAGCTGCTATAAACATTGATGTAGCTGCATCACTGTAGTATGCTGATTTTAAGTCCTTTGGTTATAAACCAAGGAGTGGGATAGCTGAGTGGGTTCAGTCTCAGTTTTCTGAGGAATCTCCACACTGCTTTCCAGAGTGGCTGTACCAATTTGTAATTCCAGCAGCAATGTACAAGTGGACCTTTTTCCCCACATCCTCACCAACACTTATTGTTGTTTGTATTCTTGATAATAGCCATTCTAGTTGGGGTGAGATGAAATCTTAGGGTAGTTTTGATTTGCATCTCTCTAATTACTAGAGATGTTGAACATTTTTTCATGTATCTATTGATGACTTGTAAATCTTCTTCTGTGAACTGTCTGCTCAGTTCCTTAGTCCATTTATTGATTGGGTTATTTGTATTCTTGGATTAAAGTTCTTTGAGTTCTTTGTAAATTCTGGAGATTAGTGCTCTATGTGAAGTGTGTGTGGTAAAGATTTTCTCCCACACTATCAGCTCTATCTTCACATTTTTTATTATTTCCTTTGCTGAGAAGAAGCTATTTAGTTTGAATCTATTCTATTTATTGATTCCTGCTTTTATTTCTTAGGCTTTGGGAGTCTAAGTAGGGATAGTAGGAACATACCTCAACGTTGTAAAGTCTATCTATGCTAAGCCCACAGTGAACATTCTAAAGGGAGAAAAACTGAAAGCATTCCCTCTAAAAACTGGAAAAAAATAGCGATGCCCTCTTTCACCACTTCTATTCAACACTGTCTTTCAAACTCTAGCCAGAGCAATTAGACAGACCAAAGAAATTAAAGGGATACGAATAGGAAAAGAAGAACTCAAAACTATCACTATTTGCCAAAAAATGAATCTATATTTAGAGGATTCAAGAAATTCCAGCAGAATGCTTCTAGAAATAATAAATGAATTCAGCAAAGTAGCAGGATATAACGTCCACACTCATAAATCTAATGCATTTCTATTCATAGGTGATGAATCCTCTGAAAGAGAAATTAGGAAAACTATCCCATTCACAATATCCTTAAAAAAATAAAAATAAAATACTTGGAATCAATCTAACAAAAGAGGTGAAACACCTCTACCATGAAAACTAAAGGAAGAAATTAAAGAAAACCTTAGAAGATGGAAAGATTTCCCGTGTTCGTGAATAAGCAGAATTAATACTGTCAAAATGGTCATACTACCAAAAGTGCTATACAGATTCAGTGCAATTCCAATTAAAATCCCAATGACATACCTCATAGAAATACAGAAAGCAAACATAAAATTCATTTGGAAAAAATAAATAAAGACAGAATAGCCAAAGCAATCCTGAGCAGGAAGAGTGAAGCAGGAGGTATCACAATACTAGACTTTCAACTATACTACAGAGCAACAGTTACAAAAATGACATGGCATTGGCACCAAAAAGACAGGTGGACCAATGGTACAGAATAGAGGACACAGAGACAAACTTACATAAATATAGTTATCTCATACTAGACAAAGGTGCCAAAAACATACAATAGAGAAAAGATATGGTACTGGGAAAACTGGAAATCCATATGCAGCAAAATGAAAGAAAACCCCTCTCATCCTGCACAAAATTCAGTTCAAAATGGATCAAGGACCTAGGAATTAGACCAGAGACACTGCACGAAAAAGAAGAAAAAGCAGGTCCAAATCTTCATCATGTTGGCTGAGGACCAGACTTCCTTAACAAGACTGGATGTATTTTTAAGTGTTAACAACAGTATTGTCACATATATAACAATGTTTAACACACTCAGTCACAACTTAGACATCATATCATTTATAGAATATGTGGTACACATAAACCATAGTACCATACACAGAAATCCAGCCAAGGAGAATGAATTCCTTCCACCTCAATGGCTCAAGTAGTATACCTATAAGATACTAACAATGTATTTTATAATTTCTCTGGACAGAGAGCTTTAAAATTTCAAATTTCCATTAGAATATAATATAGGGATGTTTCTTATTTCAAATTTGGGGGCACTGAGAGCCTTTAAAAAAAGTTTCTGTTTCAAACATTTTCATATGGCTCATTCCTATCTGCATAAGAAGTTATCCCACTCTAATGAGGATTTTGATTAAAAGTGATGTTATAAATCTGAGTGGCAGAGTGGTCTACAGAAAAGCATGAAATACTGATCCTCAGAGGTGCTGCCCTGGGTGGATATATTTACCTGCTCCTCAGTCCAACCCAGACAAGCTCAATATCTCAGGCACCCACACACCTAAAGACCCCAAATGGCATGTCCCTCTGTTGAATGAGTCCCTTTCTATATTCTTCTTCCTAAGTTACTATTACAAATCACTCTGTCTCCCAAACATTTCCCTAAAATCTCATGACTGCACTTCAGACACCCTTTTTTGCTCCCCAAATGTTTCCCAGTGCTCAAGACCACAGGTTTAAGCTCCACCTTTTTATGACTAAACACCCCAAGGAGGGACTGTATGGAGTGAAAAGAGAGGTGGGAGGGGTGGGGGGGAAGGAAAAAATAACGGAATGAATCAAACATCATTACTCTATGTAAATGTATGAATATGCAAATGATATGCTGTTACTCCATGTACAAACAGAAACAACATGTATCCCATTTGTTTACAATAAAAATAAATTAAAAAAAAAAAAGACTAAACACCCCAGTTCACACCAATGTTACCCGCACAAATGGCACTAAACCAAATTTGGGCTGATTGGTATTTCAGACTTCCTGGCATACTGAATCATTAAGAAAACTAATAAATATTCCAAATACTAAGTCTATATGTTTGGTGTTGTGTAGAACCAATTAATCCAGGTTCTGCAGAGTTGACAAATTTTCAAGTATACTGTGAGCTGGTGTTATCACATGGAAATCAGCCATGTTGGAGATGCTGATAAAACACAAATTAAGTGATGTAAAAATATCCTTTCAAAAACTCCCATTATTTGATAAATATATAACAGTTTATTCATTTTACAGAGAATAAGGTTAAAGACTGAAGTCTGACGGCTCAGGTGTGAATCCCATTAGCCAAATACTAGTTATGTTATCATGTAAAAGTTACAAAATCTAAGTTTCATTGTCCTTATTTGTCCTCTAGAAGTATTTAAGAAGCTAGGGTAGAAGTGAAAGCAAAAATTAAGCATCCTTCACAGTGTAACGTTCAATAAATGTCAACTGTTGTTGTTCTTGATATTATTATTATTATTGTCACTACTATTGTTTTTTAGCTTAGATCAAATGGGGAACAGTGACACTTGTAACTACAGCACTGCTAACTGAATATACTTTAGTGAGTTTCAATTTATATGCAGTTTCTCTTAAAAAAAAAAAACTCAGCAACACAAATTCCTTGTACCATTTTGATAAAACAGCAAGAGATATTGAAAGAGTTGGAGCCAAGTTTGATATACAAAAAGGAGAAACAAAACACACATAGATGCCAGTACCAAGATTCACTAGCTGTGTTGCACAAGGTTGCTTAATCATTCAGGTAAAACTTTCTCCTGCATAAAATTATAACTCACTGATAGTATTATTAGGAAGACAACGTACATGATGTCAAAACCTGGCTGGCACAGCACCCAGCACAAGGAGGGTTCCCTGAGCAAAATTAGTTTCCTTCCCTCCATGTTTGTTCTTAGAAAAATAAAGAATGTCTATGTATCAGGTAAGCTTTGTGAACTTTTTTAGAGAGTTCTGCCCTTTATTATTTTTCCTCAGGTCCTAATTTCAACTAAATTTGTTTTTCAGGACCAGGAGGTAGGTAAAATTTGAAACAAATATGATCATTATTATTAATGACAAAGATCTCAATGTGGAAGACTGATGTTACCAATAACAGAAAATTGGAAAGTCTGCAGGGTACGCTGGCTTGGGGGAAATGATGATGGATTTGGTTTCAGATATAGTAAACCTGGGCAAAGGCAGCCCTCTGATCCAAGTAACTGGAAATATACAGAAGGAATTAGGAGAAGAATAAGGGGTGAAAATGTGGATTTATGAAGGATTGCCAAAGAATAGATGAATAAAAGAAGAGTAGGAGAAGTCAGGTGATGCAATGCCAGAGAACTGAAGAGGAAGCCAAGTGAATCAGATGGGAGGGTTAAGAAGGGGAAGCTGCTTAAGAGCAAATCAAAGGCATATATGCAGAATTCAGAGAACCACCAGGCTGGCAGTGTAGCTCAGTGGTACAGTGCTTGCCTAGCATGCATGAGGCCCCAGGTTGCAGCCCCAACCCGCCAAAAAAAAAAAGAGGGAGACACTGAATGATAAGAGCGGGTACTTAGATTCTGTGTCTTGGCTGCACAGAAGACTGTCTGCATGTCCACAGACACATACCTGTGAATCTAAGTAAACTGTCTTAGGACAGAACTCCAGGGCCTGGAATTTTAAGAAGCCATTGGCAAGCTTTTTCTGTAAAAGGTCAAATATTCTGTTTTAGGATTTGGAGGTTAGATTTCTTTTAACATCAACCCATTTCTTCCGTTGTAGTGTAAAAGCAGCCATTAAAACAAACAGAAACAAATGGTTTGGGCTGTGGTGCAGTAAAACTTAATTACAAAAACAGGCAGCCAAGTAGATTGGATACAGTGGTTCTAGTTTGCTGAACCCTGTTTTAAAGGATCAGGAAAGCACTGAATTAGACAGGTTCTATGAAATCAGGACCACTTCTTTTCTCTAAATATCCCCAAGCTTCTAATAAGGTAACTACCACACCTTGTTATGTACTTTTCAAATGACACAGAGAAGTCATTTTCACTATAGTAAAAAGGTTAGGTAAATAGCTTTGGATCAAAACCCAAGGTACACATGCCATTTCACCAGCAATGAAGCCTCTGGCAAAAAACCCAAAGAAAATGTCAGCAGAAATATGTAAAAGGACATGGGAAGTTTTCTGGTAACTGCAAAAACACCCAGTAGACAACTTCCTCATGCAAGATGTCTTTTGTCCTGGGATCTAGAACACAATAAAAGACCAGAGACACCATAGTCACAAGTCTGCAAGATCAAACGCTGGAGTTAGAGACTCCTCTTGGTTTACACACTGTCCCAGCACATGCATGCCTTCCAGGACAGCATTTCTGCCCCAAGTGAGCAGAAGTATTAATGCAGAGATACTCAACACTCAGCAAGAGCCAAGCTCATCACAGAGGTTTCCTTAATTAACGGACACTGCTCATGTTGTGATACCCCAATCAAAAATGGAAGGATAAAACACAACAGATTCTAGAGGAAATATGGTGTTTTTATAGGAGAAGATAATCTTGGCCCACGATAGGTCCCTTAGATCTCATTTCTGACTCAGAAGCAACTTGTCCTTGGGTAACTGGAGTTGAACATGAAGTACTTTTGCTTTACTGGCCCCCAGGTCTACCACAGATATTCTTGCTTTTGTTTAGATGCTGAGTTTATGGAAAGATTTCTACTTACCAATTTACTTCAGCTCATACTAATGAAGTTTCAAGTGTGGGATAATCTGCAAGCCCTTAGTCATCACTTTCAGGTTTACTGCTACTAAACTTTCAGTCTGAAAACATTCCGAGAGTCAATGTGCATGTTTTCTGCCAGGGTTTGCTGGCTGTATCTTCTGGATCTGAGAATTCAGCATCCTATCATTGGTCTGTGGAATTCTTGTTCACCTAGACAGAGTAAGAGGTCTTTATTCCTTCCAGCTGACAAGATCAAACAATAAAAAATGTGGAGAACCTGTGTTCTGACTGTCTGACCACCTTTCTCTTCCCTGATATGTGCAGCTAGCTGGGCAGCAGATTGTCTCTGGGGTCTTCAAGTGGGCCAGGCTGGATCTTAGTCCCCATTAGACCTCACAACAAGGTACTCAAAATGCTCATCAAACAGCTCATAAGACTAGATCCAGCACCTAAGGTCCTCTCCTTCAGACCCAGCCAACCCCAAGTTCCTCCGTCAATACTTCTTCCATAAAGGGGAAGCTCCAATCCCCAATTAAAACATACACACACACTCTCTCCCTCTCTCTCTCTAACATTCTCAGGAAACAAATGCTCTAAGCATGCAGAGATCCTGAAAGAGAGATCCTGAAAAGTCACGAAGATGAGGGCAAACTTGTTCAATCTGCATCTTAGACTGGGTTCTCTGTCCCCATAACCACCATCTGAGTTACTTGAACAGAGTCTTGCATAGTTTATTGAATGAAAGAAGTTTTGGGGAAAGATGGATGCAAGGATGGATAAATAGGACAGAGAAGGGGGAATATATAAAATGCCAGCTCATTCTATTCATTCCTAAGTTTTTACTGACACATTAAAAATATCCAGGTCAATATACCATAGCAATATCCAGAACAGTTTCACAGGAACACAATTCCCATAATATGCTAGACATGTCCTTCAAAAAGTTTCCAGTGTTTTGAAGGACATAAATTCTCTTCTCTTTGGGAGCCACCATTAATATTAACACATTAATAGCTCCTATAGGTAACTTCCTATTAAACTAAGTATAACCCAGTAATTCTCAAGTGCACATGTCCTTACAACCTTTCCTTCACATAACTTATTAATATCCTGAAATTAGTATTCATGGGATTTATTTTTAATCATCTCCAGATTTTTTTCCACATTTATGGCAAATTTCTCTGGTGGCCCGCTAAGAAAGTGATGGGGTGGGGAGATGATACATAAAAGGATGTTATGTTTCTTAAAGTGCATTGATCTATATGACTATATGGCAAGAAAGAGTCAGTCATTGACCCCCCAGTCTCCAAAAACGTGAGCTCAGGCCCTGATACTCTTGCTGAAATCAAGTCCCCACTTAAACACACCTTCTCCAAAATCTCAAGGTCAGTGTAGTAGTCCTGGGTACTTTTTAGTCCTGGCCATGCTTATATATGGTTTTGACATTGTGCATCTTTCAAACAAACTAAGAACTAATTGGTTTTTCAAATACTAATCAATACACAGTTCTATTTTTCTCCAACAATTCAAACCAAATACAGTGTGAAAATTATAGACCAAGTGCCTCGGTGTGACTAGGGAGAAATCAATCTCAGACTCAGCAAAACTAGCTGGTATCTATGTTACTCTATTATCATTAGCATTTTCTCTTTCAAAAGTCAACTTTGCTTCTGCATAACCATCTCTCAGGCCTTCAGAGTAGGGACTACAGTCTTATGTTGTCCAAATAGCATTCACCTGCCCAAGGAATGTCATGCTGCCACTACAAGTCAGGCTTACTCAAAAAGCAAAACCAATGGACTTCATCCATGAGATACCTACAAGCCTATGAACAAGCTGGAATCCTGAAATTACACTGAGAGTCCATGGCTTGAGAAAGACCAACCAAGACAGCTATCTGTGGTGCACAAGAATCAACTGGAAGTACCTTGTGAGGCTGAGACAGGAGAATCACAAGTTTGAGGCCAGCCTCAGGAACTTAGTAAGACCCTAAGTGACTTCATGAGAACCTGTCTCAAAATAAAAAGATCTGGGGATGTAGCTCAGCAGTTAAGCATTCCTGGGATCAAGATCAAGCCTCAGGTTAAAAACAACAACAAAATCCCTGACTGGAAATATCAACATCTCAATAGTTAATATTCAGCGACCTTCATAACTTAACTGGGGTCTTATACAGGGAAATCAAAGTAGCCATTCATATACTTGTGAATGGTTGTGCTTCAGTTAGACATTTTAACTCTGAGGAGAGATGACAGTGATTCTCAAATATCTGAAGCACTGTGGTATAAAATACATGCTTGGAACAGATGGCTTTCCTACTTGGAAATCTTTACAATAAAGTTTGTAGGAACATGCACCTCAATGATTTTCTATGACTGGCACCTAGCAGATACTTCATAGATAACTATAGATAAGGTTCTGTTGCCTACAACCACTGCAACAAAGGAAGTATAGGATAACTAGGAAATAGCAAAAATAAATGTGTTGTCTCCCTGATTCCATGTGTGGGGTTAAATAAAGAGGGCAAGAGGACCAGAGGATGGCCAACTCCAGGGGATTCCTCGGCAGTTATGTTAACCCCATGTGTTAGATATTAATCATTTGACTGTCTATTTCATTTATTATGAAGAACAAAACATACTTCTTAGTTGCTCCATTCCACAAGAATAGATTTATTTTTTTATCACATTCATGTCAGTTTTTTGTTTCGTTTTCCTGACTGGCTCATTTAAACATTAATTCCATAGCAATGTTTCCACCAAGTTCAATCATAACAGTTTTCCCAAAGCCAAATCAATACAAACCTCTGATTCCACCAAGCCACTAATATTTACTTTATGTAAATATGCCTAAACTGATGAATATATTATCACTCAGAAATGAAATGCAGTTAATACTGACAGTTCTCAGGTTCATCTGCTAATTTCAGTCTAAGTGAGGTTAAAAAAAATGCCCTGAATAGTATCTTCAGAATTCTATTAAAAAATGCTAATTATTTTAAAATAAAGAACTTCCAATGAATGTTACAATTCAAGACTCTCTGAACATGTTCCCACCCAATTAAGTCCAAATTCCCACAATTCTTTGCATTTTTACTTCATGTTAACACTTTATGATATGCTTACTTTCAGTGAAAATGTGCTAAACATGATCTTGTGAGCTTGCCCTGTATTTATTCAAGGGTAAAGTTGATGCAAGCTACACTTCTGTAAGTTCCTTGAAAACAAAGACATGTGTCCCCTGCCCTGGTTTTAACACCTGTAACAATGCCTAGCACCTAGCAGATACTTCACAGACACAAAACATGTTTGTGGATAGGATACCTGCACGTCTATAACTACTACAACAGAGTATACATTTACAAAGTATCAGAAGGGTGTGCTTTGCCTCAACTACTCATGCAGGGTAAAACACAATGGGTAAGAGGATTTCAGGGGGTCAGGGTTGTAGCTCAGTGGTAGAGTGCTTGCCTAGCACGTGTGAGGCAGTGGGTTTGATCCTCAGCACCACATACAAATAAATAAATTAAGTAAAGATCAAGGTTTGGACTGGTTTCCAGTGAGGTCTTCTGCCTGGTTTGCAGGTGGCTGCCTCTCTGTGTGTCCTTACATGACATTTTTCTCTCTGCGTACATATGCCTGGTGTCTTATTCTGTTCTCCCAAGGAACCCCCTATTGAATTAGGACCCACTCTTATGACCACATTTAATATTCATTACCTCCTTAAAGATGCTATAACATTGGGGGTTAAGGCTTGAACATACAACATAATAATAATTAGTATGAGTATTTATATAATTAATAATCATTATTGATAATTATTTTAGTGGGGAAAGGAAAAATTCAATCTATAATATAAATCTTGGTTCAAAATTACTAACATGAAGACCCCATGGAGAAGGTTTCTACCATGCGTAATTACTAGTTCTATAAAAATGCTTCAAGATGTGACATTTAAAATATTTAGTGGGCAATATAGCCTGACCCTTCATCCACCAGAACAGACGCTGGAGCAAAGTTCTGGGAATCCCAGTGGTGCTAAACCACAGAGAGAAGCAGGGACATCGGCAGGGCTGCCTTGAGGGCTGGTGGTGATGAAACAGAAACACTTCAATGGCCTGAAAACCAGTGCACATCCTCAGCTACAGAAGAGCCAGCACAACTCTGATATTGCAGAAGTGAGAAATGCTTTGTTGCCGTTGTCTAACTTAAAGGGGAAAATTCTCCCTCTTCTTCTTCACTGACAAATTAATTTAACTTAGAAAATAACCAAGTTATGATTAAGTGGAATGGAAGGTAGTTCTGGCTGCATTTGCCCTTTGAATATATACTATGCTGCTGTATACAATCGATACTTACTTTGCTGCTGTATACAATTCATACTTACTATGCTACTATAGACAATCAATACTTACTATGGTGCCATACATACAGACATCAATATATACTATACTGCTATAGATAATATATACTATTGCTGCTGTGTATAATACATACTATGCTGCTGTATTGGTGCTGTGTATAATATGAACTATTCATCCAGCTGTAAATGATCCATACTTACTATGTTTCTGCATATAATCAATATATACCACACTGTTATATATGAAAAATACTATGCTGCTATATACATTGATATAACTATGCTGCTACATATAATCAATATATACCTCACTACCACAATCTCTACATGTAACTCTGGAGCTGCTCCTGCACAGTTACTTTCATTCTGCCATATTCCTATAATGATCAGAATGTACTAAAAAACTCTATCAATATCCCTGAGATAGCAAATGGATGCAGCTGAAGCAACACGAGACCACATAAAAAGCTTTTGCCTCACATCAGCTGCCTGTAACTTTGCCTTGAGCTGTTTGTCTGGATTCTGGATTCTCCTAGGGGTCTTGGAGTGACACAAACTTTCTATCCATGTCCTCAACTGCATTACACTCTTACAATATTTTTTAAGGTCACATCTGCCCAGGTAAGTCCTCTGTACCTCATTGCCAAAGTGACTACATTCTACTACTCTCTGAGCAGACCTGCTCCATTTCACCAATGTGGATCCAATATCCTCCAACTCTTTCCCTTGCACATCTACAGTCCCACGTGCCTTCAGCATGGGTCACCTGAGGTCCTTAGGGACTGTTAATAAATGGTAAGTCAGACAGCTAGCAGAACTGCAAATCTGCATGTCCTGCCATTTCCTGCATTGATCTGGAATGCCCATCATGTGACCTATTTCTTGACCTTGAGGACATGGAAGTAAGCAAGATAAGCTTTTGCTCATGGTGCTGAAATTCTAGTGGTGTTTCTTTTCCTGGACAGGTTATCAAGCCCCATTGATCTTCAGTATTTTCAACTGTAAAATGAGTTACAATTGCAAATCTTCTCATCAAGATTATGTTAATTGTTCCCAATATTGTCTATATTTTCACAGTCATCTTTGTTTAGGCCATTAATCCAATACGTTTTTTCCAGGACTACATTTAGGGTATGAAAAATGGACTGTAGTTTGTTTAATCAATGATCTCATGACACATTAAGACAGGTCTGAATCTTTGAGTGCATACTGACAGGGTTACAAGTAGTCAAATGTGCACAGTCCCTTTTTACTCTACTAAATTTGTAATTACAGACCTCAGAGTGCAGGCAAGAACGCAAAAGCCACACCAGGTAATTCTGCAGAGAGGACTGAATATAGAGAATTAATTATAATGAAGTTCAGCAGAGCTGAAAGAGCAAACATGAATGGGCTGAGGAAGGCACAATTCAGAGATCAGTCTCTGGAAGAAGTTACCTTTAAAAGTGAGGAGAAGCCCAGAAGCTGGTGCTTCCAGTGGGAACAGAAATTACACTGGAGTTGTTGAGAAGGCACCAATTCGAGGACAGCACTGGCTGCTGAGGCACCTTGTGAGCGGCAGCACTCTTGCTGCAAACAGGGCCCTAAGCAGTCAGAAATAAGGCAATACCCTGGCTTCTCCTGTTCTGTCCAACACCCTGCTGGTTCCACCTTTGGCTGAGTCATAAGAAGACAGCTAGTGGCAAAGCTGTTGATGTCCTTTGAAGGGTCAGGCCCCTTACAAGGAAATAAGGAGAATAAACAAACAAATGAATGAGACAAAAACATGCAGACAACAGGAACAAAATGAGAATGAAGACAAAGGAAACTGACAGATGGAGATCAGAATATCGAATGCATTACTAAGAGAGCTCTTAGGAGAATATGGTTTTAATCTGTGAGCAAACCTGTTGCCTATTATTGTCCTGAATTAGGAAGATTTACCTACCCTGTGCTGGGTAGAGCTGGACAGCCAAAGGCCACCCCTCAGAGGTGGGCAGCTCATTTTGTTGATGAAGTATGTATTAGGGAAAAGGCTACGGTTCATATACTTCCTCTCTAATGCATGGAAATTAATTCACTCTCTTTGCCAATATCACAGGAATCACCTTTGGGAAACTGGTATAAAATGACCAGACGTTCACTCACAGGTTACGATGTCTGTCACATCAAGGCAAAGTGCAGCCAAAGGCTTCTCTTCAGAAATAAGAGAAAATTAGACAATTTTTTAGAAGTTCATCTGACATGGTGTTTCTATGGTGACTGGAGGAAGATGTTCAGAAGCAACCAATGTCTTGAGAACTTACTGGAGAACCATGTTTAACAGTGAAAGAAAAGGAAGCCACAGATTCGTATGATATGCTTCAACTCCAGGCTATCGTCAGTGGGAAGCAAAGCGGTTGTTATGGTTTGGTACAGGTAGGGTCCCCTAAAAACTCCTGTGTTAGTACAGGAATGTTCAGAGGTGAGATGGACTGCGAGAGTTGTAATCTAATCTGTCCATCCTACTTTGAATGGATGAGCAGGTAGTAACTGTAGGCAGGTGAGAGTGGCGGGAGGAGGTGGGTCACTCGGGTATCCCCTGACAGGTGCATCTTCCCTATGGTCCCATCTCACCCCCGTTTCCTGGCCGCCATGAACACGACACCATCCCCCCACCACGCCCTTTTTCCATGACGTTCTGCCTCACCTTGAACCCAGAGCAATGGAGTGAGCCTACCACAGACTAACTCTCAGAAACAATGAGCCAAACTACACTTTCCCTCCTCCAGGTTGATCTTGTCAGGTGTTTTGGTCACAATGATGCAAAGCTGACACATGGTAAAGCAGTACTTTTGAAAGAATGAGCTGATGAAGGTCTGGGGAACATACTGGAGGAGGAGATGGAGGGCAAGGAGATTTGTCAGTAGAAGAGTAATGTGGGCATGAAATGGTCAGCCCTGAAAAGGGCTCAAGGGAGGTTCAGTTCTTCTGACTTCTCAAGGGGGTGTTCTTCACCTGTGATTGTTTCAGGGGAGGGTACCAGGGATTGAACCCAGGGACACTTCACCACTGAGCTACACCCAGCACTTTTTAAAATCTTGAGACGGAGTCTCACTAGGCTGCCTAGGACCTCGCTAAATTGGTGAGACTGGCCTTGAACTTGCAATCCTCCTTCTTCAGTCTCCTGAGCAACTGGGATTGTAAGTGTGCACCACCGTGCCCAGCTCCTTGTGATTCTCGTATGTACCATTCATGTTGCCCTTTTCCTATGGGATCATACAGCATTCATTCTGCTGCGCGCTCCTCTTCAGATCCATGGGTATTAATCATCACATTCCTTTCCAGACATCTGGGACAGTCTTACCACATACCTCAAATAGGACTCCAGGCATGACTCTCAGTCACGTCAGCAACGTTCTACTGACACAAGTTTTAGCTCCTTGCTACCACAGAGGGGTCTCCTTTCTGAAATCACACCTTTCAATTATCTTTCCAACCCTCACTTTACTATTCCAAGATCTGATTATGTTAATTGCTACCTGTGCCTGTCAGCTTTCTGTCACTATAAAAAATACTTATAAAGAAAAAAGGTTCAATTTTGACTCATAGTTTTAGAGCTTCCAGTCTATGAGCAGATGGACTCACTGCTTTTAGGCCTCTGGTGGGAGTCTTAAATGGCAAAAGCAGGAAGCATGTGATGGAGCAAACTGGTAACCACAAGGCCAGAAAGCTGAAGAGATAAAGGAAGGGTCCAGGTTCCCAATATCCTCTTCAAGGGCGTGGGGAACCAGTGTATGCCAATAATTTTGCATTTCTTTCTCTTTTTTTTCCCCACCTGATCCAATACCTTCTCTCAAGATCAAGTTCAAATTTGCTGTACTCTATCACTTTGTCCCCAACAGTATGACGTGGGGCAGCAAGGTGTCATGGAGAACTGGATATCATAACTTATCTGTATAGGCCCAGCTTACCTGCATGGAGAAAGCACTTGATCAGCTGCTTAACTAGTGGGACTCTATATGTGGTTGGTGGGAAAATTCTAAGCACGGAATCTATGAAGTGAAGACAGGCTCTAAGTGTAACAGTACAGTCCTCAAAACACAAGGAGAAAAAAAATAAAATGAGGAAGGACAGCCTCAATTTCCACTGCCTTAAAAAAGAGGAAGAAGTCTTATGGAGATATTGATAAAACTATGAAATGACAAATCAAGCAAAGTGATCAGTGCTGAGCATGGCAAGCAGCAATGCTCCAGAAATGGTAGCTATATAAATTAACCTAAAAAGGCATACTCATTAGAGGGGCCAACTATTCCCTATTTCCTGAAGGCTGAGCAAAAATCCTGAAACTTTCAAAGATGCCAGGGAGAAATTCAGACTAGAGACCACCATTTGTTCTAGCTTCCCTTCACAGCAGAACTATCTGATAAGGGAGCTACTAAAATGAGGTATGCTTTTAAGGTGTTAAAATGCAGTGCTGGCAAGCAAAATTTCCTTTTTCTTATATTCCAATAAGAAAGTATATGTTTTTTAGCAGAGAAAAATAATCTTATATCAAGGTTAGTGGTCTTTTTTCATTTATTTGCCTAAAGTTTCTCTAGCTATACATATAGGAGATAATTTTAAACTAGCCATCAAAACAGCCAAAGCCCAGATGGAATTTTTCCCATCAGGAAATTAGGATATGACCTAAAACATTTGAATATATCAGTTCCTTCTCAGTAATATAATCTTTCTCTCAAATGTGTGTGATTTGTATGTGTGTGTATACATTTAAAAGTATATTAACTTACATTTATATATATTATACATATATACATGCACACAGAAGTAAGAATTGGGTGGCAAATTATTCCTGAAACATATTTGAAAAGCAATGTTCCCCAAACATTATCCCATGAGCTCTGGGATAACTAAAAATTGTTAAAATACTCTCATGCCACCTCTTCTTGTTAGCATTTTTCTTTGAGTCAACTGTGTTTGTACAAACTTTTGCTTTAAATAGTTCAACTAGCTATTAGAAATTTTAAAAGACAATATCACTGCTTTAACTGGAAACAAATTCAATGGAAACAAGTATGATTCTACCAGAATTTAAAAAAACAATATTATTTAATGTATCAGAATTTAAAAGGATGCCTAACTCTGTTACCCAGAGATTAGCAAGTATTCAAAGAAGTGAAGATATGACAATGAATCAAGACCATCTCCTTCTTTGAAAATGTCTGACAGAGTTGAAAAGGAGAACTCCAGTGCCTGGAGTGGATTCAGGACTTGTCCCATGCGAACTTGGCATGGTACCAAGTTACGGCTATCCATCTACCAATACCTTGGGATGCCTCTGCTGCCATCATGGATTATCCCTAAGGCTGAGGCCACCATCTTTAGTTGGGGCAGCTCCCATCCTGGGACATCAGTTGGAGACTAGAAGTTCATTATCAAGTACCTTTCATGCATCAGGCTACTGAAGACTGGGAGGTTTGAATAGTACAATACAGTTTTGTTATAGATTTTTTCTTTTCTAAATTTTTATTTTTATTTATCATTTTTTAATTTTTAAGTTTTTTTTTATTTTTCTCACTCTATTTTCCTCTTATTTATCTGTTTCCTCGGACTCTCTTTCTCTCTTTTCTCATGCTAACAACCAACTTCTTTTGATTCCACTTTCACTCTTCCTATGATGTAGTACCTCTCTGTATTCTCACTTCTTAGTTCATTAACGTTACATCCTACACACCTCCCTATCCTCTTTGTTCATTAGAAATTATAGATCTTATTGCAAAACTATTGTTTATGTTGTAGATAATAATCGAATTCATCAGCTCTGATTATTACGACCATACTATTAACATCTTAACAGGGGCTATTGTGTTTAAGGCTGCATACTGTTTGAATTTTGTGCTAATATTGATCTCCCCTGTAAAGGTGAGGTATTGGAAACCTGCAGGGACACTATAAACTGAAAGGGGGAAACTGTAATACCTCAGATCTGTACTGCTAGAGGGGAAGATACAGGAACAATATGGAAAAAAAAAAAAAAACAAGGGAAGAAAGTGCCCCCCAAAAACCAAGTTGCTATATGAATAGAAACCATTGACAACACAGTGGGAAAAAAAGTCAGAAAAGGAGTTCAGAATGTATATAATTAAAATGATCCATGAAGTAAAGGATGACATAAGAGAGCAAATGCAGGTAATGAACATCACTTCAATAAACAGATAAAAAAGTAAATGCAGGAAGCAAAAGACTATTTCAATAAAGAGATAGAGATTCTGGGGGAAGAAAAAACCAGAAATCCTTGAGATGAAGGAAACAATAAACCAAATTAAAAACTCAGTAGAAAGCATCACCAACAGACCAGATCACGTGGAAGACACAACCTCAGACAATGAAGACAAAATATTTAATCTTGAAAATAAAGAAATCATGAATAGAAGCTCCAAGAGTTACGAGAAAACATGAAAATACCAAATTTAAGAATTAATGGGATTGAGGAAGGAACAGAGAAACAGACCAAAGGAATGAACAATCTAATTGATGAAGTAGTATCAGAAAATTTCCCAAACCTTAAGAATAAAAATGGAAAATCAAATATAAGAGGTTTACAGGACACCAAATGTACAAAATTACAAGAGATCCATACCAAGGCACATTTTAATGAAAATGCGCAACATAAAAAATAAAGGTAGAATTTTTTTAAGACTCTGAGAGAAAAGTATCAGATTACATATAGGGGAAAACTATACAGATATCAGCAGATTTCTCAGCCCAGACCCTATAAGTCAGAAGGGCCTGAAACAACATATTTCAAGCTCTGAAAGAACATGACGCTAACCAAGAATCTTCCATCCAGTAAAACTAACCTTCAGATTTGAAGATGAAATAAAATCCTTCCATGATATAAAAAAGTTAAAAGAATTTACAAGTAAAAAACATGCACTACAGAATATTCTCAGCAAAATATTCCATGAGGAGGAAATGAAAAACAATGAAAGACAACAAAGGGAGGAGCCAGACTAAAGGAAAAAAAGGATAAACCAAGTCAAGTTAAAAACAAAAAATAAGCCAAAATGACTGGGAATCATATCTCAATAATAACCCTGAATGTTAATGACCTAAACTCATCAATCAAAAGACATAGACTGGCAGATTGGATTACAAAGAAAGACCCAACCATATGTTGCCTTCAAGAGACTCATCTCATACGAAAAGACATCCACAGACTGAAGATGAAAGGATGGGAAAAAACATACCATGCACACGGCTCAGTAAAAAAGCAGGGATTTCCATCCTCTTATCAGATAAAGTGGACTTCAAGCCAAAGTTAGTCAAAAGGGATAAAAGAGGACATTTCATATTGCTCAAGGGAACCATAAATCAACAACACATAACAATCAAATATTTTTGCTCCAAACAAAGGAGCATGTATGCACATAAAACAAATCCTTCTCAATTTCAGGAATCAGACCACAGTACAATAATACTGGGTGACTTAACATATATCTCTCACCTATGGATAGATCTTCCAAACAAAAACTGGAAAAAGAAACCAAAGAACTCAATAATACAATCAATAATTTAGAATTAACAGACATATATAGAATATTCCATCCAAAGACCAAGTATAAATTTTTCTCAGCAGTACATGAGTCCTTCTCTAAAAACGGACCATATGTTATGCCACAAAGCAGATAAAAATAAATTAGAGATTCTATCAGATAATGAAATGAAAATAGAAATCAATGATAAAATAAAAACAAACTACTGCAACACCTAGACACTAAATAATAAGCTACTGAATGATGCATGGATAGCAGAAGATATCAGGAAGGAGATGAAAAAAATTCTTAGGGGTATATGAGAATAATACAACATATATTGATATGTAAAATCTCTGGAACTGTAAAAGCAGTAGTAAGAAGAAAATTCATTGCCTGGAGCTCACTCAATAAAAGAATAAAAAGTCAACAAATAAATGACCTAACATAACATCTCAAAGCCCTAGAAAAAGAAGAACAGCTATCTATGCCAAACCCAAGGCCAACATCATTCTAAATGGAGAAAAACTGACAGCATTCCCTCTAAAAACTGGAACCAGACAGGGACGCCCTCTTTCACCATTTCTATTCAACATCATCCTTGAAACTCCAGCCAGAGCAATTAGACAGACCAAAGAAATTAAAGGGATACAAACAGGAAAAGAACCCAAACTGTCACTATTTGCTAATGACATGATTCTATATTTAGAGGAGCTGAAAAATTCCAGCAGAAAGTTTCTAGAATAAATGAATTCAGCAAAGTAGAAGGATACAAAAATCAACACTCATAAATCTAACGCATTCCTATTCATAAGTGATGAATCCTCCGAAAGAAATTAGGAAAACTACCCCATTCACAATAGCCTCAAAAAACAAAAAATATTTGTGAATCAATCTAACAAAAGAGGTGAAAGACCTCTACAATGAAAACTACAGAACACTAAAGAAGGAAATTAAGAAAAACCTTAGAAGATGGAAAGATCTCCCATGTTCATGAACAGGCAGAATTAATATTGTCAAAATGGCCATACTACCAAAGGCACTATACAGATTCAATGCAATTCCAATTAAAATCTCAATGACATACCTCATAGAAAAAGAGAAGGCAATCATGAAATTCATTTGGAAAAATAGACCCAGAACAGCTAAAGCATTCCTGAGCAGGAAGAGTGAAGCAAGAGGTATCACAACACTAGGCCTTCAACTGTACTACAGAGCAATAGTTACAAAAATGACGTGGTATTGGTATCAAAATAGACAGTAGACCAATGATAAAAAATAGAATAGAGAAAGACAAACTCACAGAAATACGGCTATCTCATACTAGACAAAGGTGCCTAAAACATACAGTGAAGAAAAGATAGCCTGTTCAACAAATGGTGCTGAGAAAACTGGAAATCCATATGCAGCGAAATAAAATTAAATCCCTATCTCTCACCCTGCACAAAACTCAACTCAAAATGAATCAAGGACCTTGGAATCAGACCAGAGACCCTGCACCAAACAGAAGAAAAAGTAGGTCCAAACCTCATCATGTTGGTTTAGGACCAGACTTCCTTAACAAGACTCCTAAAGTGCAAGAAATCAAAGCAACAATCAATAAATGATTGGGTAAATTCAAACTAAAAAGATTCTCATCAAAGAAAATCAACAATGTGAAGAGAGAGCCTACAGCGTGGGAGAAAATCTTTTCTACTCGCACTCCAGATAAAGCACTAATCTCCAAAATTTATAAAGAACTTACGAAACTTTAAACCAAGAATACAAATAACCCAACCAATGAATGGGCTAAGGAACTGAGCAGACACTTCACAGAGGAAGATCTACAAGTGACCAACAGATGAAAAAATGTTCAGCATTTCTAGTAATTAGAGAAATGCAAATGAAAACTACCCTAATATTTCATCTCACTCCAACTGGAATGGCTATTATCAAGAACACAATAACATGTGTTGGCATAGATGTGGGGAAAAAGGCACACTCATACATTGCTGGTAGAGTTGCAGATTGGTGCTGCCACTCTGGAAAGCAGTAGGAAGATTCCTCAGAAAACTGAGAATAGATCCACCATTTGACCCATGTGTCCCACTCCTCAGTTTATACCCAAAGGACTTAAAACAGCATACTTCAGTAATGCAGCCACATCAATGTTTACAGCAGCTCAATTCACAATAGATTGTGGAACCAACCTAGATCTTCAACAGATGAATGGATAAAGAAACTGTGGTGTATATATACACAATGGAATATCATTCAGCCATAAAGAAGAATAAAATTATGCCATTTGCAGGTAAATGGATGGAGTTGAAGAACATCATGCTATGTGAGATAAGCCAATCCCCAAAGGCAGAGTTCTTAAAGGAAATGTCTGTCACATACAAGGTACTCATAAAAATGCTGATAACAAAACTTTCCCAAGGAGGTCACAGATCCGCTGGTCCTCTGAGGTACAGGTAGACGAGGGATAGGGTACAGAACATGATTATCTTCACGCAGGTCAAGGGAGAAATTCATGGTTCTTTGAAGTTTTGTTTGTTTAATGAGGATGCAGCTTTAACTTTTCTCAAGCTGCCCGGGAGCTAAATAGGGCCATGAGTTCTGTTTTTAAAAGATGAAATGGTCACTCAGTCTTTCACATAAATCAAAAGGTGAAGAACAGGATGGCTTTGGCCTTATGAGTGTGAAGAGTGAAGTGAGAAACTTCTGCCCTCCTTCACAACCCCAAAGAAAACAGTATTTGTCTTTATATCCCCATAAACATTTTTTCAGTAATACCTGTCCACAAACCTCCTGTGAACAGGTATAAAGAAACTAGTAACTCTAAGAAGTAGAAGAGGAAGTTTCTGGAATGTTAAAGAGAAGGACAAAGTTCTAGTGGATACAGGCTGCTTTTCGTAACCTACACTTCATCTTGACAGGAATACCGCCCCACTCCTCATTCAATAAAGTTCAGATGTGCTAAGAGCATACTTCCCCCATCCCACCCACAATCACTATACCTTCCCTCATTGGTCAAAGGAATGTACAAGTGACCCAAGATTGGTGTTCATAGTTCGGCTCCTGTTCAATGATGGTGATTGCTTTAAGATCTGGACAGAAGAGCCAATAGAATTCTATGAATTTAATAGACAAATGTTTGAAGAAAGCAGTTGCTATCAGACTGCTTAGACTCAGTTATGCTGCCACAACACACTTCCAAACCCAATAATTTTCAACAAACAAGGTTCCTTTCTCACTCCAAATCTGGTAACACTGAGGTGATTATGTATAACTTTTCCTTCAGAAAGAGGGGCTCACAAGTCATGGCTGAATGTGATGCCAATCGGTCCAGCAATGTATAGTTTCAAAGTTAATATTCTGAACATGTATTACATATACTCTATTAAAGTCTGCTGGGAATGATGTGCTATAAGAATGTAAACACAGAACTTTCAATAACAGTCAAGTTATCATTCATCGGGAGAAAAATCATCTATAAAATGTGTTTTTAATGGAGCATTCAGCCACAAAATATTGCAATAACCCATCCCTGGGACAGACTTGTGATAAAGGTTTCTCCAATTAAAGTTGGCCATCCCTGCTAACAGTGGTTGAAATGGATGATCATACAACTCAAGTTGGTTTAATCAGAGTTGTTTGCCTGGGATTGAAATACAGATAATGGAGAAAGAGATCCTCTTTTCCATATGGTTTCTAAACTATTTTTTAAAGAAAGTCTTTCTTTAGAATAAGCCAAATCGCAGCAGATAGAGATGTGAATGAGAAAGAGAGACGAAGAAGCATGAAGAGGGAGATGGGAAATGGCCCAGTCTTGGGTATCCTGAATCTCAGTTCCAGTCCCCAAAGCTTCTTCACTAAACTTCATCCTTAGATCTTATGGGAAATCTTATATTTTTCTAGCCTACAAGTTAATACTACTTTTTTTTTTAAAGCTGATTGAATTGGGATCATTCTAAATAAAAGCTTCTAAAGTTGTTCAATATTTGTTAGAGTATGGATTTTATGCTGTGACATAAAAAGTCACTCTTGAACTGACCCTCCTGCATTTGCCTCCACCCCAGCCCCACTCTACACCACTGCTTGCGATGCTGGTCTCTTATGGTTTAGACGTGAGGTGTCCCCCAAAAGCTCATGTCTGAGATAATGCAAGAGAGCCTTAGCCCAATTAGGGGGATTAATCCTGTGATGGGATTAACTGAGTGGAAACTGAAGGTGGGTAGGGTGTGGCTGGAGGAGGTGGGTCTCTGGGGGCATGCCTTTGGGGTATGTATTTTGTATCTGGCAAGTGGAGTCTGTTTCCTGATCATCATGTGAGACACTTCCCTATGCCACACTCTTCCACCATGATTTTCTGCCTTACCTTGTGTCCTGAGGAAAGAAGCCTGCTGTCCATGGACTGAGACCTCTGAAACAGTGAGTCCTCAAATAAACTTCTCCTCCTCTAAATTTGTTCTAGTTTGTCTTTAAGTTGCAGCAGAGAAAAAGCTGACTAAAGCTTGGTCTTTCTCTGTAACACTCTGGACTTCTTGTCCACACTGGGCCTCTGCCTTACTATTTCCCCAGTCCTTCAGGGAAACTACTCCTTCTCCCTGACACAGCATCCTATAAAGAGGAAGTAACACACATCTTCACCCAACTCTTATTCAGTCTTCACATCTAGGTTGCAGCTTAGCTATAATGGCCAGCAGGATCAAGGAGTCTTCCCTGCCACCCCAAAACTGCACATTTTTTCTTCTGCACACTCAAATGCCATGAAGCTTACCTTAACACATATCATGCTGCTCTGTAATTACTTTTACTTTCTCCACTAGTAAACAACTAGTACCCGTCACCTGCTTAGAACAGTGTTTCGTTCATCTGTAACATCTGTGACTGTGCGTCATTCACCTGTACATGTCTAACAGTGGTGCATGGTGAAAGATGCTGAATGTTTGTTGATAACATGAGTATCAAATGCTACTAGCTAGAAAATGACATGTTTGGAACTGGTGAATTCTAAGGACTGAGAACTTTATTACTATTTTCTATTAATGCATTTGGAAATGCCTCCATTGCATATTAAATATCACAAAGTTCAACATCATTGAATCTCTTCTTTACCCACTCTTATCATTGGGATCCGGAACGGCCCCAAATTCTCATGTACATCAAAGTTCAGGGGAGGGGTTTTTGGGAAGTGATGGATTGTGAGGATGCTGACCTCACCAGTGGATGAATCCTTTGATAACTGAATGAACTACTGGGAGGAGGAAGAACCTATAGGCAGATGGGGCATGGTTGGAGGAAGCAGGTCAGTGGGGACAAGACATAGCTCTGGGGACCATATCTTGTCTCTAGACTCTTTCTCTTTCTTTCTGCTTCCTGGTTGTCAAGAACTGAGCAGATTCCCTTGTCTTTTTTCCATGGCTTTGGAAATAGCTAACCAAGGACTGAAATCTCTGAAACCAAAGACCAAAAAAAATTATTTTCCCAAGTTGTTCTTGGTAACAGTAATGAAAGATAACTAACAACATCCATAGACCAACTTTCTGATTTTTGATAAAGGTTGTGAAGCCAGAGGCTTCAGAGGGTCTGAAAATAGAATAATGTGGTTAAGTTACTTACAGCAGGTAGGCAGGTTCCCTCCTCTGACATACCTTCCTGTCTATGAAGGGCTACATTTCCCAGACACCTTTGCAGGGCGTTAGTAAAGTGGTCTAGGATTGGCCAGGCAGACACACTTCTCCAGGAGATTTGGAAATTCAATGTGAGCAGCATAAGGAGGAGACAGCAAGCAGAGAGAGTGTGGAGCTTCTAGTGAGCAGAGGTGCACAGTTCTGCAGGCAGCTGCGGGGAAGTCCCAGCACCACTGTACCATGTGCCATGAAGGAGTGGGTTTCATTCTGGGAAAAACAGTTCCTCTTCTGTCCTCCTACCCCAACCATCAACCCATAAGATTTCTTTGATATTGAGGGGCATGAGTATTTCTTCTCAGCAGCAATTATCCAGGAACTCTAACCCAATTATTTTGGAGCAAAGTTTACCTGGGGAGAGCATCAGATCTCACAGGTAAAGAGTTCTGTACCTAGAACTGCCCACCTCAGAAACCAATTCCAAGTCCCTTGTGGTTTTTGACACGTGCTTCTAAGTGGCTGTAAATCAGGGTTGCTACAATCCCCTCCTTGGGTTCAATTCATCTGCTAGAGTGTTTTACAGTATTCGAGGAAACCCTTATGTGTACGGGTTTATTGAAAAGGATACTGGTAAAGAGTCACATAGGGCAAGTCACACGGCAAGGGGCATAAAGTTTCCATGACCTCTACCCTCCAGGAGCCTGTCTCTGCACAGGTATCAAACCACGTCATTTTGTGTTTCTGTGGGCATTTCATGACATAGTTATGATTAATTCTATCATTAACCACAGCTTCACCTTCAGCCCCATTTTCTTTCTTGGATAACAGAGGGTGGGATAGAAAGTCCCAATCTGCAAATTCTGCCTCGGTCTTCCTGGTGAGCAGCCCCCATTCTAAAGCCACCTAGGGGCTCCCGCCCCAACAACATACACAAAGACACGTATCACTTTGAAACTTCAAACGTTCCAAAGACTAGGAGTTGCATGCCAGGGTGAAGACAACTAAATCCACTTTTTTTTAATGGTGGTGCTGGGGTTTGAACCCAAGGCCTTATGCATGCTAGGCAAGCACTCCACCAACTGGGCTATGTTCCCAGCCCTCAAATGCATTTAACAGTACCACACGTTCAGAACATTCTATGCTCTGGCTGGACAGTACTCCTGGACACATGCTTCTGGTTACATAGAGCTCAGCTGATTCCATAACTACCCAATTTTCTGGGATAGTTTTTTTTTTCCCCCTGATCAATTAGCTTAAATAGATTTTGTACTCAGCAAGAACCCCGACCTCCCTAATCACTTTTCAAGAAACACTCTTAGCTTTATTATCCCAAGCTTATTAAGTACTAGAATCTACCCTGAAATAATAGTTTTTCAGAGATAGGAAAGTCAGGTTTGGGCAACTGTACCAACTCACAATAATTCATGTCAAGTTAAGAAGAACTATTTTATAGAGGTGTCAGAATGAGTGTTCTCAACACAAATATTATCAAGAAACTGATGCACAACCAAAGTGTCCACTGATGGATGAGTGGGCAAAAAAATGTGCTATGCCAGGTGTGGTGGCACACACCTGTGATCCCAGTGGCTCAAGAGGCTGAGGCAGAAAGATCGCAAGTTCAAGGCCAGTCTCAGCGACTTAGCAAGGCCCTAAGCAACTTAGCAAGACCATGTCTCTGAATAAAATATCTTAAGAAGGGCTGAGGACCCATAGCACAAGAAATAAAAGCAAGAATCAACAACTGGGATAGATTCAAACTAAATAGCTTTCTCTCAGCAAAGGAAACTATCAGCAATGTGAAGAGAGAGCCTACAGAGTGGGAGAAAATCTTTGCCAATCATACTTCAGATAGAACACTAATCTCCAGAATCTATAAAGAACTCAAAAAACTCTACACCAAGAATACAAATAACCCAATCGACAAATGGGCTAAGGAAATGACAGACACTTCACAGAAGAAGATCTACAAGCAATCAACAGATATATGAAAAAATGTTCAACATCTCTAGTAAGAAGAGAAATGCAAATCAAAACTACCCTAAGATTCCATCTCACCCCAATTAGAATGGCGATTATCAAGAATACAAGCAATAGGTGTTGGAGAGGATGTGGGGAAAAAGGTACACTCATACATTGCTGGTGGGGCTGCAAATTAGTGCAGCCACTCTGGAAAGCAGTGTGGAGATTCCTTAGAAAGCTTGGAATGGAACCACCATTTGACCCAGCTGTCCCACTCCTTGGCCTATACCCAAAGGACTTAAAATCAGCATACTACAGAGATACAGCCACATCAATGTTCATTGCTGCTCAATTCACAATAGCCAGATTGCGGAACCAACCTAGATGTCCTTCAATAGATGAATGGATAAAGAAACTGTGGCATATATATACAATGGAATATTACTCCGCCATGAAGAATGATAAAATTATGGCATTTGCAGGCAAATGGATGAAATTGGAGAATATCATGCTAAGTGAGATAAGCCAATCTCAAAAAACCAAAGGACAAATGATCTTGCGGATGATGACACATAATGGGGGGTGGGAGGGGGGCAAGAATGGAGGAACGAAGGACTGAATAGAGGGAAAAGAAGGGTGGGAGGGGTGGGGGGGAAGGGAAAAAATAACAGAATGAATCAAACAACATTACCCTATGTAAATTTATGATTACACAAATGGTATGCCTTTACTCCATGTACAAACAGAGAAACAACATGTATCCCATTTGTTTACAATAAAAAATTTTTAAAAAGGGGGCTGGGGATGCAGCTCAGTGGTTAAGTGCCCCTGCATTCAATCTCTGATACAAAAAGAAAAAAGGAAAGAAAGAAGTTGTGGTACATATACACAACAGTAGAACACTATTTGGCTATAGAAAAGAATGAAATCCTGTCATGTACAACAACCTAGATGGAACTGGAGGTCATTAAATTAAGTGAAACAAGCCAGGTACCGAAAGAGAAGTACCACAGATCCTTATGTTTATACGGAAGCTTAAAATGGTGATTTCATAGAAAATGTAGGGAGTAGAAAAGAATGTACCAGAGACTGGGAAGGATAGGTTGAGGATGGAGAAATAAGAGGAGGTCAGTTATCAGCACAAAAAACACAGGAGGAGTTAAGTTCTGGTGTTTCATAGCACACTAGGCTGAAAATAATTAACAACGACTTTTTGTATATCTCATATTATCTAAAAGGATTTTAAATGTGGCCAACAAAGAAATGATAAATGAGATGATACATGCAGTAACTGCTCTGATTTGATCATTACATGTATGGACATGTCCCACTGTATACTATAAATATGTATAATTATGTCAATTAATAAAAAACAAACATTGAAAGTGTTATAGAACCTATAGAAGGACATAGTGATTTTATGTTAAAAAAAAAAAGGAAGAAACAGACTCAGAGGATGCTACTATTTCTATTCTGTTTTCCTCAGGAAAGATTTTTCTTCCCTAAGTTATTATAGAGAATGCTTCCTGATGTATTTGTTTTTCAAAGGAACAGTTTTGGAATCAACATTAATGAGTAAATAAGCAGATGGGGAGATTGATACTGTGAGGGGCAAAGTATTAAATTACATCTGAGTTAACAGGAATGGATGGAGAGTGTCAGCTTCTGATTCAGAGCTTCCAGGCATTCATCTCACTTCCCAGCAAATGCATATTTATGTGTTCCGTGAGCATCCGAGATTATTTAAATTTCCCTAATTTGGGGCTTCCTTTTACCTCTGAACATACACTATTTATTTCAAGACCTTGACAGCAGCCCTTTAAGAATTAATGTCTAAATAGCAATCTTTACATAGGTTCAAATAAAAAACAGGCACTTAGTTACTTAATTTAGTTTTATGCTTCAATGAATTTCAAACACATCCTTTCTTATTTTGAATGATATCATTATAGCAGGGTTTTCTTTTTTAAGCTTAATTGTTCTAGCATTAGATACTTGATCGATGTTCCTCTGACAAAGTGAGGACTTGAAAGGAGGGCTGAACAAAGAAGTGAGGGAACCGTTTTGCTCCTGGGAAGTCAATATTTAAACTGAGGGCAGATGATGATCATGTAGGACCCTCCAGGTCCTCTTGTGTCCTTATTCAGGGTTTAGAAAGCAAGTACTTTCTATTTTCTGAGTTCAAAATGTCACATGAGGAATTCTAAGAGTCATCTGGACCAACCAGCTCTTTTTACAGAGAATCTTAAATACCAGGGAAAGGGGAAGAAGCCATCTCAATGAAGCCACAGCACAGGAGGGTGGCAGGTTCTCATCTCACAGTGCAAAGATTTCCAAAGATGGGCACCTTACAGAAATCTGCAGCTTTTTTCTTTTTCACTACCACCATCTCTGCCCTCCATATCTCTGCCCATTTTCCCTAACACTTTGCAAAGGAGAATCAGGCAGCAAAGGACCTCACCCATGTCAGACTGGGCAACAATAACAAAAATTTGCTAAGGTTTGTCCCAAAAGGGCAGGTTTCTTTCACCTGCTTTATCCTCTACAATATCCCAGCATCTACTAGTGTGCTTATTAGTGGATACTGAACAAATACTGAATTGCTAGACTAATCAGTGACTCAATGAATGGAAGAATGGAGGCATTCATTAGTTGAAACCCTCCTCTCTCCTCATGGAGCTGTATATGGAAATAGGTTCTTAAGAAGCTGATTTATCTTAAATGAGGTCTTAAGGGTGGGGCCTTGACCCTAAAGGAAGTGTTCTTAGAAGACACACAAGCGTGTGAAAACAGAGAAAAGGCCCTTGTGATGAGACAGCAAAACCATGGCCACTGGCCAGCAAGGAAGAGACCTCACTAGAAATCACCCACACCAATGCCTTAATCTTGAACTTCTAGTCTCCAGAACTGCGAAAAAGTGTTACTTAAGCCACGCTGCCCGTGGTGTTCAGTCATAGCAGACTGAGGAGACTAACGTAAACAGCTTCTCACTTCTCTTAGACAAATCCCGAACTGCTAAACATAGTCAGGAAGTCCTGCATGATCTTCAAAACACTACCATACAATACATGAGAGCCAGTTAGCCCGTCTTTCTTTTTAAAATCATCATGGTCAAAGGCAATGGAAGGAAGGTATGCATGATGAGAAAAGAAAGGGCTGCCCCAGGTGGTGTGGGAGGTTGGTTCTGAGAAGGAGAGTGAGAAAGCAAAATATAGAAGATCAGAGCAGCTAGGTTTCTCAGTGAGGAAGAAGGAGGGTGTCACAACATGGAAAGAGAAAACCAGAATGTTAGAGTGAACTGGAGGAACATTAACTCATGGTTTCTGACAAGATTAGACAGACAGATGGGGACATAAAGAGGTAAATGTGGGTATTCACACACACTTACCTTATTTCTTAGTTTTGACCACAATGAGGACCGGCTCCAAGTTGTCATGGAGGCCCAACAGCAACAAAAACATCTTACACATAGATTTTGGTTTCTAAAAACCATTTTTCACTCAGGAAGAACCAGCATTTCATGCATAAGTAGATGATTCTAAGACTGGGGAAGGGAAAGAGCACAGAGCCTATAACATCATTGTAACAGGATATAAGGGAGTGTTCAAAAAATGTCGGGGACCTGCCAGAAGGCCCAAGATGTGTCATAGAAAATGGTGCCCAGTGACCAAATTTGTGAAAAATTCAAACTCAAAAAACATGGTTGTAACAGTTTGAACCCACTAAACATAAAATAGGAATCTAAGAGTTCTTACTGATAATAAGATATACATCATCAAAATGTGAGTTTAAAAAAAAAAAAAACACCAACTCAGAGTAGAGTGTCAACTAATCTAGAAATAAGTGCCAGTGGTCGTTGGAGAGAAGCTAGTATCAGATATTTATTCAGTCACAATGTCCATCCACACAAAACACTTATTAAATGATCCAAAGTAAAAATAACCTTACAGTTAAGACACCTAGCAAACACCACCTCAAGTCATTAGAAGGAAACTTATGAGAGCCGGTCACACTGAAATCCTGCCCCTCCTGATGAGGCATAAGAATGTGGTGTCACTTGAGTAATGCTTCTGCTAACCACGCTGTAATGGATAATTTGAATTGTCAACTTGACTGTATTAAGAGATGCCAATGATTAAAAGGCTTCTGGGTGTGTCCATGAGGGCGTGTCTTAGGAATGACTGGCATGCTGGATAGTGAACTGGAGTGGGGAGCCCCTCCCTAAGCGAGGGCAGCACCACCCAATAGGATGGGATAGAAGCTGGAAGAACAAGGAAGCAGATGCAGATGCAGCTCTGCTCTTCTTGAACGGGTTCTTGATCACTGCTTCCATCCTCTGAGGATATTGGACTCTTATTTCTTCACTCTTCCAAAGCGGACTCTGCCACTGATTCTCCAGGAAGTTTCCAGAAGCCTTGGTCTCAGACTAGGTAACACTGCTGATCCCTCTTGTTCTGGGGCTTCTGCGTCTTGGACCGTGCAGCTGCTGGTTCTTCCAGCTCTCCAGCTGCAGACGGCCACTGTGGACTATCCAGCTTCTGGTCATGTAAGCCAATTTAATAAATTCCCTTTTATAATCATACTTCTTGTTGACCGTTCCTCTAACACACATGCATAACTTGAATTCAATCACACACACATACAGAAATTCAATGAACTCAAGGGACTTTCTCCCAAATAATCTACCTATGCTCTTAAAACATTTCAAGAAAAGCCTGCACAATGGCTCCAGATTGAAGGAGACTAAAAGAATACAAATAGCTATATGCAACATATGAACCCATGTTGATCCATTGGCTAGAAGGTTCATCATCAGGCTATCTGGCAAAACATGAATGGAATCTGTGGACTGCACCTGAGTTATGTAGCAATATTGATTTCCTGATTCTGATGGTTACTCTATTCTATAAACAAGGAGAAATTGCATTAAAGGATTTAGCATTCTAGAGCACAGTGTCTATGGCTTATTCTAGATGGTTGCAAAGAAGATTATTTGTAGTTTTTGTGCCATTTTTCTTTCAGACTGATGTTAAGAGTGACAAGATTTGTGAATTCTTATAAAAATAAATTACACAAACTTGAGAGGAAACACGATTTAAGCATATAAATTATGCTATATGGGTATTTAAAAATAATGTGGTTAGAGTAAAAATGCATGGGGGCCAGGGGGAAACTAAGAAATAAGTTTTTAGCAAAGTCCCTTGACAAATAGCAATGACAAAAATGGTATGCTGCCTGAATATAGGGAGAAACATTTTACCAGACTGGTCTCTCTCATCCTGTTTTAATGTAATGGAGGGAAATGGTATTATCAATAGCTTTAGATTTGTTTATATAAGACAAGGAAGGTATCAACAGCAACCTATAGAAATGGCAGGACTGAAAACTGGTTATGTATGACTCATTGAGAAGTCTTGTAATCACAGATGTCTTAGGCTAACATGCAAAGACACCAAGATAATTTATCAGGGCACTGGGAAGAGTGCAACAGGAAACTTGGAACAATAATGGTGGAATGGACAGCCAACTGGCACCGTGACATCTAACTAATTGCTCTCCCTGCATACGGTTTACCCAGAGAATCCAATGGTAATGTGGAGAGCTATTATTTCTATCTGGCACCAACTTCCTCAGGGAAGGTCATTCCTATTAATATCCGAGAAGGAGAAAGATGAGATTATATGCCTGTTCCTTCCTTAAGAACAATCAGAAAATTCTGAAAATATCTTCCCTTGATAAGTAATATTGAAGGACAAACTTAACTCACATGTATCAAAATCTTTCTCCGGGGCAGACACATTTCATAAATCATCTTAGGACTTTCAATACAAAAAGCAGGTGTTCTCCTCCTTGTGTATGAGGGAATGAAGGGGCAGAGTGGTAAAGTAACTTTCGTAGAGCCAGAGTTACAATAGGAAGAGAGACTTCACAGTTAGTGTTACCCACAACCTTATTTAAATCTTCAGAGAAACCTGTGACATCTCCACATTACACATGAGAAAACTGCTATGGTTATGGTTGGGATAAGTGTCCCCAAAAGTCTCATGTGTTAAAGGCTTAGTCCCCAGCTTGGTATTCTTTGGAGTTGGTGGAGCCTGTAAGAGGTGGGGTCTAGTGGGAGAGAGATCTTAGGTCGCTAAGAGTGTGCCCTTGAAGGGAGCAGTGGGAATCCAGCTCCTTCCTATCTTTCACTTCTGGGTCACCATGAGATGAACAGCTTACTCCACTATGTGCTCCTATCATGATGGGCTGCCTTGCCACAGACCCAAAAGCAACATGGCCCACCAACCATGGACTAAAACCATGAGCCAAAATACACCTTTCCTCTTAAATTGCTATCTCAGTTAACAAAAAACTAACATAAAAACTAATTTAAATCCACATACTGTTTAGAACCCTGTGTTCTTTGACTACTTAAAACTTTCTCCTTTAGTCTCATACCTAAGATTTCTAAAAAATCACCTTTATCAGATCACTAAAAATAATAATAGCTACAACATGAATATATGAAGAATAACTTAGTTTATAGATACTTTAAGTCTTACTTAATCACTGTCTTTTCAGGAGCCAAAAAGATAATTTTTCTCCCAATCGTATAGACATGAATGCTGAAGATCAGAGTAGTTGAGCAAAGAGTTTGAATCACAGAGTAACAATCAAGTCTGGAATATGGACCAGAAAGAGTCAATGATGCTATGAAGGAAAATAATAGTTAATTTATTATTAAAGAAAGTCTTACAGTGCAGGCTATCAGATCTCTAGGCAGAATACAGGGAAAACACTGAAGCCACATGGTGACACCGAGAAGAGAGGAGTGAACAGTGATTGACCAGTGTTTTGCGATGTAAATGCTTTGCCAGAGCTCAGCTGGAAGAAAAATGATGCAGATAGATGTACAGATATAGATGTAGGAACAGCCAGAAGAAAGGCTGCCAATGAACATGGCTAGCAGGTTCCTTTGGATTCTGGGCTCCACAAAGGTCATGGGTTTCTAGGATTCTGCCCAAGTCTTAATTCTCTCTCCTGAGCCTGCCCAGCAGTAAGCCTGCTTGCATAAGACCATAAATGAAAGAAAACTGCTTCTGGACCTCATCCCATGGACTCCTCCTCCCTTCCCGGCTCTGTCAGAGAGCACTGGAAAACACTGTCGATGGCCTGGTGCTTGGACAACTGCCGCGCCACGTGCAAACACACCAAGCCAAGCTCTGTGGCTGACAAGTGCAGCTGGGGACCATCTGTTAGGATGGCTCCCAACCTGCTGAGAAGACAGTGAGCTACTTCCCTGTAGGCAAAGAAGCCAAAAATGAGCTTGCAAAGTCTTTGTCAAAATAAGCCTAATATCTTGTCTGCCTATAGTGTGAAGTCAAAAGTAATGAACTGTACTCCTCCTACATGGATCTCATGAACCTCAGATCTCTCTGCACTCTGCTGAGGTTTAACACTGGACTCTAATAGACCTGCATGACTTCTTATTGCTAGTGACTTAACATGAGTTCCATGAAGGCAGGAACACCATCTCTCCTTTTCACCAGGTGCCTATTGTCTAGTACATAGGACCCACTTTATAAATACACAATAATAAATACGACCACTTAATAAAAAAGGTCATGTCACTGTCAATGGATCCTTAACCCATTGCAGACTAAATACCTTAACTTCAAAAGAGAATGAGCACTGGTAGCAATGCTTACATTTCTTTCCACTCAGCCCTAACTTTAGGGGGCACAGACTATGTATTTTGGTTTTGGTGGGAATGCAAAGGACTACCAGGCACACCAATTATTTATCTGTTTTTGGAGAACTCCCCAAAAATGGGAGGTGAGATAAGTGAGGGATGGGCTAGGGAAAGGAAAAGACTAGAGACTTACAGTGGCTAGTGATGTAACCCTAAACAGGATATTGAATCTTAAAGGATAAACACAAATTCTCATTCACAGCAAAGATATTTTCTATGTGATGGCAGCAGAGGGTCTAAAAATCTTCTGATGACCCAGCCATGAGCATCAGGTGGTGATGAGCATCAGGTGGTGAATAAAGTCCAATGCAGATGGCACCTGAAACAGGGTTTCATGAGAATGAACGAACAGATTCTCTGTCTCAAAGGAGAAAGCAAATACCCATTTTCCTATTATGCCTCTGTTCTGGCCTGCTTGGAAAAACTTCCCTTCCCTTTGATTCTATGCATTCTCCAGTAAGCTTCTAAGAGATCCCCTTTGGGAGTCATTCAATCAAAGCTGGTTCCTGATTTTCAAATAAGAATGTATTTTGGTGGGAGAAAAAGTGCCAATGGGCAATCAGATTTGCCTGGTTTCCTAGGGGGCACTATGTGCTTTGAGAGGAAGCGAAGGCGTCCTGCAGTATTCAGTGTTTGAGGATGTCTCAACCAGTAGCCTGGTGGGTGGCATGAGAAGGGCTCAGGCGTGATGTGTGGTAGTTTCCTTACCTGTGAATTTTGATGACTTTAATATACTACCAGAAACCACTCATTTATTCTTTCTCCATACAAATATTACTTGAATGCCTACTACGTGCTAAGAACTATAGTAGATAAAGCTGGGAAAATGAGATGAATAAAGTCTGAGTCTTTCCAGGGTCTGGAGGTACAGTTGTCGAGGCTTGTATACTAGTGTTAACACTTCTTGCTGTGGGAGCCTAAGGCAAATGACTTTTCTGATCCTGTTTCACTGGTATAATGGTGTTAATTGCACCTATCACACGCAACTATTGCTTTAGGCCATTTAATCCTCAAATGTAAAGCCCTTAATATGTCTCTTTTCATATGAAAGACCCCCAATAATTAACAATAGTTGGCTCTTATTAAATTTATTATTAGCAAAATGTTTGGCTGAAGTTGGGCACACTTGAGGCAAAAGGGGAAATTATATAATTTGACATACTGTAAGTAAAGACATGCAGAAAAACGGTGAAAAGATGCAACACCTGGAAGAGCAGTGTATAAGACCCAAAAGGAAAGCAGGAATCAACAAGGTTGGGTGGACACGGTCAGAGCAGGAGGGGTCAGAACCTGCAAAAGGCCAGAGAATCAAAAGGACACAGCAGGCTAAAAAAATGAAACACATTCACAGCATTAGGGGCCCTGCAGGAAACCAGTTGATGGGTAGATAAAGGGAAGAGTCTGACACAGGGATGAGATATTGACATGAATGGTTATGTTAAAAAGGATCCTAAACACTCACTCTAGAATCGAAAGCAAGTTCTGCGATCATTTCTGCACTTCACCTATAATACGGTTCACACTGGGAATAGCACAAAAGCACAGGGAGACAGCAATTAAATAATACCACATCAACAATGGAGTTGAATTATGGGATTTTAATGATGAGAAGTGACAGGTTCAAGATAAATAAGAGCAGCAAAGTAAAGGGAACTCAGTCAACTTTTTGAAATGAGAAGAAAACATGAAGGGTCAAATTGCAAATGAGACCCCCAAATCCTCACACACCAAGAGGTAGAAGTCAGCATCACTACTCAAACATAAAAGCAGAGTGAAAAAATAAATTCTTTTTTTTTAAATTGTAAACAAATGGGGTACAACTTGTTTCTCTGTACATGAAGTAGAGGCATATCATTTGTGTAATCATACATTTACATAGGGTAAAAGTGTTGATTCATTCTGTTATTTTTTCCCTCCCCCCCACCCCTCCCACCCCTCTTTTCCCTCTATACAGTCCCTCCTTCCTCCATTCTCGCCTCCCTCCCACCCCCCCATTATGTATCATCTGCTTATGAGCGAGATCATTCATCCTCTGGTTTTTTGAGATTGCCTTATCTCACTTAGCATGATATTCTCCAATTTCATCCATTTGCCTGCAAATGCCATAATTTTATTATTCTTTATGGCTCAGTAATATTCCACTGTATATATATAGACCACAGTTTCTTTATCCATTCATCATTGAAGGGCATCTAAGTTGGTTCCGCAATCTGGCTATTATAAATTAAGCAGTTATGAACATTGATGTGGCTGCATCACTGTAGTATGCTGATTTTAAGTCCTTTGGGTATAGGCCAAGGAGTGGGATAACTAGGTCAAATGGTGGGTCCTTTCCAAGTTTTCTAAGGAATCTCCACACTGCTTTCCATAGTGGCTGCACTAATTTGCAGCCCCACCTGCAATGTATGAGTGTACCTTTTTCCCCACATCCTCTCCAACACCTATTGTTGCTTGTATTCTTGATAACCGCCATTCTAATTGGGGTGAGATGGAATCTTAGGGTAGTTTTGATTTGCATTTCTCTTATTACTAAAGATGGTAAACATTTTTTTCATTTGTTTGTTGATTGCTTGTAGATCTTCTGTGAAGCGTCTGTTCATATCCTTAGCCCATTTGTTGATTGGGTTATTTGTATTCTTGGTGTAGAGTTTTTTGAGTTCTTTATACATTCTGGACATTAGTGCTCTATCTGAAGTATGAGTGGCAAAAATTTTCTCCCACTCTGTAGGCTCTCTCTTCACATTGCTGATAGTTCCCTTTGCTGAGAGAAAACTATTTAGTTTGAATCTATCCCAGTTGTTGATTCTTGCTTTTATTTCTTATGCTATGGGAGTCCTGTTAAGGAAGTCTGATCCTAAGCCGACATGTTGAAGATTTGGACCTACTAAAACTGGAACAAGGCAGAGTTCCCTCTTTCACCACTTCTATTCAACATTGTCCTTGAAACTCTAGCCAGAGCACTTAGACAGACCAAAGAAATTAAAGGGATACGAATAGGAAAAGAAGAACTCAAACTTTCCCTATTTGCTGATGACATGATTATATATTTAGAGGAATTGGGAAATTCCACCAGAAAACTTTTAGAACTCATAAGTGAATTCAGTAAAGTAGCAGGATATAAGATCAATGCTCATAAATCGAATGCATTTTTATATGTAAGTGATGAATCCTCAGAAAGAGCAGTTAGGAAAACTACCCCATTCACAATAGCCTCAAAAAAAATAAAATACTTGGGAATTGATCTAACAAAAGAGGTGAAAGACCTCTACAATGAGAACTATAGAACACTAAAGAAAAATTAAAGAAAACCTTAGAAGATGGAGAGCTCTCCCATGTTCTTGGATAAGCAGAATTAATATTGTCAAAATGGCCTTACTACCAAAATTAAAGATTCAATGAAATTCCAATTAAAATCTCAATGATGTACCTCACAGAAACAGAGCAATCAATCATGAAATTCATCTGGAAGAATAACAAACCCAGAATAGCTAAAGCAATCCTTAGCAGGAAGAGTGAAGCAGGTGGTATTGCAATACCAGAATTTCAACTATACTACAAAGCAATAGTAACAAAAATGGCATGGTATTGGCACCAAAATAGACAGGTGGATCAATGGCACAGAATAGAGGACACAGACACAAACCCAAATAAATACAGTTTTCTCATACTAGACAAAGGTGCCAAAAACATGCAATGGAGAAAAGATAGCCTCTTCAACAAATGGTGCTGGGAAAACTGGAAATCCATATGCAGCAGAATGAAATTAAACCCCTATCTCTCACCTGCACAAAACTCAACTCAAATGGATCAAGGACCTTGGAATCAGACCAGAGACCCTGCATCTTATAGAAGAAAAAGTAGGTCCAAATCTTCAACATGTCAGCTTAGAAGAAAATAAATTCTGAGTGAGGGAAAATGAAAGATATTCACTCAGGGACATACTGACTTTGAGGTGCCTTGGGAACATCCAAGTGGAAATATCTTGTAGGCTTTGGGATGTGTAGGTCTCAAGATGAGACGTGAGAGCTGGTGATTTGAATATCAATGACCATAGCTTAAAGAAATTCAAAGATTTTACTCAAGGATAATGTGTTGATTGAGAGGACAGCCTGGAGCAGAACCCTGTCACTTGAGGATTGGGCAAAATATAAAAAAGAATGGGAAGGGACAGGCAGAGGATTTGAAGGAAAGGCAGAGCAGGAACATGGAATCCAACAAGAGATACTTTTAGGAAAAAGGCAGTCATACATGCTGTGGCATGCTGTAGAAAGTGCCAGCAATCTTAGGAATGAAGAGTGCCCATTCCTGCAGTGATAACTATGACATTAACAGAAGTAGTTTCAAAAATGTTTAGGATGTAAGACCAGAGAATGGTGAGTGGAGAAGGAATAAGTGAGATGAAGAAGCAGAAAGAAAGAAAACTGGCAAATTCAAGCACAGTGTGATGGAGGAAAGATGGGAGAGACTTTGATGCATCCCCCTATTTATGATTAAGCTAGTTGGATAAAGAAAGTACTTAGGCCATATCCAACCATTACTCAAGGACACTGCAGCAATATTCAAATATAAATTGCAAGTCACAGTTTTTAAGAAGCTTTTGGCCCACAATGGGAGGAAGAATACATCATGATCTTGTAGAGCTATGAATTTTAGATACATATATATTCAAAAATATGCTTAAGGTCTTTAGGCATTTACTTAATTTTAGTGCAGATTATCTATTAGGACAGGCATCTAAAACATTTCCCCAGTTTACCTTTTCTTCATCTTTGTGACAATGGGATGCCAAGGTATCTGATTATAAATGTCACATTTAAAATTTTTTAAAATAACATTTGACATGCTAATTATTTTTTTTATAATTCCCAAGTTGAAAATGTTTTAGGCTGTGTGTGTATGCAGTTCAATATCTTGAAGATAGATGCTATGTTTTAGAACTTGATGAATCCCATTTTCTGGGAATAATTAGATATCAACACAGGTTTTAAAATTATTTTTTAATTAATCAAAAGCATGAGTTAAGGGCTGAGGACATAGTTCAATGAAAGAGATCCTATTTAGCATGCATGAGGACCTGGATCTGATCCTCAGCACCCAAAAGAAAAGAAGGAAAAACAATACACTAGTTGTGATATTCCTGACAGATTAAAATAATAAAATTAGTTCAAATTATTACAAAGAGGATGGCATATTACCATCTGCAAGTTCAGTTAAATATTTATCAATTTGTGACAAATTGATCAAAGTAGCAGGTCTATCAATCACCAGTTCCCTGGAAGTGGCAGGAGATAACATATGATTGCATCTGTTGCACAAATTTAACTTCAAAAGGTGAAAATTTGAGAAGGTAAAATATGGGGAACACAATGGCAGCTGAGGGTCTAGGGTGGGGCTAATGAATCCCTTCTGAGGTTGCTATATAGAAAGGACACCCTGTGAGAAACTTCCCCTCTATAAATTCAATGAGTTAAGACTCACTCCAGCTCAACCACCCTGTTTTGGGCAGGACTTTAAGAAACTTCAATTCAAGTGGGGCTCAGTGGTGCATGTCTGTAACCCCAGCGAATCAGGAGACTGAAGCAGAAGGATTGCAAGTTCATGGCTAGCCTCAGCAACTTAGCAAGGTCTGCAGCAACTTAGCAGGACCCTTTCTCAAAATAAAACACAGAAAGAGCTGGGGACGTGGCTCAGTGGTAGAGCATCCCTGGGTTCAATTTCTAGTATCCAAAAAAAGAAAAAGAAAAAGCTTGAATGAACTTCTTAATGAAAATGAAAAATTTTTAGGCACTATTGCAAATAATAGCAAATAAGGTTTCAAAAGAAATATCTTTTTTAATATAGCAAATACAATGAAAAATTATACAATCTGGGTAGAGAATATACAAGTGCACAATGTCAAATTCTTCTAATGGGGCTGAATACCTAAAAATTTTCAAAATAAAATGGTGAAAAATGTAGCAAAATTGAAGTAGGTTTAAGTGCAAAGGTAGAAATATGAAGGCAAGCACTAAAAACAATAATATATGGCTGAAACACTAAATTAATAGAGAATAAAATACTAATTAATCGAATGAATGCAGATAAAAGGGAAAGAAAATGCAAAAAAAAAAAGACAATAAGCATAAAATACCATGGTTAGAAACAAAACCACATCAGAAATCACCATAGTATTTACCATTTTATTACACCCTTTTATTAAAAAACAAAATAGTTCCCTGTATGTTGCCTATAATAAAGGCAACTAAAATGAAGTATAAGGAAAGCTGAAAACAGCCTGGTGTGGTGGCACATGCCTGTAATCACAGCAGTTTGGGAGACTAAGACTGGAGGATCCCAAGTTCAAGACCAGCCTCAGCTCTTAGCAAGACCCTGTCTCAAAATAAAAAATTTTAACAAAAGGACTGATAAAAGTGGCTCAGTGGTTAAGTACCCCAGTTCAATCCTGATATATATATATATATATATCAAAACAAAGGGAGAAACTAAATAAAAGAGCTATTTTCAATAGTTTTAGAAAACAGGAATCATTTAATCCTCTTCTGAATCTAAAACAAAAGGGACTGTCGCTCTTGGCCTTCACAGATTTTTTTTTTTAATCACTTTCACTCTTTTCTTCTGTGATTGAGTTACGAATTCAGTGAAATAAGATACCACACTTAAAAGGCTCAAGTTAAAAGTGCTGTGTGCACTTGAAAGAATTTTGCTGCAATGGTGTTTTCTCTCTGGTCTTGGGCTTCTCTTTCTGTATCCTATACTCTTCCAAGGCAGTAAGACATTCAATTTTCATTTCTTAAGGGCTCCCACTTGTGATCCGGGAAGTTACCAGCCTCCGTAGCTAGAGTATACTCATCCACCAAGTGTCGATCTTATCTGACAATGAAGAAGACTGAGGTTATTCTAAACAACCATGCAAACTCACCAGGTACTCCACGGAAGACCAAGCCACGCAGCTCCTCTGCATACACAGTACCAAACAGCTGCTAAGGGCTGATTAGTCCAACAGGCATCCTTGCCAACAACCCCAAATAAAACAAGCACCTCATTGCCTCTCCTTCCTGACTGTGCTCCTCCAGAACTATGAGGACTATGTGGGATCACTTTAGTTGATGCTTCAATCTTGTAAACAAAAAGTAACTACTTGGCAGTGGGGGTCTGCAAAATGTTCTACTTCTAGAACAGGTGGGAGCTGCTAAATGGCAAAATGTCCAGATGTGAGGACAAAGGCAGCATAAATCTGCTCATGAATCTTGACATGGAAATATAAAGCGGTGCTAACAGATATCACTTGTTTAATAAAAGAGGAAAACTAACTGCACATCTATTTTAGAAAGATTAGACTACTTCAGAGTTGTCAGAGTTAAGAGAGGATTCGGGTCCCAATAATTATTTTCTGGACCCAAAATAAAAAGCAAAAGCATCTATGTATTTATTTTATGTGAGACACCATGCTGTGTGACTCAGGACAAGTGTTAGGTCTTCATGAATTTCTCTTTAAGTCCTATTATTTTCCTACTTTGCAAAGGCGGAAACTGAGGTTCAGAGTGCCTCCCCACAAATTTGCCACCTTTGTATTCCTTCAAGTATGAGAACCAGGCTATGAGAATCAGGGCAGGGATAGATTCTTTTTGACACCTAATCTGAAGATTTTCTCCACCCAGATGAACCGATTCCCTAAGAATATTGTGTTGATTTACTGGAATCACATAGGAAGAGCAAAATCAATTTTATCATCTAGAGCTTTTGACTCTATGAGAGAGTATTGCTCGTTCTTCATCTAAGTCCTTACAAGAAATAAGTAACTTCTGAAAGAAATCTTTGTAAAACATGGCATACAGACCAAATTTGAGAACCTTTCATTTAGAACTGAAAGTATAGCAGGTCCTATGTCTACTCTCGATTATTTTTTAAGCCCTCTATCATTTTATATAATTATGTATGATAATTACATGTGTGTAGTTATTGCATACAATAAGATCCTATGATTGACTCAGTGATTCTCATTTTATTTTTCCTTGTCTGTTAGATTTCCCTCCTACTTGTTTCTTCTTTGTCCAAACAATTACGTATTTCTGGATTCCTTACACATTGAGAGGAGGTAGATAATATGCTAGCAAATAACACTGAACACCAGGGCTTCCCCCACCCCTCTCATTTCCTTTAATTCTGATTCTCCTGATCATTTAAGAGAATAAAAGAAATCTGGATCTAATTTAACACTTACATCAAAACCAATCATTGTAAAAGGGCAAATCAATTTTATGATGTACAAGTCCATTCTAGATTTAAGAGTATACTCAACTGAACTTAAAGTTCCTGGACATAATTATGAAGATCGATACCATATATACAGAAAAACTCTGAAAAGTACAAAAAAAAAAAAGTCAACGACTTTATCCAGAAACTGCTTATCTGGCAAGCCCAATCTATTCTTGAAGCAGTAAATGAGGAGAAAACAAAGAAAGTTCTGGAAGTCACTAATATACAATGCCTGTGGAGGCCCAGCAAGGCTGCTACTCAATCAAGGAGACTAAAAGACAACAGGAATAGTGGGGATCAAGGACCAGTAAGAATTTGGCAGTAATTTCCAAACACTGCACAAAGTAGATCCTGTTACCAACTTCTGCATTGCTAAGTCATTCATTAGCTTTTATAGTGCATGGATATTTCTCAAGGATATTTGCCTTCATTGTTTCTGAGACTAGGCATTAGTTTTATGTATTTTTTTTGGTCCTGATGGAGGAAAAAAAAAAAGCATTGTCAGTTATATGAATAAGTGATCTCTTCATCAGAAAGAACTCACTCTCTGTGGCAGTAATTTAGTCTTATAATTAATACTTAATTCCCTTGTAAATTTGAATACTGCAATGTAGTTTTTCTTCGAATAGGTTGTGGCAGAGATAATGCTATCTATGGTCATATTTTCCCCAGTGGACGCACAGAAAACTGTACTTCTCACAGCTTGGCACCTGGGTGAATGTAAATGACCATTTTGTCCACAGAAGTCCAAATGAAAGAACCAAGTGCTACTTTCAAGTGACGGGGTATGGTCTGAATGTCTGATGTTTGGGCTCTACCACTTGCCTTGCACTGTGTTTCCCAGGAAGATCCTTGGGTTAAGGTGGCGGAGCTACAAATTCCCTATGGGAGAAGAACAGCTACGCTGGAGAACAACCGAGACCTGCTGGGAACCCTGCCTGAGATTCAGGGATCTTACTACTGCTGAGGTCATCATCAAATCTAAAGACATTCACAAAAATGCTGTCGCTGGTCCTACATGCTGCCTTCAATGCAGACCTCCCAAATCTTTTGTGGGTTCCAAGGTTTTAGTTCGGGGTTGACTGGCTTTGAGGCAGAAACACCATGATGGAGGAAAGCTTCTCACCTCACAGAGCCACAGAGCACTAAAGTGAGTATTGTTATTGTCATTTCACAAAAAACTAAGGTTCGGAGAACTTAAGCCACTTGACTAAAGTCAACTGTATTGGTAAAGACAGTCAGAAAGCTAAAGTTTGGCTCTACCAGAACAGCTACAATACTTTGTAACAATAGGAGGGAAAACCAGAAAACCAAAACCAAATACTCTAGATTTCAACCCCAGGGAGAAAGCAAAAACAAATGAAAAAAAAAAAAAAAAAAAAAAAATCCCAGGACTCCATTTTGAAATCTTCCCTTTACAACATCTATAGACTCTGTAAAATGGTCTTGATTCATATGCAAAGAGCAGATGAAGTTGTTCAGAAGGATGCTGTAACTAAAAATTATGACCTTCAAAAGTTAGGAAACCTGCCCTTCACCTTCCAAGTTCCCAGATTCATAAACCATCACCTTCCTGAAAACCAGAAGAGAAAACCAGGCAAGATATGCATGTCTGTAATCCCGCAGCTCAGGAGGCAGAGGCAGGAGGATGGAGAGTTCAAAGCCAATGTCAGTTCCTTAGCAAGACTCTAAGCATCTCACTGAGACCCTGTAATAAAATATAAAACAGAACTGGGGGTGTGGCTCAGTGGTTAAGTGCCCCTGGGTTCAATTCCTGGTATCAAAACAACAACAACCAGAACAGAACAGAAGCCAAGAAGTCAAACAACTCGGGCATTAGATCACAAAGAACAAGGTTCCAAAAGTCAGAGAGCTTCTACCTCAACTCAGGCCCTGCCTGAGAACATGAAAGGAAAAACTGGAGATTTAGGAAAGTGAATCACTCAAGGTTGAATGGAAAACCCAACTCTTAAGGATTAGAACCCACTTTAGCTGTTAGTCTAGATTTCCTTCTTCTACTTCCAGCTTCTTGTACAAGGACTATAATTTAGGGCTCTGGGTTCAGACAAACTAGGGTTCAACTATGATGCTAATCCTGTGATCTGAAACAAATTACTTAACCCCCTGTATACCACAGGTTCCTCACTAGCAAAAGGAAGACAGCAACAGTGCTCACCTGAATTATGATGCGTATAAACACTGAGCATGGACTCCACCCAAGAATGTATTCAATAAATATTAACCGTTTACTGTCATGCCTAGGAAAGTATGTTATAAACTGCAGAGTGTCATTTGGATGTTATTTATTACTGCAACCTAATACTGCTAACAGTAATGTACCATCCCATATAAATCTATTCTTCCTTATACATCATAATAACATTTAGACAGTTACAAAATAATCTATAAGGCCATCTTGTTTCTCATCTTTTATAATTTAAGAAATGCAAAGTGCACACATAATCACTTCTAATATTCCCACATATGGCAGTCCAGATCCAGAGAGTAAACATTTCCTCACATGAAGCTGCAGATTTGTCAAGAAGACAAATGGCCTTCTGTGAAAACAGCACTTATTCAAAACAAAATTGAAAGGTGTGGTGTAATAAAAATAGATGTCTGGTCTTTGTCCTCAAGTGCCTGACACAGGACTCAACACCCTGGGAGTTTCCTGAGTGCTATGATCATCTTTTGTTATTTATAAGGAGCCCCTTTAGACCCTATCTGAGTTTCTGATGTGGCTCATGGCAAAGCTCCTATATATGGCCTTTAGGGGACTCATCATCAAAAAAAGGCAAACATGTTTAGAGAGTAGGAACACTTCAGTCTGTACTCTGATCTCTGGAGATAGAAAAGGGACTGAAGACCAAGTTCAATCACGCGAATGTGATTTATGCAATCGCTGGCTGTGTAATTAAATCTTGACAAAAACTCAGGTGAGTCGGAGAACACACCAGCATGTGGTGACACTGCAGTGCCTGAGGAGGGGGTGGAAGCCCTACCCCTTTTTCTCACTACTGTATCTTGCCTTTCAAATCTCTTGCATTTGGCTTTTCCTGAGTGATATCCTTTATAATAAAACTGCAATTACAACTCTTTTCTAAATTCTGGGAAACATTCTACCAAATTACCACAAAGGGTTTAACAGCGTGGAAACTTCCAAATGTGTAGCCAGCAAGGCACAGGTGCAGGTGGGTTGGGGACACCTGGGTCTTAGAGCTGGCATATGAGGTGGGGTGGGCTTGTGAGACTGCCTTTAACCTCTGCAGTCTCTGCTAAGCCAGGGAGCGTCAGAACCAGTTGATGTCAGAGAACTTCTGGCGTCAGATAAATGCCTATGAGGAACTGCTTTGGTTTTGAGCTGTCTTTTGCATCATGAAAAGTGAACCATGTAGGTATTCTACCTCTTCTTGTGATTTCTGGATCCCTACCTGACTCAAAAAGAGAAGTCTGTCTGTCTCCTAGATTCTCAGGCTGTGTCTGAGCTTATGGAGATCCAAGACAGTTACAGGATATGATGAAATTAGAAGAAAATTTTAAAAGCAAGCTTGGTGACATACTAGGCCCTTGGATTCTGCTGTCCCTGGTTTCATCGAATCTCTCTAACGATAAACTAAAGAAGATGTTTGTTGTTTCTAAGTCAGAGCCACAGTTCAGCTGGAGAACTTGGTAGCTTTCAGGTAGTATAGGGAGTGGGACAGGATTTCCAAGTTCCAGGCCTGGTTCTACCTTTTACAGCTTGAATGGCCTCACCAACACCATATGGTAGAATCTCATTTCCTCTGTCATGCAGTGTGAAAGTTGCATGGCCTCCAGGAGACATGTGGGAGCCTCATCTGGCATGCCTGTGAAGGTGGTGTAGGTGGCCCCGGGTCTGATGATTCAGAATATCTGGGATTGGGATCCTGAATTTTGCATGACTCATGAGCATCCAAGGTGATCCTGCTGCTCATAAAAACGGGCACTGCAAAACTTGGTCCCTTTTATTCTAGTAAAGTATTTTAGTAGCATCAATTCCAGCCCATCGTTTAAGTGTGAAACAGATTATCAATTGGACAGAGGTACCAACTGAGCATCATCTATTTCAAGTTTTAATAAGTCTTGCTAAGTAAGGCTGGGTACCACAATGCACCAATCTAGATGATTCTCTCTCGTAATTCCCTTAAACCACACTGTGTGACTTTGTCTTTGAGATAGTTTCTTGAGTGCAAAGTTTTTAAATAATGACATTATCTGTCCTTTTCATTGGTCTATGTAGTTCCAATCTCAGAAGTACATCTCTCTCCTGATTAGAAAGCAAGCCATTTACAATCTCCAAGGCCAATGGAGTCATTTCAGGTGATGAACAAATACACTTAATGGAGCTAGTGCCCTGACGCATTATTTTAACCATCACTAGTGCTCCCTAGAACAACAAAGGAAACTAAGTGCTTCTGATGTAGTTCACAATGCAAATGCTTCTAAGCCCAAAGATCAGTCCTGACCCTTCAAATTCACCTCCTTCAGAAGGACATCAGCTCTCACAAAGTTTCAGATTCTAGCTGCTTATTTTCTCTCTCCTCCTCTCCCTCCTTCAATCTCCTTCGTGTAGTAGCAGGGCAGCCTGAGGTCACTGGCTTCTTAATTTCCATCTTACAGTATTGAACTTCTACATAAACTTCTTCACAGTTTAAACAAGACTTACACTTCAACAACCTTCTTAAATGGGCATGTTGGAAAGACACGATTCAAATCACCTGTTAGCTTCTACATTCCCACTTCCTTGCAAAACCAATGCTTCCAGGCACAGACCTAAGGTACTTGTCACATACAGGATAATTTACAGTAAATAAAATTTAGCTAGAAATGTATAAACAAATATTAGGTCCCCAGACACTACAATGGATGACTTAATTCTCATCCCTATAAAAGATTCCAAGGGAGCTCAAGTGTCCTCAACAGCTGATTCTGTGTTAGTTAAAGAAAGCAGACTCTGAATATGGGACCAGCACTATTGAAGGGATGAACACGGTAGAGTCCCTTCCAGCAATAAAAAAGGGAAAGGCAAGGCTGGAAACCCCCTGCACAAGCTCTGACTCGGGCCCCTTCGCACTGTGGGCCATCGCAATGCCGGTCTGCACATGACCTGTTATTAGTCTGTATCAAGGAGTAGAAATGAGAACAAACATTCAGAGGCTTTATGGAGACTTAAAAGAACGACGCCCACTGAATCCAATAGAGAAAAGGAAACTTAAGTTTTTTATTTCATCTTTTTATTTTTATCAGACTTAAAAGCATTAGCCTATAAGGAGTAAGAAAAAAATTTTAAACAAAATATCTGACCTTTTACCATAAATATTTCAACAATTGTGACTCTACCTGACAGCTGGCATTCACCTCTCATGTTAAGTCTCAAAGATCACAGAAATCCCAAACTATGACATGCTAATCTATACTCAACTGGCTTTGTGTTCCTGATGCTTTAAAGATGCAGCACAGGGAGCTGGCAGGTGATCTTGTGCCATTAGAGCTAAAATTTGGTAAAGAGCCAGAACTCAAACTCTCCAGAATGAAAGAAGTCCTCAAACAGTAGGGAACGTGGGGCGGAAGCAGACTTCACCCCAATTCCCTGATCTCTATAAGTCCCAGCACCCATGATAAAGGTGAGCAACTTGTACCACTGTAGGATTCACTGGGCCCTTTCAGGAAATAGCATAAAAGGCACTCAAGAGGTCATGATGAGTGGTGACTATTACTGGGGACAGGGTGGTTGTCTACAGAGACTAGGACACTTCAACATTCCCTACCCCTTACGTCTCTAAAAAGAAACTAATCTGCAGGGGAGCTGGGCTCCCTTATAAAACATCTAAAACAGATCATCCAACTGGGCACAGCAGCACATGTCTGTAATCCCAGTGGCTCAGGAGGCCAAGACAGAAGGATCCCAAGTTCAAAACTAGGCTCGACAACTTAGTGATGCCCTAAGCAACTTAGTGGAACTCTATATCAAATCTAAAAAAAAAAAAAAATTTAAAGGGCTGGGATTATGACATAGTGAATACAGACCCCTGGATTCAATCTTTGATGCCAAAAAATAAAATAAAATAGGGCAACCAGGCCAGGAGTCTTATGGACTTTCTGAAGCTGCAGACACTTCCCTCGTCCCCTTTCTCAGGGCATTAATTCTCTAGGGGTGAAACTTTCACGATTAATCAAGAGGGGATAGAGTAAAAATCTATCAGGATTCATACTCACATGCTAAAAGGGAATGGAATGCCCAGTGCCCACTCCTAGAGCCTTTGCAAATTGGTCAAAGCTCAGCTCTGTTAATGACAGGCAAATACCACATCCTTCAGGGACACCACTGTAGTAGTCAGTTATTGTGTCACTGTGACCAAAGACCTGACAAGAACAATGTAGAGAAGCAAAAGTTTATTTTTGTTCATGGGTCCAAAGGTCTCAGTCCACAATGGTGGACTCCATAGCTCTTGTTCCACAGTGAGGCAGAACTTCATGGTGGAAGGGTGTGGCACAGGAAAGCAGCTGAGGACATGACAACCCAAACACACACACACACACACACACACACACACGCATTCATGGGGGTGGTGGGGAGAGTTCTGCTCACCAAAAACAAAGTATAAACTCTGAAGGCACAACCCCAGTGACCTACTTCTATCCACGCCCTACCTGTCTACCATTACCAAATCATTAATCCACACCAGTGGAATAATCCACTGATTAGGCTATACCTCCCATAAACTAATCATTTCACCTCTGAACATTCTTGTGCTGTCTCACACATGTGCTTTTGGGGAACACCTCATACCTAAACCATAGCAATTATAAGAAATAAGGTCAGGGTAAGTTTTAATTCTACTACACTAGAGATAGCGTGCAAATATTCCAAGGAGACATGCTCTGGGCAAAGAGGAAAGCAGGTTTCTATGCTGCCCCCACTCTTCCATTTAGTACACATGCACTGACACATACCACACACACACACACACACACACACACACATCCTTGCCATCACTAACTCCCTGTGTGACTCAAGAAAAACATCATCTCCTCTCTTGGGGCCTGAATAAACTGCCCAAGGCCACACACCACCATAAGATTCCCCTGACTACAACCAGGTTTTCCAGTCCCAAGCTGCACATCCTTTCTAATTCTATTTTAAAAGTAAACAAATTCTGCACTTCCTAACTCCAATTTCAGGCAGAAACATCTGTTCTTTATGCAAGCTAATGCATTCCATGTTTTAGGTCCTGCAAAAAACTCAATGAAAGGTCCTCAGAAATGCTCTTCCTTAAAATGAAGTTTGCACCTACAAAAATAGGCCGAGTATTTAATGATAATTATAGATCCATGAAAACAGAGCAGGGAAAGGAAAAGAAGTTATCCAAGCTACTCACAGAAAGCCAGGGATTTTCAAAGTGGTTTCAAGAATAGGGAAAACTCAGGGAAAGGTACTGCTGATAGACAAGAGCCCAGGCTATCCCGAATCAAGAAAGTCAAGGTCATTTTTTTGTTAGTTTGTTTCTGGTACCAGGGATTGAACCTGGGGCACTGAACCACTGAGCCACATCCCTTCTCTTTTCAGAGACAGGTTCTCATTAAGTTGCTTAGGGCTTTACTAAGTTGCTAAGGCTGGCTTTGAACTTGTGGTCCTCCTGTCTCAGCCTCCAGAACTGCTGGGAAGAAAGTCATATTCTAACATCCTTTCTAGAATCATCATTTCTGGGAGACCCTTTGCTGGGTGGAATTGTACTGGCAACAGAAACACGGTAAGATAGCTAATGTTTGAGCACTCTCAGCCTCACGGCTCTTTCCATCCCTGAGAAAAATTCAGCTTTGGTTTTCTACAACTAACCCCACTGTTCACCTTTTCTACAATATTGTTGATACCATGAAAAGTTCTTCTCTTAAGGATCAGTAGGGTGAGCCACAACAGGAGGGACTGCAAAAACCTGAGCATCCTGAGAAACTGACACTGGGAAGAAGGAAGAAAAGAGGCAGGAAAGGTAAAAGCCCAGAGGCTGGGGAGAAATGGAAAGAGACTGCTGACAGGCATGTGACGGGGAGGAGGCCGATTCTGGCATGGGCTGTGAAGGGGAAAACCTGAAGGGTGAGGAAGAAGCTCTACCGTGATGATGATCCAAAGCTGTGTTATGGTTTAGAACTGGACTGTCCCCAAAGGCTATGTTGAAGACTTGGTTCCTGTTTTAGTTAGCTTTTTCATTACTGTGACTAAAAAATCTGAAAAAGAGTATCTTAGAGGAGAGAAAGTTTATTTGGGGCTCATGGTTTCTCAGATCTCATCCTGTACATGGCCGACTCCATTGCTCTGGGCCCAAGGTGAGGTAGCATATCATGGGGAAAGGGCCCAGTGGTGGAAAAGTGCCCAGCTCATCAGGGTCAGGAAGCAGAGAAACAGGCAGAAGCAGCCTCAGGGAAGATGAACCCTTCCAGGGCACACCCCCAGGGACCCACTTCCTTCTGCCATGCCACACGTGACTACAGTTACCACCCAGTTCATTCAAACTAGGATGGACTGATGAGGTTACAGTTCTCACAATCCAATAATTTAACCTCTGAACATTCCTGCATTAACAAGAGCTTTTGGGGGACACCTGATATCCAAAGCATAACAGTTCCCAAAGCAGCACGTTTCCGAAGTAAGGTTTAGGGAAGCAATCAGCGAGGGCTTTGACTTCATTAGTGAATTAACCCATTGATAGCCCAAAGGACAACAGGGGGGTAATGGAAAGTGCAGGCAGGTGGGTTATGGTTGGAGGAAGTAGGTCACTGGGGACCTGACTTTGGGGACTTTATCTTGTCCCTGGCCCCTTCCTTTCTCTTGCTCTCTGTTTCTCAGCTGCCATGAGCTGAGATGCTTTCCTCCACCACATCCTCCCACCATGTTTTTTCTGCCTCACCTCAGGCCCAGAGCTTCGAAGCTGGCTCATCATGGACTGAAATCTCTGAAACTAGAAGCCACAATAAACCTTCCCTCCTTTAAGTTGTTTTCATCAGATGTTTTGATCACGGTGATGAAAAGCTGACTATCACAGGTTGCATATTTGCTTTGCTTACTACTCAACACTCAGAAGAAAATGAAGCAAGGGACAAGAAAGTAAAGGCATGTTTAGTCAACAACAAGTGAGACCTTGCCTAATGGGCTTACTCAAGAATTATAGTCATGCATTGCTTAATGATGGGGACATATTCTAGAAAATGTACTGGGCAAATTTGTCATTATATGAACATTAGAAAAAGATGGCTATAATGTCAGTAGATGTTGTTATTTCGTGGTAATACTGTTGTGTGTGTGGACCACCGTTGGCTAAAACATCATTATTATATTATACATGACTGTATTTAATTTTATAGAAGCCTGTACTTAACTAGTTGAATTAATGTTGTTTACTATTTGAGTGAGTCTGGTCTTTGTGAACTTACACATTAAAGTGTAGATTTATGTTCAGTAGAAAATATATCCCCAAAAGTTAGTATGTTACAGTTTTTGCCCTATGAAGCATTAACCAGTTCTGTACACAACCTAGTAAACTTAAGCACACATATTTTTTAATTCCTTTAAATGCTCTTGTAACCCTTTTTGCCATCTTATCTGCTCCCTTGTTATTAATTCAATAAAACCAATGGCTATTTATATTACATTTGTGTTAGTGTCCTGTTTTAAACTCTGAAAATCAGATTTTGACAGTTAGGGGGTACCAATCCCTCCACAAGCATCATTACCATGTTCTTTTGTATTAAACACTTCTATTTATTTTTAAATTTTTTTCTTTGAACAGAACTCTGTACTGAGCCAGGCTTAAAACAAAAACAACCAAAAAGTGCATGTGCTTCCTATGACCTATTTTCTCTGACTGGCAGCTACATTTGGATTTTCCACGGACCTGGGATCAGGAAACCTGACATATGATCCTTGCTTTGCCTAAGTTGTGCAGTTACGTGCTAACTTAGAGATTTTCCTCTTTTCTGTTTGCATTATGAGAGGAAATACCTCCCACTTCTGATAATCTTGGACTCTATTTTAGGATATTCTTTGTCCTAATGACTGTTGTGTAGAACTCCTGTCTATGTGGTAAAAATGCTCTAATGCTCCCTAGGCTTCCCCAGAGAATCACGACAGCAGGTGGAGCTCAGCTGCTCTAGACCAATCAGTGGAGGCAGCAGTGTCCCACCAGAGAAGAAAGTCGCCCCCAAGGAGAACGAGGGCACAGGAAAGCAGTGTGAACACGCAGAAAAGCCAAGTTGCAAAGTTGCCCAAGATGTTCCCAACCTGGTCTATATGCAAACCCCTTAGCGATTAGCAAATGATCTCCTTTTTCAATTTGGGAAGCGGTGGGGGGAGGAAAAGAAAATTCCACTGCCATCACTGATAAATACTGTGTTTAGGTACCAATATCAGAATAAACACACGTGGATCTATACTCATTTTCTAGCCATTTGAAGCACTTATTTGTTGCATATGTATTATTAAATTAATGCTGATTGAACTTAGAAGGCAAACTAGATTGAAATGTATTCCATTGTGCTGTAGGTAAAGGTGGAGTGGGATGCAGATTATCTGGAAAACTGAACTTGCTGCTTCCTGGTGAATATCTGACTCCCTGATTTTTTGCCTGGTTTCCCTACCAAAGTTGACAGCTTCTCCCAGCATTGCCATCTGAGGAGGAAAACCCATAAGGAAGTGGTGGATAAACCAGGGTTCCTGGGCTGCCAGAATCAGCCCAGGAGTGCTCCTCTTGGTCTTTCAACACATAAATATACCAAGGATGGAGAGATGCATGCATGAACCCTTTGCAGGTTCCCTTTGAGCTTAGGTAATGCCAGAGTTGATTCTTTAATTAAGTCAAAGGAATGAGAAGTACATTTAATTAGAAGGAACATGGATTCAAATCAGCTTGGTGGGGAGAAGGAAGAGGTGAGTCTGAGAAAGGTCATCAGAACTCAAATAATCACAGTCCTTATGCAGCTTCAATAGAGAAAAAAAAAATAGATCTTGCCCTATAGAATGGATTCCTACAAACACCTGGAGTTTCTTAGGAATGACCCCCCTCTAAACATTCCCATTCTCTTCTTCTCACATCATAGAAAGGCAGAACGGCCACACAAAGTTTCACAAAGTAATGTCCTCTGGTTATACCACACCTGTAGGGATCCTAGGGCTCTCTGAAGCTTCTCAACAGGGCAGCAGGTTGAAACACGGGCGAAATGAAGACTTTCTACAAGACCTGGAGCCAAGGAGACCTAAGCTCCCAGCAAGCACCACAGTGAGAAGAGTCTTCAGAACTCACAGTCCCTTCCGCATAAATGCAAAACCCTGTCACAAGAGTTTTCTTACCCACCATGGTATTGTACCTATCCGACAGTGAAAATATTTGACATAGCTACTTTCAGTGAATTTCTCCCATTTTCTCCCACTGGTCAAAGGCTCAGATCCACAAAAATAATGAATTCAGAGGAGATGGCCATTTCATGAAAGTCCATCACTGTATAGATAATTGTGGCAAATTAAAATACAGACAACAGGATTTTCTACTTTATTGTGGAAATGCCTGACTGGATTTCTGCAGGGGAATTTTCTGATCACAAGCTACCAATTCTGGTGCCCTAAGTTGGTTCTATTATCTATACAGTACTGAAAAGGAACAGAATGATTCACTTCTACAAAGACCAGCTCTGTCTCCATTAGTGAAGCGAAAGTAATAATGATGCGAATGCCAACAGCTAATTTTTTGAAGGTCTACAATGGATGCTCTTTTGAACATTGTGTAGAATTTACCCTCATTTAATCCTCACAGTATAGGAAGTACTTCATATTCAACTTTCCATTTTATGGATGTGGAAACTGTGGCACCAAAGGGTGAAGTGACATGCCCAAGGTCAAAAACCTGGCATGTTAGTCCACAGGCTAACTGTTCTATCAACAACACTAAAGTCTTAGTGACGTTACATATGAAACATGAAATTCTCTCTCCAATAAAATCCAGTTCAAATATTCCAGGTTATACAACCTTGCTGGATGGCTCTTTTTCAAGCATTGACTCAGAGCTGCAGGTTTGGGGTATTTTATGAAGCTAAAGGTTTCATTCAACACATGGACTCAGAGAGCATCACAGGTGTGCAATGAGTGTGCAGAAAACAAACTCCATTTTGAGAAACTTCTTGGGTCAAGATGTGACCTGTATCACTGTCTCTTATTTTACTGCCCTGCACAAATCACATGGCTCTACCCAGATGTCAGGACGCTCAAATACATGATACCTGTCTGGCCAGCAATGTCCCCCCACCAACTCATGCTCTGAGCAGAAGCCATCAGCTCCAGTGACCAGTCTCCTCTCTGCAAAAGCCAGTGTGCTGTAGGCCTGAGATTTGAAACTTAACTCTTTAAAGTCTCTGCTAGATTGGCTCCTGTCACAGAGATTACTTTTTTAAAATAGAGAAATACATTTCAACAGGAAAGATTCTAAGGAGAAGGTAGTGTACATTGAAGGGTTCAAGTAATTCATGAAAGTAATTCAAGACAGCAGGGTGGAAGAAAAAAGTGAGGCACACATTCATTCATGGTAACTGCTATTCATGATCCAGACCAGAGTCAGGGAGCATGTTGGGGATAATAAAGCTCTAGATAAAAGTCACTCTATCTAATGAGATATGTAGATCTTATATGGCCTTTTTTTTTTTTTTTTTTTTGAGAGAGAGAGAGAGACAGACACCAAAAATGTGAGACTGTATGAGAAAGATCCAGATGTCCAAATATTAGCCAGGTGAAATAATCTATAGGTTCATCCCAGCAGGTTCCCATTCCCAGAATTAGCATGGGAAAAACAAAATGATTTCATAGGAATAAGCCTAAGGGATTGAAGTTAGTGTCCTCAAGTGTCAAGCAAGACCTGCCTTCTGATAGCAATGAACTTCTCCAAAGTAGCTGACAATGGGTGAATCAGTCATTCCTTAGGACCTTTTGTGACTCTGTCTAGTTGCCCACGCAACTTAGTTCACACACTCCTCTTAATATCCCCTAATTTCTATTAGGCCCAGCACTAGCCAAGTTTTGCTTCCTAATGTCCTCTCTTTTCTTCTCTTTCCTCTTTTCTGTCCAATGGAGATTATTTCACTCTTTCTGGTCTCAGTGTCAATCAGACAAGGACTTGCAAAGGTCATTTTTCCTCTAAGTTTCAAAACTTCCTTTCTGAGAAATGCCATCTAAATCAAATTTGTCATCCAGCACCTCACCAAACTGAGACCCACATTTTTATCTCCTTCTATCTGCTAGTTAAAATAGTGCTACCACCTATTGTAAAGTGGAGAATTCTGGTTTTTAATTGCCCTTCTGTCTTGGACTAATACTGTTGGGAACCAATTTTCTTCATGAATATTTTCACATCTATGCTTTGAAGTTTCTGAGAACTGCTGGCAAACTTGGATTTAAAAAAAAAAAAAAAAAACTGGTTTAATAGCAAATGCACTTTAGAAGCCAGAGATAATGTATTGCTCTGAGGAGATTTAGAGAATTCTCTCTCCTGGAACATCATCAGCTCATACTGAAGGTTCAGGGAGGCATATACCTCATTCTCCTTGCCTCCCTTGGAATATCTGGTTATACTCAGAGTAAATAATTCCCTCTGTCTGAATGGAAGAATGGGTCAACTTTCCAGCCACACTATGTAAGCTCCACCTCTTGCAATTTCCCGTTTTCTCCTTGCATTCATCATACTGCCAAAAAGAAACTGGAGTTCAGGGAACTAATGCTAAGACACCAAGGTATAATCTATTCTCTAAACCAGAGGCCTGTGTTTGTCCTGTTGAAGATATTCATATAAATTTAACATATACATAGGTAAAGCATGAAAAATGAATTAGGTGAGACATAAAACACAAAAGTGAAAGCATAGGAGATAAAAGCCAAAATTTTCTTATTCTCCAGAGTCACTCTATTGTCTTGTCATAAAAGTTGCTAACACTTTCAGTTTCTACAGTCGTGTCACAGATGGGGACAAACTATTCATGGACCCATACAGGTCTGTGGATTTTCCTTGACACTGACGCACTACTAGATGATTCAGGTTGTAACTGCAGCAATAAGTTATTTTCAATTCCTTAATAGATGATAATATAGGCAGAACTTGGAATAATGCCCAGCATGTAAGAGCTCAATGACTGCTAAATACTATTGCTATTCAACTCCACCCTCTCCTTCTCCTGATTTCTTTCCATAATGAACTCTCAAGTCACAATAAATTCATCAATTAATTTCTGCACTGGACTCACTCTCTCCTCCCCCTCCCCCCATGGTCATGACTTCAGTTTCATTTAGACAGACCCTTATTACCACAGTATTTCAATAAAATTCTAACTAGAAGTAAGGTAGTCTCACAATTCAAGCTGGGATGATGGACTGGAAAGTCACCGATTCAATGTCAAAAATAAGGGACATAAGTTGGGATGTAGATCAGTGGTAAAGCATTTGCCTCACTTGTGTGAAGTCCTAGGTTCAAGGGCCAGTACCACAACCACAAATAAACAAAAAATAATGATTAGGAAAACACTTAGGGAGCCAACTGAGAAATTTTAAAAGATGAGTTTATTTGGGGGACACTCATAGAAGCCAAGAGTGGTGGAGTTTCTAGGCTGTGGTGGCTCAAAGCCCTAAGCCTTAAGCCACATGGACACTCATGGATACAGATGGGGAATTAAAAACCTGAGCCATGCACTGTCTTGCGTCAGTGGCTAGATCTACTGGTGGATTAAGGATACAGTTTTTCCAAGCCCTTAACAGCTACCAGCAGGACATGTGGATGTAGATACGTGTTAAATACAGCTAAAATATTCAGCCCAGCAGAGAGTTCTGATTTAAAGACACAGAAAGGTCAACATGGCACAGAGAAATGTCATAAGACTATCAAGTCAAAAGTATTTAAGAAAAAAAAAGATAAAGAAAAAGGAAAAGGAAAGGCAATTGAATACAGGTCCTATTGAAATCCTTGAATTCAGGCATGGAAGAACAGTTCAAAATGGGACATTAAGACAGCAGAAATAAAGCCCAGAAAATGAAGGAAATAACAAGAAAGGGAAGCTACTGGCAGAGAATATTCTAAGAAGAAAGGAACATCTACAATGTCACTTGTAAGAGAAATAAAAAATGAGCATCAGGGTTTGAGAGTTACTAAATATCATGACTAGGAGGGTATCAGAGAATTTTCAATAAAGAAGTTAGAGTCTAAGGAAAAGTCAAGGAAGAAGTGGAAGTGATAATTCAATTGTGGACACAGGACAATGCCAAGACCACAGTTAGAAGAGAAACAAAGCAATTACTTACTAATGCAAAGTTACATTGTAAATGACCTAATTTATTTTCAGTAGTTATTCCAGATATTGCTCATTTATATAGAGCAATATCTTGCTATCTGTTCCAATAAGTCAAAGGCTTGAATACAGTATTCAACAGCAGCAATGATAAAAAGGGCAATTAACCATGTAATTCAAGTCGAAAGGTACCTGTTGGTTACAATTACTTGGAATACAAAGGAAAGCATTTAGTGACTTGAATTATCCATGATATCCTCTTAATCTTCCACTTTATAAGCAGGAAAGGATGGAATTAAGAGCAGAGAGGGAGGAGAGGGTAATAAGGGCCATCAGGCCCTTTTCTGGATCATAATTGGGATAAGAGCTCTCATAAAAAAGGGTGAAACCTCTGGAGATTGTTCTATTAAGAGGTTTCCAACACTAATGAGAACTACAATTTAATGGTGGAAAGAGGACAGAAAAATAATCTACTGCACCCAGTCCCTAATTCTGCAGTATGTTTGAGAAACACATACTGGCTGCTTAGTCTGGTCTCGCGTAATAGTCAAGTTCAAAGCCAAGTCAGCCAACTCATCTCTCTTCCTCCCCTGCTAGACCTTCACATTACTAGATATTATTGCCCAATGAGAATGGATCTTGGAACCAAACCAATTAATCAAAATCTTCTCCATTTCTCGAAGACCAAGGAGGTTGGCAGCTTAAGTTACATATAAAGGAGAGTTTGAAATTCCATTTGGAGCTCCATTTAGAGATTGATTTTCCTCCTCACTGAGGTTAAAAGAATGATCAGTTTGTCAGAATGGAACATTATGGTGAGCAAGCTCAACCCCTCCTTCCACTCTTGCCTGCCTCATGCTGTCCCTTCTCTCTAGACAAATGGCTGATGCCTCCCACTCACCCTATCCTGCGGCAGTCCACCCACTCGAAGCTCCTTTGTATGCAGCTTTTTGGTGTTGACAGATCCTGACATGTCACCTCCTTGAAGACCCTCACACAACCCCCGTTCTCTGACCCCTGCTTATTCCTGTCAAAGCACGTGGATAAGGTGGTTACCACTCGGTCCAACTCACCCCACTCCATATATCCACAACCAGGTGGGCCTTAACTGTTTTTTCACTATTTCACATTCTGAGAAATATTGGTGGAGAGAAGAGGATAGGAATAAGTGGAGAGGTAGGGGAAGAATAAGGGGGGCAGAGGGAGTGGATGAGGGAGGACAGAAGGGGACACAGAGGGTGCAGTAATTTGTTATTTCTGCTGTAAGCTACTACAGACTTTGTGGCTTAGCATTTGTTATCTTGCAATTCTGCAGCACCAAAGGTCCCAAATTGGTCTTCCATGACTCTGTCCAAGGAATCAGGCAGGACTGAAATCCCTCTGGAGGCTATAAAAAGATCTGTTTCACATTTTATTTAGCTTCTGGAGGCTTCATTCTTTTGGCTTGGGGACTCACTGAGCGTTAGTGTGACTTCCATCCTCCTATCTCCTTCTCTAAGTCAAACTCTTCTGCCTCCTTCTCAGCAGGTACATGGGGATTCCACTGCGCCCTTGCGGATAATTCAGGAAACCTGTACATTTCAAGATCCTTAACTCAGTCACATCTGCAAAGCCCCATTTGCCAATGAGAACACATTTGATGAGCCAGTATCCTCTCTACCACAGAGGGAAACAGAAAGGAAGGAAGAAAGGCTTTCCCTTTCTAATCCCATACTTCCTTCATTCCAGGCCACTGCTGAAAACCTAACTGCCAAAAACAAACAAATAACTTTTCCGCTTTCTACTCCTGGGTCTCTTGGTCACTCTTACCTTTGATTAATTTCTGTGAATTCAAATTGAAGTTAATAAAACTCCAGGATAAATCCAATGGTTCTAGTGATTAAATACATGTGTATCAGATGTGTGGTGGTGCATGATTATAATCCCAGCGACTCAGGAGACTGAGGTCAGGGGATTGCAAATTCAAAGCCATCTGGGCAACTTAGCAAGAACCTGTCTCAAAAATGAACTATAAGGGGCTGTTGGTGCAGCTCAATGGTAAAGTGCCCCCGATTCAGTCTCCAGTACCACAAAAACATTTTTTTTAATTGTTAAAAACAAACTATTTAATTTGACATATTTCATACCAAAATGAGTAATTATTGTTCATTCAAAAATCAAGATAAAAATCAATGTTAGGAGTCTGGGAAACTGAACAGAACAGCAATAATTGGCACATATTCCATAATTTTTTGTTTGGGTTTTTTGGTGGGGAGGGTGTATACTGGTGATTGCACCAGGGGCACTTTACCACTGAGCTCCATCTCCAGCCCTTTTTATTTCTTGAGAAGGGTCTAAGCTTCTGAGGCTTACCTTGAACTTGGAATCCTCCTGCCTCAGCCTCTCAAGTGGTTAGGATTGCAGTTGTGCACCACCACACCCAGTATATTCCATGTTTTTAAAGACAGGCAGCATCTTCTTGTTTTAATGGAGTCAACTAGCTTAATTCCTTTAGACTGCCCTTCAGCATTGTTACTTAATAGCTGCTCAACCAACTCAAAACTGCTAATCCCACAAGTTGTAACCAGTCTTAGAATAAGACTGAGTTAAGCAATCAAAAGTAAAATGTTAAGCAGATTCCATAAACGACTGATTTAAAAACGTCCACCCCTCTTCAGAATACAAGATTCTCCTATCGTACCCAGCATAAGCAATCTGAGGGTGTGAGTTAATGTTATAGTTATTTGTGATTCTTCTCTTGAAAGCTTCCAACTTATTCTTAACTAATAGCTAATTTGCTAAATAAAAATGTAGACTTCCTTTAAGGTTAAATTACCTTGATATTTTTATCAGAGGCCAAGATTCATTTCAAAATCTCATACTTGCTTTCAAATTAGGGCATATTCTATGTTCAGACAGCTCAACAAAATTCTCTCAACTCTCCAGACCCTGGACGCCACAGCTGATGGAGTATTTCATTATGTTGCCCATGGTTCTTGACAAGAGGTGGGAGAGAAAGTAGAGGGAAGACACTTTAGGAAATAATTGAAATGAGAAATGTCACCTTGAGTTTAGTGTCACTGAGCTTCTACTCAGCCTTGACTGGAGAGCACACAGTGGAAGTAAAAAGGCATTTACAAAAATCACCGATCCTGTGCATCAACAAATCCATCTTTCATTAATATTTGATTTTTTTTTTTGTTCCTATATTGATTGCTGTGACAAGGCTGTCACCGGCTGAATCCACCACTTCTATTGTGGGCAATTTCCTTACAGAATTACTTTCCTGAAAGGGCCGGGCGTCATAGCAGTCTTGTCAAACTGCACACATGTCCTCGGCATTTGGTAGTGACTGTTCAATAATTAATTTACTAGGTTGGACTGCCGGTCCAATCTGAAAACTTCCTGTTTGCTCTTCATGCTCCTTGAGGTCAGTAGCCCTGAATGGAAGTATTGTGAACGGATCACATGGAGCACAAATACCAGGTTCCTTAGGTATAATCAGCTCTGTGTCCTGAATGATCCAGAATCACAGATTAGAGCCAGGAGGAATCACTATCCATGACCATTTGATCAAAGGATCCATGGATCCATGGATCCTTTAACTCTTTGAGTATACTGATTGTTGCATCCATCTTTGTACAGCAAAATTAGAAAACTTTCTGAGCTACTAGAGTGACATCCATTTAGCATCCTTCACTGTGTAAGAAGGAACCAAGAGAACAAGAACCAGACCTAACCATACAAATGTAAAGTCCACTCCACCTCATAGCAAGCATGTTATTTTAAATAGTCATTCCAGGGTAGTAGTTCTAGAACATGATTACAAATTCACCCATTAAGAATGTCCACCCATTAAAAGTCCAAGATCCTTTCCTGTTACATCTGGGTAAAACCCCTAATAGAGTAGAGAGGAAATGACACCATGCATCTCCTAAGGCTAGGTCTTACAGCTCCTACCCCAGTCTCTGGAACCTTCTCTTGGAACCTTGAGCTGCTAGGTAAGAAGGTCAACTCCCCCACCTACGACCATACTCTGGGGAAGTCCAAATCCCTGACTAGACCACATGTAGGCACTGTATCTAATCATCCCAGTTCATGGATGGGAAAACTTCTAGTTGATTCCACCCCCAAGCCATTGACTCTTCCCACTGGAGTCTTCAGACATAGAATAAAGGAAGAGCAACCACCCTTGTTGCACTTGTCCAAATTTTTGACCTGCAAACACTGTGAGCAGAATTGAATGGTGGTTCTTTGCCCCTAAGTATTAGCAACTTGTTATGTAGCAATAGATAAATGGAATAGTCACATCATCCCAATTTCAAAGTGGACGAGGAGGAAGAGATTTTCTTTCTCTAGACTCCAGTATCCTTCCCTTCTCTGGTGAAGCATGAGCCTGTCTACCTTCTCAAGGAAGGATGGTCTAGGGGATGGCAAGAGGGCAATATGGTTTGGATATGTGGTGTCCCCCATAAGCTTGTGTATGAGGTGTAAGAACAGTTAGAGGTGAAATGATATTATTATGAGGAGGAAAACCTAGGCAATTGATTAATCCACTGATATGGATTAACTGGGTGTCAACTGTAGGCAGGCAGGGTGTGGTCAGAGGAGATGGGTAACTGAGGCTTTTGGGGTTTATATTTTTTCCATGGTGAGGAGAGCTCTGTTCTTCCTGTTTCCAGGTCCTGCATTGCTTTACTCTGTCACGCCCTTCCACCATGATGTTATGCCTCACCTCCGATCCAGAGCTATGGAATTTGGTTGTCTATGAACTGAGACCTCTGAAATCATGAGCCCCAAATAAACTTGCCCTCCTCCCTGTCATTCTTGTCAGGTCTTTGGGTCATAGCAATGAAAAAGCTGACTCAAATAGCAAGGTCTGAAAAGAGATGAAGTAACCAGGAAGACAGGTCACACTTGGAAATATGTTTAGTTATGGATGATCAAAGGAATCATTAAGAGGGTGTGGAAATCCCTTTGGGTGGGGAGGGGAGATGGTACAGTATATGGTAATTTACAAATAGGCAAAATTAAGGAAGTGTTTCAAGGAACTGTTATTACCCCAAAAATAATTCCAGAAAGCACCTGGGCTCCTTATTTTGCATGGAAACCTGTTTCTTACATAAGTTTTCCTATCAGAAATTCACACATTCCTTTCCATTTAGTATTTATATAGGTTATGGGTACATGAATTGCTACACATGGTTGAATAACCCAAATATTACCCATTATAAAGCCATAACAGAAACCAATGAGGACTTGCTGCCTATCTCCATGTGTCCTCTGCAAATTGCCTGTATCCTCAAGCATCAGAATGCCTTGCAGGGAGGGAAAACCCATGTTCTAACTTGGATCATGTCCCTGCCTTGTTCAAGTCTTTAGAGATGTCTCACTGCCCAATTACTACAGCTTAATTCTCTTAGTCTTTCTGCCATTTCATAATCTTCCTGTAACATACTTTATAGATACAGTTCTTGTTCTAATTTAGTTTTTTAAAAAAACTGATCTACTATTATTAGGCAACACTCTGAGGACTACATTGGTGATAAATGACAGAAAAGGTCTCTGCCCTGAACAAGCCATCACTCTAGTGGGTGAATCCTCAGTAAATAATTTCACAAACTTTGTCGGGGTTTCCAGGACCCCCAGCCTTGGGCACGGTCAAGATGGCGCCTGACACTGAGCCAAAAGCGGCCAGCTATACAGTAAACAACCAGCGAATTCCAATGATTGGCTAGTTAACGATGTGATTAGAGCATGCCCCCCTCGTGTACCTATTCTATGCCTGCAGCTGTCCGCGGTTTACCTCGAGTGCCCCCCCCGTTTGGTTAAAGTGTATATAAGCCTGGTGGGTGGGAGAGTAAGGGGCAGAAAAAGCTGGGCGGAAGAAGCGGGGGCGGAAGAAGCTGAGGGCGGAAGAAGCTGGGAGTGCGCAGAAGCTGAGAGAAGAAGCTGAGAGAAGAAGCTGAGAGAAGAAGCTGAGAGAAGAAGCTGAGAGAAGAGAAGCTGGGAGTGCGCAGAAGCTAGGAGTAAGAGAAGTGTAGGAGAGGGACTGTGCATAATAAACTTCCAAAGCTTCAGACGTTTGTCGTGTCTCTCTCTGCGGCCAGAGGGAACGCGATAACTGGTGCCGAAACCCGGGAAGATGAAAACCTTATAAAGAAAACAAGGTAAGATATCTAAAAAAAATTTTTTTATACAAGTTAAACCGGTTATAAAAAAGTTAAAAGGTATCGGGATACGCCATCAGCGGTCCTGACGCGTGGAACGCGGGTTAAAAGGTATCGGGATACGCCATCAGCGGTCCTGACGCGTGGAACGCGGGTTAAAAGGTATCGGGATACGCCATCAGTGGTCCTGACGCGTGGAACGCGGTCCAATTAAAGTGAAAGTAGAAACACGCTTGAAGCATAGGTAGTACGTGAAAGCCGCTATAAAAATTCTAATGCACACTTGATAGCTTTCCTTTCAGTAATCTCGTTGCTCCTGGCAGCTAGGCCACTGTTTGTTATTGTAACTGCCATAACTAAAGCTATTCAAATTAGTAACAATGGGGTCTGAATGCAGCAACCCCTCAGGGAGCTATTAAAAAACCATGGGACGCCATTGAGGGAAAAAACAGCTAAAGTAAGAAAAGCTGCTCAGTGTGCCACAAGGGGGATCTTCATGAACAGGATCTAATAGTAACAGAAAAGAACGCTTAAAAAGAATAAAGTGAGGAAAAATTGAGTGGTGGTGACCTAGAAAATAATTGCTCAAAAAATCTAAGAACAAGGGAAAAAAGGGAACTAAGTCTAACATAAAGAACCCCCAAAAGGAATAACCAAGTGGTAGTGAAAACTTAAGAACAAGGGGAAAAGGTAGGAGAAACCTAAGCCTAATAAAAAGAGCTTCAAAATTTGTAGAACCTGCCCGTATTTGAGGAGCAGATGGAGATACCATCAACCATTAGAAAAACTTTAAAGAGGCAGTTAAGACTATTTGGAAACAGGTATGCAGAGCAGTGTTATCTGGAGGACAATGTCTAATTGGAGAGCTCAGTGGCAAGAAATAGCTGTTGAAACTGCTTGCAGAAACATAGTGGCAAGGTTTCCCGATAGAAATGTTAATAGGAGAAGGTCAATACGCTTCAATAGATGCACAAAATCAGCAGCAAGGAGATAATGCCCTAACAAAAGATAAGAGATAACTATAGTAAAATCTGTTACACCTTATGCCCCAGGACTTTGCCCAAGGCGCAGAAGGGAAACACGTTGGGCTAACGAGTGCAAATTGGTTACTGTTGAGGGAAAGCAGCATGCAAGTGATGCTGCTCCTCCTCGCAATGGCGAGCCTGAGCCTTCCTCCAATAACAAAAACTCAGACGGAAAGGCAAACCCGGAACCTATGGGCCATTGTTAGCCTGGCCATATTTTTCACTTCTAACTAACACATTTTTTATCCTTCCTTTTCTTGTTTTTCACCAATTCCTCTACAAGCCTGTCAATTCTACTGATGATTTTTCAGGCCGTGCTGTTTTTGGTGACAAGGCAAGGATATCTTTAGCCTTTCTTTGCTTTAACAGGAGGAATTTTTGCACTTTGCTGTTGGAATCATACTACAAATCAGACCCAGAGTAGAGCAACTCGTTCTGCTGACCCTAGCTGTGATATTGCTTTTCCTCCCACGTCAGCTTGTGTATTTCCTCCCTTTTATGTTTCTACCAACTAACATTTCTAATAACACCTCTTAACTGTTCACTAACCGTGTGCTATCTCTCACAATGCTGGAATGGTTCTTTTGCCACCCGTGCAATTTGCACATTTCTATCTTCCTACCAGTCCTAGTTTCTGTTGCAGATGTAGAATTGCCAGTGCTATTGTCGAGAAGCAGGAGAGGCTTTGACATTGCAACAGCCGTGATCATTGTCATCACAGTCCTTGCAGTAGCAGCATTGACACAACCATAACAACGATCATTTGGCCGAGAATGCAGCCTTGCAGACCATAGAGACTCTATCAGAGAGTGGACTCATTATAAGAACAAGTGGATACCTTGCAAGAACTTTTGGGACTGGGATGCGTTTATTCCCTGAGAGCTGTTTGTGTTGCCCGTATTGTAACTCTACTGGGATGTATATTGTTTCTGTATTTAATATGGCTATATGGTTTTTCTTCTGTTTATAGATTTGTCAAACAGCGGGCAGGCTTAGGAGCTATGGTGGTACTCCTCTGCCTTGGCCTCCTTCTCTTCATTCGTTTTGGCATGCATCTACGAGCTAGCCAATAGAGAGATCAAATTATCTTTCATCAGGCCATGACCGCCCTAAAGGCCGACAGCCCCCCATTAGTATGGCTCTTGATGCTGGACCGGTAGTCAAAGACGGGTAATGAAGGAGGTGGCTGTGTACCAACCTAAGACAGGAGCTGCAGCATGCTCTGCAGGCTCTGATGACGGGTAAGGACATATGCTGACCACTCAACCTAAGACAGACACGGTCCCGAGCCTTAGTTTAATAATAAAGAAGGGGGATCTGTCGGGGTTTCCAGGACCCCCAGCCTTGGGCACGGTCAAGATGGCGCCTGACGCTGAGCCAAAAGCGGCCAGCTATACAGTAAACAACCAGCGAATTCCAATGATTGGCTAGTTAACGATGTGATTAGAGCATGCCCCCCTCGTGTACCTATTCTATGCCTGCAGCTGTCCGCGGTTTACCTCGAGTGCCCCCCCCCCCCGTTTGGTTAAAGTGTATATAAGCCTGGTGGGTGGGAGAGTAAGGGGCAGAAAAAGCTGGGCGGAAGAAGCGGGGGCGGAAGAAGCTGAGTGCGGAAGAAGCTGGGAGTGCGCAGAAGCTGAGAGAAGAAGCTGAGAGAAGAAGCTGAGAGAAGAAGCTGAGAGAAGAGAAGCTGGGAGTGCGCGGAAGCTGGGAGTAAGAGAAGTGTAGGAGAGGGACTGTGCATAATAAACTTCCAAAGCTTCAGACATTTGTCGTGTCTCTCTCTGCGGCCAGAGGGAACGCGATAAAACTTGATTAGCACCAGGAAGAAAATGAGGTGAGTGAATCATTGGCAAGGATGGTCAGGGAAGTTTTAAGGTAAGAAATGGATTTTTTCCAATTTTTTACTAAGAAAAATTCCAAAGATTAAGAAAAAATAAAGCATTCTGCCATATAGACTTCTAATGTGTTTTCTATTTAATATTTTAAAGTAATTTACAGATCTACTGCATCCTTTGGTACTTCGATAATCTTGGAAAATTAAGGGTATTTCCCTGCATAACCATGGACACAACTGATAATATTTTATTGGTTCTTTCTAGAAATACATGACAATAGGATTCATTTTGACATAATCATAAATGCATGAAATATAGTTTGCTCTCATTCAGTTCCTAGTATTTCCCCTTTCCCTCTCCTCCTCCCTCCCCATTTCTTTCCCTCTACTCTACTGATCTGCTATTTAGTTCTAAATTAGTGTCTTGTGAATATATATGAAAGTAAGATTCACAGTGGTATATTCATATGTGTACACAGGAAAGTTCAACTGATCATTTCTTTATGACAAATTCCCACACATAATTCAATCTACCTGTCCTCCAAAATTACTATCAACTGTTTTGTTCAAAGAAGACAGAATCTTTACGAAAAGATACCACTCCCTTCTTTTTCCCCCAGAGTACTGAAGAAAGATAATGGGCTAAATGGAAATCTGCCTGAGCGTTCTCTCATGGTTCCATTGAACTTGTTCTTTCTCCGGTATTCCATTTGAATCAGAAGTAAGGCAGAATGGCTCTGTCACAGGCACACATTTTCATAAGGATTATTTCTCAGGTGATGCTGTGCATTCATGTTCCACCCTCTCACGAGGCAGAGAGCAGCATGTGGAGGCCCCTCCACCCCTAACACTCCCAGGCTGAGGCGGCAACAATCTGAGTCTGCCTTGAAAAGGGACCTATCCCGACTTCTAACTAGCAGGCAGCAAGTATGCAAAGACCATCTGACACCACACATACACACAACTCCACACCAATCTTTCATCAGCAAAATGACGACATTGGTGACCCCTAACTCACTCAGTGATTCCGGGGGTGGGGGTTCTAGGAGGGCAGTGGTTCCACCTGCTTATTCCTTCTATGTTCGCTAGTCAGAAGACTTCTCCAGGATGTTTTAAAAGTCTTTTCTTAGCAAATGAAATTACGTGGTCACCCTGTGATGACATTTATAGCAGAAACAATGCATTCTTCTTTACCTTTACATTCCTTGTGGATTTTTTTATTGTCATTATCTGGTTTTGTTTTTGAAACAGTTTCTCCCTATGTTGCCAAGGATGGTCTCAAACTCTTGGACTCAAGTGATCCTCCTGCCTCAGCCTCCCTGGTAGCTAAGACTACAGGTGCATGCCACTGCACCACTCTGGCCCTATTTTTTTGTTTTAATTTTGATTTCTATGAAAATGACTCTGACTAATGCATATTTACATATTAATTATGTTTTTACTTGTTGTAATCATTTGTACTATTATTTGAATTTTAACTGCCTTGGAAACTAAGAGCTCCCTCAAAACACCTGTGTGGGTTTGTTGTGCTGTTGTAGCACTGGGGATTGAACCCAGGCACTTTACCATTGAGCCACATCCCCAGTCCTTTTTATTTATTTTGAGACAGGGTCATGCTAAGTTGCTTAGGACCTCGCTAAGTTGCTGAGGCTGGCCTCAAACTTGCCATCCTCCTGCCTTAGCCTTTTGCATTGCTGGGATTACAGGTGTGCACCACCACACTTGACCCAGCTGTGTCTTTGGAAATGACCACTTCAGTCTTTAAATATTCTTTGCTTTCTAGGACATCAGGACATCCCAGGAATATTCAGGGAATTCTCTGCCCCAGATCTGAAATCAACCATTTCTCTAAGAGCTGAATTCTTTTAATGAGAAATGGGATTTAGAGAACATCTGAATGCCAGGGGTAATCACTAGTCCTGGGACACTAATATTTCTTGGCTTTTTCAATATACGGTTAGGAAATTTATCTTTTTAAAAGTTGAAGTACAGGGGGCTGGAATTGTGTCTCAGTGCTAGAGTGCTGGTCTAGCACGTGTGAAGCACTGGGTTTGAGTCTCAGCACTGCGTATTAATAAAAAATAAAGATCCATCAACAATTAAAAAAAATATTTTAAAAGTGTAAGTGTAGGCCTGAGAATGCAGCTAAGTGGCAGAGTACCTGCCTACCAAGCACAGTGTCCTAGGTTGCATCTCCAGGACCAAAAGGAAGAAAATGAGCACACATTGACACTTTCAAGATGAATTACTCACCAACAGTTTTACCTTACATTTGTTTTATACTTGCACTTCTTTTTGTTTTCTTCTATCCATTTTTTGGGGGGGTACAACTTTTCATTTCCATGGTTGTACACAATGCAGATTCACACCATTAGTGTAATCATACATGTACGCAGGGTAATACTGTCTCAGTCCACTATCCTTCCTTCCCCTACCCCATTTCTCTCTACACAATCCAAAGTTCCTCCATTCTTCTCTTACGCCCCTGCAACTTCTCCCCATTACTTTTCATCATCCACTTACCAGAGAAAACATTCAACCTTTGGAATGGGTTTATTTCACTTAGCATGATATCCTCCAGTTCCATCCATTTACCTGCAAATACCATAATTTCATTCTTCTTTAGGGTAATATTCCATTGTGTATATATACACAGTTTCTTTATCATCTGTTGAAGGGTATCTAGGATGGTTCCACAATCTAGCTATTGTGAACTGAGCTGCTATAAACATTGATGTGGCTGCATTATTGTAGTACGCTGATTTTAAGTCCTTTCGGTATAAACCGAAGAGTGGGATAACTGGGTCAAAAGGTGGGTCCATCCCGAGTTTTCTGAGGAATCTCCATACTGCTTTCCAGAGTGGCTGCACCAATTTGCAATCCCACCAGCAATGTATGAGTGTGCCTTTTCCCCCACATCCACAATATACTTGTACTTCTTATCTCTTGCATTGGTAGGGATTCTAATTCATGATGGTTTCTAATTCACAATGATTTCTCATTACAGTGATATAACTGTTTATAATTTCTAGACAACCCAAATCAATACAATCCCTTATTGTTACTTTTCTCTTTAGAGTGCCATTCTCTTTAAAAATAAAAGATACATGCTATTCTCTCTAAAATTAAAAACACGTTCTGTTCTTCTTTTCTCTGTTCTAGTCACTATTGTACCCCCACAATCACTAAAACTAGTTTTCTCTTCCTGGAAATATTAATTTTAAATATACTTAATTGGCTTATAAGTTCCAGTTTGTTTTCAAATTTAGAGATGTTAAAAATATTCCATTAATGATGTGTGATCAAAATAATTTATTTTGAGATCATCTAATACTATTTTATGTGTTTGTATAGTTACCTGTAATTGTTTCTATTTTCTACATCAATATTAACAAGATAGCAAACAATGAAACAAACCCGCTTTCAAGTTCACTCATTTGACAGGTTTTCAAATACATTGCTGAAACTACTACAATCAAAACACAGAATAATTCTATCACCCCAAATGGGTTCTACTGCCTTCTAGCATTCTTTTCAACCTTGTCCTTTGCCTTTTTATGCTGGCACTAGAATACCAGGGATTGAACTCAGAAGCACTTAACCACTAAGCCACATCCCAGATTTTTTTTTAAATTTTTATTTTGAGACAGGGCCTCACCAAGTTGCTGAGGCTGGTCTTGAACTTGAGATTTCCTTGCTTTAGCCTCCTAAGTCACTGGGATCACAGGTGTGTGCCACCACACCCAGCTTCATCCTTGTCCTGTGAGCTTTAATCAGGCTATAATCCCCAGGTGTGTAACTTTGGATCTCTCGTGCTCCGACGTTTCTCCCTCTTTCTGCAGACTGTTAATGGACAGAATCATATATCTTTTTAAATTTTTTTTAAATTGTCAACAGACCTTTATTTAATTATTTTTATGTGGTATTGAGGATCTACTACCTAGCCATACTCCAGGACCAGAATCCTATCATTCGAAATGGCTTCTCTCATTTGCAATGGTCCTTTTGAGATTCACCCTCATTGTCGCATGGATCACTATTTCATTCCTTATGATCGTTCAGTACTGTGCCACTGTCAAAATAAGCTGGAGTTTGTTTATTCATCTCTCAGTAGATGGGTATTTCCATTGTGCCCAGTTTGGAGCTTTTACATTAGAACTCCTATGACATTTGATACAACACTGATACAGATGAGTACAAATTTTCATATGAATATAAACTTTCATTTCTCCTCATAATTCTTATTTTTTTTCTATTTCCTTGAACACAAGGATTCTTTCTAATTTGTATTTTCACAACCTTGCTCGCTAATTTTATCATCTATTGTATCTGAGTCTGTTTCTGTTGAGTGTTTTTTCTTTTTATATGTTTATAGGTTATATTTTCCTATTAATTTGGATGCTCGGTAATTTCTGTAGGATATTAAACACTGAATATTTTATACCATCAGCTTCTGGACACAGATTTCTTTCTTTAAATATCATTGGACTGTTTTCCACCACTCAGTAAGGTGACCTGAAAAAGTTATTGTGGGGCTTGTGAGTCCCAGTCATTGAAGCCATTACCTTCTGAGGACTCGGTCCAAAGGCTCACGTACCAGGCAGCTTTTTCAATCAGTTATTTGAACAGAAAATATTCCCAGCTCAGAAGGAGCTCTGAGCACTCTTCCCTGTGCTCCTCCACAGGGGTTTTCTCCCTGGCCTCTGGTAGTTCCCTTTCACATACCGGTACCCAGTCAAAGGCTAGAGGGGATGTGTCTGGAAACCACCTGGGCCCTGTCTTTGTTTTGTTCTGTCCTCTCTAGGGTACCTCACTCACACATTCCTGTCTCCTCATGCCCTCCTTGAATCCCACCTCTCCTGCTACTACTCAGAAATGCCTGCAGGCAATTTCCACTCCCCTCAACTTGTCCCCTTCTCTCAGGGGTCCCATTTCTTCGCTGACTGCCAAGTGATGGAAAAACCACTGCTTTATATATTGCTTTACATATTTGCTGCATTTTCTTATTTATGGTGAAAGGGGGAATGTGGGCCTCCTTATTCCACCATGTTTGGAAATGAAGTCTTTTTGTTTCCATTTTCCAACTGCTTACTGCTAGTGGCTTTTGCTTGCTTTTAATTTTAGGAATTATTGTTACTGCTTTGATTGTTTTTAAATATGCATGTCTCAAAATAAAAATATCTCACAAACTCAGAGTAATATCACTTAGGCCCTTAAATCCTCACACCACTGCTTTAGATAACATTTTTAAAAATTGGTCTATGATTTCTGATTTTCATATTCATTTTTTTCTGATTTCATGATAAGAGAAGGCAATTCTACAAAGAATCATGAAGAGGGCATTCAAGGTAGACACACTGCCAAGTACAGATGCCAGCCCTGGCTTATTGAGAGAGACAAAGAGGAAAGAAATTAAAGAAACAAAAGCCTGGAATACAGCCAGAGCAATGTAGTGAGAAAAGGAAGGAAACCATTCATTCTGGATTACAGAAGTCAACAAAAGTCTTATTGAAAGCCCTGATGTGCTATTCTAAGACATTGTAGTTATTCTTACAGCATTAGGAGGCAACTGAGTAGTTTCAAGCAGGAAAGTGAGAGGGTAAGGTTTTCATTCTCAACTATCCCTCTGGTAGAAGAGGCATGGGGATGGATTGCTAACAGGACAAAAACAGATGCACAGAGATAAGGTAAGAAGTTATGGTAAAAGTTTGGGTGTCAGCTAATGGTACTTTTGGCCACATAAGTGATCAGAGAGTAGACAGAAAGGAGAAGGGATTCAGATAGCATCTGGGTACCAGGACAGGAGTTGCTAATGAATCCTATGTGGATCCTGAAAGGAGTAAGCGTGCCTCTTAGGCACCCAGCTTGAGAAAATAGGTTCTGAGAACATGATGAGAAACAGGCTTGATGGCAGAAGATTGGGGAACCAAGAATTCTATTTTGGCCACACTAAAACTGAAAAGACTGTAAGACTTTCCAGTGCACAAATCAAATAGGACATAAGAGATAACTGGCCTGGAGCCAGAGATAAGGGGAGAAAAAGAGAAAGGCAATGGACAAAGGACTGGATCCAACTTTCTAAAAACATTGTGCATTTAGATAACCAGCGGAGCAAAACCCAAGTACTTAGGACATGTAAGTATTCCAAAGTCTGGTAGAGGGAAAGAAGGTAGCAAAAAATAAGAAAACACTGTAAAAGCCAGGTTAGTTCAAGTAGGAGAAAACTAGGAAAATGCTAAGCCCTGCAAGTCAACAGTCAATGTGTGTTCAGAAGGAGATAGAGTAAATTGTGCCTGGCTCAGTACTTCGATGAGAAGAACAGAGCAGTCCCACGGAAAAGTACACTGGAAGAATAGGTGGCTCAGAGAAAACAGGGAGAAAAGGGCCACCTGTTCCTTTCTAGGTCCTACAATGTCAAGTTATATTTAGAGAAACTGAACTTAATTTGAAGCATCCTCCAGATCCTCTTTACTTGATAAATTCCAAGTGCATTTCTCATTTACACTCATGAATCCAGTAGTACCATTTTAAGAGATGATTCCAGATAACCTAATATATGCCTTTTTCCCCCATATTTTTTATTGGTATATTATAGTTGTACATAATGGTGGAATTTGTTGTTAAATATTCATGTATATGCATGCAATATAACAGTATAATTTGGCTAATGTAATCCCCTATTATTTCTTCTTTCCCGCCTCTCCTCCCTCTCCCTGGTCCCTCAGCTGATCTCCCTTCTATTTTCATGAGATCCCCCATCTTTTCCTCTCTAGTTTCCAAATACCAAATAAAATATGACCCTTGACCTTCTCAGTTTGCTTTATTTCACTTAATATAATGTCCTCAAGTTCCATCCTAAAAATCAAGTGTTATGTACAAAAGATGGCATTTTTGATAATAGTAATTCACAATGAGAGCTATGTTTGAGTTTTTAAAAGGGATAAAAAGAACTGATATATTGTGAGCACTAGATATTTATCAGGTATTGGATGTTCTTTACCACATATCAGGTCAGGGAGCCTGAGTGCAACCACAGAATGTAAGATTTTGTTAGTTCCAACTACGTATAAGTAAGTGAAGGTTCAGCAAAGTTAGCCAAGTCTTTATTGCTTGGGTCTAAAGCTAAATCATGGTTATCAAGTTCAAACCAAAGTGTACTTCATGGCTCCTGTTCCCCACCATAACTGCTCTTCAAAATAACTGAAGAACTATTTTAAAATACACGATGTGTTCCTTCCTTATTTTCCCCTTAGCAGATCCCATTTCTTTTTTTTAATATTTTTTAGTTGTTAATGGACACTTATTCATTTATTTATACATGGTGCTGAGAATTGAACCCAGTGCCTCATACATGCCAGTCAAGCACTATGTAAATGAGCCACAACCCCAGCCCCCCAGTTCCCATTTCTTATAGTCAATGTTCCCATCAGTAAACTTCATCCTCAAGTCCTGCGATGGCAGAGTTAGCCAAAATTGCCAACATGACTAGAAAATGTCAATGGCACCAGAGAAAACTCAAAGTAGGCATGTGTTCTGAAGAACATGCACACTAATCTGCATGTGGCATCACTCACACACATGCACACACAAAATGTTCAAAATAAAGGTAGGTGAGAAATGGTCTAAAATCACAAAATCAAGGGTTAAACTTTGGGGAGAAAACTTGCAAGAAAAACTTGTAAGAAAACAGCAAGGAAAAAAATCATAGCAGAAGAGACTCTGGGAAATTCATCATTTTTGCTTGAGGTGAAATTTACAGTTTTGTATATACTGCACAGAAATTATTGGACAAAAGGAAAAAGTGCCATTCTTTAAGTAGCACTGAAATAGAGCTGAAGAATGAACACTCAGAGATGGGAAGCACTAAAGTACCTTACTTAAGAGAAGTGGCTACTGAGACCAAAAGAAGTTATTGTCCAAGTTCAGATGGATGATTAGGAGTCAAAGGCAAAAGGAGAAACAGGGGTCTCTCATCCGACAACTGAGCTCTTTCAAGACTTCATAGAGTATCAGTTGAAATCCACATGTACACAAAACTAATAATATTCATTTATAGCTCAACTGTAGTCAATGCAGATTAAAGCAAAATTTTAAAAAATGAGCTTCCCTGAAGTCTGAATACGTTTATAATTCCAACTTCAATATGGTGGAAAATGGGGGCTGGAGTTGTGGCTCAGTGGTACAGCACCTGCCTAGCATGGGTTAGGTACTGGGTTTGATCCACAGTACCACATTAAAAATAAGTAAAATAAAGGTACTGTGTCCAACAAAAAAAATTTTTAATAGTGGGAAATATTTTTTTTCCATCATTACACCTTCTGTTTCAAATTTAAGTCAAACAGCAAACCCTTCATGTTGAGGAAAGATTGTTTTTAAAGTGGTTCTCATTTAAAATCAATGCAATAAAAGAAGGAAGATACAAGGAAAATCACTGCAGCCCACTCAGTACATGAAGACCACCATGCAACAGGATCTGCATTCAACAGGAGGAACATAAAAAAGAAGGCAAAGGCCAAGTGTGCACATAGGTAGACATTTTTCCTTCCTGAAAGGAACACTTAGCTTTTGAACTGCCTGGTTTCATACTACAAAGGTTTTGGAGTTATCTGAAGTCTCTCAAACTATCAAGAGCTGCTGCTTGGTGCAGAGGACTATATTGCAAGCAAGTCACTGAAGGAAGAAAGCCAAGGACTTTCTTGATCCAAAACAATGGCTCTCATCCCACTGACCTTGAAATACTTCTTCAGATAGCAAAACCCATAGCGGGATATCTGAGGAAACGGATGTCAGTGTAAATGATCAGACAAGGTCTGCAAAGCAGTGAGATAAGCACCAAGTTGAGCATCACGTCCCTAAATTCTATGATCATATCTGCAATAACTGACTGTGACCTTGATGACTTTTCTCTCCTATTTTCAAATTTCTAACCACTGAAATAGAGACTATATCAGGCTGGTATATTGGTTATATGCTTTGGGCCAAACCTAAAGGTACATAGATTGTCCCAAGCCTTATCAAGCCCTGACTTGACCCTGTCTGAAAGAATGTGTTTTCTATAGAAACAAATAGGTTAAAGGCACATGGATGGAGAATGCTACACTGTGCAAATACTAATTAAAAACTGGATTATCTCTGAGACAGAAATACACTTAGCAATGTATTTCCAGATTAAAAAAAAATCTTATATACTGATAATACCAGGTTTGTAGGAAAAGGACACTACAATCTAGAATAAGTATGTTCCTAATAACAATTCTGAAATACATTAGAAAGCAGACCAAAGAGAAAATCAGATGCATCTACAATTATAGGTGGAGATTAACATTCCTCTCTCTGATAGACAAAGAGGACCAAAAAACCTCAGTAGCAATAAGAGAGACGAACATTAGGAACAACCAACTTGGCCAAACTGGTGAGTACAGAATGTTGTACACCTGGCAGAAGACAAATACTATCTCAACTGCACATGGATCATTCACCAAGACAGGCAAATAATGGCTGAGAAATGTTCACAATTAAGAAAACATGGATTGGCAAATTTGTGAAGCATAATAAGCACTGAGAAAAATCAGACAAATGCACAGCTAGACACTAATAGCAAAACCACAGAAGGGCAAATAAAAAGGTATAAAGAGAAGTTGGAGAGAAAAACTCAGAAGGAGAAGTAATTAGAATAATTCATTACAGCAAGGGTAGAAGCCAAAATATAGGAGAGTGTGTTCAAAGATCTGAGAGGAAATAGTTACTGAAAGATCAAAGGACTCTTGTGAAAATCTCTCTCAAGAGCAAAGGAAATATGAGGAATGAAGATAAACCAAAATACAGAGTACACCACAATAATGCTTCTTTAAAGGAACTTCTAAAACATGCACTTCTGGAAAAAGAAATACAACAGATAGGCCTGAGGCACAAGCAATGAATAATCAGCAAAATAAACCAATAACTATGTGGGTAAATCTCAACAAGCACTGACTACACAGCTTAATAAGGACAATTTGAAAAAAAAAATCAATACTGCTCAGGAAAGGACAGATTTTGACTGACTTCATAAAATTAAGAAGACATGAGCTCTTTGCTTGCCAGTGGCCTTAGGGGAACAACTGTGCTCCATTACACAATCACCACCCACTGTTTTGCCTTGCCACAAGCCCAGAGCAATGGAGTCCAATCACCATGGACTGAAATCACACTGGAAACAAACATAAACAGATACCCCTGCTTTAAGAGGAATAGAAAAAAAGGTTTATGCATAGCCATTTTTTACGGACATACCTGGTCCTGCTTCCCCAAGAGAAGTTATCTGATTTGTTTATTTATCAATGGGAACAACCAACAGCAATGACAGTTATAATTTTTCCTGAGTCACTAAGAAGCAGCCTTCCTCAGTTGCTAATAAAAATAATACAAAAGGAAAAAATAAATAAAAACGATTTAAAAACTCATGAGAAAATATCAAGTTTAAAACTAATTTAATTTTCAAAGTAGTAGAGAAATGATTTTTTAAACATCTAAGATGAGCCAGGCATGGTGGCACATGTCTATAATCCCAGGAACTCAGGAGTCTGAGGCAGGAGGATTACAAGTTCAAGGACAGCATCAGAAACTTAGGAAGCCTGTAAGCAACTTAACTAGACCTTGTCTCAAAATTAAAAAACAGAAAAGGTCAGGGATGTGGCTCAGTGGTAAAGCATCCCTGGGTTCAATCCCCAGTACCAATAAACAAATAGATTAAATTTAAAATGAGACAGAAAAGCATACAAAAACGAAACAAAGATTATTTTTAAAATAATCATAAGACTGACCAATAGAGTGCCATTTAAAAGATAGATGTTGGATTAAAAATTCTGCCCTCTGCTGTGAAGAAACACACCTGAACATAAAGAAACAAAAAGGTTGGGACTGAGATTGGGGCTCGATGATAGAGCACTTACCCAGCATGTGTGAGGCACTGGGTTCAATTCTCAACACCACAAATATATAATAAAATAAATGCCCATCAACAACTAAAAAAAATTTTTTTAAATGATTGATGTGAAAAGGAATCTGAACAGATATACTGGAAAATGCTAACTAAAACAAAGTTGCAGGGTTGAGATTTCTATCAGTCAACCCTGTACAAAGGTCAGTACTATTAGAAGTAGGAAAGAGCATCACATAATGATTAAAGTTTACATTGTTGAGAAGACTCAGTCATTCTAAACCTGACTACATCTAAGCAAGTGACAAGTTAACACAGAGCCTCAGACTTTGGCACAGTTCTCTTTGTAATTCACAGATAGGGCTGACAAAAAAGAATTAGTGAGGCAATAGAAAATATGAATACAAATTAAGTTGCTTACTTATTCACCTTCCTCTGAAGGCCATCAATAAAACATTAGCTAAGATTGACCAAGTACAAGAAAAAGTACATGCAAACGTTAAACAATAATCATTTTATAAGTCACATTCTTAAAAAACAATGCAATTAAATTGACAGCCCATGAGAAGGCAATTAAAAACATACTCATTTGAGAAAGTTTAAGAACAAGTAGGTAGCTGAGCACGATGGCATACTCCTGTAATTCCAGTGGCTCAGAAAGCTGAGGCAGGAAGATTTCAAGTTCAAAACCAGCCTCAGCAATTTAGGGAGGCCTAAGCATCTAAGACCCTGTCTCAAAATAAAACAATTAAAAGGACTGATGGGACTCAGTGACTAAGCACTCCTGCATGACTTATCTCTGTCCCATCTTAGAACTTGTATATTTTCTTTCCGGTTCTAAAGTTGATGCTGAATCTGAATTGTGCATAAATCAGAAAGAAAGGAGACTTAGAACTCTGGGGGAGAGAAAAAAGAAAAAGCAAACAAAACTGAGCTCCAAAATCTCCTGAAGGGTGGAGAGGGCAGCAGAGAATGAAAGGAAATGGGAGGAAGGAGGTTTGATTTTGTGTGAAGAACTCAATCATTCTTTGGAGTAAGTGAGCAAGAGTACTAGATAAAGGTAGTAGACTGTCCATAAGATGATGCATCTGTGACAGGTGTAAGGAGAGATGGGCTGCGAAGGGGGACATACAGTGGGGCATGATATTAAATGATAAGCTGGACCTTCCATTAGGTAAGAGGGTTTTAAAAAATGGTAACTGGAGACTTCATTATATTTTTGGCAGGGAAAACACCATAGGTTTTATGGTCAATTGGAGGATAAGACTAACCAGGAAATATGAACTCATTTGTCCCTTAGAAGGGTATCTGGTACAATCCTCCTCTATGCACCTCATTTCTAAACTATGTAACCATCATCAACTAGAGTCAGGACCTAAGCATGAAAAATAGGGTTAGAGTATAAATAAAGCAGGAAGGACTGTTCCCAGCTGACCAAATCCCCCAGGCATTATAATGCACACTTACCCAGAATCTAGTGTGTATTCACCCAGAGTAGGGTTAGAAAACAATTCTGAAGCAAGTCTTATTATAGATAACATACAAAATACTTAACCACCAAGGTCTTTATTTTTAAGTAGATTAAAATTATTAATTTAAAGCCAGTTTTAAAAAGCTTATAGATAATGAAAATCAGAAACCCACCCTGCAGTTACCCCCAAAATACCTTAAAACTCAATAGTTCTAAAATGCCTTTGGGAACAAACCTACCAATACCAAAAAAAAAAAAAAAAAAAAAAAAAAAAGATAGGCAAACAGGAATTCCATTTTGTTTTGGATATTTGCAAATATTCAGACTCAAGAAAAATGGAGAGTAAAAGTCACACTAAAATACTCTCAAAAAATACGTTGACTGACAAGCTAAATATTTTTAATAGTGGCTAGGATACTTGTCTGTTACATCATTTGCTGTTTTCACTCAAGGCCCATTAGATATGTCTGATATTTAAGGCAAAACCTCCATCAGCAGAGCCAAAGTCAGAATAGGTTGGGCTACTACTTCCTATACCCAATCTAGCAGACCACACAGAAATTCTAATGTCATATCAATCTGTGGCAGCATAGGGGGACTGTGCCTGTGTATGCTACAGGCAAGTTGGGACAGGTTGAGAAGGCTCTCTGCAGAACTCTGCCACACCATTTGATTGCTTGTTGATCAACTCTGCCTTATTTTTTTCTAATCTCAGAGTCTAAACTGCCCATACTGTAATGGGCATTCCCCGAGGTTCCCTTTTACAAGAGGGTTTAGTAAAATAGAATGAATGGTCTTTGTCTGACCTGCCACTCGTTTTTGCCTGTAAAGTTTTATTGGAACACAACCAATTTCCACCATTTACATATTCTCTACAGCGTCTTTTTCTCTACAAAATTAAAGTCTCCACAGAGATCATATGGTTCAGAATGCCTAAGCAAACTGCCATCACAACCTTCATGGCAAAAGATTTGCCTCAGACATTTGGGCTATAAAAAGGATACTGAGAAAAGTGTCACTGTGGAGAACTAAGGCATTCCTCAACACATATTAGCCTTTCAATCCTACTAACCACCCTCATGGCAAAATACACCGGATGCAAAATGGAATGAGTCAAATGGTGACCTAGCAAAAGGGTCACAGCTCATCTCCCAGAAACCCAGAACAGATGTCTCTAAACAGTCAAAGAATACTCCAGATGTCAGCTCAGAATCCCTCCAGGGCTCTAGGCAACCGAGGATGGATTGGAGTTCTCATAGAAGATGGGATATTCTTGCTATTTCTGGTCTAATTCTCATGTTGGTACTTTAAACCATTCTCCCTTTCATCTGTCCATAAAGATCTGTCTTCCACTCTTACAATTAAGAGGTATCCCCCAAAAGCTCACATGTAAGACAATGCATGAATTTTCATAGATGAAATGATCAGAATATGAAAGGTGTAACCCAATCAGTGAATTAATTCATGATATGGATTAACTCCAGGTGGTAAATGTAGGCAGGTAGGGTGTGGCTGCAGGAGGTAGGACACCAGGGGTGTGCCTTTGGGTTTAAATTTTGTCCCTGGTGAGTGAAGGTCTCTCTGCTTCCTAGCTGTCATTCACTTTCATCATGAAGTTCCCTAGGGACCCAAGGTATGGAGTCAGCCATCTATGAACTGAGACCTCTGAAACCATGAGCCAACATAAACTTTTCCTCCTCTAAGTTGTTCTTGCCTACTATTTTTGTCACAGTGATTAAAAAGCTGACTAAAACATCCACTGTCTATTGGTTCTGGCTTGGACTTTTAAACTTCCCTTAATACATGTCTAACTCTTCTCTGAAAATGTGGGTTTGCATGCATGCATGTGTGTAAACTGGGGGGCGGGGTGGGAGAGAAAAAGACAAATTACTACAGAAGTTGATACAGGAGGGCACTTATTATGAAAGGGTAATTTTCAAGCATGATTTTGCATCATGTTCCCTAGGAAAATTGTTTGGTTTTCATCAACAAAATAAAGCAGTGAATACTAGTGTGACAAACACCAGAAGCTGCGGAAGTTTGTACTGTTAGTCAAGTTCTCCAACCAGTTACAAGCATATACGGCTCTCTTCTGGAGTTCACACTCCACCAACTGGAGAGCCCCACTTCTCACTTCCCTGACGCCCATGCACACGTGGAGAGGAAACCTCACACCCCTTTGGGGTGAGCAAGCCCAGTGACACCGAGTAGACTAGGTTCGCCCACATGACGTCTCCCGGGAGGGCCCAATTCCCTCGTCCCTCCCTGTATTCTTCGTTTCTTCTCCTCTGCCCCCATCAGCCTACCTCAACCTTCACATCTACCTGAGACTCCTGTCCACTGCGTTGGGGCTTCAACAAGTTCCTAACCTCACCGAGCCGTGACTGGGAAGTTTCAAGGATCAAAATGAGATAAGCCAGAGCCTTCAAATTGGAATCCCTAAGGGCAAAGAACCTAGGAAACTGTATTTCAACCAACAGGGGATTCTAAGGATGGCTCAATCTGGAAAACACCGAATCGCCTGGGCGCTGGCTAACAGGCAGCGGATCGGGGTCTGAATGGAGCTGCGGATTCTAAACAAGACAGCGGTGGAAAGCACTTTGAGGAAGGCTGACTGAAGCACTCAGCACTCCGCGGGGTTCTCCTCGTCAGCGGCGGCACCTGGAATGTTTTCAGAAACATGGAGAATTCTAGGCTCCACCTGCTCTGAATCAACGCCCATTCGCACAACCCACGAGGCGACTCTGACGCACATTCCTTGGGGCATCTTAGAATTCTCCACAAACACCGCTCTGGCAGAATATCCACCCAGATCATTGGCTTACTTAGTCATGGAGGCTATGAAGTCTCAAAAGAAGACCAGACGGTGGAATGCCAGAAAAGTCGGAGGTGTGCCTGGGCCCGAGTCCCAAGGCCTCAAATGATGGTGTAATTCTCAGTTCAAGTTTGTAGGCAGAAGAGCCCGGGAGGCCCCCTGTGTGAGTTCCAGAGCGGGAAGGCTGGAGCGCTAGTGGGTTTAGACACCCCAGTACGAGAAAACACCGCCCAGGCTCCTGGAGCGAGTGCACGAGGATCCGTGCTTCCCGCCGCTTTTTGTTACATCCGGGTCCGCTGATTGGGTGGTGCACGCCCACTTGGAGGGCGGATCTTCCGCCCTGGGGTTCATTCACACGTCAATCTTCCGCAGAACCTGCTTCAAGAACAAGCCAGGGAGCTGGGACTGTAGCTCAGTGATAGAGCGCTTGCCTTGCATGTGTGAGGCACTGGGTTCGATCCTCAGCACCACATATAAAAAAATAAATAAAGGTATTAAAAAAAAAAAAAAAAAAAAGCAGGATGCGCACGCTCCCTCTAACCGAGTGCCAAACCGCCTGCGGAGAGCTGGGTTTTCCTTTCTGCAGAAGGACGAATTCTGTTCCCCTGAAGCTAAACTAGCGATCTCAGTAGCCCTTAATCCAATCCAGAAGACACCCCAAATCACACCCCGCCCCCGCACATAAGCGCTACTTAAGTCCCACGGTGAATCACGGAACCAAGATTCTAAAGGTAGTCCTGTATGCAAATATTCATAGTTTGATTAGAAATGTCACTCAAGCCACAGAATCCTTATCTCTAGATGAAAAAATTCAACGTGCAGGAAATCTTGACGTGTGTTAAATAAAATTTGTATAAGAACATGGATTTGGACTGAGCGCCTGCACTGGGACCACTAGACCAACCAGCGTAAGACTTTAATCACAGAACCTGAGTTTTGGTGATTGGTGAAAGGCCCTACAGCTAACTAATTAAGCCGTAAACCACTAATTAGTTAAGGGGGAAGCAATTCGTTCTTTTCTGTGCCCCACAATGTTGTCAGATTGTATCGCTGGTTGGAGTTCTCAGAACCTGCTGTGGTTATGCGAGCTGCCAATTCACCAGTTGTTTTTGTTTCATTTTCCTGTACTCAAACTAGACTAAATTTAATTGATCTGAGGCATTTTGCTTCTAACACAGAGAAATCGCTGTTTCTCTTCAGAAGGGAGAGTGTGTAGAGTTGACTGTCATGCTCTCCATGAGCATGAGCAGGTTTGGGAGGTCTATGGCAGGACTCACAAGTCATTTGGACTTTGGCCTTAATAGCTGCTTGAATAGGGAAAATAACCCTTCTTCACCTTAGGTCTCCTTTCCCTATTTATAAAGGAAAATAATAATGCCCATTTCATAGATTTGCAGAGAGGATCAAGATAATATAGATAGACAGACAGACAGACTAGTGGTGTTGCTCAGTAGTAGAGCACTTGCCAGGCATGTATGAGGCCCTAGGTTTGGTCCACAGAACTGACGAAATAAATAAGTACAAATATATATATATACATACACACATAGGCATACAGATGATGTATGTAAAATGCAAGCTTACTGTGGGGCATAAGGCTTGGGGCAGTGTTTCATTAGAAAGGAAATCATTAAGCTTTAGGTCAGCGGGGAGTAACAATCCCTGAAACTGGCTTGTTTGCTCTGCTGTTGTCAGAGAAGGGAAAAACACCACCAGCTTTGGCACATTGGTATGGCATTGGGGAATATGCACAGGAGGATAAAAGACAGGCGTGGACGTGCACAACATTTTCCCAGAGAAGCCAATTTTCCTTTGCAGTTCCTTTGCCATCTCTCCACTTACTGTTGTCACTCCAGACTCTGAAGTGCCTTTGCATCCACTAACAACCTGGAACGGCAAGGTTCTGACTCAAATCTTAAAGGCTGAGGAATTGTGAATTATAAATACCTGCACCAGCAGGACTCTTCTTCATCCTTCCCTCAGTGTTCTTGCTGAAATTAAAAAAACAAAAACAAAACAAAACACAACTGGATGAGACACAGCAATGTTTTCATTCCTAATATTAATTCATGCTTACATTTACTTGAGCACCATGTTCCAGGCACTGTGCTAAGCTCTGAATATACATCATCTCATTAAACCCCTTGGATGAAGAACTCATTTTATATGCTTTCTAAAGAGGAGGAAACTGAACCACAGATGACAAAGTTGGCCATTAAACTCAGGCAGTCTGACTTCAGAGTGAGTGTCCTTAGCTATTAGAGTAACTACTGTGTTCCTGGCACTGGAGATACAAAAGAAAACAATTACTGTTTTTCTCCCTTTAGTGGTTAATAGCCTAAAGGAACAGTGCAAATTCTTAAGCAAGGTTGGTTATCCCTATTGCAAGCACATAGTAGACATTGCTGAGGGATCCTGTCTTTCTTACTGAATCTGGACCTGTCACACTGGCCTCCAGGAAACCAATACCCATTGCTTTAAGTTGGCATTTGAGATGACACTTATTTTCCTTCCTTGCTTCAGTGGAAATAAATCTAAAATGATTTATCCTTATTGCATCTAGACAGCCTGTGACAGAGGCAAAAGTAGGGTACAGATACTATGTGCAACTAATAATATTAGATATTAAAGATCCTTTGCAAACGGGCAGAAGCAGCCTAAGGAACAAAAATATTACAATAGTCAAGTAGCCAAGAATATTGCTCTAAATTTTGTCGATTTGTCAGGCAAGACAACCTTTCTACCTCATGATGTCTCCTAAGCCCTTGCAGCTCCTGCAAGCCATTTGCTTGAATTTTACCTTTTCAGGAATGAAAAAGCACAGGTTAAAAAAGTGGGGTTAAAATAAGCTTATGATACATCCACCTTTTATGTCAGAGTGGGTGGGCTGACAAGGCAGAAATCTACCTGAGTGCATCTATTATCATTCACCTTTCACCAGTTAATTGGAAGTGAGTTAATGCACAGGTGGGCTGAGCTAAAATTAACATAAAAGAAATTTTCTGTTTATATAATTTGCATGCCTTTGTAATCAGTGAGACATATCAGATAAGAAGGCTACCTGCTGCGATGCAAACTTGAATTCCTGTCATATATTAATCATCCCTATGTAATATAATAAAGTTGCTTCTGTCATGATGGTGTTGAATGTAAATAATTTTCAATTACTGGTAATTCCAAAATATTTTGCATAAAGAACTGTACGGTGTGATCCACGGGCTTTGGAAAGACAGCAAATGAAAGAAAATAACTCCAATTGAGTTTGTATCTGAGTTGAAACTTTTCTGGAGACTTCCAAGCCCCGTGTTTATTCTTTTTGGATTATTTCTAAAAGTCAAAGCAACACAGAAGCAGACCTGTGGGAGCAAAACATCCTTCAGTTTGTAAGGTTAAGGGTGATTTTAATAGGCTGAAAGGGAGTAGCAAGTTGTGATCCTAATTTCCCGCAGGCATTTTCCAAGTTTTTACCCATTACAGTGTGAGGCCTTTGAATAAAAAAGTTCTGTTTGAACCAGAATATTGTTGTTGATCTTGTGGCACATGAGAGAGAAATAAAAATATTTCCAGCAGTGAAAGAGAGTTACAAAACAAGGAACAAATGTCACACCTGCCTTGCATAATGATGTACTTTCCTCAAAGTCCCCCTGCAAAACTCCATCAGCCTTTAAACCTGAGACTCTTGGAAAATACCATTCATTAGAAATGGTCCCTGCCATTTCTAATGCTTCTTGAAGGGAAATTTCCAAAACGGGACTGATTCCTCGGACTCCAGGGAAATGCTGTCATTCCAGGCTGGAGAGCTCAGATATGGGTACCAAAAACCAGTCACTATTGACCACTGTCTCTCCTGTGGTAGACATGACTAATCAATCTCAATGTTTTTCCACATTATGCTCCATGTAATATTATCCTCCTCCTCTTCTAGGCAGCCAATGATAATGAACTGAACTTGAAGTAGGAAGTGAAAGGCATTTGCCATCACTTCCCTCAAATTCAAATGGGTACCTATGATGATATCCCTACTCCTCTACCTGAACCACTTTTTCATGGGGGGAGATATTCAGACAGCAATTAACAGAGACAGAAAATATTTGATGGGATCTCCTAAACATTTCTTCTCCTCATACTTGTTCTTGCATCCTTTCTTCCCTTGAAGACAATAAAATCAATTTTTGATCCTCAAGTCAAGGACTTTGAAATTTGCCATCAGTACCCAAGACTGAAGGTATTCCATGGTATTTATTAAGCTTTGCCAGCTTTCTTTCTTTCTTTTATTATTTCAGTAACCCTGTCTCCAATAGGAACAGCAAATGGGCAACTAAACCTTTTGTCATTTGAAACATATAGACTTTGTTCCCATGTCTCACTACCAATGTTTACCTTAACTAATTCCAAGATTTAAATAGTCAGTGTTTTGGTGGGATATTAATGGTATTATGAAAAAGAATTTGGACTCTGTCCTGCAAATACTTCCACAAGGAGCCAGAGGTAGACAAAAATGAGAGAGAAGGCAAATCAGATCCCCAAAGTAGCCATTGCTTTAAGTCAGTATTCATCACTGAATGCCTCTCTGACAAAATCCAGGTTACAGCACTTAGCTTAGCACTGAGAATAAAGTATATCCTGCTATATCAATTCCCCAGCTCTAAATCTAAGAATGCTCAGTCCTTTAGGGAACACAGGATGAGAGAGAGACCTGGCCTACAGACACTCTATTCATGTATCCACTCAGACGTATAGCACAGGACAGAGTGAGCTGCATGTGGGCAATTTGCATTTTATGTTACACAGTGGCCACAAATCAAGTCATAAAATTAAGCTCAGTTCCAACTAAACAGATCAACTAATGCTCTTTGCTTTGGGGAACCAGGCAAAAGTATCTCCTCCCCTACAGTGAATCCAATTTGAGATTCATACTTACATGCTGGCTCAACCACTGTCCACCATCCAACCTCTCTGATCTCTTGATTCACTACTAGTGTACAGCACACAACTCAGCATTTCATCATTATTTTGAAGTATTTGATTGCTTTGTTTTGCCTACTTGTCCCCATCTAGATTTTAGAGTCTTTCAAGGTAGCAAAAACTTTGCTTCTATATATTCCATAGACATTATCCACCCTATATATTCCACTTGGTAGGCATATGACAAATATTTGATGATATAATCAAGGTTACCTGCCACACATCTAATTGTACCCAAAGTACTACTATTTATTTACATTTTTCTCTTTAAATTGATATTATTAGAGAAGGGAAGATCATCTAACACATCTTCATTTTAAATAGCTATGTGAAAAGGATTAAATGTGTTTTGGTTTTAATTTTTTAAGAAATCATGGTGAAATTGAAAATATATATATATATATACACTAAACTAGGGGAGGTATTTACCCATGAGAAATGAAAACATATACTCCCAGAGAAGACCTGTCCATCAATGTTTATGGAAACTATATTCAAAAAAGCCTCAAACTAGGAAACAAACCAAATGTCCACCATCAACAGGTCAATAGTTAAATAGACTGTGATATCTTCATAGGATCCTATGCAATAAAAAATAAATTAGTACATATAACATAGATGAATCTAAAAATAAATAATAATGATGATGTCAGGAAGAGGAAGTCAGACACAAAAGAAGAGATGTTCTGTGATTCTGAGTATGTGAAATCCCAGAAAGGGTGAAAGGAATCTCCAGTGACAGCAGATTAGCAGTGACCTTCAGCAGAGCACAGGAGGGTTGGGGGACATAAGAAACTTTGGGGGGTCCAATGGAAATGTCACGTATTTGAATGGCAATAGTTATATGAGTGCATGCATTTGTGAAATTTCACTACATTGAACTGTTGATTAAGAGTGTGTGCATTTGATTGTATGTGAATTGTGCCTCAACAATGTTGATTTATTTATTTATTTTTTTAATTTTTTGGTGCCAGGGATTGAACCTAGATACATTTAACACTGAGTCACATCCCCAGCCCTATTTATTTTTTACTTTGAGACAGGGTCTTGCTAAGTTGCTTAGGACCTCACTAAGTTTGAACTTGCCATCCTCCTGACTTAGCCTCCCCAGCAGCTGACATGACAGGTAAAGGCCCCAGGACAGGCGATGAAGTTGATTTTTTTTTTTTTTTTTTTTTTTTGATTCTGCCAACCTAGGAAAAAAGAAGAACCTGCAGTCATGAACGTTTACAGACCTACTGAGCAGGATGGAACCACACCTTGTGACAAATGAGACTCATCCGAAAGAAGAAAACACCCCCATGTCTTCCAGAATCATGTTCAGGAGGGCTGACTGAAAGAACTCAGTGCAGCGACAATCATTTTTAATTCGTCTCATGTCTGATTCTATCTGCCATCGTACAAACGGAGATGCTGATAAAAGTTTCCAAATTGGGACACAGTCTGCAATCACACATTGGTTTACAGCTTTCTGGGGACTGTGACACAGTAGTAACCTCAGGGGTCAAAAGAGTGGAAACAGACGATTCCATCTCTATTTGCTGAGAACAGGAGAGCCCTGGAGCCCTCTGGGGAAGCAGTGGCCTCCCATTTGTGTTTACCTCAATTTGATTGCAGTTTCATTTGGAAATGGAGAGAATGACCCCAGGGGGCATCCTGGGGTATACCAGGACCTTCAGCTACATGCCTCAGAGTTCAGTGAAAGAAAACTGAAGGAACTCTGGAGACTCCCTTGCACCTGAACAATGAGGGTATGGTTTTCTACAGAGGGCTGCCTACATCCATAGAGAGCCTCACAGATTTTGTTGAAAGAAAAGAGGAAAATGAGAAACTACTTAACGATGCAATCCTTCATCCTGTCTACATTCTAAAAGAATCACTCTGGCTCCTATGAGAAGTAGGAGCTGGAAGGAGGATGAGGGTGGATCTTGGGGAAACCAGTTAGGAGGCCATTGCTGTAGTTTAGAAAAGAGATGACTGTCCTTAGCTCAGGCTGTGATAACAAAATGCCATAAACTGGGCCGCTAAGGAAATTCTAGTCTTGAAGGAGAAAATTATGGCAATGCATTAATTTACCTGAAAGTTCAGTGACAAAGGGACATGTGATTGGATAAGACAGACACCTCTGTTTGTGGTTGGACTCTTGGCTCTCTCTCTTTTCTGATAATTGACTCTTCTGTTTCACATGGAGATAAATCCTCCCACCATTGGCCATGGGAATAAATATGATGCTTTCTGACCAATCGATTGTTACACTTCCAATTCCAAATCCTATATTCATGACTCACTTATGAGCAATATTATCTCAATTCATGATAACTTGAGCAGAAAGGACATTTGCTGACTCATCAGCCTGGACAGTTTGGGGTGAAAACTTAGGGGTCCAGATATGGCTGCATCTGAGAATTCAGATGATTCCTTTCTCTGCCTGTCTTCCTTGTGGACCAGGAACCTGTGATTACATGAACTAATAACGAGCTTGGTCCCTGGGCCTCCTGGTTGCTGTCTTTACTATTGCATTGCCCCAACTAGCCTGATATGGATGCTAAGACACGTAAAGAAGAATCAGACAGTTTAGAGAAGGGAAACCAGCTTAGGGAGAGCATCCTAGGACCCACACTCTCATTGGTAAACTTGGAAGAAAACAGCACAACAAATATTTAAATAGAAGATGATGAACTCCATTGCAAGTAATTAGTAAAATATGGGCCTTAATAAAGAGAAAGGCAGTTCTCAGAGGAAAGATTTCTAATCAGTCCTCTCCCACTAAGTCATCCTCACATACTATGCACTGGGGCCACATCTGGGTCAAAAAATAGTCTCAATTATTTACAATCACTTCTCTCCTTCTGATACCCTGTTTTCCTTTTCTAACATCATGGTTTTTCCTATTTGTTCCAACTCTTTGCAAAATGATAGAGCTTCCTCTTTTTAACTAGTGTCTTTCAATAAATGAGAAGGAAGTGTTTCCCCAAACTTCAAGCAGCTAGAAACACACTAAAATCAAAATACTTATGAAATTCCCAGTGAATACTAGGTAAGATACTAGGCAGAGAGGATAACAGTGAACAGAGGGGTAAGATGTAAAAGTTCCACATTCTGACTTACAGCCCTTTTAATAAAGAGCTCTAAATGCAAGGAGAGAGGATGATGTAGGAGCATGCATAGGAAGAAGCAGCTGGAAAGATGGCAGGAAATTAGGGGGAACAAAGTCCAGGAGGAAGTAGGAAAGTGATTCCTACACTAGGAGCAACACATACCAGATTCCATGCAAGAGAACTTGGTTCCATTGAAGAGCTCAGCCTATCTAAGAGGAGCAGGAAGACCGAAAAGAGATGGGCTGAGGGATTTTGAAAGTCACAAGAATAACTTCAGACATTATCCCACCACTGTTACAATGGTATAGAAGGACTTTGAACCAAAGAGTAACATTCTCAGATTGCAACAGTCAAAGTGCACCTCTTGTAACTGTGTGGGAAGAGGATTTGATGGAGGCAGGGACTGAGAGAGGTCAATTACACACAGAGGAAGGCTGGCAGTGGCTGCTGGATGCATAAAATTTTGTCAGCTATTGTCTTAACACTGGCACATTTTGCATTTCATTATGCATTACACCCTGGGGTCTTTTACTATTTAACCCATTAGTCCCAAGTTTTCAGTTCTGCAAATAATTCAATGAAATTGACACAGGTCCATTAAAACAGGTTGGAAATCATGATCTCAAGCTCACTATAGAATTCATTAGCATTAAACATATTAGTGGTATTAAAATACTAATGAAGATTGTCACTAACCATTCACCTATTACTTTTCTCCAAAGGATAGAACTCTACAAAAAAAAAAAAAAGTATTTCAAAATTACCACAGTGGTATATTTGTTGCTTAAGTTTTTTAGATGTTTCACAAATGAGGAATAATGGGTCAAAAAATATTCTCAGTTATTTACTGGGACTAGTCACATTTACTGAGTAGCAAGTAGACATTTTCTTCTTTTTAACATAAGCTAAATTTTGTTCAATGTGGAAAGTGTGATAAGCCCCAGATTCAGGATTATTACTGGTCTAAGCCAAATCTGAAGAAATTCAGATTTCTGATATGTAAGGGTCCCTATAACTACAGAAGAAATATGGCCCAATTCTGGCAACTGAGGGTGATGTGGGGTCTTCAGGGAGAGGTTTCTGAGAAGTTTTGTTTCATCTTACTTCAATTAGAATGGCTATTATCAAGAACACAAACAGTAATAGATGTTGGTGTGGATGTGGGGAAAAAGGCACGCTTTTACATTGCTGGTGGAGTTGCAAATTGGTGCAGTCATTCTGGAAAGCAGTGTGGAGAATCCTCAGAAAAGTAGGAATGGACCCACCTTTTGACCCAGTTATCCCACTCCTCGGTTTATACCCAAAGAACTTAAAATTAGCATACTACAGTAACACAGTCACATTAATGTTTATAGCAGCTCAATTCACAATAGCTAGATGGTGGAACCAACCTAGATGCCCTTCAACCGATGAATGGATAAAGAAACTGTGGTATAAATACACAATGGAATATTATTCAGCCATAAAGAACAATAAAATTATGCTATTTGCAGGTAAATGGATGGAATTGGAGATTATCATGCTAAGTGAAATAAGCCCATCCCAAAAAACCAAAGGTCGAATGTTTTCCCTGATAAGTGGATGATGACATATAATGGGGGTGGTGGTGAGAGAAGAATGGAGGAACTTTAGATTATGTAGAGGGAGGGGGGTATGAAAAAGGGTGGACTGAGACAGACATCATTAGCCTATGTACATATATGACACATGAGTGGTGTGAATCTGCATTGTGCACAACCATACAAATGAAAAGATGTACCCCGTTTGTACAATGAATCAAAATGCGGTCTGTAAAAATTGAAAAATAATTAAAAAAAAAAAGAGAGACAGAGGCAGTGGGTACTACTCCACCTCTTCCTCTCTTCTTCCCACATTGAACATTACCTTGATCTCTGGAGGGATAAGCAGATGCAATGTGACACTTAAAGAGCAAGAAATAGGACCAAAGCTGATGTGCTGATGTTGAAAGATGGCCACTAAGGTTGAAAAGAGAAAACCCTGGGTCCCTAAAATCATCACCTGCCTTATTCCGTGTATCTTATTAGGTAAGCAAATTAAGTCCCCATTTGGTTAAGCCACCGTTTCTGTTACTTGCAGCCAGACACACTCCTAACAAACTAACCCTCAAAGAGAAAAAATAATGTACTACATACATCTAACTTTATCCAGAAGTTTCCCACATCACCAGGCAGAGCAACCCAGACCGCAGCCCCCATCCCCCCACCAGGGATCCAAGGTCACTGAAATGGAGAAACAGCCTCGGGCAAACACCACCAGTTTCAAAAGACTTCACACTTACATTCCAGTCCAGGATTCTTTCTCTTTACTTAACTTGAACAAAGAAGCAGTTTAATCTCTAAAGACTGAGAAGGACAAGAGGGAGCGCTTTCATCCTCCTTGGTATCTGGGTTTGCCTGGGCCCTCTGGTTGGGGAGAGACAATGACATTGTCTGACAAACAGAGTCCTTCTGGGCTGCAGATGAAAGGTAGAACATGGGCACAAAGCATATTTACCCTTCTGGTAGAGGTTTTCCATGTGTTTCCTTCAGGACTAATCGATTTTTAATTTTTTTTCCAAGAGCCCCCAAGTAATCTGATGCAACAGCTTTCAGTTCCAGTCTAAATTATGCAAGAGGAGATAAAGAGAGGGGTATCCTTGTAATGTGGCTTTCCTCGCCAAGTTGACAGGGGTCAGGTGTACTGTCAGTTGGAGTACAGGTCAAATGATATAAGGGAGGATTGGTCTTTTCGACTCCTCTCTTATTTGAACATTTCCCCTTTGCACAATAGTCCCCATGGTGAGTGACAGTTAGACTTCAAACGCATTTTGCAGCTATTTGATAGTTATTTGTACTTGGCTTTTTCCAGACTCTAGACCCTGAATCTATTTCTCTGGCGTTTAAAGACAGAAGCATGCTATTACGAGAAAAGAGGCTATGTGTATGATAAATGCAGAAAATGCCGTGGCTTTGTGTGATTTATTATAGATGAGTGTGAGAGGGAATATAAAAACTATTCCATTAATTTCATTTCCATCTTAGTGGTTATGTGGGCTTAGCTGCCTTGAAAATTATCTTCTCGTTCTCTCAGGAGAGAGATTTGCAAAACCACAGAATGGCTGGATGTGTCTTGGCATAAGCAATAGACTCATTCTCATGAAGCTAGTTCTCCTAGGTCTCCCAGCCCCAATCTCCTATAATGATTTTTTGGGCAACGGAAGAAAGGTGTTTGGAGCCTTCTCTAATTCTGCATATCCCCAGTCTAATAACAGTGTCAATATTCCTTCCCACTAATTACACCTTAGTTATCACTTCATTCATTCATATTTAAGTCCATCTGTTCCTTGAAGAGTCTCAATAATGTCTATACTTGGAAACTCTAATATCCTGATTATGTTTTCATATCAGGAAAGCAGTTTTTAATGCCTTCACTGCATTTTCAAACTTTGATTTGTGAACTGGACATTTAGAAAGAATCATTTTAAATTCATCTTGGTCTTGCCAATTCCCAAAGATGTCTTCAAGCCAGAAACCCCTTATCATATCACAAGCTCACGCTCTGTTTTATCACAACTGGCAGAGAAGCATTATGTATTAAGCAAACAGGTGATAATGTTGATACCGCTTTTTACCCGGTGACGAGTCCTGCTTCCTCAGGTGTTGAAGTATAACGCCAGAGAAGCACGCCGAGGCAAATGTAGAGTGGAAAATGCAGCTTTATTAAAGAAAAGGAAAAGAAGACTTCTCCCGGGTGGAAGAAGGGGACCCAAAGGCGGAATCCGTGGGATGAGCAAATCTCGTTCTTTTTATGGGTTTCATTCTCCCATTCTTTCCCCTTATCTCTTCCCTTCCTGCCTGCGGGATTAGGCCTGGTTTTGAAATGTAAAAAGCGAAAAGCGATGGGGCAGAGGGAGGGTCAAGGTGTCTCAGACAGGCAAGGGCCCAGGGGGCATTGATTAGCACCTTCTTGCCTGCAGTCTCTGGCAAGGGCAGGTAAATCTGGTTATCAATGGGTTCTGCATGTCCTTGATATTCCATTCTCCCATGGCAGTCTCCAACTTCCAGAGGCGGATGGCTTGATGGCCTCTATTTTCTCGATCTGACCCGATTTCCTATTTCTACACTAACTGCCTGTCCCCAATTCTGGCTTCAATGTTAGCTTACATTTATTAGGTTCTCAGCATATGGCTAACACAATTCCATGATTTCTATAAATAGCATCTCCTATCAGCTTCTGTATAACCCTTTTTGGTAGGGATAATTTTAAGTATCTCCATTATTTAGATGGAGAATTAAGTAATTTGTATAAAATCAGACATGTGGAGCCTGGATTTGGACCTGACTATTCAGATCCAGAGTCTGGGATTTTAACTGCAATACTGGAATGCCTCCAACAGATATTCTCGAGGAAAAACTATGATTTGAAGTTCATCAATTATTAAGCCTGTATTTTCTGTGGCTGTTGGGAAGAACAGATGGAATTGTAGTGGAGTGAATATTTTTGGTGTTTGACACAGCATCATTTTATCATTTCTTCTTTCTTTGATAATGACTGTGTTGTTGAGGATCCACTCTGTTCCCTAACTGAGTTCACATTTACCCCCAGAAACAGTCCTTGGTTAGTCTTCAGATAATTGTGGTACTCTTTTTGTCTGTGCTGGTGATTGTATTTCAAGACTGAATCAATGTGCTCTGGAAGTTATCCTAGTTACCATCAGTGGTCCAGGGGCAGGCTGTCTATGTAAGTCAATCCATTAGAACCCAAGGGGAGAATAGGTATCCCATAGTCAGGAAGATGGATTATCTCCCTCCCGTGAGAATAAAGTAGCACTCTGGCTCAGTTGCTCTGGCCATCTGTCTTGTGGCCTTGAAGACTGCCAAGCTGATAAGAGAAGGAAGGAGACAGATAGACAGGAAAGAAATACCCAAGTCCTTGTGATTTGAGCCTGATCATATGTCTCTCCATGGAAGATAAATCTCCTTCATTTTTAACTCAATTTGAGTCATGATTTCTTTATAGCCAAATGCATCCTAAGAATATAAGTAGCCACTCACCCAGAATGGGGCACTGAAGGACAGGCTGTACCCTTGTATCTTCCCAGCCCTTGACACAGTACCTGAAGTTCCTGGACCCACAGATATTCCATAGAGATCTTCTAGTAGCATCATGAACCAGGTCCCCATAATGCCTCACTGAAGCTTCACAGGCTGGTTCATATTAGCTTTGTCCAGCTCGGTGCCCCATTTTTCTAACTGCCAGCCTTCTTGCACCCTTTTATCCCCTACCTTCTGCCACACTGGCTTTCTTTCAGATCTTCCAATGTTCTATGTTCTTCTCAGTCTCAGCCTTTCAAGCCCTTCACTGCCTCTGTATCCCTCTCACTGTTACATACAGAGAACCAGAGAGGAAAAGAGAGAGAGAACATCTCAGACTTCTGAACTCAGAAAAACCTTCCCTGGTCTTTCTGTACAAATGACATCTCCTTGTGAATTATTCCCAGGTCATTATCATTCTAGAACATTCCAACCTTGTCCTGTGGTAAGCACTGGATATGCAGAGTTGTGACACTCTCTGGACTGGGGCTGCCTGGAAACACTGGGGAGTTAATGAAACCAAGGAGCGGCCTGAAGTGGATGACAGATGGGCGCAGGAAGATAAATACCCCAGCCTTCTCACTTTTGGGGTACAACTACTTGCAGGACATACAGGAAGAGTGGGTGCAAAGAGGCAAAAGATTTAGGGGGTAGGGCACGCTCAACACTGCCTCCTAGGGCCCCAGTGGGGCTGAACCTCAGTCAGTTCTAAAAATGTCCTTTATTGACTTCCTTCCCTTCTCACTTCCCTTGCCATAATTTTCAGAGATCACCTTTCAGATGAGCCACACAGACTTCATTTCTTATCTTGGAGTTTGCTCCTAAGAAAACCCATCCTCAGAAACAACACTATATCCTGCTGGGTAGTTTTCTCCATCTACCCAAACTAAACATGGCCACAGTTATTTTCTGAATCCATGGAGGGGGTACCTGTCCTGTGATATTTTTGTTATTTCCCTATCCTATCAGTGCCTCTCCTCAGCGAGAAGCTAAATTCTTTGTAGATCAAGTTGAATGCTCAGGTATGGATGACAAATTTAAAATCCTAGTTCTATTCCCAAGTAGCTGTGTAATTTCACACTGTGTATCTCTGGGGGTGTTTCCTTATCAGTATTATAAAAATAGGAACAGAATCAATGCTAGTATTTTTTTTATGAGGATGAAATTGGGAAATGCATATAAAGCGTTTGGCAAAATACTTGACACAGCTCAATGAACATAGCCTATACCATATCCTTCCTAGTGATGTGATTGGCATTAATCCTTAAGTCTTCCACAGTGCGAAGTACAACAGCCATTCAACATAGTGACTAAATTAATATTTGTTTATTAAGTCATGACATGGTGAAATAAAGCAGCCCATTTTGTTTTTATAATGAGCATTGAGACTTGATTTGACCAATGAACTTTTATAGTACACACAGCAGAAGTACTGCTAAAGCCGCTCAATCCTTAAGATTTCTCACAGATGTAAATATAAACGACAAGCGATCTTCCATCTGCTCTGAGATAAATACACAGTTTGTCACTTTCCTGAGGAGTTCAAAGGCACAGAAACGTGTTGGGTATCTTTCTTCTCCTTCACTCTGCTCAGGACATGTTTGAAAGGGTCTACTAGCTACAATTACCACTTCCACACGGAGAATGGATTTGGGAGCAATGCAGATGAATCATGCATCTTTCTCCAAGCCATCTTCTGTACTATGCCAGAGTGAGCCTTAGCAACTGAACCTGATCGTGCTACTCCATGATGAAACTCCCTCAAGAGCTTCCCATATCCTGCTCTAAAAAGTGGCTTTCAAGGTCATAGTGAATGCTAACTTCTCCAGCTGCATCATCCCAACAGGGTAAGATCTTCCCACGCTTAACTTCTTGTGATTCCTCTGCAGTTTGCTTCCTACTTCTATACCAATGTCCATGCTGATGGCTCTGCCAGAAAGGAACGTCTCCACCCTCTTCTTTGTCTAGTAAATACAAAGTTTGACCTCCACCAAGGTCATCCTAAATTCCCAATCCTCAGTAAGGCAAAACTGACTATCTCCTCCTATGTCTTTCTTAAAAAGCTCCATCTTTACAGGTATGATACCAGAAGATACACGTGTCTCATGTATCATCACACATCCAGGTGACCCATACCAGAAATAAATCATTTTTAATTCCAGCTAAGCAGAAACATAGTTGGCAACCAAACTGAAGGATGCCTCAGTGTCGTCATTAGATTTTTTTTCAGGCTGAACAAGGCCCACATTAGATGAGTACCTCGAAGTCCTTTCTGCCTTTATTTGCCCTCCTGAACCAAGCCCCTGCCCTCACCCAGTTTCTGGTTCCATTAGACCACCCGACTCTCCGTGAGGTTAAGAGCAGCAAGACCTCTGGCCTCAAGTGTCCAAGGCTGGCAATGACTGAGCCTCACATTTGACAAGAAAATTCCCTTCTGGATTATGGGGTGGGACTTAACATTCCTGGACCTCAGAGTCCTTAACTGGAAATAGAATAATACAAGAACTTACTTAGTAGTTCTGAGGATCACTGAAGAAATATGCATAAAGCTTTCAGCAGCGCCTGACACTTAAGTGTTCAAAAATGTGAGTTATGGGGCTGGAGCTGGAACTCAGTGGCAGAGCGCTTGCCTAGCATTTGTGAGGCACTGGGTTGGATCTTTAACACCACATAAAAATAAACAAATAAAACAAAGCCATGCTGTCCATCTACGACTGCAAAAATTTTTTTGAAATGTGAACTATTATTTCTTATATCATTATTGATCATACTAGAGGCAGGAGAAATACCAATCACTTCTCAAATTATACCTTCCAAGGTTTATTATGCCAAAACCACTCCACTTCCAGAAGGAATAAGACTGGAGAGGAATGGAAAAGGGAGAATGGGGACTGAACCCTCTTGGACTACACATGCACCTGTTAACATAGGTGCCTCCATGCATCCAAAGAGTATGAATGCATTTTAAAGGAAGGGCCCAAGTCTTCCTCCTAATTGTGTCTCTAGCATTTAATATGTTATGTTCAGTGTAGAGTCACAAGGAATGCTTGTTCTATTTTTCAGGGGTGGTTGGACAACAGACTACATCTACCTAGCATCGGTCCTAACTAGCAGAAATTCCAGAATGAGTGAAAGCCAAAGGACCTGCCAGGTGCTAATCTTTTGTTACTTGTCAGGCTCTTTCATATCTGGCTAGTTTTTTTATTCTGACTCCTTATTCACAGAAGCCAGAGAATGCTTGGACAACCTGTTAATAACTCAATTATTTCAGAAGAAAGAGATTTGGGGTTTGCTTATGGGTGTAGAAAACTTCACTCCACCTCTTCCATGACCATCTTGACTTTTATTTAGGAGACCTAGAAGAGTAGCTGGCGCATAGTAGGCACTCAAAATAGATAGCTGTGTGATAAATCCATGACAGATACTGTTAAGGTTGGAGTCAGGAAAACAGGAGATCTGGAACTTCAAGAAACTTTTTTTTATGTGTATGATTATGCACAGTCCATGCCCCCAGCTGAGGGAGAAGAGAGGGAATTAACTGGGGAACAGAACTACAGAGAAAACAGACTCTGTATTCCAGACCACAAACCAGATGCCAGGGGTAATTTCTGGCTCTAATTCTTTCCTATAATATATTAATTCATCTCTGTATATTTACCTTTGCTTTAAAAAAATAAGAATAAATGTACACGTAGGACTACATGAGCACAAACAAAGACATCAAAATTTATCTTCTCTCCAGTTGGAAAAATAATGAAATAACTGCAAAGCACCTCCTCTATAAAATACCTTTATGAGCAAATGCAAACTAACATTTATTATAGAAGCAGGAATTTTAAGAGGAGAAGCGGAAAAGCTTTTAAATCAAATCTGGCACTCGTGCCTCTGATTCATCCCCTCACGGAGCAACGTGATATATTATGGATAAGGAGACAGAACCGTGCAGAGGCTCGCCGAGGAGCTACTAGGAAGCTCTGAAATCATTTCAGGGACCAGTTTGTTAATAATGAAGGTGAAGACAATGAGGAGTGTGAAACAATTGGAATCGGGGACAGACAGGGGGATTTCTCTTTGTTTGGCGGGTAGGAATGTAGCTTCATTGAACAGCCACCAATTCCACACTACGTTTTCCCTCTTTTCCACTCTCCTATTTCAACTTTGTTTTTTGTTTGTTTTTTCATACTGATGCAGAGTTAGCAGGAGACTAGCAATGGAATGCATTGGTGTTCAAACTCTGGCTCTGCATGGTGGTTATTTGTGGGACTGTGGGCAAGGTGCTTGTCATCTGTAAAGTGAGGATGCTTCTAGGTGAATAATGGTGGATATAAAGAATGTATGTGCTTAGAGTGCAGTTCTTAATCATTCTTAGTATTCATTCATTCCTAGGATGTTCATGTCACTATGACATATTATGAACAAACATTTAAGAGCTGAGCAGTATTTCCTCAGAGACTTTAGCACATCTGAGGGGACAGATAGTTACAAACGTGAGTGGTTGAATTGCAGAAGGGGAAAGGGAAGATGAGCCATATCTGTTGCATAAATACCTTGTGTCAGACATTCTGTCGTGTTTTCTGAAGATGACAAAAACAGCATTTCAACAGAAATGCCTTCATGATGCCCAGTTCTCCAAAAGAGAACATCAAGGTTTAGAATCATGAGGTTGTTTACTCAACTAGAAAAATGGCAGAATTAGTTTTGAACTCACATCTACTCTGACTCCAAATCCCATGATCTTTCTATTGCTTTTAAAAACAAAATATACAAATACTAATGTTCTAAGAATTCGTGAGGTGAAAAAAATGAGGGTTTTCTTGAGAGCACAACATCGGTTAGGAATCCTTATGCTATAAATGACCATCATGCCAAAACTGAAAATGTCCTAGCTACCAGCTGTAAGCACGGTGTGTGATTTGGAAGGCCAAATCATAACACCAAAATTCTTTCTTGTTTTTTTTTTTTGTTGTTTTTTTTTTTTCTCTGCCTTTCAGAGTGTTGGTTTCATCCTCAGGGTCCATGCTGTTACAAACCTTCTCTCATGGCAACAGAATGGTGGCAGTATGGGAGAGCCCCTGTGGAAACTGAGAATGAAGCCAAATTTCCTTTCCCAGAAGCCTCAGTGGTGCTTCCTTGCATCTCGTTGGCTCTGATTGCTTATAGGGTACATCTCTGACTGATCCATAAGGCCAGGGAGAGGGATGGGATATGCCAATAGGCTCAAGCCAAATAAGAAATATTCCTGGATGTTGAGGATGGATAGAAAGGCAGCCTTTATATACAGAAACATCAGGAAAAAAATGCAGTGGAAAAGAAGATGGAGAGGGATCAGAGCCCAGTCACCATGAAGATGAAATGAATTTGAAGGAGGAAGAACAGATGAAACAACCTCTGTAGTCAATGTCATCTGATTCCAGGTGAAATTTTCTTTCATTTCACAACAACTGCCTTATAAGCAATAAAACACTTAGCAACAAAAAATGCTTTTCTAGGACAACTAAGTAGTTCACATATTAAGAGCTCTAGGATTCGAAGACAGGAAGAAGTAAGTTTGGATGAAAAGATAGATGCATGGGTCTGCTAAACACTGCCATAGTTCTGAGCCTAGAGACTGAAGGACTCAAATCAAAGAAGAGAGAAATTTTAGGTGGGATTTGGGAACTAGATTTGGGAAACTTTCTGAGATGAAGCTACATGTACAATGATCAGGAGACAGTAAACAAAAGGGCTTACTCAAAGATTTTACTGTTAAAGCAGAACCCTGTGGGGAAGTTCTAACAGAATTTTAGAAGCTCTAAGGAGGTAACAGTGCCTCTTGGATATAAGTAATTTACACATACACCAAATACTAAACTATGAGAATAGTATAAGGAAATCCAACAGTCTTAAATTTTCTCTTGGTGACTTTGATAGTTCAAAATAAAATACCAAGCATCAAATTATAGTTAAAAATTTCTCATTCATTCCCTTGAGTGTCCTTGTTTCTTAGATCCCCAGAGTGTGTTCTTCAGTCGTGTAAGTAGGGAGACAAGGATGGCATAAGAGAAAGACGGCAATGGCCTGGTTGAGGTTTTAGCTCATGTGTTGAGGCTTGGTCTTCATGTGGTGAATGTTAAGATGATGAAACCTTTAAGAGGTGGGGCCTAGTGTAAAGTGATGAGGTCACAGAAAGCAGGGGCCTCAGAAGAGATTAATGATCTTCTTGCAGAATGGATTAGCTCTTACAAGAGTTCTTATTATAAAGCAAGGACACCTGAACTGCTTGACCCCTTCTGTATGTAGCTTATTCCCTTCCTGCTTCTCTGCCACACTGTGACACAGCCAGAAACTGAATAGACAAGATCCCCTTTTCTTAGGCTTCGAACTTCCAAACCTAAGAGCCACGTAAACCTCATTTCTTTATAAATTTCGAAGTCTCAGTTATTTAATTATGGCATCAGAAAATGGACTAATACAAAGTAAGGGTTGAGTGGAAAGAAAATTCTGGAATGCCAGAGTGACAAAAGTGAACTTGGTTCTGAAAATAATGGTAAGTTATTAAAATTTGTTAAAAGAAGGGATAGACAAAAGCAAAACTGTGCTTTAGGACTATTCCTGGAGCAGCAGTATGCCCAAATGATTGAAGGAAAGAGATATTGAAAGAGATGGATTTGATAGGCATCAAGAAAGAAAAACTGGCAGGTCTTGGTGACTGATTGATTTTGGTTGGAAAAGGAAGAGTTATGGGTTTATGCACTTGAATGAATGGCAGCAATGACAGAGGTATAGATTTTATTTATAAAACTCATACCTCTGGGTTTATTGCAGGTCACTTTTGTTATTTAAGAAGTTATTGGCTCAGCATGAGGTCAACTGAAAACAGAGAACTAAAACATACTTTCTTCAAAGAGAAAAGTGGGGTACTGGGAAATAAGTGATTTAACTAAAATGTTAAGAGGGGAAATTTTTTATTAGAAGAAGAATCAAATACTTGAGAATATCATTTATTGTTCATCATTATTAAAAAATCTATCATATAGGGTTTTTTTACTTTAAGTTGGTTGTTTCAGTGTCAAACAGAAATGCTTTTGTAAAAATTACCTTGAAGATTTCTTAAAATCCTATAAATTAAATTTTGTGGATAACCCCTGCATCTTCTTAGAGAGCTTAAGGCCTTAACAATATTACTTTTATATTAGGAAAAGATTATAGATCTGTTCATCTTTTACATTCCATTCCAAAATCATCATCCTGATGATTCACTTCATCTCGAGCTTTGGGATACTGTAATGGTGTGGTAATCTCTGGAGGAAACTTCTCGGCCATATCCATGTTTCCTGAGAACTACTCTGCTCTTAAAAAAGCACCATGTGACAGATATACCATGTGACACTATCTTTTGGTCATAACTGAGTGGACCAGAGTTTGTTGCATGAGCCAATAAAATGTATTTTCCTGATATTTGGGCACCTGGGTCAAGCAAGACTGAAATATCTGGCCAGGGAAGGTGTGTTAGCTTTGCAGCACTGTGATCAGTTTCAGAGGTTCAGTCCATGGTCAGCCGACTCCATTGATCTGGGCCCAAGGTGAGGCAGAACATTGTGGCAGAAAGGCATGGTGGAAGAAAGCTGCTAACTTCATGGTAGCCAGGAAGCAGTGTGTGGGTGACAAGATACAATCCCCAAGGGCACATCCCCAGTGACCTCCTCCTCCAGTCACACCCTCTCTGCCTGCAGTTAGCACTCAGTACGGAAGTCCTTTCAAATTATTAATCCATCAAATGCATAATTCACTCAGATTACAACTCTCACGACCTAATCATCTCACCTCTGAATATTCCTACCTTAATAGGAGTTTCTGGGGGGACACCTTGTATCCAAAACATAAGAGAAGGTGATTTGAAAGACGTGGGCTTGGTGCTCAAGGACACATTCAGGGGATAGTTGCAATGGGTCAGGCTCAGGTGAAGCAGAAGAGGCTTTAATTTTCTGAGAGTAAATGTGGAAAATCGAAAGAGACAGAGAAGTTATGGCTCCAGCAAAAGACAGAAAATGTAACTGCTTGGGTTCCTGGTAATATTCTTGTATGGCAAGAGACCAAAGTGCAGGCAAATGCTTTCTACCCTTAAATCCTGTGAGTAATCCTTGAATCATAACCAAGGTCTGAAGAGTAGCCTCAGGGGATGGAATTTTCCAAATAAGAATTTTGCAACTATAAATGATCATCGTGCTGGATTGTAATTCAGGTTGTGCTTGAGGGTATTCAAGTCTTCATAAGCCCCCCTTCTTGAATTTAGCAACCCTCCCCATCAGGCTTTCTGATGTCCTGGTCCCCTGAGTTCCTAATATTCATATTCTGCACTACAGCATTTGCCTTGTGTTCCACGGAGTTTATGCTTACTGGTGCTAAGCGCTCACCATGCATTAACTAACTTGACTCTTAGTAATAATTAGAATGCTCTAATAAACAAGGTGCAATATAAAAGGATGCCTTCCTAGGCTAGTCAATTATACACTTGGCCATAAGATCACTATTCACCTAGTCAAAGTAACAAACTGATAATGCAAAAATATTAATTGCAATATTAATATTAATTGTCTATCTCTTCACATTTATGGCTCAGATTATCACCGTACTGATATCAGGAAACCACCCATAAAAGCTATAGTATCATTCATTTTCATTCCTTTATTCACAAACTGCATCTTTCTGACAACATCCTTAGCAACAATGGGACTTCCTTGAATCACTAAATTGGTTAATGATTCTGGGAGGCTCTTGACAAAAGACAGATAATACAGACATACGTTGTTTAAAGACAAGGTCACATTCTAAGAAATGCCTTGGTAGGTGATCGTGTCATTGTGCCAATGTCCCAGAGTATACTTAACACAAACCAAGACGGTGATGATACCATTCATCTCATGAGACCACGGTGTTATATGCAGTCTGTCATTAGTTTAAATGTCATCATACTGTGCCTGACTGTACATCCATTTTTTTTTCAACAAAGCTGAGAAAATGAATCATTATAGGGTTTTGAGTATATATTTGTGTCTGTGGTTGTTTTTATTTCCCCTTAGAATTCTCCAACAGATATCATTATCCTCCTTGACATTAAACCTGAGAGGTGAGTCCTTGAAAGTGATGCTCCCATTATTTCTGGTCCCCTGATTTTGATAGCCTGGTGGTTATATAATCTTTGTAGTATTATGAGATGCATAATGTATCAAGCTCTTTGACTGCCAAGGAGCATGAGAGACAGATGGGATGTGTAATGAGTGAGGCAGCTGAGGCCGGTCCTGCTCAGAGCTGGCTGGTGGTGATGGTAAACTTACATCAGCATTATTTGAGCTCTATGAAGAATGCCATGAATTGAGAAATGGGGAATCCAACACAGAATCCTTAAGCCTGGAAGAACTGCTCATCTGAAGCATTAGATCCAATGGGGCTGAACCTACGCTAAGTCGTTGCATTAGGAAGGCCAGAATTATCTTCTCACCTCTCCCATTCTCCAAGTCCTCACCTAAGTGGCCGAACACAGGCATTTAGTTCATTTGGTGGTGTCACATGTGCCCATTCCACGTAATATACACTGTCCCTGGGCTGACCTCTGGTTCGACCGGAGTCTAAACGGCCGATCTGAATCTGGCAGGTTTCCTGGTTACCTGGGAACTCATAATATTGCTTTGGAAACCAAAGAAGAAGAGATAGAAGAAGAGAGGGGACAGATATGAAGCAGGGGAGGCAAAGGATGGACAGAAGAAAGGGGGATGAGGAGGCAGGCAGAGGAAGGAGGGTAGGAATAAGAAGGGAGAAAAGTGGGTGAGGAAGAGAAAAGGGAAAGAGGCAGGGACAGAAAACAGGGAAGAAAGAAGAGAGGAGGAAAAAGGAAGGCAGAGAGAGGGCTGGGAATAGGAGGAAGGCAATTTTATTGAGCTGTTTGTATGTTTGCTTATTTTTTGGTACCGGGTATTGAGCCCAGGGGCAATTTACCACTGAGCCACATCCCCAGCCCCTGTTTTTTAAAAATGTATTTTATTTTGAGACAGAGTCTCACTAGGTTGCTTAGGGCCTCACTAACTTGCTGAGGCTGGTTTTGAACTCATGATCCTCCTGCCTCAGCCTCCCGAGTCAGTGGGATTACAGATATGAGCCACTGTGCCCAGCAAGGAAGGTAATTTCCAAATATAATGGAGGCAGGAAGGAATAGAACAAGCAAGCAGGAAGGAAAGAAGAGACTGACAAAAGAAAGGTGGAAGAAGGGATAGATCCACCTATGAAAAGCAGGGTCCAGTGTCCTGGGTTTCCTCAAAGCTACCCAGAAGAAGCGAGAAGTGGGGGGGCCTCTCTGACCGGTACCTATAGGTCAAGGGCAGCAAGACACTTGAAGGACTTTGAAAAGGAAAAAGAAAAAAAAATGCCTATTTAATGACAGGCTAGTAGGTAAAGAAAGAAAGAGACATTAACCCTTCCATCGATGTCCCCACGCAGGAGATTTCTACCCACCAGGTTTTTCAGGGTGGCTGTGGCTGAGGACAGTTGGAAGTTTTAATTACCCAGTTTGAAACCAGGACTTTACCTGTTCTGGTTCCTACCCAGTTAAGTTCTGAGAAATATAAGAGGAGTCAATTTGGTTTTCTTTAGAAGACTTCCACAGAGAAAGGAAGTGACATGCAGATTTCAATGGGACCAGCTCCTGAGCCAGGATCACGCCACTTACTGGTTTTTCTCAGCAATTCTGTAATTCGATGTAAGTGCCCATTCCTCCCTGGGTACCTTCCCTGAACTTTGTTACCATAGGCTTACTTCCTGTTGGTTTGCTTTATGCTAAAACCAGCTCAGAGAAGTGTGGGATGATTGTTGGATTGATTTTTTTTTTAACTTACTGAAGAAAGAAAAGTTTAGTAATAAAAAGAAATCAAAACGGTTTTGCAGCTAAGACACCTTTAGAAGTACAAGTCATTATTGTTGCTGTTTTCTCACAGCACTTGGTTCATAAACCAGCTCATTTATTCCCTTTTCCTCATTTCCGAGATGAATATAGCTTAGGATGTTTGTTCCCTTTACTGGAAATTGAGCATGGCAGACATATGACTGAATTTCCTTTACCAGGCTAGTGTACCCGTTTCCTAGCTGCTATTGTACATGGATCCCGGGGGCTCCTTTTTAGAATTGCCCTTGACCGGCATGGAGCCACCTCACCTGGGAAATTATCCACAGCTCCCACGATTTGCATTCACTCATGATTCAGTGGCATGGGGTAAATGAAGACCCAAATGAAGATGGGCCAACTCTATAGTGGGATTGATAGTCCACAACTCGCTGTGGGATCAAGCTTATACTAGTCTTCTCCCGAGCTCATACATTTTTTTTTCCAGATTTTTCTTGCATCCTCTTTCTCTCAAACACCTGCACAAGATTCTCCATCTCGGGTTCTGCTTCTGAGAACTGGAACGAAGACAAATAGACTGGTACCCCCAACAATAGACAACAACAACAAATAGACAAATACCCCCAACCAGCTGGTACACCCAGGGGTGGGAGATTCTGGAAATACTCAAATCACCATGCCAACCCATTCACAAGTCTATGAAATGTCATTTTATGAATTGCTGCTGCCTTAATTGTAGGTGAATCGAAACATTCCAGTTGGGGGTTCTCTGTAGGCTCAAGGAAGGATTAACATATCTGGAGGCTCATTTATATACTTTTAAAGCACTTTCATGAGGTTGTCTTCTACTCAATTCCTTCTTTACTCAGTTTAGGAGATACTGCATTGACACATCCATGAAATGAATGTGTAACCCCCGGGTTGAGCGGAAGAGCCAAGTACCCCCAATTACTGAATATAATTCTTGCGGTGACAACTAAACTCTGGCTTCTGCATTGTAACATTTACTGACTACATTTCATTTCTGCTTCCATAAGCGGCTGTCAAGCACTCAGAATTTCACAGATTCACTTTACTCTGCTGACTACACTTTGCCATAAATTAATTACTACAAGTGCATAATATTTATTTCTGCCCAAGGCAGTCTGCCCTGGTGTGTCTTATTAGCATTCACTGAAGAACATAAACATAAAGAGTAGAGTTAGCATGAAAACATCATTTATGCCTTCACATCTCTAGTGACAAAGCTTAAAAATAATTTTTCCCTTTATTTCTTTGTTGAGTTGGTGTTATCTGCAGCCACTTTACGTCTTTAAGTTGGTTGCACAAGACAAACACCATTTATGAGAAACTGGAACTGTGTCACCTATTAAGCACTCACAGAGTAAAACACTGTGGGCATCTGATCAGTTTGGAACCAGTTTTGAAGCCATTTCCATAACCAGATACTCTAGATCGTGATGTCGCTGAGAGCAAGAGTCCCTCCCACTTGTCTTATTTTAAAAATCTGATCAATTTTTGTGGCCCTTATGAAATCGTCCACAGTGGACATGCAAACAAATTCTTACAAAATGCTTGTTGAAGAGATGAAGGCACTTGAATTCAAGGGCATACAGAGAAAAAAAATCATTTGGGAGGGGTGTCTCTGGACAAGATTTGGCTATTAGGGGTCTGGCATGCTCCAGTGGTGTTAGGCACGCTCTTGGTCCTCATTTACATCTGTGACGCACTAGAGGATCTGAATACTCCCTTGCAAATCCAAAGTGGTGTAACTAAATATTTGATCTCACTGATAAAATGTTTGGGGGGATTTCAGTGGTGAGGCCCAGTGTCACTCAGGGAAGCCATTCTATTCCAAACTTTTGTGTAAACCATGTTTCCATGAGAACTCACTCAAATAAGCCGAATACAGCTGGGTCTTCCTGTACCAAGTACTTTCAAGCGTGCTGTACTTAGCTCCCCCAAGCACAACTCTCCAGCAACGTCTAGAGAGTTGGACATCAATGGGGTAGCAGTGAAAGTTGGTAAAGAGTGTTGTATTTGATCAATGAACCCAGTTATGCATGTATTGAAATATTATACTGGACCACATTAATATGTACAACCAATACATGTCAATAAAAAAGAAAAAAATTTAAAATGTACTATAAAAGAATTTCTTTTTTTAAATTTTGATTCATTGTACACAAATGGGGTACAGCTTTCATTTCTCTGGTTGTACACACAGTAGAGTCACATCATTTGTGTAATCATATGTGTACATAGGGTAATGATGTTTGTCTCATTCTACTATCTTTCCTTTCCCCCACCCCCTTCCCACCCCTTATTTTCCTCTATACAATCCATCTGTCCTCCACTCTTGCTTCCTGCCCCCCCCCATGTGTCTCATCATTCACTTATCAGGGAAAACATTTGGCCTTTGGTTTTTTGGGATTGGCTTATTTCACTTAGCATGATATTCTCCAACTCCATCTGCAAATGCCAGAATTTTCTTCTTCTTTATGATTGAATAATATTCCATTGTGTATATATACCGCAGTTTCTTTATCCATTCATGTACTGAAGTGCATATAGGTTTGTTCCACAATCTAGCTATTGTGAATTGAGTTGCTATAAACTTTGATGTGGCTGTGTCTCTGTAGTATGCTGATTTAAGTCCTTTGAGTATAGACCAAGGAGTGGGTTAGCTGGGTCAAATGGTGGTTCCATTCCAAGGTTTCTAAGGAATCTCCATACTGCTTTCCAGAGTGGCTGCACCAATTTGCAACCCCAACAGCAATGTATGAGTGTGCCTTTTCCCCCACATTCTTGCCAACATCTATTATTGCTTGTATTCTTGATAATAGACATTCTAATTGGGGTAAGATAAAATATTAGGGTGATTTTGATTTGTATTTCTCTTATTACTACAGATGTTGAACATTTTTTTCATATATTTATTGACTGCTTGCAAATCTTTTGTGAAGTGTCTGCTCATTTCATTAGCCCATTTAGTGATTGAGTTATTTGTATTCTTGGTGTAAAGTTTTTTGAGTTCTTCATAGATTCTGGATTCTATCTGAAGTATGTGTGGAAAGATTTTCTCCCACTTTTTTTTTTTTTTTTTTGTAGGCTCTTTCTTCACATTGTTAATTGTTTCCTTTGCCGAGTAAAAGCTTTTTAGTTTGAATCTATCCCAAGGTGCCAAAACCATACAATGGAGAAAAGATAACCTCTTCAACAAATGCTGCTGGGAAAACTGGAAATCCATATGTAGCAAAATGAAACTAAACCCCTATCTCTCACCCTGCACAAAACTCAACTCAAAATGGATCAAGGATCTCGGAATCAGGCCAGAGACCCTGCACCTAAGAGAAGAAAAAGTAGGTCCAAATCTTCAACATGTCGGCTTAGGACCAGACTTCCTTAACATGACTCCCAAAGCACAAGAAATAAAAGCAGGAATCAATAAAACAATTTCATTTAAGGATCTCCTTCTGGGGGGGTCATAAGCTAAGTAACATAGCTGTCAGTGATGTGCTCAGGAATATTTAACAACTAGCTCTGTAGGATGAAAGAGCTAGTTGTTAAATGGATGAAAAGCATCTGATTTTTAGCTTTTGTCACTTCCATGGTGTAAATACTCTCACAATTACAGATTTCAAGCTATAAATAAATATGAAGTCAGTGAATTAGGAAGATCTAATAATTTACTCTCACAAGCCAGCATACCACTGCATATATTCATACCCTGTCTCATTTTAAGACAATGTGGTTTTTTTTGCCAAAGTCTTCTGAAGAGCAACTACAGCTAATAATATAATGTACATTATTATATATACATTATATATGTATATTATATTATAGAACACAAAGCGTGACTTTCTAAAAGATGTGTCTATCTGTCCAGAGTATCATGGAGCAGAGCACAAAAGTACTCAAATTCAGTCTTTCAAAAAGAATTTATTAAGCAACTACTATGTACATATAGCTGTCGGGGCAAATATAAAATTGAGAATAAGACATACAGGATGGCAGTCTATCAGGCATTTACCTACTTGTGAAACAAAACAAAACAAAACAAAACCCCAACAATTTCAAACTGTTATTAAGGCTATGCCTAGAACAAGGAAAGAGTCAAGGGAACTGGGTGAGTATGGAAAAGTCCATCGTAGAAAAGATCATTGATAAATGCAGAAGGAGAAGCTGGCTTTGAAAGAGTAGTAGGAAACTCTCAGGCAGATATAACAGCCTGGGCAAGTGTCTGTAGATGAGAAACAGCCTGGAATGCTCCAGAGACTAAGAAGCCAACAAACAGAACCATTGCAAAGAGAATCAGGAACAGATGGTGCAGGGAAGTGGGGTAGGGCCGTGAGAGATGACACGGGGTCTTAGTGTCCAGCTCAGACCAAGTCTTGTAGGCCATGACCAGGAATGGAGATTTCTGTTCTAAATACAAAACCAAACCAAACCAAAAACATAGGAAAGATCTGAGAATGGCAGTGACTAACTTCAATTATACTTTCAGGTGATTCTGAATATGTGGAAGGCAATAAGAAAGAGTGGAAGGTTGGGTTACTGGTTTGGAGGCAAAGCATGGACCCCAGGGGCAGCTGATCCTACCTTGGGCATGGGCAGTGGGGACATATACTTGGAGAAGTGAATGAGTTGAGAATCTATATATATTGGAGATAGAATTGAGAGGATTTGCTAACAAACTCAATGTGAGCATGGAAGAAAAAAAAAAGGAATCAAAAGTGACCATGGATTTATGGCTCAGGCAACATGGTGCGTGTTTTGGTTTGGATATGAGGTGTCCCCCAAAAGTTCATATGTGAAACAATGCAGGAAGGTTCAGAGGAGAAATGATAGGGTGGTAAAAGTCTTAACCCGATCAGTGAATTAATCCTAGATGGGATTAATTGAAGTGGTAGGGTGGGGCTGGGGGAGGTGGGAATTGGGGCTTGGCTTTGGGGTATGTATTTTGTATCTGGAGAGTGGAGTCTCTCTCTCTGCTTCCTGATCACTGTGATGTGAGCTGCTTCCCTCTGCTACGCTCATCTGCTACGATGTTCTGTGTCACTTGGAGTCCCAAGGAATGGATCCAGCCTTCTATGGATGAGGACCTCTGAAACTGTGAGCCCTCAAATAAACCTTTCCTCCTCTATAATTGTGCTGGTCAGATCCTTTTAGTCACAGCTGTGAAAAAGCTGACTAAGACAATGCATTAAAGTTCATATCCATCCTCCCTTCCAAAAAGAACCAGTTCATTTGATTATCTTAGTCATACCTAGTCATACCTCCATGTTTTTGGCCCCTACACAAATCTTCCAACTAAAATGGTAACATGCTGTTTTTAAACTTTATATTACATTATAGTCTCATTGTCACCCTCAATGTTCTCAACCTAGATTTATTAACTCAAAAGTCCATGAAGTTGAACACAAGTGACAAAGAAGCCCACTGATACCTAGAGAAAAGAGATCAGCCCTAAATATGTCTATGCTACTATTTTTGTCCTTGTCTTACTTAAAGAGGCACCAATTGGCTCAATGCAAACACATAGCACTTCTCAAACTTTAACATGTATTAATATCACCAAAAATTTTGGCATAACACAGATTTGGGGGGCCACAAGTCTGACCTTTCTGATTTAGTAAGTCTAGGGTATATTTCAAGAATTACTATTTTTAGCAAGTTCCTGAATGATGGTGATGTCAACTGCCCAGGTACCCCAATTTGAGAACCACCAAGATATACTATCAAAGTCATATCAAGGAGCATCCAAAATATACGAAGAGGGAGATGACATTACTAATGTATTATTTTATTTTATTTTATGTTACTTTTTGGTACTGGGGATTGAACCTGGAGCACTTTACCACTGAGCTATATCTTTTTTATTTTGAGACAGGGTCTCCCTAAATTGTTGAGTCTGCCCTTGAACCTGCAATCCTCCTGCCTCAGCCTCCCGAGCTGCTGGGATTCCAGGCGTGCACCAGCACACCCATCCCTGTGTTATTTGTTAAATGGCTTCACTCCCAATGCCATTTCTTCTTGCCACCTCTCAGGTCATAAATTCCTCAATTGTTGGCCCAAATGCCCACTTGCCACCATGTATAAAATGGGAACTGCGGCCCTTCAGAGAAGTGAAACACTCTGGGCACAGTGGTAACTTCTCATTACAAGATAGGAAAACAGATGAGTTCATCAGGAAGCCCCTTCATCTCCTCAGAGGCTCATCATTCCTATTTCAGGAGCTCAGACAAGCAGTTAATCTGCTGGAAAGATGGAAAATGAACTGACTGTAACAATCTATTCATGCCAGAGGGGACCTTACATTAAAAAGAGGATGCTCATGTATTATCGTTAAAGATATCTAGGTTGTTCATTCAAGTGTTTATATTTTAATGCTGTGTTTATTGAGCCTCCTGGCTCTTCCCTTCTAGGCAGCAAAAGCCCACAATAAAATCATCCTATGCCTGTACACTCGTTTTTATTTTGTGAGACGGGTTCTTCATGGATCTTCTTTTTTAAATCTTAGAATAGCTGGTTAAGATAGGAATTACTCTTTCCATGTCGCAGAGAAAGGGAAACTTGCTGACATGATGATATTCGTAAGCTCATGTGGGAAGGTGGTGGTTTAAATGCTGCTTCGATTCAGCTCTCTTAACTTCTCGTGCCACGCAAGGATTCCATGGAACTGGAGCATCCATGAGGGAGAAAAGGCCCAGTCTAGAATGTTAATCTCCATTTTGTTTCATTATGGGATACAGTTCTTTTTTCATAAAAACATCCTGAATGAAGGCCCTAACAAAAGTACAGTCATTCCCCAGTATCTGTGGGTGATTGGTTCCAGGACACCCATCCTTCCTCCATGCCCCTGAGGCCAAAATCCAAAGGGTACTCAAGTTCCTTCTATAAAATGACCTTGTGTGTGTGTGTGTGTGTGTGTGTGTGTGTGTGTGTGTGTGTTGGAGGGATCGGGCAGGGGGGTGGGTGGAGAATAGAAGTTCACTGGATTAGACAAGGGGGAATGAAGGGAAGGGGGGATGGGACTAGGAAAGACAGTAAAATGAATCGGACATAACTTTGCTATGTTCAGATATGAATATACAACTAGTGAAACTCCACATCATGTACAACCACAAGAATAGGATCCTAATTACAATAAGTTATACTCCATGAATGTATGATATGTCAAAATATACTCTACTGTTAATGTATATCTAAAGAACAAATGAAAAAAGAAAAAAGGACCTAGGCTTTACATAGAACCTATGTACCTCCTTCCATATACTTAAAAATCTAGATGACTAATAATCCTTGCAATGTCCATGTTAGGCACCTAAATACTGTACTGTATGTTTTAGGCAATAATGACAAGAAAAAAGTCTATACACGCTCAGTACTGACAACACTCTTTTTCTGAATATTTTTGATCTAAAGCTGGTGGAATCTTTGGATGCGAAAAATGGATACTGGGGGCCGACTATATTAAACTGATGCATATGAATGTGCCCATTTTTGACAATTTTTAACCTAGAATTTCATATGAGTCAGCCTAATAAAACATGAAACATTCATTGGTACTTTCCACGAAGGAGACAGAAAGACGCTGTGAAATGGAAAATGGTATTAGGGTCAGAAACTCTGGATTTAAATCAGTCTCTGCTTGTAACACTTAATGTTTGTGAGTCCTAATTTCCAAACTGGGGAGAGGGGAGCGATCAGAATAATGCGTGCCTTGGAGCATCTCTGAGAGGATGATTTGAGAGCCTCCCACTCAGCTAAGATTTATAAAATATCCATCTTGTTCGTGTCACTTAGCTAAGAGATGAGGATACAGTGGATAATAAGACAAAGTCTCTGTCCACAAGGAACACGGTTGAGGGAAAGAGGGAGGTGCATAAATCAGCTGTGGCAAAACAGTGTGGGAAGTCTGTTGCATAACGGAAACAGAGAACCTGGTAGCTCACTCTGTCTGTGATTGAGCAAGGGCTGAGAAGGATTCAGAATTGTCAAGCAGGAAGATTATCTAGATCAGCAGTATGCAGAGTCATCTGGGGAACTTTAGCAAGCCCCAAAGCCCTAGCTGCTGCATGAAGAAAGAGTTTGGGTAAGTGAAGAGAGATGAGGCAACCCTGGTTCACATATAAACAAACAGGTTCTACAAATGGAAAGGGCTGCCCCATACTGGGACGTGATCATTTTAAGTGAATAAATGACAAAGGGCAGAAAGTTGTGGTTTTCTTTCCATTTGGAAGTATTTGCAGATTCGGTGAAGCTGACTTAATGGTGGCCACAAAAAAAAAAAAAGAAAGAAAGAAACTTTTCAAGTGGACACATTTCTCTGTTTGGAGTCAACAATGATATTTTTTTTCTCAATCAATGCTAATAAATTAACCATTTGAGGTTTCTTTACAGGGGTGGGGGGAGCCCAATTGTATCTGGCAAGGTTTCAGGCATGATTTGGTTTGCTATGATGAATTAAAACCAGAGTTTGAAGTGAGACCAGATTCCCCCCTTCCCAATTTCCTTCTGGGTTCTTGCCTTGAAAATCTGAAGAATAAAATCCAAGGACAATAATGGAAGGCAAGAGTAAACAGAGTAGGATTTATTTAAATGAGAAGACCTAGAACTTCTTTGATGTAGGAGGGAACCTGATAGCAAGAAAGCCCATTTTGGTGTGCTAGCCTAGGGACTCATATGGTTTTGGGGTGTAAGCATTGACCCAAATCTGTTAAACAGGCATTGAAAAAGTACCAAAGCCTTTGTTCAAAATCTGTGTTAAATAGGCATTGTAAAGGTCTCAAGACTGTTGGCTGTGTCCTTTAACCTGAGTTTTTATCCTTCTTGTAACTCCCACTAGGGTTCACCCCAACCTTCCATTTTCCCACCACTCTGGGACAAAGGAGTTGGCTAGATGTGACCCATTAATGTTTCTACAGGGTCAGCCTCCAGTTGAGGACTTTATATATGAACAAGACCTTATTTGGGGCCCGTAACTCATTGCTAGAAATTACAACATGAATATTCTTACAGCTCTATTAGAGAAACCCTTTGGGTGAGGTCATAATACCCAGTGTTCTGAGATAGGAATAGTTTCTCTATCAGGGTCCAGTTGTCAGAGGCCACTAAGCTTTTCTTTCTAGTCACCATCTGGGTCCCTGTTATCCTTGCTCCTCCCTCAGATTGGCATGGGATGGCTGAGTCAGTCATAAGACCTAAATAGGAACTACCAAGATAGGATTTCGAAGGACCAGGCAGCTGGGGTTTCTGTCTTTCTTAATTTTATGTTTCCTTATTGAATCTCCATAGACCAGGGGTAGAAGATGTTTCTTAACATCCAATCAACATTCATTGACCCTTAATCTTGGATAACTCAATGATTTCCTTTTGGATAACCCTTTCTCCCTCTAAATTATCCCACAGAATTTAGGTGGGACTAACTTCAGCTCCACCTACAGGGTAGGACTTAGGATCTGGGCCAGGCCAGTAATCGGATTTTACCTGTTGATCAGTAATTGACAAGTAATACATAATGGTCCCTTTACACTCAAGGCCAGGGCTTTCGGTGGACATAATGGGAAGAAGATACTCTCACGCAATTAGAATGGTTGGGTAACAATAAATCTGGGTACCTGGGTGCCTGAGAGAAAACCCAGGTTGAGAGAGAAGATAGGAAGATGAGTCTTGATGGAATAACTTGCCTCCTTAGGTCCATTCAGGCCTAAAGCCAGTCATTTCTTAAACTTTCAATTATGAGCCAAAATTCAATTGCCCTCTAAATTGTGATTTGCATTTTAATTATCTTACTGAAAGAGTTCTGTCTAGAACACAAAATAATTCTGCCTTGAAGGATGGAACAAGTCTACTCTGCAGATCCAAGAAGCAGGATATCTACCTGAGATGGTTGCCATAGGAAATAATGATGGGCAAACCTTTTCCACAAAGAACCAGATAGTGAATATTTTTGGTTTTGCTTGTCATGCTTCTGGAAGGCAAATACTCTGTCTTTGGAGGGTATGGCCTATGGACTCTGAGAGCCGAGGCATCTGGCACTCATTTTCAGGTCCTGTACAACTTATAGTTGTCTTCCAATATTTCAGAGGCTCCATTACTCAAGGTTATTTTTCTCAATCGTGAACTAAAGAGACTGTAGCCTGATCCAGGCATAGTTACAGAAGGAACCTCCATGGCCTTAGTGGATGGAGGGACAGTAAGGTGCAACCAGCAGAAGAAGAACAGAACAGTAAGTCAAGGAGGTATCTGCTCTCTCATGTGTGTTACAGCATCAACCACAACAGCCGAGCTGTGGAATCAACCAAGGTGGCCACTGACAGATGAATAGATAAGGAGAAAGTGATATGTAGACACAGTAGACTATTATGCCTAGCCATATGAAATCCTGCCATTTGTAGCCACATGGATGGAATTAAAGGACATCATGCTAAATCAGATAAGCCAGGTACAGAAAGACAAATGCCATATGTTCTCACACAAGTGTGGAAGCTAAAGACTGATTTCAGAGAAGTAGAGTAGAGCAGTATCAGTAGAGGCTAGGAAGGCTAATGGGGAAGGAAGCTAGAGGAATGTTGGATAACAAGTACTAAGATACAGTTAGAAAAGAGGAATGAGTCCTGTTGTTCTCTAGCACAGCAGATGACTACAATCCATGATCACCTATTATATATTTTATTAAGAATTAGAAGAGAGGGGCTGGGGTTGTAACTCAGTGGGAGAGTGCTCACCTAGCACATGTGAGGCACAGGTTCAATCCTCAGTACCACATAAAAATAAATAAGTAAAAATAACAGCAGATGGAGTAAAAAGAAAATTAAAAAAAAAAAGAAGGATGGAAGAGAGGAGCTAGATGCTTCCCACACACAAAAAATAATGTTTAAGGAGAAGGAAATGCTAATTACTCTGATTTCATCATTACACACAGTATAAAAGGCTCATAGCATGACAATGCACCCACAATATGCACAATTACATGTCAGTTTAGAAACATAAAATTTAAAAATAAAAAGAAGAGGTCAGTGATTCAGAGCCAGGGTAAGTCAACAGGGTGAACCTGCCTAATGCTCAAACATTCTCTGTGAATATCAGAAATACCTGAGCAATAAAATCTCCTAAAGATGGAGCCTTTTCCTGACAAACACAATGGAACTCAGGAACTGCTCTTGGTGTAAACAAAGGTTGACAGGGCTTGGGACAGCTTTTTTAAACTCTGAGAAGATAAGCAACAGCCTAAGCCTGTTGAGGCAAGTGGACCTCAGGGTCTTCCGCCTTCCTCTTGCTTTTACTCTAAACAACAATGTGTTTCCAAGTGGTACAATGGCCAACAGGTAAAAAGACCTCAAGAACCCACAAGGTGAAAAGTGGCCCACTGGGAAGAAGCCAGGAATCTGCAGCCATTCCCCAGGAAGGTAACGAGAGCCATGTGTTGAATTTGACAAACTCATTTCCTAAGTACCCTAATTACTTGGATTTTTGGTTATTAGTTAATGAGCAAGAAACATGGGATGAGACAATAGTAACTCATGAGCAATCTGAATAATTCAATTAACATAATTAGGCAAGATGTTGCACAGAACCCCGTTGTGATAAATAAAAATAAAAGCTCTTTACCAAAAAAAATTCCAAAGAAAAATAAATGTCCTCTTCTCCCTTCCAAATGCACTGAAATAATTCAAAATGTTTCTGCTTTAAAATTCTGGGCTTTCTGCTCCTATTATTTGTAAAATAAGAGAATTCAAGGACAAACATATGAAACTGGTAGATGTCACCATCTTAAATTAATGATATCTTCACTCCCACCTATATGCACAGAGTCCAGTGGGTAAAAAGAGAGTGTTAGTGGGTTTTTCTCCATGTTCATGTTAAAACCAACATCTTAGGTGATGAAGACCTAGCTTAAATACCTGTTAGAAGATAAAAGAGATCAAATCCCAGCCCCCAGGGAACTATCTTCCAGAGCACATTTTTCATTTACTCTAAATATGACCACATGCACTCAATAATGAAAGTACATTACAAGTCAATAGAAAGAATAAAGATGGTGCTGATGAGAGAGGGAAAGAGATGGACCAGGTGGGATGGACAGATAGATGTTATGGTTTAGATAACTCATCTAAAACTCATGTGTGAGACAATGCAAGAAGGTTTAGAGATTAAATGATTGGATTGTGAGAGGTTTAACATACTGAGACTACTAATCTCCTGAGAGTGATTAACTTGGTGGTACCTGTAGGCTGGTAGGGTGTGGCTGGAGGACATGGGGCCATATCTTTGGGATATATATTTTGTCCTTGTTGAGCAGAGTGCGTTTTCTCTCTCTCTGTCTCTCTCTGTCTCTCTCTCTCTGTCTCTCTCTCTCTCTGTCTCTCTCTCTCTCTGTCTCTCTGTCTCTCTCTCTCTCACTCTCTCTCTCTCTCTCTCTCTCTCTCTCTCTCTCTGAGCTGCAGCACTCCACCACACTCTTGCCATGACCAGCCTCACCTTGAGCCCCAAGGAATGGAGTTGGCCATCTATGGACTGAAACCATGAGACCCCAAATAAACATTTCGTCCTAAAACTGTTCTTGGGCACAGCAGTGAAAAGTGGACTAATACAATAGAGGTTCCAAAAGTGGGCGTGCACAGTCTGGTCTGGAATTTCAACAATAGTTAAACAGATGCAGTGGAAGTGACAAGGGTTTTAGACTGGAAAGACTGAGTGAACAAAAGCACAGACAGAATACAGAGTTGAAGAATATAACAAATGAAGCTTGTTTATACTGCTGGAATGAGGGTACTAAATGGAGGGACTAACTGGTCAGCGCCAGTCAACAAGAAGAATGAAAATCTTCAAGCAGAGAAATCATTAGAATGCCTTTCCCCCACCCAAAGATTACTGTCTTTGGTTTGGTCCTTGGAGGATTAGCAGGAAACATTTATGAGGAAGAGTCATAGGATCAATTCTATTCAGAATAGTAGCAAATCTGTGACCACTAACAACATTCCTACCTTTCTCCAGCCATTCCCCCAAGGGACAACCCTTATTGTAGGTGGTTTATTATTGACAGATATGTTAGGACAGCAGCTGGAGTCTAAAGGGGCTTTGTAGATGTAGGGACTCCCAAGTTGGCCTAAGGAACTTGGAGCCAGCCCTTTATTGGCAAGAGCCACAGTTTTCATACTGAGATTGGAAACACTTCAAGTAGGAGATGGGAGGTATAGTCATCTCTGTTTTCTGGCCTATGCCCTACTTTGATATTTTTTTATTCTGGGGAAGAGAGTTTGAAATCAAAAATGCCGACACCCATGGGTCAGAACTCTGATTCTAAACCTAGGGAAGCATCACTAATTAATTGTGGGATGCTTTCCACTGGTCCTCAGTGTCCTTTTGATCTGTCCTGGCTGCCACCAACAAATAATTAGCATTGGCACAGGAAATGAAGCTTTGTTGCCATCTCTGTTTTTAGAACAAGCCTGCAGAATGGTTTGTTAACATTGGCTTCCAGTGGACAGAAGCCCAGTGACATGCTGTTTAACATGGTGGCTTCCATGTTTGATGGTGGACTTTCAGGAGGCTAAAAGCCAGCCCTGGCGCTGTCAAGGCAAAAGTCAGATGGTAAGGAGAGGAAAAATCAAAGAATGGGGATCCAGAAGCCAGAACTCAAGAATCAAAGACACACACTGTCCCTTCTGCTTGGAAGGCTCTCCCATCCCTTTTCCTTTGACAAATCCCTATTTATTCTTCAGGTTCCAGTTTACAATTGCCTTCCTACTTGTGAATTTAGTCACAACTTTGGTTGTACTAACAAAATCCTAGATTTTTCTGTTATAGACCCTTTTACCATTTATAGAAATCTTGTGGGCATTGGAAATACTCTCCAAGGATACACATTAGTGCAGCCCAACCTTATGACCAGCACAGAGAATGGTAGAATTTGGATAACCAGGATAGTTAAATAAAAGGCTATATATATAACCAGAACACAAAGAGCTTGGAACAAGGAGACTTTGAAGCCATGCCTTAAGCAGAAAATCTTTCCTATTTTTCTGTTGTAGAAGAGTCCAGTTCTTTTCCCAGGATATAGCTAGCTTGAAGGCTCAATTCACCATCTCTGGAAGCTCTTGATTCTTGCTGAGTAAACAAAATCAGTGAATTAAAATGGCATAAGGACTCAGGTTGTTGTCTCATAAACCTGTATATACTATATGAATAGTTATAACCTAGGACTGAATAAAACAATACAGTTTGGAAGAAAAAGAAGAATGTTTGAATCTCTGTGTTACATTTTTGTTGTTTATTAGAGTAGAAAGAGCTCATATTCAGTTCAACTTAACCTTGGCCAAGTTACTTGGCCTCTTTTAGTTTCTGATTTATTCATCTGTAAATAGTTGGAAATCTTGTTGTTAGGGTGAGATATTCATTAGATCTGGCACAATTTCAAACTCATAATGAGCATCAAAAAGAGTAAAATCACTGGTACTCATTTTAAAACCTATTAACCACACAATTTATGTACATATGTTCCTTCAATCTTGATGCAAGCCCTATGAAGTGACTATTTTTATCTCTATTTGATACATGATAAAATTAAGACTCAAAGAAGTTACCTGACTTGTGTAAGAATATTCAAACATTTCTCAAAAGAAGAAATATTAATGGCCAACAAATACGTGAAAAAATGTTCAACATCATTAGCAATTAGAGAAATGCAAATCAAAACTACACTGAAATTTCATCTCACATCAGTCAGAATGGCAGTCATCAAGAACACAAATAATAGAGTCTACTAGATGTTTCAAGGAGCATTCTTCGCATCAGAAGGAAAATTCTACACTGCCATCAGTTAATGAGAGAGAGTTTTTTCCAACAACTGTAAATCGTGGAATGAAGATTCATTTTGTGAAATTGGTATGATTTCTATCCAGAATAAAAAGCAAAGATCTGATATACAGATGCTACGTCACAATGTGGGGGATTAGAAAAGAATAGAGTTACTTTATATTAGGTAGAGGGGAGAGAAGGGAGGGGAGGGGGCAAGGGGGCAGGAAGGATAGTAGAGGGGAACACACATTAAAACTCATGTACATATGTGACTGCATGACTGAAGTGATCCTACAATATGTACAGTCAGAAAAACGAGAAACGACAATCCATTTATGTATGATTTATCAAAATGTATAAATGCATTCAACTGTCAAGTACAACTAATTAGAATAAAAAATTTAAAAAATTATTTAAAAAAAGAAAACAAATAATAGTAAATGTTGGAGAGAATGGTGAGAAAAAGGAACAGTTTTGCACTGTTGTTAGCACTATAAATGAGCACAACTGCTATGGAAATCAATATGGAGTCTCCTCAAAAGACTAGGCATGGAAACTCCAGATAACCAGCTCTACCACTTCCCAGTATAGCCCCTGAAGGATTAAAAGTAATCTCACTGTCGGAATTCATGGATACCCATGTTTCTAGCAGCACAATTCACAAGGGCAAAATGGTGGAACGTGCCTAGGTGACCATCCACAGATGAATGGATAAAGTAAGTGTGACACACACACACACGCACACACAATGGAGCTTTATTTAGCCATAAAGAAAAATGAAATGGTGACACTTGCAAGAAAATGGATGGAACCAGACACCAGCATGCTAAGTGAATTAAGGCAAACTCAGAAGGTTAAGGGTCCTAATGTTTTCTCATATGTGGAAGCTAGAGAGGAAAAAGGAAAACAAAGGTTGGGGGTGGATCTCCTAAAAATCAAAGGGAAATCGGTAGAGGAAAGGGATTGAGGGGTGGGAAGCAGGGAGGAAGGGAGGAAGTGCTAGGGAGTGATATGGACCAAATTATTAATACCGTTGGGTGCACGCATGAATACATGATAACAAATCCCATCCATACGTACCACTATGATGCACCAATACAAAATGTGGGGAAGATAAAAGAACATACAGATAATAAGAGCCAGAGCAAACCCAGGCTAGTCTGATTCCATAGTCCACATACTCTATTCTGCCTGGAACTGTGGCATACAACTGCCAAGTGTGACTCCAACCTGGTCAGCTTATGAGGATGACATGGATAAACCTTCAAATTGTAAATGGCTTTTTGTCAAACTCAAGACAAAACCCGAACTTCCCTTCTTCCTTGGAGACAGTAGGCAAAAGTGGCAGACCTGTAATGCTTCCAGGGAAGCTCATTAAAGGTGGTTCATCACACAAGTATCCCTGCACCTTCCTTTTCTTTGCTGCTGGAACTCAAACGTGATGACTGGAGCTACAAAGTCCATCTTGGAACCATAAGGTACTATTGAGGATGAAGGTCATATGAAGGATGGAGGAGAAGGAGGAGAGAATAAACCTGGGTCCTTGATAAATATGGAAATACCTACCAGCCCTGGACTGCACACCATTGGACATCTTTGATGTGAAAGCAAAAAATAAACTCTTGTCTCATTCAAGACAATGCTACTTGAATTTTTTTTTTTTCATAGATGGTTGAACTGAATTCTAACTAAGGCAGGCTTTCACCAGATTCTTCATTTTTACATTTCTCAGACTCAGGGATAAAGTGGCATGGAGACTCCAATCATATTTTAAAACATACAAAGCATAACTGAGTCAGGCAAGGTACATGAAAGAATAGCTAGAGAATACCAAAATGACAGCAGTAGCAAAATTACTACAGATTTTGGCTCAGGAAGCACACAAAAAAGAAAAAAAAAATGAATGAAAAAATAAATACCATTCTGTTCTCAAGGGAAAACTTCCAAAGACTGAAGCTCTGGAAAAAGCTTCATATTTATTTCCTCATATATCATCCCACCACTGGGCCTAATCTTTTTAGCTACTTCAAGAAGAAACAAGAGGTCCTAGGGTACTAAAAACAACAGGGACAGGGACAAGGACATCAACAGCAATGACCACAGTGATAGGGGTCACATTGGAGTCAGGAAGCGTTCTAACTCTTTTATATTTATTTTACTCCTTGACTTTCAAAACCACCTATGATAATCACTTACAAGTCAGATGAACAGGGATTTCAAATTAGGTATGTTGAGGAAAGATAATTTCAAGGAAATAATGATAGAGCAGAACATTTCAAATCCATCTCCTATTTTCAATTGTAGAAACGGATTGGGCAAAACATGGTCCCGGGGCAGGAAGTACTGAGATAAGGTGGGCGGCAACCCAAAAGAACATAAAACCAGACTTCATCTCTTTCCCCGGTGTTGCTGAGTGATTGGCCTTGATAGAAATAAGAAGAATATGAGCAATCGCCAAGTGTCAAGTGCGGTATTTATATGATCAAGTTTGATCTCCTCCCAAACTTTATGAAGTATTAAATATGTTTACTTGTACAGAGATTCGGAAAGGTTAAGTGACTTGCTCAATGGCCAGCAGGAAATGACATTGTGATTCAAAAACAGGCTGCCTGATTCCAACACTATCCAGCTTCCCAAACACTTCAACCCTTCCTTCCTGGGTTATTGCTTCATGAGTATACCATTTGGTCTTCATTACTCCAAAGGGTGATTATGATTGGATGAAGAAACCAGGGGAAAAAGATTAAAGGTTGACTTAATTCACTAGGCCCAGTAAATATGAAGAATGTCAATACAAGCTTTCTGACCCCAGTACCCTAGTGTTCATCTACTTGCTTAACCCAAAACTTTGATTGCTTCTTTGCTCACGGAAGATTATGGTGAAAGTGAGCAAATGAAGTGATGCTACATACCAAGAATACAAAGATGAATAAGAGATGGTCCCTTACTTAAGTTCAACATCTAAGAGGGGCAAAAGACAGATATTTGGAAAAACAATAAAGCAAGTGCATAATAGAAAGCAACACAGAAACCTGTACAGGAATCTGAGAAGACCTCTTTGAGAAAAACGACAATTACAGTAAAACATGTATTGAGTCTTTGTAATGTGTCTGCCTAACTCATAATCTGTCATCTCTTCTCTAAGAACCAGACCCACCACCATCCCCCACAAACAAATTCCAAGGGACAATATGTATACTTTGTATCTCAACTGAATATCCCTAATAATTCTTCTTCTTCTTTTTTTGTACCAGGGATTGAACCCTGGGGTGCTTTACCACTGAGCCACATCCCCAGTCCTTTTTATGTTTTATTTTGAGACAGGATTTCACTAAGTTGCTTAGGGCCTTTCTAAGCTGCCAAAACCTGCTTTGGACTTGCAATCCTCCTGCCTCAGCCTCCCAAGCCACTAGAATTACAGGCATGTGCCACCATGCCCGGCTGACCATTCCTAAATCTTCTAGGGTTGATCACCTACCCCAAGTTAGACCAAAGAGATTCTCTCCCCCAAAGAACCTGAACTGAAACCCAGAGAAGTGTTTGGGAGTAGCATTACCTTCATGATGGTGTTCTAGATAGAAAGCCCCCAGTCTTGTGCTATTAAAATTCTAGAAACTATTTAGAAATCTCCCTTCTTGAGCAATAATCTCTCCTGAAGTGTCCACTCCTTTCCTAAAGTAGCTTGACAGTGGTTTCTATCCTTACAGCCAGTCATCTTTCAAATCAGTAAATACTAGATGATTAAGAAGCTGGGCATGTTGGCACACACCTGTAATTCCAGCTATTCTGTAGGCTGAGACAGGAGGATTGCAAGATCGAGGGCAGCCCAGGGGACTTTGTGAGATCCTGACTCAAAATTAAAAATTTTAAAAGGGCTGGGGATGTAGCTCAGGATAGAGTGCTTGCCTAGCCAGTGTGAGGGCCTGGATTCAATCCCCAGCATTAGCGGTGGGAGTAAGGAATGAATAGGAGCTAAGGAACTTTCAGAGATACGCATGCGTATTTATTTGCAGAAGCAGTTGAAAATGCATAAGAAAATGTCCAAATGTTTTCCCCACAATAATTGTGGAATTAAGGTATATGAAGTATGCCCTCCATTCACAGAGCCCGTTATCCATGCGTTCTTCCTGGGGGGCTGAACGGAGGATCTTTCACAGGCCCCTCCAGATCACCTCTGGACTACTCACTTGCCTCCCTGCCCCCAAGAGGCTACCAGATGTGGGCCACACAGTTGGACTTGGCCATTGGATCCATCAGCAGGAGAGCAGAGGAAGGGAAAGAGGGTGTATATTGAGGGTACTGATTCCGTGGGACACCTCCCTGCAGAGTTTCCATGGGCCTGAACATGGGGCATATTCCTTTCAGGCAACCCTCCATACAACCCTCTTTCTTTCTCTGCATTTTCTCTAGGTTTTGGTAACCATGCTTGCCCCATTCCCCTGTCAGGCATATCCTGTTTGTAACCCCTGTGTCTACCCATCTCTTTTGGTGTCTCTATCCCTTGGCTGTCTCCTAGTAAAAAGTACCTGTATAAAATTCTCCTTAAATGACACAATTTATGTGCTCTCTGCTTCCTGCCAGGACCCTGATCAAAACAGAATCCCTCTAATATCTTGCATGTGAAGACCTGTGTATGAGAAATAAGCTCTCTTTATAACTCTCTACCTCAGGAAACAGTCCTATGTATAATGTCCTCTTTAAGGATTATCCAAGGGAGTTCTAGGGTTATTGCAGTCATAAATAAACATGTTAACAGCCACCAGGAATCAAGAGTTTCCTCCAGAAAACTTTCTTGTGCAAACTAAGATGAAGGATACTTCACACCAATATGAAAGGGAAGACGGAGCACTTGGATAATAACAAACAAAGCAATAAGCCACCGGCAAAGTCCAATAAGCAGGGAGAAGCAGCAGCCAGGCTTACCTTGGGATGGGAGATCAGGGCCAACTGGATAATAATTTGAACCCGCTTTAGCAATCAGCCACAATTGCTCGGGCTGCCTGTAGGGTAGAAAACAGAAAATGGAAGGCAACTTAATTCAAGCCAACTTTTCAGATACAGTTTGAGACAGGCTAATCACAAAATCCCTCCTGTTTATACTGCAGTTATTGCTTTACATTTAGACATATTATAGAGTTATCAATACAGCCACTTTTATAGGTATTAACATTACTGATGCCTGATTCATTTTTTAGTTCATTTGTCCATTTGTTTCTTCATCCACCACCCATCTACCATCTATCTACCCATCTACCCATCCATCCATTTATCCAAATATCCATCCATTCACCCATCCATTCATCCACTCATCTACCCACCCCTCCAATCATCCAACCAACCATCCATCCATCAATCCACCCACACATCCAACAAGTGCCAAAGCATCTACAGAATACAAGGCATGGAGTTATGTGTGGAAGTCACCAAGAGAACCAAGGGACAATCCTATATCCCTAATCCCAGTCAAGTTGAGCAGACAAAAAGAGAAATGAACAAGCTAATGGTTCTAAGACACTGTGATAAAGGAAAGGCTCAAGATGAGCAGAGCATGGAGGAAACAGATACAGTATAGAATCTGGGGGTGGGGGTCCTTGGGGACAGTCAGGGAAAGCTTCATGGAAGAGGTGGTATCTGAGCTGAATTTTAATGTCAAATCTCGTTTAAAAGGTGAAAGAGACAGTATAGATTGTATGCCTTTTTAAACAGAAACTTCCAAAAGAGCAGCTTTCTTCACATCCTTTAGGCAACTCAATGCCTTAAGTGGTACCCAGAGGCTGAAATACCCTCATTCTCTTTCCAGCATGGAGCTTGGTTGCTAGGCAACCACCGCTGGGCAAGATCTAGCCTCATTCTCAATTAATTTGGGAGAGATTTTGTTTTTTAAAATTCATACCCTCGGAGCTTCATTTCACAAAGATAAGAAAAGTGCTCCAGGCCTCTCCTAATTGCGAATTTCCTACCTTTTTTTTTTTTTTTTTTTTTCCTCAATCAAATCTCCACGTCCATTCAGACCTTAAAAAACACTCACACCTATTGCTGTAAAGAAGAACTGGTGTAATCATTTTGAAATAAACCTATCTCAGATCCTTCTGTAAGAAGTCATTAAACTTTTTGAACTCTCTTGGGAAGGAGTTGATTAGGATGAGTTTTGAGTGTCTTTTTAAAAACAAGGAGTCTTGCAAACATGGGGAAATGTATTTTGTAATTATTCGATCTCCTACTTGAACAGCCTCCAGCACTGTAACCGACACAATACAGGTATGAGGTGATAAATTAGCAATGTATTTCAGAAGTTTAGTCCCTCAAAACTTTTAATGATGATATGAAAGTGTCCCAGTATGGCACAATGGAGGATTTGTTTTTCAGTTCTGTGAAATGCAACTGAATCATTACTAGACGTACTCATTTATTCATAAATGTACAGAAGGAGACAATAGATTATGCCTTCTTGTGGTAATTCCTCTAGTTTGGTGGAGGACAGAAATGGAATTTCACATTGCCTACTAAATTATTCACAGAAATAGCATTTGAACAGCTAATGATTTGAGGATACTATAATGTGTCTATTTAAACTACTAAGCATTAATTAATACATGCATGTATGCATGCATACATACATATCTTAAGAATATCTCTTTCTATGTGTGTTATGCCCATTGCCTCACTTTCCTCAAAATATAGGTTTTACCCAAATATTTAGAAATTCTCCTACTGAAAGGTTTTCTCTGAAACTCAGACAAACTGAGGGACTTACTCAAGTGAATGAGTGAAGGTCTATCTGCCTTCTTTTTTTCTTTTTTTTTTTTTTTAGTTCTGTTATGGGGTGCAACTTAAGAACAGACTGATTGCCACTGAGAAGTTCAAATTTGAGAGCCTTTATTAGCCAGCTGGCTGACTGTCTCACATAATGCCCCCAAAATGGCGATTGGGTGAACAGCCCCAATCATAGGGTTGCAGAGGTTTTTATACCATAAGTCAGTACATCAATCATAAGCGTCTGTTGCTATGCTTCAAAATTACAAACCAACATCATGAGATCTGAAATCATTAGCAGAAGGGGAAGTGGGTCAAAATGACCTTACTTAGGTACAAACTAAAGAAGGGTCACTAACATCTAAACAGTCACTGTTGACATCACTGTTAACATGGTACATTGTTTAGGAAAATAGGAATCAAAAAGAGAACAATTTTTCATTTTATAAGAATTGCCATTTTGTCATTTTGCATTGCCAAGCGAGTCATGCTAAGCAACTGTTGACGGGTAAAGAGGTGGGGCGTTCCCATGGGAGAAGCATTTCCTACGTAACATGGAGTCTCAGAGCAAAATGGAGTCTGTTTAGTCACTGCCCAAGTCGCCTGGCCTATAACATTTCCATGGAGCCAAATCTGTCAGTCCGTCACAGTTCCAATTACCAGATGTAATAGGCATAGAACAAAAGGTAGAAATTAATATGTCTCCCAATTATGCAAATGCCAATTATAGCCAATGTTAACATTCTATTAGATTTTCTTTAAATTTCTCTCGTTTTTAATTTAACAGCACCACAAAGCTAAGCCCATCTCTCTCCATCCTTCCTGACCACCCATATGTACTCCTGTATGTAACCAGTGCTCTAAAGTTGGTTATTATCTTCCTTGTGCAGGTGTTATATTTTTTCTTACACACACACACACACAAACACACATACACATAATAGTATTAACTGCTAATTCTCCATAGTATGTGTAGATTTTATCAAGTATACAAATCCTTTTTGCCTAGACTGGGATCTTCCAGCAAAATTTTTTGCTTCATGCATTGATTTAAATTATGTAATTTAATTAAATCATCATTACCTAGGGACATCATGATAGAGTCAAACACAGAAGATGCACAGAAATACAAGGACTGTAAATCACAGTTGGAACTTTCACCTCTAACAGTGCTCAGCAAACTACTTCTGCCAAATCAGACAGTAAAATGGTTCTTCTTTGAAGGCCACCATGTCTCCATGGTAACTAGTCAATTCTGCAGTTGTAGATCAAAAGCAGCCAATATGCAAATGAATGGGCATGATTGTGTTCTGATAAAACTTTATGTTTAACTGAAGGCAATAGGCATTTTGTTTGTTTGTTTGCCAGCAGGTTATAGTTTGCCCACTTCTGGTCTGTGGGAGTGAAGAAGAAGAAAAGGATTGACTGTCCCCTGTCTCTATATACAGAACTTTGGAGTTAGTAGGGCTGATCTGAGGACACCTTCCTTCGTAAGGCTCCAAATACATCCTTCTTCAAGTCCTGTTTCTCAGAGGAAGATAAACCCCCACAACTGGGAAGCATTCTGTGATTAAACTTTTAAGGGCAACTATATGCCAAGCTAGGACCCAGTACTGAGGGGCAGGTGAGCCACTGTGTCACTATGGAAAGATAGGCTTCAGGGATTTGACCTCCAACTTTGCCAATGCCACTTGTCTGGTCTCAGGTGAGACACTTCTGTTCTCTGGGCCTCAGTCTCCATCTTACAAAATCAACATCTTGGGCATTATTATTATTATTATTCTGGAAATTGAATCCAGTTGTGCTTTACCAGTGAGCTACATCCCCAGACCTTTTTTTGTTTTATTTTAAGACAGGGTTTCTCTAACTTGATGAAGATCTCACTGAATTGCTGAGGCTGGCCTTGAACTTGTGACCCTCCTGTTTCAGCCTCCTAAATCACTGGGACTATAGGCATGTACTACCACATCATGCAAGGCTATACTATCTGATGTTCTTAAGGACACCAAGGTCCTATAAGGTTTGGGATGGCATAACTAAATAAAATTTAGTAAAAATCCAAATCTTTTCTGCTACAGTGTAAGAGTCTTCTCCAGGAATTTTCCAGAAGCATTTCAAAAGAACAAATGATTAATTTAAATTTTATCAGTTCCCTTTCTCAAGTTAGCAGAAAAGTAACTAAAGGCAGACATTGGAGAGTGACCAGGAAGGTGAAAGAATTTAAAGTCCAGCCAAAGGAGCAGGGATTGGAGGAACCCAGAGGAGCGGGGGTTGCTCAGTGACAAAAGAGAAAATCTACTGTGGATAAGAAACTTGGCTTCCAGTAAAAAGACAGATGGAAATCGTAAGTTATGGCACATTTGTTCAGTAGGGAGAGGGGAATGCTAAAAGGGGGATACACATTCAGTTTAAGCAAAAGAAGTTCTTTGAATTATAGATTTCTAAAAATACAGCATTTGCTAGGAAGCATCTTAATGATTCACGTGTCTAAGAAGATTGACTTGAGGGAAAACAGAAGGACTGAGGGAAAATAAAGGATGGGATTTCTGAGCTGGAGTCCTCTATCCTTGACATTCTGTGACTTTATCAATATAGGCAAGACTTTGGGAATGCAGTCTAGGGCCTGACTGAATTCTGCCTAAAGCTTACTGATATTTCTGCATTTTCAGAAATATCTAGCTACTAGGAATTATCTCAGACAAGGCAGAAATTTTTCTAATATTTATGCTGGTCTGTAATACCTACTACAGTGTCAGGCAAGTAGTAGGTGCTCTTTAAATATTTATTGAAGGAATGGAAGGGAGAAAGGAGGGAAAACAGAATTATTCTATAAAAGGTTAATGGAAAGGGAACTGGTTAGTAGCTTAGGTGCTCCCTGATACATTTGAAGCTCTGGCTTCCTCAATTTCTCTCCCGCATCATCTCCATATGGTCACTCAAGCAGCTGCCTGAGTTGAGGGGTCACGTGTCATGGTTTGGATCTGAAATGACCCCAAGAAAGCTTATGTGTTAAAAACATAATCTCCAAAGCAGCAATGTCCAAAGGTGTGGTTTTTAGGCAGTGATTGGATCATGAGGGCTCTGAGTTCATAATATAAATTAATTCACTGACTACTGAATGGACTTCTGGGAGGTGGGACCTCATTGGAGGAAGTGGATCACTGGGGGCGTGACCTAGAGGACTATATCTGTCCCTGGACACTTCCTCTCTCTCTCTCTCTCTCTCTCTCTCTCCTCTCTCTCTCTCTCGCTTTCTGCTTTCTAGCTGCCATGAGTTGAGCAGTCTTCCTCTACTATGCCCTTCTGCCATGATGTTTCTGCAATGCAGTTGGCCCACTATGACTTGAACCTCTGAAACTCTGAGTCAAAATACATCTTTCCTCCTCCAAGTTATTCTTGACAGATATTTTGGTCATAGCAACAAAAAGCTGGAGAATGTATCATGCTAACCTAATAGATCTGTTCATGACAACACCCAGCATGTGGTTTAGAAAGACAGACCATCATGGAAAGCTTGGGTGGCCACAGTGTGGTGTGCCTGGCTCTTACCCAAGCAGTGTCCACACAGCAACAGCAGGATTCTCAGGAGGTTACAGCATTTAGGAGGAGAACACAGCTGGGGGTTCAGATCTGGGATGCCTGGGTATGTATGGAAGGGCTTTGGGTTGGCCTCTAGCCTCCATAAACTCTGGCTTTGAAAATGGGATTGATATAGTTTTGATCTGGAATGTTCCATATATTAAACACTTCATCCCCAGCTTGGCACTATTAGGAAATAATGGGAACTTTAAGAGGTGTGGCCTAGTGGGAAGCTTCAGGTCATCGGGGGTGTGCCCACAAAGGGGATTGTAGGACCCTGGTCTCCTCCTCTTTCTCCTCTGTGTTCCAAGCATAAGGTGAATGGTTTGCTCCACCACGATGTGCGGCTACCTTACTTATAGTCCCACATTCAACCTGCATGGAATGAACCTCCCAAACCAGGAGCAAATTAAGCCTTTCCTCTTTCTAAGTTGATAATCTCAGGTATTTTGTTATAGCAACAGAAAATCAACATAGAAATTTACAGCAGACAAGGACTAATATAAGACCAGTGTGCCAGATATATGGCTCACTGATCCCACATATAAGGAGAACCAATCAAAAACCCCAGTTCTGCAGACTCCTAACTTCACATGTCTAAACAATGGCAATGACAAATCTGAGCAATGGATCTGACTCATTCTGTCTCATGTTTCTACACAGAGAACATAAATCCTTGTCCCAGAAGCACCTGGACCTAACAGGCCATCTGCCAGTTCTACAGCTTTGGAAATTAGAAATGAGTATTATTATTATCAGTGTATTTTCTACCAGGGAAAAAGATGAGCAAATGAGGATGAGAATCCTGCCAAGCCTACAGCCACTGCCTCCATGGAAACCTAATTTCTACTTAATAGCACTAAATGATTAAATTAGACCCTTTGACACTGCTCCTTAAGAACAAATGATAGCTGGGTGCTTTGTTTTCTCAGCCTTTGTTTTATGATTTTTAGTCTTTAAATGCCTGTGATCAAGAGGGAGTCTCTTAGTTCCCCTTCAACCTTGAAATGACCCTAAAATATTTTCTTATTATACTGGCCAGGCTGGTAGAGAACATGAACAGCATTTATTGATAAACTTCTTTCCCAAGCGCTGAGGTGACACTTGGCATTTGTTAGATGACTCTATTAGATTTGCTGCTAATAATTGCACCCCAGGAACCTATTTAACTTCCCATTCCTCTCCAAAGTAGTCTTTTACCTTACCCTTTAGTTCAAAGGAAAGTTGGTACACCTTAGTCACCATAAATGAGATAAAGGATAACTTGTCAGACTAAATCCCTGAGCTAAAAATTAAACAGTGAGAACACTATATGAGCTTTTTATGGTCCTCAATCCTTGAGGTGATTGGAGGGGCATAAATTAAGATTCTAAAAGTGGAGTTGTCAATGAGGAAGGGACCAGGTTTGGCCTGAAAGGGAAAATCTCAGGGTGTAAACAAAGAGGATGTTAGGCCTGTTTTTCCAAAGGAAATTTAGAAATGAGGAGGAATTTTAGAAAGTGAGACCAGAGCAGCTGGCCTGCACAGTCCTGAGAAAAACACAGATCAGATGACATTCATTTGTGCTTCACCTCGCTGGCCTTCACCTCTGAATTTCCCTCCTACCCCCTCACAAATGAATGTGATCTGACCTGCATTTTCTCTTGAAGCTGGGTGTGATCCCAGCAACTCAGGAGGCTAAGGCAGGAGGATGGCAAGTTCAAGGCCAGACTCTGAGATTTAGAGAAGCCCTAAACACCTTAGGGAGACCCTGTCTCAAAACCAAAAATAAAAAGGGCTGGGGGTATGTTTCAGTGTTAAAGACCCTCTGGATTCAATACCCAGTTTAAAAAATTTTTTTAAAAATTAAAAGAAGTCTAAAGAGGTCATCATAACAACCACCCCACCCCCACCCTAGCTGGGCACTATCCCCTCACTTACTCCGGCCACCCACCACTGTCCTCAGACTCTTCTGACTTTTCCCCCAGCAGGTCCCACCACAAGGGCAGTTGCATTTGCTGAGTCCTCTGATGGGGATACGCGCCCTCCTCCCCTGAGCACAGATGAGCTGGCTCACCCTCTCCTCCTGGGTCCTTGAGGCCTTTCCTCAGTTCTCCATTTGTAGGGAACTTCTCAGACCACCACATTTAGAGTAGTAACCCTGCCCTTATGCCTGCCCATCCTCCTTGCAAGCTCTTTCCTCTCCCTGAAGACTTTCTAACATATCACACACCTTACTCTTCTCTTCTATCTCCCCACATCCCTGCTGAATATATGCACCCCGTGAGGGGTGACTGTTGTCTCTTTCAGTCACTGCTGTGTCCCCAGGACCCCAGAACAATCTCAGGCACATATAGTTGAATGAATAAAAGAAAGAAAACAAAGGTCTGACTCAGAGGGAAAGAAAAACACAGCACAGGATGGAAAAGATCAGTTTCGAAGATAGAAAGGGAACTCCAAAAGGTGATAGGATAAGAGCCAGGGAGGTTTTGAAGGATGGACGTAAAGAATAGAGCAAGATAAATTGCCCCTGCCATTCCTGCTGTCTCGCTTGGCATGGGGGCTTCTTACCTCATCTCCTGACCTTTAGAATGAGCTGATCACACCTCAGAAGCTCTGTTAGGCCTAAAATAGTTGCAGCATCTCAGCACAGAGTGGTGAGAATGAGTTATTCTCTGGTTTGCAGAAGTTGTGACCCAAGCTATAATATCTGTCAGGGATTTGCCAATGGCTAGGTGAGGCCAAGAAGGTCTTGGTTCACTAACCACTGCACCTTACTGGTTGGTGCATTTAGTAGGAAAGGGAAAAAAAAAAAAAAAAACAAGAAGGCAGAGCATAACCCTCTTTATGCCAAATGATGGATTTATCTGAAATTTCCATTCCATGAAACAAAAGAAAAAATCACATGTATGAAATCTTGACTATCTCCTGAAATTCTTCTAAAATGAGCAAAATATGGACTTTGTGAAAAGGTATGAATCTATAAGGACAAGGAGAACTGAAGAAGTGATAACAATAAAAAAGAAGCCAGGCGTGGTGGCGCGGGCCTATAATCCCAGCGACTCAGGAGGCTGAGGCAGGAGGATCACAAGTTCAAGCAACGTAGTCGGAACCTGTATCAAAAGAAAAATTAAAAAGGACTGGGGGTGTAGCTCAGTGATAGAGTGAGCACCTCTGGGTTCACTTCCCATGTGGAAGTGGGGGGAGATGTGAGTTTCATTTGACCCAAGAATGAGAGACAATTCTAACACGTGGTATCTTTTCCATATTTTAACATTTCTGAAGCCGACAAGCCTCTTAGAATTGATGGTCTCTCATGACTGTCATCGGCATAAAATTTTTCCTTCTTAACCATTTTTTAGAGTAGGTTATCCTACAGATCACATGTCAGAGGACATGAAATATGGAAGCAACACAGAAAATTCCAAATGTCAAAAGTTTGCAGAAGGTGAGGCCAGAAAGAGGAAGCCAAGTTGCCCTGCAGAAGTTCAGAAGGCGCTGAGGATTTGGAGGCACCCTATCCCATCAGGTCAGGTGAAGAGCAGGGCCGAAGGGAATTGGACGAAAGCCATTAGGAAGGAACTGTGGGCTCCTCCAGCTCTCACCTCAATGCAGTCAGGAAATTACCCTTCTCTCCCCACTCAGCCCATAGACTTAGGCTATGGAATAAGATGGCCAGGTGAAATCCAGAAGGTCCAGTGAAATTCAAAGTTCAGAAAATGAATCACTACATGGGATCTGCTGAAATTAAAAAAAAAAAAAAAGTTTTTCTCTTTCATCTGAAATTCAAATTTAACTGGGAAGCCTCTCTATTTTTTTTCTTCTATGATGAAATGAAATCAGAATGCTCTTTTATTTTCTTTTTCTTTTGAGGTGCTAGGGATGGGACCCACACATGCCAGGCAAGTGCTTGACCAAAGAGCCATATCCACAACTCCAGAAATGTTCTAATTCATGAGATGCAAACTCTGTGAAAATTAGGGCAGAAGCATAGAACTAAACTCAAGGGGTTTAAGTCAAACCATGTTAAATAAGGCCACTTGGCAATTTATCTTCAGAAGCATGGGGAGTTACATCCATTCTGTCATCCCACTCACCACCATCCAAGGAAAAGAAAGCCAGGGACTGTTCTCTGGGGAGTAATTGTTGGAGGCCATCTAATGAAGCAGCTGGTCAACCAGCCGGATGACTATTCAGAGAAGCCCACCGTCCTCCCACTCCCTCCTCCCTGTTCCCTCATTCATGTGGGACTAACACACAGGTTTCTGCCTCACTCTTAAAATTGGGGGACAACCAAAGAACATCAGACATTCAAGGGAAGCCTGTAATAATGTGGAACACAGTAACTGATAGTAAAATTTAAAAAAAATTAAATACAAAAAGGGGGAAAAGAAGCCTAAAAGATAACTAATACATTAGAGGAAAGAAAGGCTATTGTATTCATGAAAGAAGAAAATACTCTCTTGAAGAAGAAACAACAAGAGGATAAGAAAATGCTCTTAAAAAGAGTCCATTTAAAGAAGAAAAGCAAAGCAAAGCATTAGCAGTCTGAAAGAGATGGACGTTGAAATATCTCCTAAAAGGACATATAGATAGAAAATTGGAATGAAAAAGAAGAATACTGAGAATAACTGAAAGAGAGAATAAAAACAGGAAGCAAAAGTATCAGAGGATGTAAGATTATTATTTAGACGCAAAGAGCATGAGTTCCTGTCCATGAAGTTCACAGCACCAAAAACAGAAACAAAGCCACCGGGTCCCTTGGCATGGCTTTTCAAAACAACCACTGGTGAAGCAGGATTCCTAAAGAACTGGACAGATGACAAGAACATCTGCCAATGTTTGGATCCTGAGCGTCTTGAAGACCCTAACCCTTGGTACAACTGGGAGGTGGTGGAACCTTTAGTAGGTGGGGCCTCGTGGAGGGAAGTCAGTCCCTGGGGTGTCCTTGAAAGGGATATTGAAACCCCAGCCCTTTCCTCTCTTTCTTTTGCTTCTAGGCGCCATGAGGTTAAGCGGTATCCTGTGCCACGGGTTCTCCACCATGAAGCACTGCTCAGTTATAGGCCCCAAAGCAACAGACCAACAGACTGTGGACTGAAACCTCTGAAACCAGGAGCCAAATAAATGTCTCCTCCTTATAAATTGATGATCTCAGGTATTTTGTAACAGTAATGAAAAGCTGACTAACATAGCATCCAAGTTACAGTCCAGTAGCAGGTAGATAACTCGTTCTAGGAAGGCCAGCCTGGAGTAGGTGGAATGAGATTCTCAGGAAGGGGTTGCAGAGGATGTATGGACTGAGAGGGGCTCGGATCTCCTCTGAGCAGCTGTCTACACAGCCTCCTCTCAAGTCAACAACGCACTTCCCTCGGCTCTCAGGTTCACTCAGTCAGCCTCACTGGCAAGAACTTGAGGTTAGGGTGCACAGTGGAGGTTTAGGACTGCATACCTGATTACGTACACATGACAGAAGAAATGAGCAAGGTTTCATGGCACTGAAGTCTCCAGAGTCCTTAAGATATTTACAAATAACAACATGTTCACTAGGTATAACTAAATGACAACACTATTTGAAATTTGGAAATCTCACCCCCAAATCTAGATTTCTGGCTAACATCCAAGCACCTAAGACCTGACCACACCAGACTCGTCTTCAGAGAATGATTGGCTCCTCCAATGAGGTATGCTATTCTAACTGGCCACGATCTCTATCACTCTGTTGTTCCCAGATCTGAGGTGAACCGTCCATCACTCTCTATCACTAGAAGGATATTCATTTTTATTGTGGTGGAGATAAGTGGAAAGTGAACTTTCCTCCTTTAACCTGGTCAGCATTCCTCACTGTGCGAGTCTGCTTTCTATCACCTTGACCAAAATACCTGGCAAGAAAAACTCAAGTGAGGAAAAGTTCATTAAGGCTCATGGTTTCAAAGGATCAGTCCACGGTTGGATGGCTCTATTGCTCTGGGCCTGAGTGAAGCAGAATGTCATGGAGGAAGGTCATGGCAGAGTAAAGCTTCTTAGCTCATGGCAGCTGGGAAGAAGAGAGAGAGAGAGAGAGAGAGAGAGAGAGAGAGAGAGAGAGAGAAAAGCCAGAGACAAAATATACACTCTCCAATACACTCCCCTCAGTGACTCACCTCCTCCAGCTATGTCCCACCTGCCTATAGTTACTCCAGTAATCCATTCAAATTATTATTTTTTATTTTTTAAATTTCTTAATTTTTTTTTTATTTTTGCAGATTGCAGTTTGATTCATGATACACAAATGGGGTACAACTTTTTGTTTCTATGGCTGTGCATGATGTACATTCACATTATTCCTGTAATCATACAAAGGGTAATGATGTCTGTCTCATTCCACCATTTTTCATACTGCCATCCCCTCCTCCCTCTCATTTCCCTCTATGTAATCTAAATTTCCTCCATTCTTCTCTCACCCCCTTCCATTATATATCATAGTCCCCTTATCAGGGAAAAATTAGGGCCTTTGGTTTTTTGGGAAGGGTTTATTTCACTTGGCATGATATTTTCCAATTCCATTCATTTATCTCTAGATAATCTACCATAATATTCTTCTTTATGGCTGAATAATATTCCATTGTGTATATATGCCACAGTTTCTTTATCCATTCATCTGTTGAAGGGCATCTAGGTTGGTTCCACAATCTAGCTATTGTGAACTGAGCTGTTGATGCCGGAGACATCCATTCGAATTATTAACCCATCAATTAGATTAACCCACTGATTAGATCAAAGTTCTCATAATCTAATCATTCACCTCTTGCATTAGCACAGGTACTTTTGGGGGACACCTCATATTCCAACCAGGATACTCATGTTCATTACTAACTTCATCCTTTCTTTTATTTATAACTTTCTTTTTTACGTGGTGCTAAGGATGGAACCCAGTGCCTCACAGGTGCAAGGTGAGTGCCCCACCACTGAACCACACCCTAGCCCCCCATTTCATTCTTGTAGAAATGCTAGTTGCCAGGTTTTCTTAGCGAACCACAACATGACAACTTGCTGCTATCCAGAATACCTACCACCTTAATTCTACACCACAAAGACAATTTTATTTAAAGCAGAGTCCATAGCATGGAAAAGGTTTGTAGAAACTCTCAGACCGCTCAATTATTCTGGTCCTCAGTTTCTTTCTCCAAGAGGGATCTTGTGATACTAAGTTGCTAAAATTCTGGTAACGCCAAAAGATCACCAGTCTATTTCTGTGGCTAATGGAAACTTCAGATTTCCATTATTAAAATTTAAGTTCCATTTAATGTTTCCCCATTACTTACCCCAAGTCAAACATGCGACCCCCATGTTTCAGGCCCCTTATTTCATGAAAACCCTGGTTTATTCATTCTCTATATAATTCTATATAAAAAGGGGAGAAGGACAATAATTTATGGTTCTGCATCTGAGAGAAATTTCAGTTTATAGGCTCGATTCTTCTATCTTAATATAAAGACCTTTCACAAACTCAGTTGAGGGTATCTTTGAGAATTAAGGAGAAAAAGATCGATAACCTGATCTCACCGGTAACAGCTGTGGACGATTTATCAAGTCTGATGTAGTTATGTTTCAGTTGGCCCTGATGACAGGTGGGAATTCTCTGAAGCTAACCTGTCACTGGTACCTCTCTAACTGTGGGGTGGGGTAGGGGCCAGATTTCTGCATACATCAACGGAGCCTGCTACCTCAGTCAGAAGGACCCAGGAGCGCAAAGACCTAGAAGAATAAACGAGTGTGGGTGCCCAGGGAACTTCATGTGCTCCACTGTGTGGGAGCAGGCGTGCAGCTGTGGAGGCAGGAGGTCCAGATGACGGCCTGCGGCAGGGATTCTGCAGAACTATTTATGTAGACGGGGATAACATACTGTACTGGACATGTTTGCACTTCAGAAATATGTGCAGTTATTTTATTTTACAATAAACCCTTCCTTTCTTCTTTATTATATGACTTTTTATTACTGTAACCATAGCCAGCTTTTTTTTTTTTTTCTTCTTTTTGGTACCAGGGATTGAACTCAGGGGCGCTCAACCACTGAGCCACATCCCCAGCCCTTTTTTGTATCTTATTTAGAGACAGGGTCTCACTGAGTTGCTTAGGACCTGGCTAACTGCTGAGGCTGGCTTTGAACTTGTGATGCTCCTGCCTCAGCCTCCCGAGCCCCTGGGATTATAAGCATGCGCCACTGGGCCCGGCCGATGGCGAGATTTTATTAGAGAGCTGTGAATGCTGTTCACCGCAGCTACTTTCCATGTACCGTCTCCGATCATCAGAACCACCTTGGACACCAATCATTCATCCATCCTACACCCGAAGTGCTCCAATCTCATGCCAGGGTCTTTGTGCCCATCACAGGGAATGTAGCCATGAAACAAAATAGTCAAGGGCTCTATGTGTCATCCATATTCTGGGGGAAGGCAGGCTACAAATTAAATATAAGAAATTAATAAATACTCCAAAGAGCATTAAGACAGGGAGATAGGGATATAAGAAAGAGTGTTGGGTGATTAAAAACATAAATATCTTACTTTATGAACTGCAATTTGTGCCACCACCTGTTATGGGGCACAACTCAATAACAGACCGGTCACCACTGAGAAGTCCAAATTTAAGAGTCTTTATTACACCAGCCAGCTGACTGTTTCACACAATGCCCCAAAAAATGGTTATTGGGAGAACAGCCCCGACCACAGGGTTTTAGGGGTTCTTATACCAAAATCACATTAATCATAAGTGTCTGTTGCTATAATTCGAAATTACACATTAACATCATCGACAGAGGGGAAGTGGGTCAAAATGACCCTTACCAAGGTACAAACTAAAGAATGGTTACTAACATCCACACAATCACTGTTCACATGGTACATTGTTTAGGAGCAATAGGAATCAAAAGAGAGCAATTTTCACTACATAGGAGTTGCCATTGTATATTATTAAACATGTCACACCAAGTAACTGATGATGGGCACAGAGGTGGGTGTTCCCATGGGAGAAGCTTATTTCCTACGCAACATGGAGTCTCAGAGCAAAATGGAGTCTGTTTAGTCATTTCCCTTAGAGTCTGGCCTATAACATTCTCATGGAGCCAGATCTGTCAGCCCATAACACATCCAGTGATACAAGGTTGCTACAAAGGTATATGGCATGTGATGCTGAACAGAGGTACAATCTGAGAAATGCATTGTTCGGCAGTTTGGGCCTGTGTGGACATTACAGAGCGCGCTTACATGAATGGATGGTTCAGGTCAACCTCTGGAGGTGACATTGATGCCATCAGGAGATACAGTAAACCAGAGCTGTAGGAATCCAAGACTGATGGACTAACAGAGCAGATCATTGTATGGCAAACTGCTTTTTGTAAGTAGGAGTTTAATATATTGTATAGTGAGTACATATATCAGTAATGGAGTCAGTTATCAGGGATTATGTATTGTACAAGATTGCATAAGCTCTGCTTTCGTATAACAGACAGCACAGGTTAGTTTACCCCTGCATCGCCACAAAAACGTGGGTAACACACTGGGCTGTGTTACCACAGCCATCATGCCACCACCCAATGAAAATGGTTCAGTTCCATTATAATCTCATAGGACCACAAGCCTACATCTGCTTCATCACTGAGGAATTCTTACACAGCTCGTGACCATACATAATGAAAGTAAATTTGATTTAGACTGCAATAGAGGGTATCAAAAAGGACCTGGGTCAGCAAGTGACATTTCAGCTGGGACTTGAAGCAAGAGGCGAATCAGGCAGGTGGAGTGTTGGGTGAGAAGTATGGGGGTGGATTGCTAGTAAGAGAAACAGCCCAGGCAAATGCCATGGGGTGGAAATGACTTTGGCCTACTCTAGGCACAAAAATAAGGTCATAGCAGGGAGAGGAACTCAGGGAGTGGGCCGAGGTGAGGTAGAGAGGAAAACATTACAGGCTAAACCCTCCTGAAGGCCGGAATCGTATCCAAGGAATACAAGATTCAACTACATATCAGATCCAAAGGAGCAAAAGATGTGTGAACAAAATTAGACTGGAATCCAGAAATATCAAACTGTAGGGCTCCAGTAGCTCCTTCCACTACACATGGTGTCCCTCTTGGTACTAAGGGAATTGGGGACATCATGCATGTACACACCTCAACCCAAACTGGGATCGCCGGTTTGAGAGCGAATTCTTACAGTGTCTGCCGGCTCTTTGGAAAGGATGACCTGGCATGGCTGACCCATATTCCCCCAGCACTGGGTATCAGACCAACAGCTGTGCATTTCAGTAAGGAGCCGGATGGTACAACTCAAATCTTGGCTGGAGTGCTTCCCACCTGAACTCCGGAGTGACTAGCAAGTCAGACAGATGATGGAGGAATAAACAGAGCCATTATACCTCAATCTTGGCCTGTAAATCATCGGAGAGCCTTCATCATTTTTGTTGAGTTATTTTAATGGCTCTCATTTGCAAGAGCAAATTAGGTGTAGCATTGTTCTCGGGATGCTGTTCGGATTGGCGCCAGGAATGAATAAAATGAGCAAAAAAAATGAAACCCCCTTTCTAAACAAAGGCTCAAACTCTGGGAGTGAAATTGATTTGTAAACCGTGTCAAGGTAGTTTCTAAGGCAAATCTGTTCAGGGTGTCGTGGGGTTTGTAATTCAGGTTGGGAGAAACTGTTCAATTAATACATGCTTCAGAAGCCAGTGAAAGAACTTCTTGCACTTGATCTCTTAAAGAGCGTGAACTTACCACGGCATTGTCTCCATCTGAGAACCAGAATAACAGGGCCGAGCGTTTATTATCACAATGCTATTGAAAATTTGCTCAATGGAGTCTTCTCTAACATGGTGCATAAAAGAGTGGGCAAGTATTTGGGGGAATTCCAGCAAGCCCCACACCTCTCTCTCCATTTATCTGGGTAATTCAGTTTTTGTTTTTACCAATTTGGGGGTGTTCTAATTAAATTTACTGCCTAACAGTTTCAACACTGGAAGGTGAACAGAGAAAAGAAGAATTGATTCAGCTTAACAATTTTTTTTTAATGAATGCTTATGTATACCAACTACAGAGTAAGGCACTAGAACAAGAGTCTACATCAGGAGTAAAGAAGGAATACCAGAAATATACTGCCAAGCTGTAAACTTGCCCAGACCCCCCGAATCCTGCTCTTGGGGACTTACACAGGCCTATGAGGTAGCTCTGGGGGGCACAGGTCATCAATTTCCTGAAGCAGTTCTAATTTCAGGTATTTCGTGCTATCATCCAGGGACTATCAGAGCAATTCCTGAATTCCAACCTTTGAAAATCCAATCTAGACTCTTATTGATCTGAAAGCATACATTCAAATCACAGTCCTTTCCATTGAGATTTTAAAAACTAGTTTCTATAAATTATTGTTGTGCATTTGTGTATATTTTGTAAACTATTTGTAAGCCATTCTTTGTAGGGGCCCTTCCTCAGGTGATCCCTAGGCATTTTTAACCATGATGTTTCTTGAAATTTGATCCACAGGCCTCCTACATGACCACTGCTTGGTGAGATTGTCAGAAGGTCTATTCCAAGACTCCCCCCAACCCAGACCCACTAAAGAGTACTTGAAGAAGAGACCTGGGAACATGTACTGTATTCCCCAGAACACTGTAATGGGCCCCCAAGTTGGAGAATCACATGTCTAGAGGTGAAATATTGCACCACTGCTAAACTTGAGGTGTTTCATGAAACTTAAAAGAAAAAAAAAAAAAAAGAGATGCTTAATGAACTACAAGTGCAATGATGCTGGGTGAGTTTAAAGCTGAATCTAAGCTCATCAGGGAAGAAAGGATGCTTGCTTGCCAAAATCCTGGCAAAGTCCGAGCATTCTCTGGAAACAATATCAATAACTGAAGACATATGAGCTTATGAAACACAATGTAGCCATTCTGGAAAAGGCCTGGTTCTGCCTTCCTATTTCAGTTCTCCTATTTTAAATAAGTTATATGGGTTAGCTTTTTGCAGCTGTGCCCAATGTACCTGAAAAGAATAATTTAGAGGAGGAAAAGTGAATTTGGGGTTCATGATTTTAGAGGTTCAGTTCATGGATGGCTGACACCATAGCTGTGGGCCTGAGGCAATGCAGAACATCATAGTGGAAGGGTATTGCAGGGGAAAGCGACTCAACTCATGGGGGTCCAGGAAGCAGCAGGGGGTGGGGAGAGAAAGAGAGAGAGTGTGTGTGTACCCACCAAGGTCAAAATATAGACCTCAAAGTCATGTCCCTCATGACCTACTTTCTCCAGCCACACCCCACCTGCCTACAGTTACCACCCAGTTAGTCCATTCAAATTATCAATCCATAAAATGGATTAATTCACTGATTAGGTTACAACAGTCATTATCTAATTGTTTCACTCCTGGACATTCCTGCATGAACAAAGGAGCTTTTGGAGGTCACCTCATATCCAAATTACAACACAAGGATCCTTTAGGGGGATGATCTAGTACTGAGTTTTTTTTTTTTTTTTTACATCTTTTTGCTTTTTATTGGTGATTTTGCCGTTTAGTCTCCAATGGTGGTGCTGAAGTGCTCTTTTGGGTTCCTAAAGGCAAGGAAGCTGTAATGTACCATATGGAGAAAATATATGAGTTATAGAAGACTTGTTTGATTATGAGTTATAGTACTTTTAGCCATGAGTGCTATGTTAATTATCAATGATATAAATAAGCTGTCTTTAAACAGGAGCACAAACAATTCAAGGTTACATACTGATGGACTGCTGAAGCTATTATGACCAAAAGTTCTTAGGAATAATGTAGCCCAGTATTTCCCCTTGAGGTAGTGGTTCAGGATTCACTGAGTGCTCACGATGACTTTTCAGAGCATAACTACCATGAATAAGAAGAACGGACTATATTCTACCCTGGTCATTAGCCACCCTTGCCTTCTGATGGCTGAAAATGTCACTAGGGCAAATAAACTGAATTTGTTAACTTCAGTAAAATTTAAATTTCAGTGAATGTAAAAAACATAGAACTTAAAAATCACCAGAATCACATGCAGCCAGTGGCGACTTGATTGGGCAATGCATGCATAGTTTCTGGAAGACCTGGTATAACAAAATATCACATACTTAGCAACTTAAAATAAAATAGACTTATTTTCTCTGTCTCTGGAGGTCAGGGGAGTGAGTGTGGCTTAGTTGAGCCCTCTACGTCAGGGTCTCACAGGCTACAATGTCAGCCAGAGCTGCAGACCCATCTCAAGACTCAACTGGGAAAGGATCTGTCCTAAGCCCACATAGATGTTGGCAAGATTCAATTCCCTGCAGGTGTGGGGCTAAGGCCTTCATTTTCTCATTGTTTGCTGACTGGAGAAGGCCCTAAAATTCTTGCCATACAGACTTGCCCAACATTGCTGTTTTCTGCATGATAGCCAACAAGAAGAAAAAAGACTGTATTTTATGCAATAGAATCAAGGAAGTGACAGTCCATCATCACAGCTGTGTCCTGTTGCTTAGAAGGAAATCATAGGCCTGTTGCACTCAAGGGAAGGGACTCCATGGGCCTGAATGGCAGGCAGCAGAGATCCAGGGGCTACCTTGCCACTGTCTACCATAGAAGGTCCCACGTTCTTCCCTGGGCAAGATTTTTCACCTTATTATGCCCCAGTATCCTTGCATTAAAAGGGGAATACATATTTCATAGAATTGTGGTAAGAATTAAATGACCTAAATCAGAAATTACAAGGCGGTGTGTGGTCTGTAATGAGATATGAATAACTGTCATTATTTAAAATAACAAGGATCTCCGTTCCAACCTACTGGTTGCAGATAGAAAATTCCACTCTGGCTTGAAGGATCTGAGCCTTAACACAGAGAAACTGAAGTTCCCCATCAATCTTACATATTTCTGGTCATGTAGTTCCAGAGAACATGAGCCGACTCTGAGCTTGCTTTATGCAAATGGGTACCCAAGGATTAGGATTTCACAGTGAATAAGGCAGACACAATGTCACACATTTCTTTTAACCCCACATATGCCATTAAGGTCATCCAAAACGATGTTATACCTCTTATTTTTTTTCCACTATATAATATTTTCGTGAGAGATGTAACTCATATACCATAAAATGCACTTGTTTAAAGAGTACAATTCAATGACTTTTAGTATATTCATGCAACTGTGCAATCATGACTACTCTCTAATTCCAAAATATTTTTAACACTCCCCAAAGAAACCTCACACCCAATAGCAGAGACTTCCCAATTCTCCTCTCCCGAGTTCCTGACAAATATTAATCTACTTAGCATCTCTATGGAATTTTACGTTTTGGGGATTTTTTTTTTTTAACAAATAGAATCACGTGTATTTGTTTTGTGTTTGACTTATTTCACCTAATGTTTTCAAAATGGGTTAGTCGGCTTTCCATTCCTAACAGAACACCTGAGATAATCAACTTAAAATGAAGAATGCTTTATTTTGGCTCACGGTTCTGGAGATCTCAGTCCATGGTCAGTTGGCCATGTTGCTTTTGAGCCTATCGCGAGGTAGTGCATCATAGTGGGAGCATAAGGTGGGGAAAGTCCTTGCCTCACAGCCAGAAGCCAAAGAGAGACAGAGAGAACAGGAAGGGGCGGTGTCTCACCATTCCTGTCAAGGGTTTGTCCCCAGTGACCTCTCAGGAGGCCCCGCCTCTTAAAGGTCTTACCATGTGTTATTCAGCTTTTGTTGCTGTGAGCAGAATACCTGGCATAAATAAGTTAAAGGAAGAAAGACTTATTTGGGCTCATGGTTACACAAGTTTCAGTTCATGGTCAGTTGGCTCCATTGCTACCAGCCCATGGTGACAGAGAATACCATGGGAGAAGGGTATGGCAGAGCAAAGATTCACAGCTCAGGGCAGACAGGAAGGAGAGAGGAAAGGAACGAGAGAGAGAGAGAGAGAGAGAGAGAGAGAGAGAGAGAGAGAAACTAGGAATAAGATATAGTCCCCAAGGCACATCCCCAGTAACTCACTTCCTCCAACTCCACCCCACTTGCCTACACTTTCTACCACCTCCCTGTAGTCCTTTAATTATTAATCCATCAAATGAATTAATCCACTCATGAATCCACTAATCCATTTGTCTTAAATGCCCCACCTTTGGACATGGTGGCATTTGGACTGACCAAGCCTTCAACACATGAGCTTTTAAGGAACACTTCAGATCCAGTCCCATAACAATCCCCTTCCAATAGCGCCAAGCTGAGGACCAAGTCTTTAACACATGGACCTTTAGAGACATTCCAGATCCAGACTATAGAACAAGGGTCGTCCATGTGGTAGCATCTATCTATCATCTACCTGTGCCTCTTTGGAGAAATGTCTATTCAAGTCCTTTGCTCATTTATAAATTGGGTTATTAGGTTTTTCAAATTGTTGAACTGAAATACTTAACGTATGCACAGATTCTCATTAGATTTAGACATTTTTAAAAGATGAAGGCCTTTCAAATTACTTTAAGCCTTTGGTGAACATGCAAAGTTATGAAAAATTTGATTCTGACCATTGTTGCCAGAGTTCTCACAGCTTTTAGCTAGGAAATGATTTCTGGATGTTCTGACTCAGCCATTCCTCTCATTACCATTCATCTACCCCTTTTCCTTTCAGTCAATCAAATCTCTGCTTTATTTAAATATAATATAAATTTACACTTTTACAAAAACATTCTTTGCTGCCAAGGATTTGCATCTCTATTTACTTTCTTAAATGACCAAGAAACAAATTTGGCTTTGCCTTTTTTCCTTTTTCTTTTTTTTTAATGGACACAATGCCTTTATTTTATTTATTTATTTTTATGTGGTACTAAGGATGGAACCCAGTGCCTCACACATGCTAAGTGCTCAACCACTGAGCTACAGCCCTAGCCCTAAATTTGGCTTTTCTATTTCAGCTTTGACCAGATTGTAGCTTCCACTGGCATGGTAATGCCCAAATTGTCACCATTATTACCCTTAATTCCCCCATCACTGTCAATTCCTATAAATTAAATGTACTTATCAAAGGAGTATCAAGTCCAGGCCCGACTTTCTTAAATTTTGAGGATGAATTTTTTTTTTTCTTTTCTGATAAAGTAGATCATTGGAAGTAAGAGGCTGGAAACATTTTAATCTAATATTAAGTTTTTTAAAAAAATTCTATTTGTGTATTAAAGGATCACAATGGAGAGTCAATACCTGGGTCATTCTTACAAGTAGAATTAGTACTTGTATCAAGAACAAACCCAGACTTGTTAAGGTTAAGTTAGAGGTGAAGGTTAGGAAAGATTCTGAATCAGGAATTTAAGCACAGTACAAATTCCTGAACTAAAGTTTAAAGCTGTGTTCCCAAACTTTCTAAAGAGAACTGTATAATGTTGCCACTTTTCTAGGATAAAAATGGCCAAATACTGTCAATAGTATGTAGTTGAAATTAATATATTTAGGCCACCCTCAGAGAGCAAATATTCACCAAATAAAAATAAAGAGCAGTGGTGTAAAGATTTTGATAAAATATTTTTGGCAAATCCTTGTAGATTAAGCTTCCACATTAGCATATTAATGTCCCCTACAATATTTGGAGTAAATAAACTGTCAACCCATATTTTCCAGAGTCTTTAATTTTGGCTCTCTCTCTCTCTCTTTTCCTTCTCATCACAGTAAAACTTAGGAACGCTTTGGGCAATACTGCCTTATGGAACATAAATATATCAGTAGGAACCGTTGTAGGTGACATCATGTCATTCATGAATGATAGAGGGTTTATGTACTGAAAAAATGGGGCATAGGTCCACAATGGTTTCAACCCAACACCTGCAGGTATATTTCCCAAGATAATCAGAGGAACTGTGCTTGGATTATAAATGAGTTATCTTCATGAGCAAGATACCTGAGAAACATAAAATCAACTCTCAGAGATGTAAGATGACAATCTGAGACCAATAAATCCTCCCATTTGTAAGCTGAAATATCCCTCAATTGTCATCCATATATAATCAGAAGTGAATACAGCATGATGGGTAAGAGTCACAGTTTTCTTGCCTGGTATTCACTCTAGTTCCATCATGAGTTATTGCCTTTGGGTAGAGCTGATATGATTTGCATAGGATATGGTTCAGTAAAATCTGAGTCAAACAGTCTTCAACAAAATTGAAACCTTGGAAAGTTGGTGCATGCAGCAAGAAAACCAAAATGTGGTATTATTTTGCAGAGAATGTCCTGTAAGAGTGGCTCAACACAACCCTAGGAGACACAAGACTTGGTTCTAAAGAGGGTTTTGTCACTTAAGAAGTGGACATATTAGTGTACTATGACTAGGACTTCATTTTTCTCATCTGCAAGGAAAAGAAAGTTCCAGAACAACCTAGTCCCAGTACATAATTACTGGCTCCAAGTTGCCATCAGACTGAAGAAAGAGGAAGGTAGACCCAAGATTACACAGAGAGCAATGTATGGTCCTGAGTGGCAGCAAGTCCAAGTGGGTCCCCACAATTTGTCTCAGAAGACAGGGTCCTATAAAGTGCTCAGGAAAGAGACTTCATCCAAGCTCTCATGTACCTATTTTATTTCAAACTAACATCAAAATGTCAGTCACTTTCTTGACTCCAGGATCTGTTTATAAAACTCCATATAACACTTTAATACTTTTATCTATTATTGGTATGCTTAGAAACTATGTGTGGGGGCAATTCAATAAAAGCTACTATGGGACAATCATGTTGGTACCAATTCATATGATTGCGGTCATGTCAAGCTGAATCCATGCCAGGAGGAATACCCTAAATACCTTCATATGCTACTGAGATTCCATTGAACTGGAACCTGCCCTATGTGGTTTTCCTTCTCTTTTATCAGGTTTATTGATATGCTTATCTTATTTCTCCCTCTGAGACTCTGGGTGAAAAAGAAGTAAGAACTTCAACTCATCTGCTTTCTACTTAGCAACAAGTAATGGTTAATGACATAGGTATTGAATCAGACTGCTTGAGATAGAGTTTGGATTCTGTCCCACATTGGCTATATGACATTGAACGTGCATTTTAAATTCACTTTTTTTGTACATCACCTGGGAATTTTAATCATACCTATGATATGGATTGGTCAACCGCCAATAAATGTTCACTTTTTCATATTTTTAGTGGGTACTCAGTAACTACTTGTTGACTTAGTGAATGTATGGGTGATTAGAGTCGGTTGATATTCCTTCTTTATTATAAAAATATTTAACTCTTCATAACTTTTCAAATTTCTTTAATTTTTTTTAAAAAATGGCAATGGGGATTGAACCCAGGAGCACTTAACCACTGAGTCACAACCCCATCCCTTTTATTTATTTATTTATTTTTGAGGCAGGGTCCTGCCAAGTTGCTAAGGCTGGCCTTAAATTTGGGATGCTGTCTCCTTGGCCTCCTGCGTCATTGAGATTACAGGCATGTGCCACCACACCTGGCAACTCTCTTAATAACTTTAAAATCCTACCCTCTCCCTATGAATAAAGCAAACAACTTTCTACTAATCCTGGGGATCTCAAAGGACATCATAGAGTTTCAGTACACATTCTTAAATTTATTTTTTAATAGTTTTTCTTTCCCTCTCTGTCTCCTAAACACTGGATATTTTTCATACTTTTCTTTACATAACATCTTTGATGAAGTGTAGGTACAACTATATTGGTTGGGCATCTGTCCAGCATGCAAGTTGGGAGCCTCCTCAGGTTTCAGACTAAGCACATTTATGAGAAAAACTGGTCTCTGACAAGGTATTTCCTCCCGCTGACTTCATTCCCAACCTTTTCTATATTTCATGTAACATTTTAATTCTTTTCTTTACTTGAAGGGCCACAGTGGGGGAAGATAAAACCCCAGGTTTCTCAGAGCTGCACAATTCAATATGGCAGCCACCAGCCACATGTGATTTTCTGAGCATGGTTTGTCCAAAATGAAATGAAGTCCAAGTGTTCAGATACATAACAGTTTTCAACAACTTAGAACCAAAAACAAAAAAAGAAAATTCTCATTAATAATTGTTATACCATATTCAAATGATAATATTTTGAATACTTTAAGTAGAAGAAAATCCATTATTAAACTCAATTTCAATTGTGTTTACTTTTGGGGATGTTGTCATTAGAAAAGTTAAAATTACGTAGGTGGTTCAAATTTGTGGTTTGTTTCATACTTTCTTTGACTACACTGATCTGGTGTATACACTAGGTCTAGAATATTCTCTTGGACTAACCCTGTCCTAAATTCCTTGTGTGTTCTTTTATTGAATAAAGAAATTCAGTAAGAAATTATCTTTGTTTTTGATTTAATACAATTGGGAAATTCTTAAAGTGAAAAATCTAATAAAAAGCAAATAGAACATTAAATTTGAGGTTTGTGTGAATCCAAATTCAGGTCCTCTTTGTAATACCAGACTACATTCTGGGGGTGAAGTGAACCCCAGGGTTTGTGTTTTTGTTTTTTTTTTTTTTTTTTTTTTTTTGCGGTGCTGGGGATTGAACCCAGGGCCTTGTGTCTACGAGGCAAGCACTCTACCAACTGAGCTATATCCCCAGCCCCGAACCCTAGGGTTTGAATGTGGTTTGTCCCCTCAGAAACTCACACAAGAGTATAACCTCCACTGTGAACGAGTTATAAATTTAATCAGGCTCTAGGGTCTAGAGTTAGGGCCCTGGGGGAGTAACAAAGATTAGATAAGGCCAACAGGGTGGAGACACCATCACTGAATATTGGTGGCTTCAAAAGAACAGAGACAGAGACCTTGAGAGAGAGTACATACATAAACACATATTCCCTGTACCTCAACAAGTGATGTTTGGATCTCTCTCTGAACTCTGTCAGCAGAAAGGCCAATACCAGATATGACCCCTCAACCTTGGACCAAAACTATGAGCTAAAATAAACCTCTTGGGGTTTGGGTTGTACCTCAGAGGTAGAGAACTTGCCTAGCACATGTGAGGCACTGGGTTCAATCCTCTACACCACATTAAAATAAATAAATAAGACAAAGGTATTGTGGTCCATCTAAAACTAAGAAAAAAAAATTTTTAATTAAATAAAATAAACCTTTTTTCTTTATAACTTACCCAGTCTATGCTACTATGTTATTAGAGACAGAAAATGGATAAAACACTGACCCAATATTTAACATCAAATCCTTATGTGAGGTTGACTTCTGTGGAAACTGATAATGAGGTGGAGTTTGGGGTATAGGGTGTTTTAGAGATCAACAACTGTGGAAGAAAAAGGGAAGGATTATGGGGCAGAATTATGCAAAAGAAAAAGCCAAATTATGTAGAACTAGTAAAGACCCAACCAACCAGGCAATAAACTTTAGTACAAAAAGGGATAACTAATTTGTACTCATAATTCACTCCATCTTAGGTTGTGTGCTATTCTGGGAAGGACCTGGGTGGTCTATCCCTTAGTGAATGCCTTAATCTGTTTCATGTTACTATAACAAATTACCTGAAGTTTGGTGCTTTATCAAGAAAAGAGGTTTATTTTGACTCATATTTCTGGATGTCCAAAAGCCTGATTGGTTGGCTTTTGATAAAAACTCATATGACACCCGTTCATAGTGGAAACGTAGAAAGGGGAAGCAGGTGCAAAGGAACATGTTCAAGTGTGTAAAGAGAGACCAAGGGGAGGTGCCAGTTCCACTTCATAACACCTACTCTTGTGATAACCAGAAGGCAAGAATTAACTCCTAAGAAAAAAAGCATAATCTTTTTTTAATGGCCTCATACCTCTCAACATGGCTTCACTGGGAATCAAGCCTGAATATGTTCTGGTGGAGACAAACCATATCCAAACCATAGAAACGAGGAAGGTGCTTTAAATTTTTGTTTCCCCCCCTCTTTTTTTCTTCTGAATACCTCAAGGAGAAATAACTCTTTCCCCCCACAAATAAATAATAGTCTTCAGGATGGTAGACTTGGCAGGCAACAGAACTTATCAACTTATCTATAATTGAATATGATTTGTTGAATTGCATTTGTTTTTCTAGTTATATTCCATTTGTAAACATGTGTATTGGTTTTCCAGATATGATTATATAAAGTTTCCTTTATAAAAGAACATATTTGTCAAAAGAAGCAATTAATAGTCAATTACAGAGTGAGTCTGTTTCCTTGAATGCTGTTAAAAACCTCAGAGGCACAGGATAAAAAGGGACAAAATCACAGGTATCACTTGCTCTAAGTGAGGGAAATGAAAAGTACAGAATTTTAGAAAATGAGCAACAGTGGAGATTTTGCAACTGGAAACACAAAGCTAAACTACTGTCCTCACAATTTCTTTTGGAATTGAAACTCATCAGAGTTAATTTTGCCACATGCAAGGTACACGTTCTTGTCAGTTCCTTCTCTTACTAGCCTTGGGTTTCTTATCCAAGCCTGTCATTTCACATTGCTTTGTAGTTATAGGTCCTCATGAGTGTATCCTTTGCTCTCTTAGCCTGGTGACCTACAGGGATACTGAGGAAACTTCTCGAGCAGTTGAGACAGAAACACAGTAGAGCATATACTCCTCAATGAAAAGGTTAATAGGACCATAAGGTATAGTTAGGGTGGAGACTGGGTTTCTATTTCCCAATCACACACACACACACACACACGAAAAAATACAAAAGAAATCGTTAGAGGTGGTTGTGTCTTGAGCTTTGAGAGAAACTGAGGACCTGGGCGTGCCTGTAATCCCAGTGACTTGGGAGGTTGAGGAAGGAGGATCACAAGTTCAAGGTCACCCTCAGCAACTTAGTGAGTCCCTGAGCAACTTAATGGGACCCTGTCTCAAAATTTAAAAAAACAAAAATAAATAGGCTTGAGATGTGGCTCAGTGGTTAGGCACCTCTGGGTTCAATCCCTGGTACAGGAGAGAGACAGAGAGAGAGAGAGAGAGAGAGAGAGAGAGAGAGAGAGAGAGAGAGAGAGAGAGAAGGGGGGGGAGAGAATGAGAGAACATGTATAGAAAAAAATACTTCTCATCTTTCCCTCAGTTATCTGAGTCTTTCCCTGATGTTAAGTATTATTACATTTTTTTAAAACTTGAGACAAGTGCTCCGGCTGGTTTTAGCCCAATATTAATTACAATACGTAGTGCAGGTAACATAACATCCCACCTTAGTAAGCGTGATGGTGAGGTCCTACCTGAGGGGCGAACACTCTCAGGTAACGACACAAATGTCGTTACCTGACCTCCCTGCAGGCTTCTGCCTTCTTCTGCAGTAATTAATTGCATTACAATGAGATTTCATTATTTTCCATCAGCCTGAAATAGATATTCAACTGAGATTTAATAAAGACTATTAATATGAATTTGCCAAACCAGATATCTAACAAAATACATTCATGACAAGGACCCACTGTACTTGGACTTGTGCTTGTGAGATAAAAGCGCTTCCTTTGAGTTTCCCTCAGAGGCACCTAGGTCCTCTCTGACCGCTCTGGTGATGTCAGCTGGTATCTCCTCTGCTCACCAGTGGGTGTGGACATTTGTCACGTTTTCATCCTTAGGTCTCTTCCACCTTTCCACCCTCTCAATCAGAGATCCCTGTACTGTTCTCACCCTCAACATTTCCAAACACCTTACCTATCTCCTCACCCTGTCCTGCATGCACGCTCCCCATCTCAGAAAACAACACTGATACTGCCTCTACCTTTCCATTCCTCAGCCTCTCTTAGCTGGTCTCTCGTTAAAACCCCAACTCCAGAGACTTGACTAAGCCGGGTGTAGCGGCACAAGCCTGCAGCTTCAGAGAGTCAGGAGGCTGAGGCAGGAGGACGGCCCAGTTCGAGGCCAGTCTCAAGAACTTAGTGAGGCCCTAAGCCCACTTAGTGAGACTCCATCTCAAAACAATAAAAGAGGCTGGGGATGTGGCTCAGTGGTAATAAAGTGCCTCTGGGTTTAAGCTCCAATACGAAAAAAAAAAAAGAAAGACAGACTTGACTATTTTTACCTTACCACCCATCCACCATACCCTGCAAAGGGAAATTTACATAAAACATGGTAGTATACAGATCACTCCCTTTGAAACCTACAAGAGCCACTGTGCATAAGAACAAAAACAGAACATGTCTTCGCAATGGTACTCACTATGGTATGAATGCCCCACCAAAACTCACATCGAAATTTTATCCCCCTTGTGAAATATTAGGAGGCTAGGACTTTTGGGAGGAAATTAAGGTTAAATGAGGTCATAAGGGTGGGGCTGTGACCCAGCAGGACTGTGGCTTCATCAGAAGAGAAGAGGGCTGAGCTCAGTCCCTCTCCCCATGTGACGCCCTCTACCATGATGAGATGCAGCTGTACAACCCTCAGCAGAGGCTCAGCAGGAGAACCCCTCAGCTTTGGACTTCCAGGATTCCAGAGCTGCTAGAAATAAATTTCTTTTCTTTTCACAGTACTGGGGATTGAACCCAGGGGTGCTCTACTACTGATCTACACCCCTACCCATTTTCTTTTTTTATGTTGAGATGGCATCTCAGTAAGCTGCTTGGGGCCTCACTAAGTTGCTGAGGCTGGCCTCGAACTTGCAATCCTCCTGCCTCAGTCTTCTGAGTAGCTGAGATGACAGGTGTGCCCCACTACACCTGGCTAAAAATAAGTTTCTTTTTAAATTACCTACTGTGTTCTCTAGTAATCTGTCCTAAGCAACAGAAAATGGACTATAGAGTACTATTCTTTGGCTTAAATCAATTTCAATCCCCCCTGTATCGATTCATATGCCATTACTGTTTTAAGCAATGAGATCTACTTGCTCTTATCCACACGGCCTTTATAAGGGTTCTCTGTTCCATTAATGCCCTGCTACCTTCTCCACCTGAAACCTTCTCCAGGTTTCATCTTCCAAGGTCAATATCTAAAATCTCTTCATTTTTGACATTTTCTCCCATCCCTTCCCACTCACCTAATATACACCCACTGAGGCTCTCTCAACCCGAGAAACTTCTTCCACAAAAGTCATCCCTGTATTTTAATAATTTTTATGCTGATATCTATGTTTCCCCACTCCAGAGACAAGGTCCAGATCTGAGCCTTTTTACATGTTTCATTCCTACCGTACCAAGTGTCTGCATCTAACAGAAACTCTGGGGATCACTTTGGATGAAGAAGAAAAGAAATATGTAAATAAAGCAAACGATTTTGGGTCTCCGCCCCCCAAAATGGTAGTAACCGCTAAGAGGTCTGTAGTAGGACAACATATCATTCCTCAAACTAAAAAGAATGCTGTTCCCTTTCCCTCTCAGTTCCTCCAACCAGGAATAATAATTCTCCGGATCAAAAGCCTACCCAGTGTCAATCCTATAGGAGTCAGTGAAGATGAATTATAATTCTCAGAAAAGGGATCTGGAACATTAATAGTTCTTTACAGCAAATGCTTGAGGAATTCAGGATTATTAAACGCACCCACACCACCTGCTGCTGAAAAGCTTGTCGGTCAAGTTTGCGATTCTTCCTCAACTCAAGTATTAAAGTTTAACACTCCTCCCCGGCACTGGGTAATGACTGCCGCATAGCAATCTCTCTTTGTTACCACCCGACATTTCTGAATTACCCAACAACAAATAGCTGGCATCTATTCTGCAGCTGACATTTGAATCTGTATCCTTTGTAACGATTATCATTTATCAACGATCAGCTATTGATTGCTCCCATCTGGATGGCAGATGAAGGTAAGGTGGATAGATCTGTATTTCACACAGACCTGGTACACAGCAACCCAGACTAGGTAAATGAGCTGGCCAGAAACAAAATGAATAGCACCAATCCAAATCATATTAACTTTTAATGAGCCAAGATTAAAACAGCTCCAGGGACATAGAGTTCTTGGGGAGGAATAAAAAATCCAGGCTGATGAAATACCATTTTGACTAGCTTTTGCAGAGGCTGAGATTCTATTTTCTATGAATTCTGCACACTTTCTATGCAGCTGAAAATACTTATTAAGATACATATTTCACAATGACGGTTACCAACCCAGCCCCTCTTTAATGGGGACTGCAGGAAGATGGGATTTGAATCGGGGGTGGGGAGGAAATGCCTTGGGGAACTTTCTAAATAATTAAATTCAGTATTGAGTCCAGCTCAGTGCCACCGAAATAGGATGCAGTTTTGAGAAAACTGAAGAGTTGAGACTGAGGGTTTTAAAACTTGGGCAGGTTATCATATTAGAATAGAACTATGGGCAATCTGAATTTAAAGCCTCTATCTGGTATTCTTAAAACATATGCTAATATGTGGCTAATCTCACAAATTTACAATAGTTGAAGCTCATGTTAAAGTAAATATTTAGCAAGCAGGAGGTCCTGGGGGGTTCAATCTCCAGCACCCAGAACAGAAAGAAAGGGAAAGAAAATCATAGGGCAGATGTATTTACCCACAACAATCTACAATACTAATCTATATAATAGAAACAGTAATAATTCTTCCCTAAGGAATTATTGATAGATTTGACATCAGAATATGAATGCTGTTTAACAAGTTGCTCAGCACCCAGAAATAGTGCAATAAAAGACTGTTGTTACTTCATTCATTCGACAAATATTTATTGACTGCTTACAGTGTCCTATAAGCTCCAGATTAGGAATAACAATGGTGGGTGGCAAACAATTGGGCCAAGTTTCTACTGCTGTGTTAAGAGAGAATTAACACAATTCCAATTTGTGGTTGGTGCTATCTAGATATCAAACAGGGTTTTCAGTGAGATAAAAATAACAGGTAGATTAGAGAAGGCATTTCTGAAGAGGTGGTATCTGAGCCGAAAATTAAGGAAGAGAAATAGAAAGTCTGACAGAAGTAAGACAAAGAACAGAAGTCAGAGCATGTTCAAAGGTCCTGGGGTAAGAAAATGTGTGGGTGTGTGAGGAACTGAAGAAGGACCAGTGTGTTTAGAATATTCTGAAAAAGGGACATTGCAGAGACATGTGGGGAAAGAGCAGGCACAGATGTTTTGGCTATGATGAAGAGTTTACATTTTATACTTAGGTGAATTGGAAGCTATTTAATAATATTTAAATGTGTTCATTATATATTCAGATATGCATAATTCGATATTCTCTCCCAAACACTTGCTTTTCTCACCAGATCTAAGGCCATATACAGAGAAAAATTTGGATTTCTGTCTCAATCTTCAACACTGACTACCCTCAAGGCAGCCAGGCTTTCTTATACCCCAGATCTTCCCACTCCCGAGAGGAGAAAGTCAAAATGCTACCTGAGAGCAAAATGTAACCAATATACACACACTGAAGGACCAATTAAGAGTTTGTTAGGCTTATTCTGAGGATGAAAGGTTGATCGTCACAACACTTAAAATTCATGTCAAACCTAAGAGAGGAAATTTAACTTCCCAACGCAATCCAGTTTCACAGTTGGTGTAAATGAATGCATCTTCCAATAACAATCACATTTTTAAAAAGTTTGTGAATAAAAGTTTTGTGGTAAAAGGAAATAAGCCCACTGCAAATAAACAGTGTTAAAGAGAAAAATAGGACATGTATAGATTTGAACTTCAGTAAGACTTTTACCCCTCGTGGGTAGTCTGTTGATAGTACTTCTTTTCATCCTTCTCCTGACCAAAGAGGCAAGATCATGCAGGTATTTTGTTAATAAGATTATTTCTTCTCCAGTATTCCTAACAAAATACACACACACACACACACACACACACACACACACACACGTATTTTTTTTAAGAGTCAGGTAAGCTGGGCACAGTGGCATATGCCTGTAATCCCAGCATCTGAGGAGGCTGAGGCAGGAGGATTGCAAGTTCAAAGCCAGCCTCAGCAACTTAGTGAGGCCCTAAGCAACTCAGCAAGACCCTGTTTCTAAATAAAATATTTTAAAAAGGGCTGGGGATGTGGCTCAGTGGTTAAGTGCCCCCAGATTCAATCCCTGGTACCAAATAACAACAACAACAAAAAAAATGTGAGCTCAATTAACTTGAACTCTTGAATCCTAGTTTCCTAAGTGATCTCTGCACGAAGATATACTAGCAGAACTGCACCCAGGTGTACCTGAGGGTGAGCGTTATACCTCGTATCATTCTGGAACTTGCTCTTGGAGGAATTTCTGTGATAAGTTTTAAGAGATGCAGGATATCTTCCTAGTTTCTTAGGTAAACGCCTTCTTTGGGGGCTATGTGTAAGTCACCTACCTGGCATAGTCTGCCTGCAAGAATTTTTGGAAATTCTAATGTTGGGAAGAACCAAGGAGGGGAAAGTCAGATATGATCCAACCAGAGCTAGTAAAAATCCTATGGTAAGATTATAGGATGCAGACATTGTTCTTTTTCTCATAGGAACCCCCTGTCACCCTAAAAGGCTGCCATCATTCCAATGGTGACTGAAGACACAACTAATAAGTTTTGTCACCTCCACTGGCCTGAAATGCTCTGGAGTGTTACTGGTTGTCTTTGGTTCCTTGCAAATGTTCACTGCCAATGGAAAGGCAGACACGAGCGGTATGCTAGGGTCTTGAGAGAAAAATTGGAATGGTGAGGGCCACATTCTTGTGTCTCAGTCTTTCCCTGCTGTCCTGCTGTGTAATCCCCTCAGCTTCTCCTACAGTCACACCCGTGATAATTCTTGGGAGAGCCCCCATTCCTTTACTCTATGGCCCTTTGCACGGTGTGTTTCCTGCCAATCATCTCCGCTGAGTCCCTCCTCCTTGCTTCCTCTGCTCCCAGGCTTCCCACCAAGGCTGGACAAAAGCATCACTATGTCCTCCTTTCTACATTATGCTTTGTGATCTAAATAGGGCTCTTGAGGGATGCTTTCAAGTCCACCCTGCTTCATGTTCTTTCTCGTTGTTCACAGGGACAGCATCAAAGTTTACAAGAGGCCCCGTCTTCAGGCAGCACCTCAAACTTGGTGCATTCAAAAGACTTTAGGGAGAAAGAAACCAAACCAGGGTGGCAGCTCCTTCAATTCTAATTCTCCTTCCATTCATTTTTGTCTTACTCCTTGCTGACCCAGGAACAGGAGCGCTCTCTGCCCACTGGAGACCAATTACTCCGATTCTAGTTTTCGGTTTGTCTGTTTCTTAGTGGGGATGGAACCCAGGGGTGCTCTATCATTGAGACACTGCCTCAATCCTTTTTATTTTTTATTTTTTGATTTTGAGACAGGGTCTTATCAAGTGCTTAGGGCCTCGCTAAGTTGCTGAGGCTGGCCTCAAACTTGCAATCCTCCTGCCTCAGCCTCCTGAGTCACCAGGATGATGGGCAGTGCTTTCTCAGCTTTTCTGAGCAAATCTAATTCTCTTAAACATTATTCTAACCACTACTGTAAAGATGCCAACAGGTTCCCTCCACCTTTCAGCCTGAGTTCACTCTCTTTTCCAGGTCTGCCGGGCCTTTTCAAGCCTGTTCCAGGCTTGTTCCCATTCTGTCCCTTCCCACTCAACCTTTATTGGACAGATTTGGTCCATTAAAAAATCACCCAAACAAGTTATGCTTGTTCACGCCTTCAGGTCTGCTGTTCTGCCCTCGATGCCCTCCCCACCCTCATTCCTTCCCTCAACCACTTCTGTTTGTTTCATCTGGTATTAGCTTTTTGTTGCCAAGACCAAACTAGTCGATAAGAACAACTTGGAGTGGGACAGGGTCATTTCAGACTCATTGTTTCAGAGGTTCAGTCCATGGTTGGCCAACTCTATTGCTCCGGGCCTGAGGTTAAAGGAAAAACGTCAAGACATAAGGGGAAAGATACTCAGCTCATGATGTTCTGGAAGAAGTGAAAGAGAGCGGGGAAGGTGTCATCTCCGAGGGCAGGCCCTGCCTGCCTAGAATGACCACCCAATAATCGACTGGAATTATGAATCCATCAATGGGATGGATTCACCGAGGAGGTGAGGACTCTCATATTCTGATCATTCTACCTCCCACATTCCTGCATTAACATGGGAACTTTTGGGGGATGCCTCCTATAGCACCCCAAATGTCACACCCAAAAAGAAAGAGCTGATATTTACCGAGTGCTGACTATACATACTTCAGAGTTTGTGCTGAGTGCTTCATATACATTATTTCATTTAATCCTCAAGATCATCTGATGGATAGATAAGCTTATTATGATCCCATTTTATACACAAGAAGACAGAAGCTCAAAGGGATGAAGTCGGTTCTTTCTGGTCACATGAGTAGTAAATAAACTTGGTCTGACTCCACAGTCAGCAATCCATCTGTTCCCACCACATGTCCTGAAGCTCTGGGTTTTTCCTATGTAGTCCTGTTTTTATTCAGATCACCTTGCTTCTGGATCCATTTGTACCTCTGTCCTCTGCTGCCATATTGAGAACTCAGGGAAGACAGATCTTCTTGTCCCTTTCTCTCTCTCTGCCCCACCAACATGCCGGGCAAGTAGTGGTGGCTCAACAAATGATTTCTGCCTCTGAATTTGAAATGAATGCATTATGCATATTGACAAAGGGTGGAGAGAAGCTTCCAGGCAAAAGATCTAATTAGCCCGACTGTGTGGGTGACTGCCAGCACTCTGAAATGATCTATTTTCCGTAGAGTCTCATAAGAGGGCAAACATTTACAGCTCATTCTCTGTATCCAAATCCCTAAACCTCTTGAAATAGGCTTCCGATGCAGAACTATCCAAATTATAGTGACGACTTGAAAGAACTTTCTGTTTATGGAAACCTATGTTTTATCAATTTTCTGCACAATGAACACTCAGACTAGTGACTTAGCAGTCCTGTGATACTAAGAAGTTAAAGCCCACTGAAAACATCGCAGAGGCAAAGACCCAACTCTCACAGCTTACAGTCATAACGGTCTCCTGTTCTCCCTGGAGTTTTCTGTGATGTTCAAAATTTACCTTGGGGTGGAGAGCTCCTATACTACTGAAAAGAAAATGGCAAAAAGGGGAGGAGATGGTCAAATGAGCATCCATTTCTTTCTTAAATGGAAAATCTGTGAGTCTCTCTACACCCATCCAACACCCCGTAACAGGGTACTTCATCTTTAGCTATTTTCTAATGCAAGGCACTAGCTCTCCAAAATCCACAGATGCTTGACTTTTGAAATTGGTGAGACATGGTTGTATTTTACTTGAGAAGCAAATAGGATAGATTCCTTCAATTGGATATAAAAAGCAGGCTATGTTGAAAACCCTGGGGAATGCGTCAAGAAAGGCAAGTGGGGAGACATGTGCCAAATCCACCTGCTGGCTCCCTCTTTTCACTGGCTGGCCCACCTTCTACCCTATATACTGCCACCCCTGCCCCACACATCACCTGAACTTAGTGGAACACAAAATAATGAAAGACACCCAATGTAGGCTCCCAGAGTGTCAAAATAATGGAGAGCACATGGAAACCTCTAGAAGATGGGAAGAAGGAGAATCATCAGGAAGATTGGTTTTCCCCAGATCCCAACAAATCCTGAGTAAGAGGTCCTGAGCTGTGCAGTCCTTCCCAACTGTGCAGTCAGTGACATCATTTTGAGGGTGAAATTGGTCGTGGTGGGAAGATCCGCACCATGGAAGTTGGCAAACACAACAAATCAGGGTGTTATTTATTTTCCTCCAGAGAATTGGTGTACCAGCTGACTAGGGTTACATTTTTGTAAATATGAAACTCAATGAACTTTCCACATCCCTATGGATCCTGTCTTCTTTCTTTCACTTTTTTTTAATACCTGTTTATTTACAAATAGTTAATTCACTATGCGAGCAGTCACTGGCCAGATTTTATATACTGGCATTATACAAAAAGTTGAGGACCAAATGGTGCAAAAAATAACAAAGCCCTGCCTTCATTAAACTTAGTACAATGGGTGGGTGACACAGGTATTAAGAATGTGATAGTTACAGTTACGTATTAAAAACCTAACATGGTGTAAGATATATGTACCTGGATCATAATAGAGGCCACAGAAGTGATATTTAAGGAGGATTTTCCTATCCAGGTATTACAAAATGGTCTGTTTGATTTCAGAATGTGTTCTGTGAGCCCAAAAGATCTGAGTTTGAATCTGAGTTTCAAATAGTCTCATTGGGAGACCTTGGACAGTTTATCAAAGCCTTGAGTTTTCTTTTTAAGAAAATGGAGAGACTCTTAGTGCCTCCTCACAGGCTTGAGGCTAAGACTGAATTACGGTGTATGGAAAGCCTGGCTAGCCCCGAACCCGGTGCAGAGAGGCTATTGGATAAATGCTGCCTACGTTTACGATGAAGATCATGACATCGTTTTTCTTCCTGTTGCACATCTAGAATGTTCGTTCTGTCCACGCCTTCGCAGGACATCAGCTTTGCCTCCATGTGCTACTTCTGTGAGAATGGGAGGGGACTTGCAGAGGCCATCTGGAGATGTGGACATGGGCCAAATCGTTGCTAATCGCCCAAGCACTCTGGCTCTCCTTGGTAATGGGTTTGGCGGGTCTAATTAGTGCAACCACATGACATTTCTGAGTTACTGGTAGGAAACTGAACTCAAGCCAGCAGCTCCTGGTTCCTTGGGAGGTTGGAGGGGAACCTTCAGAAAATTGCGTTTAATGAGGATTTGGCAGGAGTGGGTCCTGTTGGCTTCCACGCCCTCCATGTGGGAGTTTTCTGTGACTAAAAGGAACACAGAGGTTGTGATTAGAGGGACAGATGGAGATTGGGGACATTCACTTAGCAGCTTTTAGCCACCTCTGAGGACGCGTCTTTAGGCAGCTCCAAGCTCTTAGCCTGGATTTTGATTTGCAAAGTTAAGGCCCGGGTAGGGTAGGAAGCATATGCTAGTTCTAGGATTTACCTACCACTTAGCCTCCCAGCTACCCACTTCTGTATTGCCATCTGTAGTATGTCTCAGCCCCAATAACAAGCACCATGATGTGTGTTCAACCAGCAAGGTGCCTGTGCCTGGCACACAGTAGGGACTCCACAAATGTTAGCTGCAAAGACGATGGCAGAGAAGGTCTGTAATACTGTCCTTCACCAGAGTCTGCTTCTTGATCGCTCCTCCTTCGATCCACCTGTCTCTTAGCTCATGCCAATAGACAAAAGGGAAGTCAACTGTTTATGAGGCGTCAATCAAAGGTGAAGTTGTCTCTTGGCATCAGATAAAGCAAAAAGAACAAGGGATGTCTGCACTGGAAGCTCACCAGTCTTGTTTGGAGAGAAACTGCTGGGGTGCCAGTGTGGGGACTTCTACAGACATGGACTCAATGTCTCCTTTCTCAATCATGAACCATATGGTCTTCAGAATTCAGTGAATTCCTTCAAGACCTGGTTTCTTTCTCTGGGAAATGGAACTAAGAAAAACACTTGCCTTCAAACTATAGAGATAATAAAAGGATTCGTGGATACCAGGAGCTCGGAGGGAGGGAAGGATCCATCGGACAAGCACATGGCATTTCTAGGGCAGTGAAATGGCCTGCCTGTCACTATATTGGTGACACATGCCAATATACCTTTGTCAGAAATCAGACCATACAAGGAAGAAGACAGAAGCAGGAGATTAGGAAAAGAGAGAAAAGAAGAAGAAGAAATTTTATTCCCTGAGAATGAAAGTAAAAATCTCATTTGACTCACCCTCTAGATGGGAAGGTATGTGGGCGCTTAGCAGTTAGACACCTTCTCTGTCCTGTTGCCCTACCAGACCTTCAGGGCACAGGAGTTCTGTTATATGAAGTGATAAAGTTAGCCAGTGACCACTGCTATGTTTGGATCTGGTATGTCCCCAAAGGACCATGTGGTGAAGACTTGGTCCCCAGCTTGGCACTACTGAGAGGCAGGTGACCCAGAGTCTCATGGGAGGCCCTCAGGATACTGGAGACTGAGGGACCCTGGTCCTTCCTCAACTCTCTTTTTTGCTTCCTGGTCATGACATGAGCAATTTTTCTCTGCCATGTGCTCCTACCATGTGCCGCCATAGGCCCAAAGTAATAGGGCCAACAATCATAGACTAAAACCTCCCTAACTATGGGTCAAAATAAAACTTTTTGCTTTATAAGCATATTATCTCAGGCATTTGTTACAGTAACACAAAACTGACTAACACAGTGGACTTTAATTATTCATCGTTTTGTTTCTTTACTCTTATTAATGTATTTCCTCATAATTCTCCTTATTATTCTTGATAATGGAGGTTATGGAATCAAATGACTCCCTTTCAGTGGGGAAAGAGGGATGTATCTCTGAATTACCTCCACTGTTACTCATGCATTACGTCTAACTTAATTCCCTATCTTTTCCATGGAAAGGAGGACACCATCAGGTAAGGTCAAGTTTTCTAATGCCTTTCCCACCATGACTGCCAGGCACTGGACATTTTTTAAGCCCCATGTTCTCAGTAGTACAGGTGGTGTAACAGTTGGCATAAAATAGATGGTTAATGTAAGTGCTATGTAAAAAGTACACACTTAATAGATGTCCCAACCACACTATGGTTTGACATGCTTAAAGTGAAAATGAATAAGCAATCCAGGTGTTTCTGGGTAAGGCAATTCATTCTGAATGGACCAGTTTGTTCTTGGGTATATCAATGCTTATAAAGACTTTTCACCCAAATTTCTGGTAGAAAATGTGGGCTGGATGCCTCTAAGAGCAGACAGGTAGCATGATGATTAGAATTAACTAAGGGTGGGCAAAACAGTAGGTGGGGTCTGTGAAGGATTGGAAGAGGGATTTTTATGCCCCAGCTTGCGATCTCTGTGAACCCAGAGGTTATCATGTTGGCTCTAGTCTTTTCCTCCAAGTCTAACCCCTGGGTGGCTCATATTTCATACTAACTGTAAAATTATATAGAAATATTTTCCTAAGAAATGTCTCCTTAGAGCCTCAAAAAAGGTCCATGAGGCAGCCAGGAGAGGGATTCTTAATCACATTTCTTAGACCCTGAGATAAGGATTTGAGAGGAAGCAGTTGTTGAGGGAAGGAAGGAAACACCCTGTTTTACTCAGGTTTGCATTGCTGTGGCCAAAATTCCTGACAAGAACAACTTAGAGGAGGGAAGGTTTATTCTGGCTCACAAGTTCAGACATCACAGTCTATTGCTCTGGGCGAGGTGAGACAGAACATCATGGCGGAAGGGCATGGTGGAGGAAAGAAGCTCAGCTCACGGCAGCATTGGGAAGCAGAGAGAGGAAAAGGGGGAAGGGGTTTGGGGGAGATGCGCCCTTCCAGAGCCACCCCCAGTGACCCATCTCCTCCAGTCACGACCCACCTGTCTACACTGACCAGTCAGTTCATTCAAACTAGGATGAACTGATTAGGTTATAGTTCTCCTCATCTAATCATGTCACCTCTGAATATTTCTGCATTGGCAGGAACTCCAGAGGGTACTCCATATCCATACCATAATGCCCCAGCAGGAAAATCAACGGGAAAGGACTCAGGTAAGTGCCGCATCTATTTCCTGCCACTCTGACACTTGGCACGGTCTGTTGGAATAAAGGACTCAACACTTGACACGGTTCTGTTGATTGTCCTCCCTCTGGGGGCCATAGGCATGGCATGTCTCCATGTATAGTTGCTTTTTAATACTAATAATCAATATATCATTTAGAAACTTATTGGAAAAACATTGGGAAGGTTTTACCATATTGGGACACAAAATAGTGCACAATAAAAATTTGGCAGTAGTACATAGATAAAATATATGAAAATAAACAATTGTGGCTGTGCTTGAGTTTAAAGGAGCCTGTGATTGCTTTAGTATAATAATAGATGGATAAAGAGGCATTCCTCCGAGCTTGGATGCAGTGTTTAGCCTTTGTTGCTTTCCTAATTGTAATAGTTGATTCTAGAGATACTTTACATAATAAAAACATTTAGGATGGTCATGAATATGATTTGTGCTTTTCCTATGTTTAGTCTAATTCTTCAAGAATCAGAATAAGATTGTAGTCTGCCATTATATGAAATTAGAAGAGACTAAATATTAAGTATAAATTGATTTCTTTGCCCTTTAATAATAGTAAAAGTTTCTCACTGTTAAACACTGGAGTTCATGGTGGGGGTGGTTTCTCAGAAAATCCAGTGAAGGGTTTGTTCTGCAGGTTACAGGCTGGCAGATCATGGTGCCCTCAGTTTAACTGGGAGACAAGATTGTTTCAGTTTAGCTGGGAGACAAGGTTGTTTCAGTTTAGCTGGGAGACAAGATTGTTTTAATCTAGCTGGGAAATAAGGTTGTTTTGGTCTGGGCTGTCATACAGAGAGAATGTGTACTTTGAGAAGAAGCATAGATTGTACTTTTGAAGGTTTTAAACTAACCAAAAATGATATAATCATTACTAACAAAAAATATCTATAAAAAGACTGGCAGGAAAAAAATAAAGACAGATTCAGCCTCAGAACACTTGGTGTCTCTGTGTGCTGTTTCTCCACTGCTCCAATGTGTCCCATCCACTGAGGACCCTCTACCCCTGCTAGGGCTGGACCCCAGCAGGTAAGCAAAGCTGTATAAGATAAGATATGGTAACGAGCAGGTGACTAATGTGGTCAATGGAGACTAAACCCTGCTGCCTGCTTAAGGCTGCTGGGACTGTGTAACTCTCTCCTCCATTGTCCCAGGGACAAAGCTGGGTGTTTATCCACTCACTCTTCCCATCTTGGATTAAGGGCAGCTCCAGAGAATATTCCTTCTAGTCTGCTCCACCTGCAGATGAATTAGGTCGATAGAGAGTCCATAGGCAAATAATTGTAGATGCTTGTAATAAACAGGAAACCAGGGCACCTACCATAATGAACGAGAGGGGAATAAGGGCAATCTCCCCAGCCTCCGCTGCTCCCCTCTGCTGAGAACTTGCCACAGCTATCCCAGCTCTACTGCAGGTCTGGGGCAGCTAGTTCAGTGTTCCCTCACAGCATCAGATCCCTCCCTCTCCCCCAAACAATCCTGCATCCAGAATGGATTTTTGGATGTCCCTAGAAAGAATCAGAGCTGGAGTCCAAAACAAGGCAAAGAATAATTTTTGCAAGTTATTGCACTAAAAGCTCTTACGTTCTTCATCCCGAGCTCTGAAGCATGTCTAACTGGTACTGGCGGCATCTGGAGGGGCATTTAATCTCTCAGTCCCAGGCTAAATCATCTTTATGGGAATGAGCATTGTTCTGAGAAATGCAAAGAACTTTGACCAAATGTCCATCCCTGGGGTGTCACAAGGAGCACAATCTTGGCAGGACATGGCAGCAGTGCTGGAGAAGGACATACTGGGGAATTCGTAAAGAGTGATGTTTGGCAGAAAGAGGCGTGTGTTCCTTTAGATTCTTGCTGTTGGCCAGAAATGAAGCACAGAGAATGTTCTCAATCATGCAGGGAAGATAAGAATTCCGGGAAAGACATAAACATTGAACTGAAAACTTCCACTGCTCCATGTCTGTTTTTAGGACCCAAGAGGGAAAACAAGATGTGGGAATCAAAAATGTTCGAGTGACTTTAAAGGCCAGAGTACCAAGCTGTCACTCATGTGAGTTCCCTTTCCATTCAGCTGGGTGGACCATGACCTAGAATGGACGGAAGCCTATGTCAGCATTTCCCAAATGCATGTCATCTGTCATCACCTTTGAGAACCTTGCCACATCTGTAGAATTATCCACTTCACCTCTGTTTTAACCCCTTAAGGTGTTTCACAAAGAAAACCTTCCATTATTAGTTAGGGGAACACCAGATCTATTGCCACACATGCAAAGTTGAAAAGTAGATGCAATGAAAACAGGACTGACTTTTCAAAATGCCTACTGCAGGGTTGGGGATGTAGCTCAAGGGTAGAGCATTTATTTGCCCTAGCAGGCATGAGAAACCTGGGTTCAATTCCCATGGCAATGGCAAAAAAAAAAAAAAAAAAAAAAAAAAAAAAAAAAAAAAAAAAGAGGAAGAGGAGGAAGAGGAGGAAGAGGAGAAAGTCTCTCGTTCTAAGGCCTGCTCACCCTCTTAAAAAGGAAAATCAGAAAGAGTTAAAGAGGTATTACCCCAAACCAAGACTCTCTTTAATGAGATCACCCAGACCTTAGCTATCAAGGGTGTACTATGCCAACTGTTGTTTTAGACAGTACAGGATGAACAAAACAGGTATATAGCCCTGCTCTTCAGAAGGTTATACATGATCCCTCAGTACCCACGGAGGGCTGGGTGTAGGACCCCTTCAACACCAAAACCTGCAGATGCTCAGAGTCCCTCTGTAAGATGGTGTGGTATTTGCATAGAAGCCGTGCCTATGCTCCCATATGCTTAAATCATTTCCAGATGACTTGTAACACCTAACACAATGTAACAGCTATGCAAATATTTGTTATACTGTATTGTCTAAGGAATACTGACAAGAACAAATATCTGTGCATTCAGTAAAGATGTAAAAACCTTTCTTTTAGTGTTTTCTATCCATGGCCAATTTCATCTGTAGATACAGAGGACCAGTTGCATAAAGAATAGAAAGTGTTTACCATAGAATCTGGCACTTGGTAAATGACCATATGATGTTATTATCATGCTATTTCTCAAAGATGAGCAAGGGAGACATAGGTCAAGGTTTAACTTTAGGCATTTTGTCAGGGTCTGGCTTTGCAAATGAATGATATCACCTGATCCCCCATAATACAGACTTGGCTGAATCAGGTGGAAATTTGTACCCTTAACCTTTTTTTCTGAGGGTCAGAGGGAAAAAAATGTTAGCATTTGCCAAATCTAACATGGTACCTAATACATTGCACAGGATTTTCAGTGCCTTCTCCTGGCTCTTTCAGAGAGGTGAGGATTATCAACGCCACAGAACATGTGCAATCACAAAGATGCTAGATACTTCAGCAAGCTGTCCGAGGTCTGAGAACACCTTTAAGGGGGGATGCACTCCATCTTGCAAACTCTCCCTGCTGTGTTGTGAACCACCAGGGTGGCACTTTTCTCCTGCCAGACGAATTCTAAATGCATTAATATTTACTCACAGAAAAGCAGGATTGAGAGGCACGCACAATTGTGACTTGATTTCTTATTGTCAAGGGAACATGGCTGAGGGCAACTGCATGTGGCTTTTCCGCTGGGGTGCTAAAAGGATTTTTAGACTTGGAAATATCTCCAGAGAAGGAAATCACAAGTAAAGGAATGTATGTATGTATAATCCACCTCGAAGGTGCACTACAGAAATAAATAATCAGAATGACCAGGCCTGTTGGTCCCCAGAGAGCTGTGATTCAGTGTCCAATGACTCTCTAAGCACCCAGCTCCACTGCATGCAGACTGGGGATGATGATTTGTGGAGCGAGTGACCGTGGGAGTCACGTTGCTTTCCTGTTTCTTTCAACAAGACCTCCTAAGTCGCTGGGGCAATTTTGTTTAAGGTGATTTCTCCCCTTTTCCAAATGACCCCCTTTTCCCTCCTACAAAGATTTCTAGCTTTGAAGAAAAAGAGGAGAAAAACCTTATGGTTATTTCAGAAAAGGTCAAGTGGGGACGCCTGCGGGGTTCTGAGAACCACCCACACAAATGACATTAACCACAATGTCAATCATACGCTGCCCGGTCCTGCATCGCCCCCCTCCCCACGACCCCACAATGCTGGTATTGTAACACACTTCTCACTGGGAGTTTTATTCTTGGCTTCGGGTACATGGACTCTTCTCTGGCTATCTTGAGGGTTTGATCCTAAGCAATGGTTCTAGTTTGGATCTGGTCTTGAGAATTTAAGTTAGGAGTGATGGATGAGTTGGGAGTCAGACTGTGTGGTCATGAAAAAACTGAACCTCCTATCCAACCACCTGTGCAACCTTGAACAACTGATTTAAAACCCTCTGAACTGAAATTATTCCATCGATACAATACAGTTTTGTTGTAGGATGGAAAACCTAGGGAAAGCACAACAACAAAAATGCCCTTGGACTTATCTTTAATTTCGATTATTGTATTTGTCAGCTTTCCATTGCTGTGATAAAATACCTAAGATAAACTAAACTTACTTATAAGTAAGAAAGGTTTACTTTGGCTCACAGTTTCAAAGGTTTCAGTCACTTGGCTCTGTTGTTTCTGGGCCTGTGCCAAGGCAGCACATGGTGGTGAGTACATGACAGAGGAAACCACTTACCTTATAGCAGAGAAAAATGCATACATCTGTAGAAAATTGTGCATTGTATAGCACCTGAAGAATATCCCCTCTAGGTGGGCTATGGAAGCTACTGTACAACTTTCTAAGTTAAAGTTGGCCAATAGTAATGCCACGTAATTATTGTGTAAAGGCAAGTCAATTCTGTCCTGTCCCAAAGACTCCCTTTCCCACTATGGTAAAAGTTAGTTTTGCTTTCATTTATTTGCAGATTCCTTTCAAGATTCCTGGTCTGCAAATGGATCTAGACTTTGGATTCTCTCTCTCTTTTTTTTTAATTTGTAATTTTTTATTTGTATACATGACAAGATTTTTTTTGTGTGTTTGGGATTTTTTAATGGATTCTCTTTTGAGATAAGTAAAATGACTGTCTACTATCTATTATGAGTTAAATATTTAACACGTGCTTATTTTTGTATCTGGGAGTCATGATTTGAACTTACTTACAGAACTACCTTCTAATAACTCCTGGGAATGTCCCAAGGGATTCCATACCAATGGCCTATGTATGTAACACACACTTGTATTGGTTTCCTCTTCTGTTACACCCTACCCTGTTCCTCACTCCTGATTCCTTAGTATCAAATTCTCAAGTAAAATACTTACATTGCAAGCCTTTGTCTTATTTTCACTTTGTTATGGGAATAGAATGGGGGTGGGGAATAAGACTCTGGAATATGGAAGTGACTTTAAAAATATTAGTTATTATTAGAGTATATTAGCAAATTTGAATCCAGAAACTAATGATGGAAGTTAGTTGGAATCTTGAAGCCAACAATGGAAACCATATGTTGAGGGTGTCAGGGCAACAAAGATAGAAGGAGCCTGGGTCTCTGTCAATCATGAACCATGGTATGAACCACAGAGTGGGTTTGCTTGCATGGAAGAAGAAAGCATCTTCTCTTGGACACCACCATCAGTCTGAGTTTTCTGTCTCTTTTGACTGAGCCTCATCTCCGCAGATGCAGCCCCTTTCTCCAAACCAAGCAAGCTCTCCAGTACTGAGCAACAGTACCAGGTCTTTTTTTAAAAGTTTAGACGAGGTGTCACCACATGGCCCAGGCTGGCCTCAAACTTGTGATCTTCCTGCCTCACCCTCCCAGGTCACAGGTATGACCACGGTGCCCAGCTCTGAATCAGTTCTTGGTATGAAAAGTCCAATGTCTCTAAAATAGAGATAGAGAGAATGCAAAACATCTATGAACGATTAAATGCAGACTAGAAAGGATACACAATTCCAAGTGGGCTAGAATTCTGCAAGATCTGGTACTGGGGAAGACATAACTCAAGTGGACCCCAGAAGATTCATTAGGATTCAGAGGAGTAAAAGGGTCAGAGCAGGAACTTCAAGGCCCCCAGGGAGTTTGAGGAATAATACCAGGTGTACAGGGGAAAGGAGAGGGATGTGGATCACAAGAGTGAGACAGTCTCCCTGTATGGAGTGGTGGAGCTTGGGGAAGGTGCAGACAGGTCTCAGAGGGTCCCCCCTCCCCTACATCATCAAGTACAGCTGCAGAGGGACCTTGAATCTCCCTCATGACACAGGACACCTTGACTTGCCATTAGCATCTCCAGACATCCATCATTCCCAGTTTACCCCAACTGCAAAAGCAGTATGTGGATTCAAAGAGGTGAACTAGGAAAAGCACCCCCCTAGAAGGACCCCCCCCTTTAGTTCTCCCCTTTCCTCTTTCTTTTCTCTGATGACACCCATCCCCACACAAAGTTCAGACCTCAGCAATTTGTACGTTAGTTTCAAAACCTGATTTCTAACAGTGATAATTAAGCCATTTAGCTTGTCTTCAGAATCTAATTGACATATTAAGTCTTCTCTTCCTATACCTTTTAAAAAGTAATGATCTTTTCATATCAAATGCTCATTACAATAATGGTTTCCAAGCCTGGGTGTTAATTGTGTCTCTTGTTATACAATTACGGATCACACCCGTTCTGGACTACACTATGTAATTATTTTTATTCATTAAGAGGCAACACTTGGAAAGAAATGAATCCCACCTAGTCATTACTGAAGGGGGCTCTTTTGTACCCTCAACAAGCACATTATCAGTAAGAGTCATGACAGACTGACTTTTGAGCTTTTTAAAAATCATGGAAGTTTATATTCTCTAACCTGGGAAAAACTGCAGATGCTTTTGGGAAAGTTTATGGCAAAGAATTCAAGAGAGGAAAGGTCTGACCCAACAGACCAGGTCTTTAAAAGACAGAGCCTCTCTGGTTAAATCTAGAATGTTCCACCTAGGTGGTTATGAAAAAGAGACAACTGAGTATCATTGTTTTCAGACAAGACAAATGTATCACCTGGGGACAGGGAAGAGTAGGGAATGTGAAATGCATATGGCAAGGATTTAACCTCAGAGATTCTGAGTCAAAGAGTCTATGGTGGAGCTGCATGAATGAATTTGATAATCAAACCCCTTTCCCCAACCCGCCAGGATGTGGATGAAGTGGCTTCTGCACAACACTTGGAGAAATAGTATTTAAAGATGTCAGTGTGTTAGGACAATGGCTTCTCAGTAAGTCCCGGACCAGTGCACAGGTAGGCTCTAACCCTGGACAGAAAGAGTGTTGGGTGCACTTGGTCCTGGAATGCATTTCCTACACACATGTAAAATACATTGACTCCACCCCAAGAGCCCCCCAAAACCTTCACCTACTCTAATGACTGAAGTCCAGAGTCTTAGCTCAATACCACAGAGGTGAGACTCCCATCCCGATTCTCAAGCTGTGAACCTGCAAAATCAAACCAGTTGCATGTTTTCTTCCGAAACACAGCTGTGGGACATGCATAGAAGTTCCCATTCCAAAGTGAAGCCACAAAAAAGAAGAAAGGAGTTAAGAGGTTCCAAGTTATCCCAAAACCTATGAGGCAAAAAAATTAAATCTGAAGAATGGTATTAATCTTCTTTGGCTCCATGTCTTGCCTAATTAGCAGATTACTGGACCCTCAAAACCCCAGGCAGCCCTACCCACATAGTTTAGTTGGGGACAGTTTATTCTTTAGCACTTGAAATCACATCCCTGTAGTTTTCCAAGGCTGGTACTGCATGTTGGTGGCTCTACTGTTCTGGGATCTCACGAGAAGCCCCACTTCACACCTTTGCTAGAGATTTTGCTCGAGTGTGGATGATGTGGCAGCTCAGCCCTGTAGCCTGTGTCTGCCTGGGACCTAGGTCCTCTGAGACACCTAGAGAAAGCTCTCTGAGGGAACTATGTGTCCACAGCATGCTTATTCTGCTCTGCCTGGCAGAATAAGTATCACGTGGATGCCACCCAAGCTCCCTGCTCACGCCCTCCAGAGCAGCAGCCTGAGTTGATTTAGTTACTCCACAGTTACTGGAGTCCTAGACCAGAGGCCTGAGACTCTGAGGGTCCTAATAATTCAGATCTGGCTATTCACCTCAAAAGATCAAATAGAAAAAGGAATTGTAGAAACCAGGAAAAGAACTTGAATCATTATGGTCATGGTGCAAAAATTCATGGAATCAGGTGTCTCAGCCCTCTCTTTGGGGGAACCAATAAGAGTGTTATGGTTTAGATATGAGGTGTTCCCCAAAAACTCATGTGTGAGACAATGCAAAAAGGTTCAGGGGTAAAATGATTGGGATAAGAGCCTTAACCTAATCAATGCATTGATCCCCTGATAGGGATTAACTGGGTGGTAACTGCAGGCAGGTAGGGTGTGGGTGGAGGAGGTGGCTCATTGAGGCTGTGTCTTTGGGGTATATATTTTGACCTTGTTGAACAAAACTCGTTTTCTCTCCCTCCCTCTCTCTCTCCCTCCCTCCCTCCCTCTCTCTCTCCCTCCCTCCTTCCCTCCCTCCCTCTCCCTCTCCCTCTCTCTTTCTCTCTCTCTCTCTCCTGGGTGGCCATCTCCTGACCTGCTTTCTTCTACCACACTCTTCTGCCATGATGTTCTGCCTCACCCAAGGCCCAGAGTAATGAAACCAGCCATCTATGCACTGAGACCTCTGGAGCCATGAGCCCTAAATAATTTCACTTTTCTTCCTTATAATTGTTCTTGTCAGGTCTTTAGTCACAGCAGTGAAAAGCTGACTAAAAGAAGAAGCTTTAGGTTTAAGTAGAGGAAGAATCTAGGCAGTGGTGAGCATTTTGCACAAGTAAATACCCTTGATGGAACTGTGGTCTAGCTGTTCAATCATTTCAGTTCGGGTTCTGCAAGATGGTTCTGGAGAAGTGCCTGTAATTTGAGGTGGCAATTTCTAGTTGCCACTCAGGATGTTTATCTGTCAGATGGTCCTGGAAGGTCAGAATTCTGTTCCTATAAGAGGACTGCTACTACTTAGGTGGGGCCGTATCAGCATAAAGTGATCTGCTCCAAGGCTGCACTGGAACCGGAGGTTGTAAAAGCTGGCAGTTGAATATCTCTGCAAATCTTGAACATACCTTAGTTACTCTTATTGTAGTGCATTCAGCTCTGAAGGGTTACCAGTTTTGGATGAACACTCCCTGAACAAACATGCCTATAGCAGAACTGAGCAAGAATCTGACCCAAAGTCCGAGGTCACAAAGGAGACAGATATGAAATGAAGGTGGAAATGCCAACCTTTATCCTGCTTTTAGTTGCCCACTGAGCATCTGCAGGCCCAAGTAGAGGCAATTGTTTCCAAGAAAAAGCACCTTCTCTAATCCCTGTTAGAGCATCTGGCATGGCTGCAGGGCTGCACTGGAATACCAGGAACAGATACCCAAGGGGCCCCTGGGCAGCCTTGGATTCCTGTCTTGAAATCATTCTTCCCAGAAGACCAAAGCATTCTGGGCTTTTTTTTTTTTTTTTTTTTTTTTGGCAAACTTTTTTTTTTTTTTATTGTAAACAAATGGGATACATGTTGTTTCTCTGTCTGTACATGGCGTAAAGGCATACCATTTGTGTAATCATAAATTTACATAGGGTAATGTTGTTTGATTCATTCTGCCATTTTTTTCCCTTCTCCCCCACCCCTCCCACCCCTCCCCTCCCTCTATACAGTCCTTCCTTCCTCCATTCCTTCCCCCCTCCCTAAACCCAACTCCAACCCCAACACTAACCCCTCCCACCCCTCATTATGTGTCCTCATCCACTTATTAGCGATATCATTCGTCCTTTGGTTTTTTGAGATTGGCTTATCTCACTTAGCATGATATTCTCCAGTTTCATCCATTTGCCTGCAAATGCCATAATTTTATCATTCTTTATGACTGAGTAATATTCCATTGTATATATATACCACATTTTCTTTATCCATTCATCAATTGAAGGACATCTAGGTTGGTTCCACAATCTGGCTATTGTGAACTGAGCAGCTATGAACATTGATGTGGCTGTATCTCTGTAATCATTCTGGGCTTTTGATAGGAGGGGCAGCCTGGATCGCTGAAAGGTCTTCCTGATTAGACCCAGCTTCCTTCTGTTACTGACTGCCTGAGTTCTCATGCTGTCACTCAGAAGAATCAGATAAAGGCACTCTGGCATCAAGATAAGCCTCTCCGCTCTTACGCTGAAGCACAAAGGAAGGCCAGGCAGGCTCAGGAAGGCACAAAAGTCTCAGGTTGACTCCTATGAAGGACAAAGGTGTGAAGCTCTCGTGGCCTCTACAGGGTACGCAGGGACCAGTTTTAGCTGCGTCTACATTCTTCTTCATCATGTTTCTTTTTGCAACACAAGTCTTATCTCCACCTGAAGTCTCCGCCTCTGGGCGTGATTTTTCCAATGCTAACCAAAGTAAAGGTAACTACAGGTTCATTAATGAGCATTTGATGCATGTGTTTGTCCCTCACCACCTGGAATTTGCCCCTTATCATTTGGAAGAGCCCCAATATTATTTTGAGAAATGGGGTAGACCCTATCTCAGTGGGTTTGATATTAATATTCTTATTTTTCTTTTCTCTGACTTCTTGGTGTCCTTCTAAGACCGGGTAGTCTTAGAAGGCTGAGCTGACTTCCCACCTTCTACATCTTGGCCTGTTATTTTGATTTTATAACCTGGGGAATTTGTCTACTTTTTAACTCCCAATTTTGTTATATATGCTAGTTCCATAAAACTGGGGCTAATCCTTACTAATCTCCTTATCAAATGGTCCCTTGCCCATACCTTGATTTTTTTTTTTCTCTCCTGAACACACTTTTCTATTCTCTACATGTCCAGGTTGATAATTCTCCCAATCTTTACATTTTGCTTCCATTTTCATTACAAGTTCCATTTTTGAATGACTTCTCTCTCCTCACAGTTTACTAGAAGCAGTTAAGAGAAGCCATGTAGCATCCTGAACTCTGCTTGGAGATTTAGTCTGCCAAATATCTTAGCTCACTGCTCTTAAGTTCTGCCTTCCATAAAGTCCTAGGACAAAGACATAATTCAGTCAAGTTCTTTGCAACTTTAAAACAAGGATGACCTTCCTTTCCATCTGAGATCTCAGAAGAATGGCTTTTACTGCCTATATTTACTGTCTACATTTTGTTCATGACCACTTAGTTAATACCTAAGAAGATTCATGCCCTTTCCAGAACTACCCTTTAATGCTTCATTCATGGTAATACAGATTTTTCCAAAATTCACTCCAGACCATTTTAGTCTTTACCTAAGAGCAGTTCCCAAGCTGCTGCCCTGAATTTTGAAATTTTTTTTTTGTAGAAATACCATCCTTCTCTGTTACCAATATCCATCTTTGTCCATTCTGTGCTACTGTAATGGAATACCACAGACTGGGTATTTACAAAGAACAAAACTTATTTCTCCCAGTTCTGGAGGCTGCCAGCATTTGATGGGGAAAGAGCCATCTCCTTGCATCCTCTCATGGTGAAAGTTGGAAGAGTAAGAGAACAAGCTAGCAGAATGTTGCCCTGGAACTCAAAATCCCTTCAAGGAGAAGACCCAGGGCCCAAAGGCCTGAGGATCAGGAGCTCTGATGTCTGAGGGCAGGAGACAATGAATGTCTCAGCTCAAGAACAGACAGTGGATTTATTCTTTCTCCATCTGTGTTTTGTGTGAGACCTACAGATTGGATGCTACCACAACACAATGGTGAGGGCCACCTTCCTTACAAAGTCTGTGGCTTCAATTGCTACTCTCTTCTGAAGCACCCTCATAAACACACCCAAAGTAACTCTGAACCAGCTATCTGGGCATCCCTTAGCTCAGACAAGTAGACACATACATTTTGCATCACAGGGAGTTATGAGAAGAAACAGGTAGAATGTACATAGAAGTTCTACTTCCCCTTCATTTTGCTTTGATTTTCATTCTGAATAGCTCTAGGGCTTTAGATTTGTGTTTTCTTTGCTTAAAGAAAGAAATCATTTATCAAATTTCTCTTTTAAAGTAGACATATTAACACACTTACAACCACCAAAGACAGGATACAAATATACCTAAGGAAAATCTATAACCATCTTTCTCTATGTTATTTTTTTCTTTTCATTCTTTACTTCTCAGGCTAACTAATACAAATACCAATAGCCTGGCAAGTATTTTTCCTACACCTTTCTTTATGTAACAAAGACATACACACAAAGGCACAAGGGGTTTTGACATTCAATTTTTTGTATATATCTTACTGTGTGCACTTTGTTCAAACATTTTTTAAAGCCAATAACACATTTAGGCATTCCTCCAAATGATTAGGGTGAACTTTTGATTTTTAGCATTTATATAATGGCCTGAGATGTAACAATATGGAAATTCAATGCTTCTCCTGCTTTTGGCATGTTTTTCTTCTATGTTCTTGTCTTTCTCTTTGAGAACCAAATCAGCTTCCTCTGAGTCAGACCATGACTGACAGTTTGAGGTCAAGAACATTTCTTAAGAGTCAGTAAGTTCTAGCTTTTCAATATCAATTGCTAAAGCAAATGTCAATTTTGAATATGGTGACTGGGCACAGTGGTGCACACATGTGATCCTAGGAACTTGAGAGATTGAGGAAAGAATATGATTTGTTCAAGGTCAACCTGGAAATGAGACCCTATTCAAAGAAAAGGGGTTGGGGATGTAGTATAGTGGTAGAGTATCCCTGGGTTAAATCCCCAGTACTGGGAAAAAAAAAAAAAAAAAAAGAATGTGGTAGAGAAGAAAATAAATAAGATTCCTACTCTCAAGAACCTGTATGCCTATACTACAGGGATATAGCCCCATCAATGTGTATAGCAGCTTAATTCCCAACAGCTAAGCTAGGGAACCAACGTAGGTACCCTTCAACAGATGAATAGATAAAGAAAATGTGGCATATATATGCAATGGAATATTACTCAGTCATAAAGAAGAATTACTTTACAGCATTTGCTGGTAAATGGAAGGATCTGGAGACTATCATGCTAAGTGAAATAAGCCAGTCCCCAAAAGTCAAAGGTCCAATGTTTTCACTGATATGTGGAAGATAAACCACATAAGGGAGGAGAGGGCAAAAACAGATATTTAGTAGATTAGAAAAAAAAAGGGAATAAAAGGAAGGGAGGAGGGATACAAAAAGGAAAGACTGTGGAATGCATCTGAAATAACTTTCCTATGTACATATAAGAATACACCACAGTGAATCCTACCATCATGTACATCCACAAGAATGGGGTCCTAATTAGAATAAGATATATTCCATGCTTGTGTAATTATATCAGAATGGATTCTACTATCATGTATAACTAAAAAGAACCAATAAAATAAAATTTAAAAAACACTCTTCCCGGGGTTGGACCTCGTGGCAGAGCACTTGCCTAGCACATGAGGTTCTGGGTTCTATCCTTAGCACCACATAAAAATAAACAAAATAAAGGCATGCTGTCCATCTACGACTACAAACAAACAAACAAACAAAAAAACACTCTTCCCCCTGATGGGCAGAATCAGCCTTTGGGACAGGAGTCCCCCGTGCTATACCTTTGCTAGCAAAGCAATAATGTTTGCTTTTTCTCAAAAAAAAAAAAAAGACTACGCTTAAATCACACAAACAAGAAGAAAAAAAAAGCACAAGATAAAAGAATTCAGCATTTATCCAAAGTGCAAATCAAGCCACTGAGTATGACAGTGTGAATTTGAATTGTCCCCCAAAAGCTCATGCACTGCAGGTGTGATCCCCAAGGCAGTAGTGTCAGGTGGGGTCTTGAGAGGTGACTGATGCTATAAAGGAAGTACAGTGTTATGTCTGCTAAGCTGCCTATGAAGTAGATCTCACTGCCATATCCTCAGTTGAATCCATAGCTGTAGGAGGTGGCGTCTAGCTGGAGAAGCAGGTCGCTGGGGGTGTGAAGGGTATATTTTGTCCGCAGGGTCTGGGCATGCAGTACAGAATTCCCCGTTGACTCACATTCACATTGTGTTTGAGTACCTTATAACTCTTCCTACAAAAAAAGATGCTGAAAATTGATAGATGACATTAAAAAAAGGCATTGCTCAATTTCTCTTTTGCCACTGACTTTTCTGTCAGGCAAGAATGATTAGAATGACTGGAGAGAACAGATACTCATAAATACTCATCTACCAATTTTAGATCTATATTATTGATATCTAACATATCAGTTAATATTGATCTGAGAGAAGTGAAACACTAACTGGTTGAGGACTCATAAAATATTTTTGTGTTTAGATCTCTGATAACATACTCGGTGGATATTGGTAGAACTCTGACATGAAATATATAAGTATGGATGCCTCTGAAGTATCTGTGAGGAATGCTAGGAAGAGGATGCTTGTGCTAGTCAGTTTTTCATTACTGTGAGAAATTGCCTGAGATAAACAACTTAAAAGGAGATAAAAATTTTGTTTCACTTACACTTTCAGAAATTTCAGTCCACAGTTGCTTGACCCTGTGGTGAGGTACCACATCATAGTAGGGAGCAGTTGGTGGAGCTAAGCTGTTTACCTCACGGGGACCAGGAAGCAAAATTTTAAAAAGATGGAAGAAGGGGATGAGTCCCAACATCCTCTTCAAGGGCATGACCCCAGCAACCTAACTTTCATTCCCTAAACTTCACCTCCTGAAATTTCCACCATCTCCCAATAGTGCCTCAGGTTGGTGACCAAGGCCTCAACTCATGGCCTTTGATGGACATGTAAGGTCCAAAGTGTAACAATGCTCATTTATCCATTCACTTAGTCAATCAACACATCTATTAAACATCTATTACTTGCCAGATACCAATGATAAACGGGTGAAAAAGACAAGAACTCTGTTCTCAAAGAAATGACATTCTAATGATGCTTTAAGACAATAAACAAGAAAATAAGATAATTTGAGAGTTCCAAGCTAAAGGAAGAAAAATGCTATAAAGGAGATACAGTGTTATGTGCTGCTAAGCTGCCTATGAAGTAGATCTCACTGCCATATCCTTAGTTGAAGCCTGGAAAACTAGAATATGTCCAACTGGAATATGTCTCAATGATAAAGTCTGGGAACCTTGACATTCATAAACTATAAAAGAAATGATGATATATAGGATCAAAGATTCATAGGCAATATGACCCTGATCTTTGAATCCTTCAGTGATCGTCATGTGGAAAAGAGATTATTGAACATGTATTTGTGTGCATTCAGAATAGATCAACGGGTCTAGCAATAAAGAAAATATTTGGTCCATATATGAGAATTGGTGCTGTCAGGAAATGAGCTTTCCTTGGGGTATAGCGAATCGTCTATCCCTGGATGACAGGAAATTCACAGGACAGGACCACTCATTGGGAATGTTGTGACAAACGTGTTGGTAACCAGTAAAACCAAGAGCTTATCTACACTTTACTGCACTTCCCAAGTAAAGGAGAAAGAAGTCTGGCTCAAGAACTTGGGGCACTGGAGTATCAAGGGCACCTTGAAATGGACTTTGAAGAGCTGGAGATCATGAATTGTTCTGTGTAAGAAGGGGAAAATAATTTGTTTGGGGTTCTGATTGGGACAAGACCTAGAAGAAAGGAAAGGGGAAGAAATAAATTTAAGGAGAAGAAAGATGAGAAGAAATGGCATTTCCTGAATCTGAGTTGAAGAACTGGCCTGTGGGCTGGTTAAAGAAGAGTCAAGTACAGACAGAGCTGACTTCTAGGAGTGGTGTGTGCTTGCAGATGTGTGTGTGTGTGTGCATAAACAAGTGGTTGTGTAGATACGTGCATGCGGATATGTGCCTAAAATATGACACAGCACTGAGTTCCACATGTCAGTTGACATAGTCAGCTTGAAGTAGCTATGTTTCATTGAACAAATATGAATGAGGTACCTAGAAGGTTCTAGAAGGCCCAGGTCTGCAGGTTTTTAGAGCTCCTAATTCATGATATAATCAATTGTAACATACTTTATCAACTCAGAGATGATAGTAAATGCAAGATGTATCATTATTTTATGTCATATTGAAAGAAATGCTGCCAATTAAACTATAGGTTTAATCATAAGATGGATCCCACTTTTAGACATTAAAATGTGAAAAAATAACATATGAAAAAGTGTTCATCATCTCTAGGAATTAGGGAAATGCATATCAAAACTACTCTAAGATTTTATCTCACTCCAGTCAGAATGGCAATTATCAAGAATACAAGCAATAATAAGTGTTGGTGAGGATGTGGGGGGGAAAGTTCACTCATACATTGTTGGTGGGAATGCAAATTGGTGCAACCACTCTGGAAAGCAGTATGGAGATTCCTCAGAGAACCTGGAATGGAATCACCATTTGACCCAGCTATCCTCTCCTTGGTATATACCCAAAGGACTTAAAATCAGTATACTACAGAGATGCAGCCACATGAATGTTTATAGCAGCACAACTCACAATAGCTAAACTATGGAACCAACCTGGATGCCCTTCAACAGATGAACGGACAAGAAAATGTGGTACACATACACAATGGACTATTAGCCTTAAAGAAGAATGAAATCATGGCATTTGCAGGTAAATGAATGAAACTAGAGAAGATCATGCAGAGTGAAATAAGTCAATCCTCAAAAACCAAAGTCTGAATGTTTTCTCTGATAAGTGGATGCTGATCCATAATGAGGAAGGGGTAAGGAAGAAAGAAGGAACTTTGAATTGTGCAGAGGGAAGTGAGGGGAGGGGTGGGGCGGTGGGATGGGAAGGACAGTAGACTTAGACATTATTACCCTATACACATGTATGATTACCCTACTGGTGTGACTCAGCACCATGTACATCTATGTACAGGAATGAGGAATTATGCTCCATTTGTTTACAGTGTGTCACTATACATTCTACTGTTATGTATAACCAAATAGATCAAATAAAAGTAATAATTAAAAAATGTGAAAAAAATGTGCACCTTAGAATCTATAAAATATACCCTAGATATACCATACTATTACTTTCATGCCATGCTTGGGTAATACACATTAGGTATACCTGTCACTTTTTGAGATTAATAGTGATAAATAGGGAGTTTTTTCAGAGAATATTGATATCTGGATAGAATCAAAAACAAAGTGGAATAAAAAGAATACAGATAAAATAACTGGAAGGACGAGAGGGAAACTGGAAGAAGAGAGGGCTCATTTTGAGAATATATACCCACAGGTAATACAGCAGAAAATCTCAGAAATCTTCCCAAGGGTCTAAATATCCTATAATCTACATAATATGGGTTTAAGCCAAGAATCAAAATAGCCCCAGGATATATTGAGAAAAAGTATTCCAAAGGAATAAAATGTGGAATCTGGCTCTTCAGCATATTTAAAAGGATAAATATTCATAAATAAACTAAGTAGTAAAATGTTTCAAAATCTTTATTCTGGGGAAGACCAAATTTGCAGAATTGAACTTCAGGGTTAAATATGTAACTTTGTTCAAGTAGCATCTTACCCAGAGACCCAGTGTGCATGACCGGGTAAAGTGAGCTGCTCTGGTTTGAGGAGAGTAGATCATAAGGAAAGTGGCTTGAAGATCTACCCACCTCTACCTTCTCACTGTCCCTGAATAAGCCCCAAGACCTCTCCAGAACATGGTTAAATTCTGCAAATCAAACTCTGGAAAGATGATATATAATGGGGGTGGGGAGGTGGGGTGAGAGAAGAATGGAGGAACTTTAGATCACGTAGAGGAAAATGAGAGGGAGTGGGGTATGAAAAATGGTGGACTGAGACAGACATCATTACCCTACGTACATGTATGATTACACGAATGGTGTGAATCTACATTGTGCACAGCCACAGAAACGAAAAGTTGTACCCCATTTGTGTACAATGAATCAAAATGCAGTCTGTAAAAATTTTTTAAAAATTAATTTAAAAAAAAGGGTCATGTCTAACGTTTCTTGCAACGATACCATGAGGCTGCTTCCAATGGATTCTCAAGAGCCAGTTCTACGGTGAAATGAGTCTGACCAAATCTTCCTATGCACATGTATGACTATACCACCTTGTATGTATTCATGTATGACTCTCACCTTTATGTGTATTCACAAGGCATTGATATAAAAAACAAAAACAAAAAAACTATAGGGCTGGGGTTGTGGCTCAGTGGTAGAGCGTTTGCCTAGCATGTGTGAGGCACTGGGTTCGATTCTCAGTACCACATAGAAATAAATGAACAGAATAAAGGTCTATTAACATCTAAAATTTTTTTTAAAAAACTATAAATAAATAATAGAAAGAACAGTAGAGGAAAGGAAAAGGGAGGAGGGGAGAGAAAGGGGAAGTACTGGGGACTGAATTGGAGTGAATTATATTCCATGCCTGTATAATTATGTCAAGATGAATTCTAATATTATATAGAACTTAATTAAACTAATGAAAAATGAAAAAGGAATAGCAGGTCATTGAAAATGTGGACTTTCTATATACTGAGTGAAAGTAAAACATTAAGAATGACAAGAATTGTAAAGTTGACTGCTCGAATGGACAGGTTTTCCTGACTAATGATTTAAATTGCCAGTGCACAAATCTCTTTTTATAAATCCAAATTGTTGAGCAAACCAAAGAAAGAAACATTATACCAGACCTTGTAAACAGATATTAAAAGGCCCTCTTGTTAAATTATTCAACAGTTAAAAAATAAAATAAAACAAAATAAAATAAGCCAGGCTTGGTGGCACACACCTATATTACTAGTGGCTTGGGAGGCTGAGGCAGGAGGATTGCAAGTTCAAAGCCAGCCTCAGCAACTTAGTGAGACTGTAAGCAACCTAACGAGATCCTGTCTTAAAATAAAAAAAAATTAAAAAGGGCTGGGGATGTTGCTCAGAGGTTAAGTGTCCCTGGGTTCAAAAAAAAAAAAAAAAAAAGCCAATTCCACTCATATCTTCCCAACTTCATGTTCAGGGAGACCAAGTTAAGATTTTAAAATCGACCACCAAGGGTCTATTTACACCAGATAAACATGCAAACACTATTGTCAGGCTCCCTTTTTCTCCCCCAGATGACAGGTTGTCTGGTGTACCCATGTGAAGCTATGATTCTAACACAGGAAGTCTTGAGATAACAGAGCAGAGCCAAATTGGAAGGGGTCTGTCTTCTGGAGGAATCCCATTCCATTTCTCTTCTTCCAGAATGCCTTCCTTGTTCTGATTTTAGACTGCTAAAATGTGAAGCTTTTTTGTTTTGTTTTGTTTTTTTCATTTGCTTTTGCAGCCAGGTTTTCTTCTTAGTTTCAACCTCTGTTGCATCTGCAGGAGAGGTTCTCAAACACTGGGCTGGAGACTCTTCGGAGGATTTGGAGTTACAGCAAGAGATACCAAATAAACTCATGGTTTATTTTAAACTATATCAAAGTATTTTCTGAATGAAGGAAAATTGAAAAGTATAAACAAGATTCAAGTGTGTACAAGGAAAGAAATCCTTAATATATCCTATAATTAACATATTCTTAATATATTCTATAAAATTTCTTCCTCTCCCATCTATATAAATGAGAGAATGAGAGGGAAATTCTTATATTCCAAACAGGTCTGAACTATTGACTTGGGTCTATACCTAAACTATTTTCAGCTCTGTATGATTTAGGGTACCATTTGGATTTTCTCATAGACTAAACATTTTATGGAAGACTGTAAAACTTGGTTATCTTTTTATTTCTGAAGACCCACCTACAGCACTGGGCATATTCTAAGTAGTTTCATACTTGGTCATTAGTGAGAGGGAAGGATACCCATCACTTCCGTTTGGATTTAGACAGACTTCCTGAGTCAAATGAATGAAGAAACAGAAGTCTGAAAAATAGAAGTGATTTGACTTAGAAAAGTGTTCAACACAGAGCAGAGACTCAATAAATACATAAAAGATGAAACTGAAGGTCCCAGGTCACACAGCAAGTAGCAGTGATGGGATGCCTTTGAAATAGTAGTAATGTTTCTTTCCTCCTTCCTTCCTCCCTCCCTCCATCCCTCCCTCCTTCCACCGTGATCAACATGGCCTCAGACCAATTTCTCTACAAATGTCAATTAGTTCATTAGGTTGACAATGAGGAAGTCTCTTCCCTTCTCTTTGGCATAGTTAAGACCATCTGTAAAATGGGATATAATGTCCTAGAAGCAGCAGGCTGTATTGACAGATTTTCTGTAATTCAGCTCAGGGCTCTAACACTGCCCTTAAGAGAAGATGATGCAATGTGGGAAGTTCAAAGGCAAGACAACTTCCTTTTCTTTTCCTGCATATCTCAGAGCCATCCTGTTCCAGGTATTTATCCCCTACTCCTGTCCAAGGCACTCTCGGAAGGTATTTATGTGGTTATAAACTGACCACAGAATGGTGCAACTTAAAGTCAGGATGCTTTTATGTGAGGCTGCAAATAAAAGATAGAAATCAAAGTTTATGTCTTTCTTGGCTCCTTGCAGCTGGGATAAGTTTCTCAGCTCCAATCTCACACAAGGTCTCTGTGGCCATGCATCAATCCATCAAGATGGAAAAATTAAGTCCCCTTGAATCACTGCAGCTTTCTGGTATGGCTCAGCTGGGTGGCACAGCATTAAAACCATGCTCACTGCTTACACAGTATTGCAGACAGTCAGCAACCCAGCCTGTCTCCATTTGTAATCTCCATACCTATTCACCTACAATCATACAGAAAATACCTTTTTCTTTCTTTCTTCTTTTTTATTTTATTTTTTTGGCACTGGGGATTGAACTCAGGGGCACTCAACCACTGAGCCACATTCTCAGCCCTATTTTGTATTTTATTTAGAGACAGGGTCTCACTGAGTTGCTTAGCGCCTCACCATTGCTGAGGCTGGCTTTGAACTCGCCATCCTCCTGCCTCAGCCTCCTGAACCTCTGGGATTACAGGTGTGCACCACCACGCCCAGCTGAAAATACCTTTTTCTTTCTCTTCCCTTTTTAACCTAAGAGTAAAATCTATGGATCTCGTTTGTCTTAAAACTTACTACTTCATGGGGTCTTTCAAGAAATGATAAAACCCAATGAAGACAAGTAAGGTCCGTTTAGAAGGTGCCATTTTCTTCTCATGCCACACTGTGGGAGTTTTGGCCAATTGGGAATCCAGGAGGCCTGTCAAATTTATTTAATTAAAGTGAAAGGAAAGAAAATCTCCTTTAATGTTCCTAATCAACAGGAGTCTAATGAGTCATGTTGGATCCTGGAGTTGAGACACAGTAGGGCATTTTTGGAGCTAATTTGCTTCATTAATATTCAAAGGATGTAGATTACCAGCAGTTTCTAGGAGACTTCAGAGCCAAAAACGTCAGAGAGAAAGTTTTATTTTGCATGTGATGTTAAACAGATGTTCCACATCGAACCAACTGTAGCATTTAATATAAAATGTTGTCAGTTAGAATAATTACCTTATTTCTTGCCTCAATTCCACTTTGAAAATGGACCCATTACTTTTGCCCCTAAGGTTACACCTCTTCTCTAATTTTTAGACTTGACATTGATACTACCGAGGTCACCATGGCTGGCTCTGGATTCATTGAAATAATTTGGGCTTTGCAGCACATCAACTTGGGTTCAAATGCAGGGCTATTATCTTCTAGAAGATATTTTTTAAGTGTCAATTCAGTTAGCTTGTATTATTATTAGTACTTAACAAACATTTATTGAGTCTCTCTTATTATTCTGGGCACTAAAGAAATGGAAGCATCCTGGTGATATGAACCTCAGTTTTCTTGCCTGTAAACTGGAGTCATAAGTTCTTCACAGGGTTGGGGTGTTAACAAAATGAGAGAGGATACAGGAGATGAAAGGGACACAACTGACCTTCAATAAATGATAGTTTTTATCTCTTCCAGTGCAGGGTGATCTGTATAGCTACAACCACCCTCAGGCATGGAATTGCAAGACTGAAATGTGGAGATTGCAGTTAAATAGAAACCAAGAGAATGTGATCTAACACACAACTTGCAAGTCAAGGTCTATCAATCCACATTAAATCTTTAAGCAACTAAACATTAGCACTGTCTTAAATATAGTGTGCAAATATTTTATGAATATGAGTCAATAGAGTGAACTATGTATTTACCCAATAACAACAATCTCTAGACAATTCAAGTGCATTTATTCCTTTCCTATTACATCCCATTCTGTATGCATGTGCACAAATACACACAGACATACACAAATAATCTTTTGCATCTAAACACAGTTCTAGACACCAGAAATAATGAGCAAATAAGAACAAATCCCTACCATCATGAACCTATATTCTATGTGAAAGACGGACAATGAGCAAAAGACAAATTAAATGACATACAGTGAATGATATGGGAAGAAAACAGAAACCTTCACTTATCCCAAATGCTCTTATTCTATCTTTCTTTTGGTGTTGCTGGGGATAGAACCCAGGGCCTTGCACATGCTAAGGATGTGCTCTATCACTGAGTTATACCCACAGACTCCTGTAGTAATTTGAATAAACTAGAAGATGATGAAAAAAAAGTAATGAAAACTGAAATAATCTGATAGACAACAGAGATATGCATCCCAATTTTTGATGAGATGGTAATGAAAGGTTTCTCTGAGACGGTGCTGAGTACAGAAATGAACCAAGTTCAAGAGCTAGCCTTAAACTGAGGGTAAGAACGTGCCAGAAAAAAAATAAAAGGAAATAGCAAGTTCTGGGATCCTAAAGTTGGAGCAAGATTGACTCTTTGAGACAGAACAAGATAGTGCAGCCAACGGCAAGGAAGAGGAGGAGAGAAGGTGGAGGTGGTGGGAGATGAGGGCCAATTTCAGTAGCCATGGTAAATATTTCAGACTTTATTCAAAATTTAATGAAGGGGTCAGCTATCATCCAACAGCAGTGCTAGTAATTGTTCCTCTCCAAGTTCATGTTTGTTATTCCTTGAATTAAGAGATGGAAGTATATTAGTCAGTGTTCTCTAAAGGAACAGACCCAACAGGATATGCATAAATGTGGAGTTATAAGAAGGGACTTATAAGATTGGCTTACACAACCAGAGACTGGATGGTCCCATAATGGCCCAGGCTAGAGAGTTGGAGAAAGCAGTAGCTACTCAGTCCAAGAAGTTCAAGTCCCAGAACAAGAAGGACCAATGATGCAGCCCAAGTCCAAAGCTGAAGATATGGAAGATTCCTGGGGAGGCACTGGTGAGAGTCCACATTGGAAAACTGAAGAGGCTGGAGTCATCCAGAGGCAATGGCAGCACTGGCCCAAGTATTGAGCTAGCATGGCCTCCGGCTTCCTTCTTCTTCCACCTTTTGTTCCATCTGGGCCCGCAGCCTATTGGATGGTGCTGCCCACATTCAGGGTGGTTAACAACCAAGGTTTGCTCTCCTACATGCCAGTAACTTATGGAAACACACTCACAGATGCACCCAGAAATATGTTAATCCGACATGTTTCCCAGACATCTCTCAATCCAATCAAGTCAGTAATCCACATTGGCCACCACAGAGGTATCTCTAATCCCCTTGAATCTGGACTGGTTATGTGAAAACTTGAACCAACAGAATATGCTAAAGTAACATTCTGGGACTTCAGATTCAGTCCTCAAGAGGAATGGCAGACTTTGCTTCCTTCCTCTTGGAGCATGGGGGAAACTCTCTCTCTCAGAACCCAGGAGCCATGTCTCACTGTGAAGTCACATAAAGAATCCAGCGGGCCTGGTCAAGGGTTTCTCAGTGATTTTGGTTGATAGCAACATCAACTGCCAGCCATGGAAAGGTTCCATGTTGAACATTTCAGACCTTGTGAAGCCCCAGATGACCACAGTCACAGTCACACCACCCAGACAATGCAAAGAATAATGGAAGACAGTAACATGGTGTTGTATTGACTTATGAAGTCATGAGGGTTGTCTGTTACCCAACAACAGATAACAAAACAGATAAGAAGCCATTAGATATGATCTCTACTGCAGTATTCAACTAATTTTCATACTATGCCTAAGAGGCAGGCTTAATTATGAGCTGTATTTTATAGTTAAGGAAACAAAAGTTAAATAGGACTTGCCAAAAATCACACAGCAGGTAAGAGATAGGACTTGACCTCAGATGTGTTCATGTGGTAGAGTTCTCCTCTCATGAATATAGCTAAGCATTGATCCACCCAAACAGACCCACCTAAATTTCATGGACACCATGGCTAATTCCAGATACTCCATTAATCACACTGTGAGGTACCTGGGTCATGCCTGTTAAAGCATCTAAAAGTTAAATTTAAAGTCAGAATTCTTCTACCATCTGCATCAGACTATTTAATAACCAGACTAAAAACACTCTAGGGATGTGAATGTATGAGATAATGGAAGACTTACTGTCTACCAGAATGCTTTGAGGCTGTGAAAAGAAAAAGGATGAAAAAAATTCATGAATTAGCCTCTGCTTATTTTGAAATTCAAACGACTCAATATTAGTCATCTAGGTTTGGGACTTCCATCATGATCAGAGACATTCTTATTTGAAAATGTGTGAAGTTATTCCCCAAGAGAGATGCAATACTTGTGAAAATCAAAAGGTATGAAAAGTAACTATATTTAGATTGTTAAGTTAAGAAATCAACATTCAATTTGCTTGCTAAGTGGGGAAGCTGACGGCATTTTTCCTTGTCTGGTGCACAGGAAAAACACACAGAAATACAAATGCATTTTCTACCATGTCAACTCAGCTCAGGGGTTTTTAAGTTGCTCCTTCCTCCCAGTAAAGCATGGGGAAATTTATGTCAGGTGGCAAATTGCCAAGCACATGGTAAACCTCAATAAATGTTCATTTGTTGAAAGTTGGTTTCTTGATCTATACATTGAAGATGTTGCCCAAGAAGGTAAACACATACCTTTCCTACCTTCCCCTACGGCAAACATATTTCACCATGATATTTTCCCACTGATCCAGATGGCACGATATACCCTTTGCAAAATTGTGTCCTGGGAGTTTCTACTGGTCACTTAACAATTGGCCCTGGAGAAGAAACCATTTATCCTCTGGTAGACAAGTACATACTGTCCTTCAAGCTCTGACATTTACAACCCCCATGGTCTGAAATCCATGGAAATGTTTAGAATCATCCAGATTCCTCTTAAAGTATTATCACTATAGCAAAAGAAAAATGACTTTACCATCAACATCTGCACCAAGCGACCCACCATGGACTGAGCTTGGTGATTAATAACTTCAGGATCAATTATTGCAATGTTCTTCACTGCATTGTTTATAGAAAGTTCATATATTTAGGTGGTAGAAAGCACTTAAGCTCTTTTGAATGACAAGGTGAGCAGAAGCATCTCTTCATTAAAACTGTCTCTATAATTTATTAGTCATAACAAGTCATATTTTTATCTAGACTTCTGAGTCATCCTGAGCAGGTAAAAACTGGTGCCAGGAGAGATGGAGGAGGGGGGAAATACTAGTAAATAACAGCATATTTGTGTAAAGCACTATGTGGCTTCTAGACCAGAGAATGAGTGTGTCTTTCTCAGGGAGCACACTGTAGTTGGGGAGATGCAGCAGAGTCCCAACAAGATAAACACGAACATGAGGAATGACTGTGCTAAATGTCAGAGTTGGAGCAGAAGATGTTTTAAAGATTCAGACAATGGGGACTTGAACTAGATCTTTAAGACATTTCTTCTGCAACACGTAGGTATCAGACACTTACGGAGAAGTCAGACATAAGGCACAAAGGGACTAGCATAACTAAGATAGGGTAGCTGCTTATGATGAACTATGGAACACTGTTGGCCTGCGGTGAGAGGCCTTGGAGGTGAGAAGGGGTGATTCTCTTTCCATCCCCTCTTCCCAAGATATACCACCCATAGTTCAATTATATCTCCAAGCCATAAGTTCCCATTTGTGACTTAAATGCTACTCCAACACACTTTTACACATTCCTCCTACAACCACTGGATGCCTCCCTTGCAATATCCCATTGTGCCTTAAAAGTTGACTTGTACAGAGCTCCTCTCCTCAATCCCCTCTTGATTTCTATTTTTCTGATAATGGGAGCCTCTTTGCATCAGACTTGAAACCTCAACTGGCACCTTCTACCTCCTCCTTCTCTTGATAACTCTGCTGATTCTCCCCCAGGGGATAAGTTTCCATCCATGGCTGTCCACATTCCATCTCCAGTGAGAGGCTCTGATGGCAACAGAGATCTAGACCTCCTTCATCCCCTTTGAGTGCTTTTATTTTTTTTCCTTATCAACCTCCAACCTGGATCTACTCTGATTCCTTCTATCATATTAACCTCCTCAGGCAACAGCTAGGGACTGGCCATCTTTCATGTGGGTACCCATGATACTAAGAAAGTACTTACGATGTATCTATCCCTGAATTCTGAGATCATCACCCCACCCACATATGTGACTAGGGAATCCTCCATGCCTGGATAAGAGGCTGGTCTTCAGCTCATAGGTATCGGGAACCTCTGAAGAAGAATACTTCTGGTCACCATGTCCTGAGCTGCTTTCCTCTACCATGCCCTTCCACCATGATGTTCTGCCTGACCTCAGGCCCAGAGCAATGGAGTTGGCCAAACATGGGCTGAATCTCTGCAATCTGTAGGCAACATCTGCAAGGCTACAGATTAAGAAGATTGTTTAGACACCGAAAAGTAGAATGATCTAGGAAGAAGAAATCAACTAAATAGAAAGAGCCTCAAGTTTCTGAAGAAGTGTAAAGCCTTATATGAATGAAAAGCTGGTCAGGACAATGTGACGTACAGACATTAAAAAGAAAATTTAGAAGAAAAGATAAATCAGTCTATCATCTAGGGTACCGACATATTTCTAAAGGATCACTTGAAGATACGAAGATGCTATTATAGTATTCTATGGTTGTCTGTGACAATAAGGCAGTGGGTACAGAGTTAATATAAACCATCTTGAATCTTTTCTGGGATAAATAGTAAAAATGAACTAAGAAATGAAGTAATCCTTTGTTATGCCAGAGTCTGTCTTTATATCTGTGTCTGTCTGTCTGTCTGTCTCTCTTTCTCTCTCTCACACACACATACACACACACAGAAACACTCTTAAGGCCAAAGGAAGTACATTTGAAAGGTGACTTATTTTAACCTTGTTTTCCCAACTGTAATCATCCATTAACAGAGACACATGGAAATATGGAAAGGGTTAGGAAAAACAAAAACAAAAACAAACAGAAGAGAGGAGAACGATGATCTATGGATGTGTCTCAGAGTGCATTACCAAACACAGGATAAGTTGAAAGTTGTACCATCTTTGTATTCACAGGACACATACACTGCTAAAACCTCTCACTGATTCATCACTCTGACCAGAACACTTGACCCAATTCAATAGGGGACTGGACACAAAGTAAAAAATGATGTTATGGTTTGGATATGAGGATCCCCAAGGGCTCATCTGTGAGACAATGCAAGGACAATCAGACCTAATCAGTGGACTGATGCACTTGTAGAGATTACCTGGGCAGTAACTGTAGGCAGGTAGGGTGTGGCTGGAGGAGGTGGGTCACTGGGATATGCCATGGTGCTTGTATTTTGTTACTGGTGAACACAGCTCTACTTCTTAGTTGTCATATCCTGAGTTGCTTTCCTCCACCTTTCCCTTTCACCATGATGTTCTGCCTCATCTCAGGCCCAGAGCAATGAAGTAGATTGACCATGGACTAAACCTCTGAAAGTATGAGCCCCAAAAAAACTTTTCCACCTCGGCTTGTTCTTGTCAGGTCTTTTGGTCAGTAACAAAAAAGGTAACTAAAACAAGTGACAAAGACACCTTCCAAGGTCCTGATGGGAGTGAGGACAGGACAGGAATGGCAACCCTCTTGGAAATGTACTTTCTTTTGCCGCAAAACAAAAAATTTTAGGTGGTTATCAAGCTTCAAACAGGCAACAATCCTTGCAACTCCTTTCCAAACCATTGGACTTGAAACATTCAGCAAACACTTTTTGTTTTCTAGGTATTAATAACTATTATGCAGTAAGTTGGTCCAATGGCAAACCACACGATCTTGATCCCTCTCCTTATGAGTGCATGTCTAGCCAAGAGACTCAGTAATTCATCAACGATGATGGTGAACAACAAGGGTGGTGAAGGTTGAGTATAGGCTTCATAGGGTAGCAAGCAGAGTCAAAGGAGAGTATCTGACACTAGTCTAATACATCCAAAAAAGACCTTCAAGAGGAAGTAGCATTTAGGCTGAAACCAGAGGGTGAACAGGAGGTAGTGTGTTAAGTAGTAAGGAATCATCCAGCAGAGAAAATGTGTGCAAGTCAAGGTGATTTGAAGAACCCAATAAAGCTCAGTGAGGCCAGAATATTGAGAAAGGGGTGGAGAGTAACGGGAGGTAGGACCATCAAGAGGAGCCTTGTGGTGTATGGCATTCATTCTAAAGGGATTAGGAAACCTTTGAAATGTTTAAAGCACAGAATTGACAAATGAAATTTATCATTAGTAGAGTTATCTGGATTCTGGGAGAAGACTGAACTAAAGGAGGGATCACTGGAGGCCAAGAGGTAGAGATGCCACCAACTCTTTGTTCCGCCATCTTGAAATGCTTCCTTTATCATCTCATTGGCTATGTAGCTTGAGATCAGTAACTCAACTGACATCTCACTGGCTCTGAGGTGGTTTCTGAACTAATAATCACTAGTCATTTTGGATGATGTTATGGGAAAGCCAGTCTAACCGGGGGAATGCTTTCATTCAATCACTAATTCATATGTGCATGAGGAGGTAAAAAAGATAAAATTATCTTCTCTATTCCATTTTCTTTCTCAAGAGACAAATGAACCCACAATTCCAGGATTGAGGTAATGGCTAAAACAGAAAAGTGTGTTCAAGTCCTAGGATAAGAATGAGTAGAGAAAGTTAATCTTATTGTGGGATGTCTGAAAATCCTTTCAAGAAAAGTGACACCTGAGTAATTAATATAAATAGCATTAATATTTTGACTAATAACCATATTATGAATCATAAAGGCAATAATTCATGGAGTACAGCTAAGATCCAAGTGTTTTTTTCTTTTCTTGTATCATCTTACTAATCACCAATGGAACCCTGCAAAGTTGATATTTTCGAGTTCTTTTGCAGATGCAAGAACCAAAGGCATGCAACACTGAAAGACAAGCTACGTAACTCAGTGGGTATCACCCAGTCCTAAATCTGATCTGCCTGCAGTGCACTCTGCTGCTAGGATTTAACCAGGGAGTTGGAAAAAGGAGAGGTGTTGTAGGTAGATGAAAGAGCGCTAGCCAAAGCCAAGTGCAGGAGGGAACATGGAACATTTGGGAAATGGAAGTGGTTATTCTATATGCAGAGAAGGTGCCGGTAGGAATGTGGTGTGAGAGGACACTGGGGAAGGAGTGGAGGGCCAGACCCTGACCTGCCAAAGGGCTGGGACTTCACTCTGGAAGCATCAGGGATTCACTAAGATCTACTGAACAGAGGATGATGGTTCCTCCATCCAGCCTCATTAAACTGCAGGCAGAGGCTGGTGTGAGGACTCAGTGGGAGGCCAGCTGTGGTGGAGGCTGCCCTGGACCTTAACAGTAGCAATAAGGAAGGCAGCTGAAAGAAGGGCAGGTGGGTAGAGAAGTGACAAAGCAGCACAGAGGGCAATTCCTCTTTTCCAAGGCTGAAACAAAAGTGAAAGCTTTAAATGCAACTCTTAGAAAGGAAAGCTTCCATTTCAAAGATCAAGGCAAAATCCCTGAGCACATATTTTGAAAATGATCCATTATGTAGCTGTGCATATCCATGAGAGACTCACACACACAAGTGTGCGCATGTGCCTTTGCTGTTTGGCTGTGTGTGTAGCTTGCATCCATATTCTATATCTAGATCAATTATCACATAATAGGAAATACTCTGTCCAAATACACGAATAAATTCAAAATAGCCTTTCTTACTCTACGCAAAACCCTGGCAATGACCCGAGCATCCAGCCTATCTCAAAGGCAGATTATTCAACTTGACGATTTACTACAAATGAAATTCATTTTCACATTAAGATACCTATAAATTCCACTTACAACGCCACCTTCACAGATGAGGGTCAAAAGCAATGATTCTGAATAATTTCAACCCCTTGGAAAACCAATCCTGCTAGAAATTCAAGGAAGCTTTCTCACTGTTGCCACTGAGAAAGAAACTAAGATTTGGGAGGAGACACATGGAAAAACTACTTTGAGACAAAGTATATTAGCTAGCTGGGTAAGGTGGCCCATGCCTATAAACCCCAGCATCTCAGAAGGCTGAGGCAGGAGAATGGCAAGTTCAAGGCCAGACTCTACAACTTAGCAAGACCTGTCTTAAAATCAAAATTAAGTTTAGAGAAGGAATGAGGATGTAGCTCAGTGGTTAAGTACTCTTGGGGCCAATCCCTAGTACAGGAGAGAAGGGGGAGGTAGGGAGATGGGGGAGGGGGAAAGAAAGGGAGAGAGAGAGAGAGAGGGAGGGAGGGAGGGAGGGAGGAGAGAAGAGAAGAGGGAGAGGGGTGTATACATTGTCCCTGTGCCTTTTGGTGTCTCTTAACTGATCCTGATTTTTCATTGTCCATTTTATCATACTCTGGTTGCCAAACACCTGAAACCTCTGTGGAAGGAGGTAGAGGTTTAAAAAAAAAATCAACAACAACAACTACAAAAAAAATCAAAGCATGGATAATGGCTAGAAAGGGTGAGAGAAGTGATGCTTGGAGTGAAGGGTGTTGGCACTTGCTTGTAGCTCTCCCTCAAGGAAACACTCTTGTGTGTGCTTTCTCCACTGCACCCAAAACCCCTGCAGGGCAAGGGCCGCTAACTATGCTGTGCCCATTCCCAGCACCTGCCAGACCTTCTAGATCTGGACCCTGAGACCTGGGCAAGCTGTTTCTCATGGCAACCAGGGGACAGAAGATAACTGCCCAAGCTTGTCTGTGGGCAAAGTCACTGAGCATCTCCTCCCACAGCAATTGAGAGAGAAAACTGTATAGCGCACGTTTAAGGCCTAATTCATCTCAGAACTAGGGAGACAACACTCTAAACCCTGTTCCATCATTGTCTTACACAGATCTAAATTTATTGGAATTTTCCCCAATCACTACCATCCGCCACTGTTTCTACTTGGGAAATAAAGGGAATGTTTTTTGATATCAACAAGAATGTTTTTAGAATGTTTTAGAGCAGTTTATGAGGAGTCAGGTAAACTTTCACAGTGTATTTTTTTTTTTAACTGCAGTAAAATACACATCACTTAAAATTCATCTCGATCATTTTTAAGTGCAAGTCAGTGGCATTAAGTACAGTTTCCACTGTTGTGCAAGCACCATCAACATCCATCTCCGGAACTTTTCCCTCTTCCCAAAATGAAATTCTGCACTCGTTAAGCAACAGCTCTGTATTTCCCCAACCCCATCTCTTGGTAACCACTGCCTTACTTTCTGTCTCTGTGAAGTTGACTATTCTAGGCTCCTCATATTAATCCTTGCAATCTTTGTCCTTTTGTGACTGGTTTATTTCATAGAGAGTCATGTTTTCAAAGTTTATCCATGATGTAACATGTGCCAGAATTTCATTCCCTTTTCATGGTTGAGTACTATTCCATGGTGTTATGTTTTAGATCTGGAATGTTCCTCAATGGCTAATGTGTTGAGGGCTTGAGCCTCAAAGCAGCAGCCTTCAGAGTGGATGGCCTTTGGGAGGTGATGGGATCATGAGGGTCTCATGGACTCTGACTTCACTCATGGATTAATCTATTTATGGATCCACAGGTTAATGTGCTTACTTGGTAAAAAAGCAAACTCTCTCTTTTCTTTCCGGCCACCAGGAGGGCGAGTGGTTTTCCTCTACCACACTCTTCTGCTTTGATATATTTCCTTCTCACAGGTCTAAAAGCAATAGGACTGAACAACATGGACTGAAACCTCTGAAAACATAAGCCAAAAAAATCCTTTATTCCTTGAAGTTTATTTCTCTCAGTTATTTTGTCACAGCAACAGAAAGCTGACTAATATACATTGTGTGTGTGTGTGTTGTTTGAACATGTGTGTGTACACCATATACTACTTATTTATCCATTCATCAGTTAATGGGCATTTAGAGTGTTTCCATCTTTTGACTATTATGATTAACACTGCTATGAACATGGACGCACAAGTATCTGTTGAGTTTTTGCTTTCAATTCTTTTAGACAAATAATTGCAAGTGGAATTTCTGAATCATATGATAACGCTGTGATTACTATTTTTCAGGAAACACCATACCATTTTCCCCACTGACTGCACCATTTTATACTCCTACCAGCACAATGGTATCAATTTACCCACACCTTTGCCTACACGTTATTTTCCATTTTTGTTTAAAAATGCTTTAAAAATAGCCTTCCTGATGGATATGGGTTTTGCTTTCATTTTCCTAATTACCAATGCTGAGCATCTCATCCTTACCAGCTATTTATATATCTTCCTTGGAGAAACATATAGCCAAGGCCCTCTTTTTTTTTTATTGTATTGCTTGGTTTCTGTTGTGGAGTTACAAGCAATCCTTTACAACAAGGAAAAAGAATTCTTTTTGAATGACCATCTGAAGCTGAGTTTGGCAAACCATAACAGAGGGTACCGTGCTTGTGGTTATAAATAAAGTTTTACTGAAACACAGCTGAGTTTATTCACTGATGCCCTGATTGTCTATGGCCGCTTTAACACCACAAAGGCAGAGTTGCGTCATTAGAATCCTACGCATCACAAAGCCTACAATATTTACTATCTGTCCCTTTTCATGCAAAGTCTGTCAACCACTGTTTGAAAAAGGTCATCTGGTTCAGCTACTTTTGAAAAGCACCTGGGGCTAAGACTCATATTTTTTTCCCTCTTTTTAAGATTTCTGGTTGGCAAAAAGTAGTTGATGATTGGCCCTATTGCTAGTGGTGACCAGACACAATGCAGCAGGAGAACAAATCTATAATGAAATATATTTGTCCTTTATCTGAAATTCAAATTAAGCTGGGTGAGCTGGAATTTGTTTGCCTACTGACCACCCTACTATGGCTTCATAAAACCAGGGTCAGCAATGAGCCCCAAAGGTTTTGGAGAGCAAGAATATAATTTGGTACATTTTACATCTTCTCCTCAACATCCCCAAGATTTTGTTCACACTGTTCTCTCTGCCTGCCAGGTTTGTTTCACCCCAACTTTACTGGTGTACTTTGGTTCAGGTTTAAAACTCAGAACCACGTACCGTCTTTGCAGACTCCACGCTGGGTGAGGTTAGACGTCCCTTCTCTACCTTCTCATTGAACACCTTTAACAACGGCCTCAGCAATAAGAGGTGAGACTCAATTGCTGGCTTGAGGCACTTGAAAACACACAGTAGGCCCTCAACAAATAGTTGATGAATAGATGCCAATCAACTGGGATGGTGCAATTATTCTGTATAGCCAGGATTTATTCTAAGCTGAATAAGAAACTGAAATCTGCTTCTGCAGGGTCTCTTCACCACCACCTTCAGGGCTTTCTGCTTTAGGCCAAGGAGCACAGTGTTCCTCTTTCTGTACCTGGGACTGTGTGGCTTAGCAAGAAGGAGGACCTAAGCCATGGGTAGTGGTGCATGCCTGTCACCCCAGGAGTTCAGGAGGCTGAGGAAGGAGGATCCCAAGTTCAAAGTCAGCCTCAGCAATTTAGTGAGGCCCTGAGCAACTCATAGAGACCCTGTCTCAAAATTTAAAAATAAGAAGGGCTGGGGATGTGGCTCAGTGGTTAATCATCCCTGGATTCAATCCCTGGTACCAGGAGAAAAAAATAAAAAAAAAGTTGGAGCCCCCTGAGTGCTCACCTCATCTAAATGAACCCATCCTGCATCCCAACCCTCCAGGGTCCCACTGCAGTGGTAACAGGTGCTAAAAGATTTGCTGCAGATTAGCTGGGTAGCTGAAAAGCTCTTGCTTCTAGGTGGCACCACGCATTAACCCAGCAGGAAGGGAAAGTTCCCTAAAGAGGGTTGCCCATGTTAGGAAGAATGTTTCGGTTGGGATGTTTTCAAAGCGCGACTCAGAAGCAGAGACTGAAGCACCCCTCTTTGGGTGGCTCTGCTGGCTTTTGTCTCTTTGCTCTCTCATTCAGTCCTTGTCTCCCTCATGCTCTGCCCTCTACTTTAGGGGTCTGGCTCCATGAACATCTCCTAAACTTCCTTGCTAAGTGGCATCCTGAGAGGCTCAGAACGCAGGAAGCCCTAGCGGGAGCAGCCAAGGTATCAGTCGCCCTCTCTCTTCATTATGAGCAACATCTCTAGATTCAGGGTGTCTCCACCCTGGTTCCAATTCCCACAGAGCAGCCCTGGCTCCAGAGCTTTGGGTTCCTTAAACCTCAGGGTGACAGTGGCCTCCTGCAGTTGCTAAACTCTGAATTGCCTCCCACTATTCTGTTTGGTTTGTGAATGCGTCCACATACCTCTGACCATGGACTTCTTTGATATTCTTGCTATTGAATTCCTGGCAGGCCTGTTTTCCTGAATGGACTTTAATAGCAGCTGAAGCTGCCCTCCAGGCCTGGCAGGGTGACGCAGGCCTGTAATCCCAGTGGCTCCGGAGGCTGAGGTAGGAGGATCACAAGTTCGAAGCCAGCCTCAGCAACTTAGTGAGGTCCTAAGCAACTTAGCAAAACCCAGCCTTTAAATAAAACATGAAAATGGCTGGGGATGTGGCTCAGTTCCTGGTACCAAAAAACAAACAAAAAAAGTCACCCTTCAGGAAAGAGGATGTGGAAAGTCAGCCATTATCCTCGAGACCAAAACCTGGGCTATCTGCACAAGAATGAGCTAGATTGCCCGGATCCCAATTTTACCTGGACTCATTCTAGATATGGACAGAGCAAGATAACACTCAGATGTGGGAGGGAGGATGGGATGAACGCTGCTAATATTTACTTATTACTCAAATGCCTACAATTCTTCATTACTCTTAAAACAGTCCTACAGTAAGTATTACTCTCCTCAACAACTGAGGGACAATCATTTAAGATTGGTTCGAAAGGTTGGTTTGAAAAGTCACGTAAACAGGGATCCTGAGGCTATGATTTAAACCTAGACGGGTCTTTTTCACTCTCTCACTGACAAGGAAGATAATTTTTTTTACAAACGCATAAACTAGAATTCTCAAAAAATCAAATCAAGTTAAAAGGAAAAAAGAAAAACAACTTTGCTCAACTTTTGCCAGATTTTGAAATAATTTCCTCTACCTAGACTCCTTTATACTAATATATGATTAAGAAATTGATGTATTTTCTGCCAAACAAATCAGACTCATCCAGATAGATGACTTTGGATGATACCTACAAGTTAATGTCACATCAGGAAACCTTATTATCTCACGGTATTTTATGATGCTATCAGGTAGCCCTCTGAGCTGGTCTATGTTCATAAAGCTCTAGTACACCTAACTCCAGCTGACCATGAAATTAAGCCCATTTTTAACTGACCCCTGGGGGCAGGTCAATGACAGGCATTAAAAGTCCCTCCAAGTCCTCAGGGACATTGGAACACAGAAGGTCAGCTTGTCTACCTTCAGTATTGACTGATGCTCTATCAGATTTGTGAGTGCCTGTTGACTCAATAATTGTTCTGGTGAACTCAGAGCCAGAAATAGAAACTTAATTATGTCTTAGACTTCAAGATAATTCTATAATGATCGTAACATTTCTCAGCCATTGAATAAGTACAGACACCATATATTTTAATTTGAAAAAAAAAAAAACAACTGAAAAAACTTAAAAGTACAGATGACTACTAAGCTTTAACAATCTAATATAATCCCAGTGACTTGGGAGGCTGAGGCAGGATTGCATGTTTGAGGCCCAGCCTCAGCAACATGGTGAGACCCCAAGAAATGTTGGGAGACTCTAGCTCCAATAAAATAAATAAATAAAAAAGGGCTGGGGATGTGGCCCAGTGGTAAAGTATCTTAGGGTTCAAGCCTCAGTGGCAAAGCAAAAAAAAAAAATTCTATTATATACCATGCACCCCTACACATACACATGCTGAAAATAACTTTGGAGTTGAATGGAGTTTACAAAGAGTCTAGTATATAGCCTGAACTTTAAAAATGAAGACATGAGGCACATACACAAGTCATTCATATATCGGACAAGTCATTTATATATACTATCTATTTTGCAAACACACCCACAAAGGCATACACACACACACACACACACACACAGGGAGACAGAAAGAATCTAGTGTCAGTGATGTGGTAGAAGTGACTATCCAAACAGTAGGTTTGGATAGGAAAGGAGTCCTTTGGAGGGACTCTCCACAGACTCTGTCTTCTCAGCCAAGTTTGTGATGCACAAAAGGCCATAGGTAGGAACTCAAGGTGAGAGGGTAGGTTGGCATGGAGCAGGAAGAAGGAGCCATGCCAAATGACATTCGGGAGAGATCCAGTATTCAACGAGAGCAGAGGCTGGCTGTGAGTGAGGAGTGCCAGTCTGCAAACCCTGGCAAAGATTTAGAGAACTCGGGAATCTCAGGAGGTTGGGGGCCTGGTCCGGCTGGTGGTTTGTGTGCACACACGTGTAGACTCAGCTTTCAGGATGCAAGAGGGATTTTTACCTTCTGGGTCACTGGCACTAGAGTCTGAAAAATTGGTAGTGTTTTCTGAGACTTCAGGCCCTCTTGGGGTGCGCAGTTGAGAGGACGGCAATAATTCTAGTTTCTCTAGAGGGCTCACCAACAGGACTAAGATGGCAGCCAGGGAGGGAATCCCTCGAGGGACAGAGGGAAGCTTTATCCCGAAGCCACAGAGGCTGGCCGAGGACAGAGGAGCTATGGAATTGTTTCCCAATCACCATGATGTCCTCAAACCCCCAAAACTTATTTACCCTAATATTATGGGTGGATACCTACTATCATTTTGATAAATCAATAGGATGTCTGTGCTCTGGATAGGAAAGGAAGGTGACAGGGACTTTGCACTGCTGAGCCTTTGTGGATACTGAGGTCTTCAGAAAAGGGGGTGGAGGGAGCCCCAAACCAAGCTACGGGCTAAAAATCATATGCTACTTTCAGCAGAGCAAGGAAGGTCCAGGAAGACAGATGTGACACTGACTGGGACTTAGTGTCCACTCCAGACTCAAAGTGAATGTCGGGCGCCATGGGAGAGCCCGTGGAGAGTCTGGGCTTAGCCCAGCAACTCTGGGGATAATGCATTTGCTTCCCTTGGCTGTCTACTCAGTTTGCTCATGCTCCTTCCTCCCACTGGGAAGGTTTGGTTGACCAATGTAATAGGAATTAAAAGAACAGCCAAGATGGATTTACTTTTTTTAATGCATGTGACATAAATTTAATTCAATGTAAGCTATTTTAAGGGAAAAGGGAATGTATTGAGTCATACAACTGGAAGGGGGGGTGCGGTCCTGCTAATGCAAAAGAGGAGGGTTCAGCCACTCCAGCCTGTCTTCTTGCAACTATTCTGCAGACGAGGGGATGATGGCTTTTGGCACTCTCAACTTTCCCTCCTACTAGTTTAAAATCTACTTTGGGAATGAAGACCCTGTTCTCCCCAACAGCATTTGCAAATCTACGAATGACCTTTTGATTGACACCTGAGGCTCAGACATTCTCTAATTCCTTATTGGACTCTTAGGATCTTCAGTGCCAGCAAAACAAAGTCCTGCCTCCCATGAGCATGTATTTATGTGTGACTTCCTTTTCTGGAGAAGAAGGAATACTATACCTGAAACAATCTGGACTAGATACTCATGCTCCCTGGGGGCCATGATGCAGACAGACATTGCAGTGGATAGTCTCCAGCAAACACCATGGATGGAGGTGGGGTGCAGGTGCTTGGACAGAGATAGGATGCAGGTGTGTGGATGGAGGCAGGATGCAGGTGTGTGGATGGAGGCAGGATGCAGGTGTGTGGATGAGGTAGGATGCAGGTGTGTGGATGAGGTAGGATGCAGGTGTGTGGATGGAGGCAGGATGCAGGTGTGTGGATGGAGGCAGGATGCAGGTGTGTGGATTGAGGCAGGATGCAGATGTGTGGATGAGGTAGGATGCAGGTGTGTGGATAAAGGTAGGATGCAGGTGTGTGGATGAGGTAGGATGCAGGTGTGTGGATAAAGGTAGGACGCAGGTGTGTGGATGAGGTAGGATGCAGGTGTGCTGAATATGTGGAAGAACTGAAGCAGCACATTGCATCTCACTTCCTATTTTCTCTCCTCATGAATTCCAGAACTGTAACCTCCAGCCCACAGCTGCAGGTAGGCATTCAGATAGGAAAGGATGCCAATGGAGGTCTCCTTCTGGAACAGTTCCCTCAATCCCTGAAACAGCAGGAGCTCACCGGTGTAGAGCAGGCATGAAGAACGTCACCCACCATCTCCAAGTCAGCCAACCAGGCAACTGTGTTGGCATCTTGGCGTTGGATCTTGTTTGCATTTATGAATTAAGTTTTTAATACTCACATTTGTAGAGGTTTTTTTTTGGCATTTGCCTTTTGTCTCAGAAGCAAAATGTCATGGTATTTTTTAAAGTGCATAGATTGGAAGTAAATGCAAAACAAGTGCCTTGTTGGCTTAGCAAATAGCCAGAACACAGTCATCTTGAAAACCCTGCAAAGTTCTTATAGTTTCTTGTAATAGGAGCCAAACTTGACTTGTCTGTTATTTTGAAATTCTGAATCCTTGTAACAGAGCATTTATCTAAGGAACATTGGGAGAACAATTCACAATGCCTGGGGGATTCAGAAAACGTGAAATTACATAAACAAGGGGAAAGTCAGGTCTTAGAGACGTCGGCCACAGACTCCAAGTGGAAAGTTACTGAAGAATCAGCTGTTGTGTTTCACTGAATGTCAAAGAAAGTCATGTGACCATGGACTGGCATTAGAAGAATGACAGGAATATTTAGTGCATGATGCAAAGAGTGACATCCATCAACCACCCTGGGCAGTGCCCTTCATGAGCACTTATCTTTCTGACTTCTATTATCTGCTTGATCACCCTGCTTTCCTTCACCAAAGTTCTGCAAGGACAGAGACTGAATATGTCTTACCTCTGAAACCCTGAGGCCCAGCATTATGCTTTGAACATGACCATGATGACGATGACGATAACAACAATGACGCCTGACATTTCCTCACCTCTCATTATATTCTAGGCACTACGCTGATCAGTTTGAATGAATCAATTCTTGGAATCATGACACATGAGGATAATACCCATTGCTCCAGTATCTGTCCCCGCTACTCTCTGCCTTCCAGACCCCCTCTGTCCTTCAGCGTGTCTCCTCTTCTCTGCCTGGCCTTTGCCATCTGTGTGGTCACTTTAATACAATTAACTTAGGAAACTTTCCCATTTGGTTTCTCTTGCTCTGTCTAGAGGTTGATCTTAGAATGGATCTTAAAATTTCACACCAATACTACACAGATGATGATCAGTTTTAACGGGTGTCAACGTGAGGGAGTCACAGGGTTCCCTGATATCTGGTTAAACCTTCTTCCGCGTGTGCGAGGGCGTTTCTGAATGAGAGCAACATTTGAATCAGCAGAAGGTGACTAGCAGGTGGCCCTCCCTAGAGTGGGTGGCTTCACTCAATCCACTAAAGACCTGAGAAGAATGAAGGGTTGAGGAAGAGAATTCACCCTCTCTGCTGACTTGCCGGAGTTAAGAATTGGGTCTTGGCTGACCTTGTATCTGGAAGTCTGATTCTCTATCCTTTAGATTCAGAGTAGAATTAAGTCACTCCTTCTCCACAAATGGCAGACCGCGGGATTCCTAAGGCTCCATGATCATGCTGAGACAGAAGACAAAGCTTGCTCCTCCCCAAGGGATAAGTCATCTTTTTAATTTATTTATTTATTTTCTTCTTCTTTTGCTATAAAAGCACTGGCCAAAGTGTAAGGCCGACCTGACTTTACTGGAGAAGGATGCTAACTTTGTAGCTGAGGCCGTCAGAGGCTGGGAGCAGTGCAAATCAGAGGACTGGTTGTTCGACTAACATCTATGAAGCCCCCACCCCCAGGAGATCCCTAGGCTGGAGCTCCTGTTGATTAGGGTACAGCCAGGCTGTTGCACCTGGCATACATGATGCGGTAGAGGAGGGCAGAGATCAGAGCTGAGGCCAGGCCACCTGCCGAACCAGTACCAGCAGCCCCCAGGGGGATCAGAGAAGGAAATGATAGGCATTTTTGGTTGCCATGGAAACCACTGCCCCAGACCTTGCCGCTCTCAATTCCAGTTCTGCCCTCCACCACCCTCTTTCTAAGACAGAATGAGAACTTGGACAATTTCCCCCTGACTCTCAAAACTTTCCACTTAGAACAGACACCAGTGAATACCACGTGGACTCCGCTGGCCAAAGCAACTCACACAGTTAAGTCTAACTTCTAAGAGGGCAGATAAATGCAGTCCTACTAAGTGTTAAATAGAAAGGTAAAGGACTATCAGTGAATAGCTCTAATGACAACCATACGCTTTCATTTTATTGAAACACACCCTGAAGTAACTTTCTAAGAAATGCTATATACCAAATAAAGCTCTCGCCTGTCTGAAAAAAATCTATGACAATTTTCACTCTCATAAGGAAGTAAAAGTAATGAGGGGATCTGCTGTTTTAGGCTGTATTATTATCCACAAGAAGGAGCTGGTCAGAGAGAGGAAGTAGTGTAACCTAGGTTACTTATTGTCTCAAATAATTTGAAAAGAGGGCAGATAGATCCAAACTTCTTTTGTTTAGCTATAGAAAACCAAATTTAGTTACTTGGAAGTTTTTAGGTTTACACTCTTCAATATAACTTTCTATAATGATAGAATTATTCTCTATAATGTGTGCTACCTGATATTGCAATCACTAGTTCGATGTGACTATTAGCACTTATAATGTGACTAGTCTGACTCGGGGGTTGTGGCTAGTGGCCATTATAGTGGACAGAATGGTCTAGAGATGTGCAAAATAAATGTAAGTCCAATCGGATGGTCTCAGAAGTGATAATCTTATCTTGCACTCATAAAAATTTTTGATAAGGAAAGAGATTAAGCACCAAAAATAATAAAGGGATGGGGCATACATAAAAAATGGGGGGGGGGGGCTACAACATAAAAGAATAGGAACAAAATCAATGAATAGGGTCAACTGCTATATTCCAAATTTCTTGGTTACAATTTTGTGTGTGTGTGTGTGTGTGTGTGTGTGTGTGTGTGTTGCTGGGCCTTGAACCCAGGACTTTGCACATGCTAAGCACATGCCCAACTACTGAGCCACAACCCCTGCCCCTCTTGGTGACACTGATAACATCAACTAAAAGGGGATTTTTTTACTCTTTTGTGGAGTTAGGATGAAACGAGGCCTGCTATAGGGGATCAAGAATGTGGTCAGCACTCAGGACGGAAGAGGCATGGCCCAGAGCTGAACTTGTCTCTCGTCTCCCAAGCACAACATTTGTTGTCAACAGGTGTTGTGGTTTGGATATGATCTGAGTGTGACCCTCCCAGGGTTCATATGCTAGGACCTTGATCTTCAGTGTGGTAAAATTAGGAAGTCCTGAAATTTCTCACAGATGAGCTATATAAACCTTCTTCTGCAGGGGGTACTGCAGATTGAATCTGGTATCTTGTCCACCTATGGCTGTCTCTTCCTGTTCCTCTGTTCTTCTGTCTAGGCATAATTTCCTTTACAGGTCAGGGTCTGGTATTCTATCCCAGCAGAGAACCGCAGTCCCATGCTCAAGTATCTCCTTCTCTTTTCCAAATCAGGACACCACAGTTCTTGCTCTTAGCCAAATCCACAAAGGCACCATCTCTAAATTAGCACATGAAAATGTTGATGACCGCCAGGCATGGTGACCCACACCTATAATCAGGAGGGTGAGGCAGGAGGATCACAAGTCCAAAGTCAGCTGAGGCAACCTAGCAAGATGCTATTCCCCCAAAATAAAAAGGCCTGCAAAGGTAGATCAGTGGTAGTGCACTCGCTAGTATGTGAGAGACCCTGGATTCAATTCCTGGTACTGCATAAAATAAATACATGAATGAATAAAAATCAATGATTTGTAACTGGTTACGGTGTATGTGCCTTTTCAGAACAACGTGCTTTCTCATTAAAGAAGAGGCAATTTGCCAGGTGAGGTGGTGCACACCTGTAATCCCAGCAGCTCTGGAGGCTGAGGCAGGAGGCTTGCGAGTTCAAAGTCAGCCTCAGAGAAAGTGAGGTGCTAAGCAACTCAGTGAGATCCTGTCTCTAAATAAAATTGGGCTGGGGATGTGGCTCAGTGGTTGAATGCCCCTGAGTTCAATCCCCTATAACTCCACGCCCCACCAAAACACACACACACACACACACACACACACACACACAAAGAAGAGGCAATTCAATCCAAATACAATAATATCTACTAGTAGAATTTTAGGAAGAATATCACATATCAACAACGTGATTTTTGAGTAACAGACCTTTCTGAGGGTTTAATACTTATAGACTCAGATGATGAGACTTGATCATGATAACTCTGTCCTCCATATGATTGCAATCCCCTTAAAGTTGGCAAAACCATGACCTGTTCATTCTATCAAAACTCTGTGAACCCGGTTCACTAATACTGTTTTATAGATCAGGAAACGGAGAGACATCAAGTTGAAATAATCTGTTTAAACTCAAAGTGCTGGAAAAGGTCAGAGCCAGAATTCAAACGTGTGCTCTTTAGCCTTGAGGTCCAGTGCCCTCCAGGCAGGCTTGCAGGTAGCCAGCTCTAACTGGGGAAGCTGTTTAAGGGAAGATGCATTCTCTATACACCCTGCCTGCTGTCTCCGATATCACACTCCCAATTCAGTGGTGGTCAGTTATCCAGTAATCCAGCCATCAGCTCCAGAAGCCTGAACATGGTCATGAAACTCACACTAGAGCACAAAAAGAGTATAGTGATCTCAACCGGAAATACAGTCGGGGTAGAGCAAGCTGCCTTAATTCCATAACTTGGGACCAGAAAGACACCTCTTTGCTAGTTTCTGTAGCTGCAGCGCCCTCTAGTGGCAGTATCTGGTACCACACTCTGAAACAAGGAGGGGGCATCACTCACAGTCATTCCGGGAGGTCCTGACGCAAGCTCCCATATGCCCGGGAGCCAACTCAGCCTGTGCATAATTAAGACGTTAGGTCACGCTCTCGGAATAAGACATGAGTCAGTCTTAAAGCCTCGGGATAAAGAATTCTATCACAGACGAATTTTTTCCCCTTTTAAATATTACATGTCTCCTACATTTCAAAGGATGTGCCTTCTGATACACAAACACCCATCACAGAAAGTAACATCTGGAGCTTTAAAAAGTAACTATGTGGCCCAGAGATTTCAAAAAGACAAGATTGGAACTGTGTTATGTTTTGCATGATGTTCTGTTTATTGGCTGGGGTCCCGCCCCACCCTGCAACACACACACACACACACACACACACACACACACACACAAAATGAATTTAAATATGTTTACATGGATTTGCACTCTGGGTTTTGAATATTTCCCACTGTCTTGTTTGTTTGTTTGTTTTCTAAAACTGACCCAAGACAAGGACTTGCATCCAGTTAGTTTATTTGGGAGGGGATTTCAGACCAGGGAGAAATGCTAACGAGGGATGTGCTGAATCTGAAAGAGACTGTGGAGACACAGGAGGAAGGGGTCCACTGGCAAATTGTTCAGAAAAACAATGACAATAAAAACCCTCCTTAAACTGCCAAATCTTGGACTTGTAGTTTTCAGGATTATGGAAAAAAAAACCTACTTCAGCTGTTTAAACCACCCAGCCCGTGTTACTTGGTTATTACAGCCCTGAGCAAATTAAAACAGGATGTGCAGGGGGGTCATCACTGAGGGCAACTGGACATGTGTCCTGCTGGGGACCAGCTGAGAAGCTGCAGAGAGCACCTCAGAACTGTGCTGTCAGAGAATACAGAGGAGACGGCTTGAGTCCTGAGTCAGTTCCCCCTTGGCTGGGGGGCTACTCCCGGGACATTGATTCTGCCTGGTTTCCTGAACATCCTGTGCATGATACAGGCACGGGGAGAGAAGCTTACAGGATGTCAGGGGAACTGTCCTCTTTTCCTCCAGGTGACTCAGAGCAGGACCAAGGGGATATGGGCTGAGAATGAGCGGCACCTGCTACACTATTGTCTGACAGTGAAATGCTTCCCACAGGCTCATCCATCACGTGTCTATTGAAGTGACTCCTCTAAGAGGAACCTCTCTCTCCCATGGACCCCTTTCCCCCAGACCCAAATGTGACTTCCTTCTCGCCATTCAGGTTTCAGCCCCTTCCTGAGAGTCCTCCTCTGGCTACACCAGCTGGTGCCGTTCTCCTGTGCGCTGGAGAGACGTGCCCGACGTAGATCCCGGCCCCTCCCTCCATCCACACAACTGTGCAGGTGGCACTAAAGTATCCCGGAGCCTGTGCTTATGATGCTTTTTATATGAGGGTCATGTGTACCCAGATGAGGTTCCTGAATCTTAATAAAAGGACGGTGTTGGCCACTGCTGCACAAAACAAGGTCTATGGTGACTGCCACTGCTTTTTATATTTGCCAACTTGTCATACGCACCTTTCAATGACATGCGTTGTCCCTTTAACATTCAAGCTGACCTAATGGTCATGCCTTTGCATTAAGTACCACTCTCTGAATGATAAGTTGCTTTCAGATGCGCTGTTCCAGAAGTCTCCCTAACAGGCTGGTGAAATTCAGCAGAGAGTCAATCCAGTGACATCCCACACTGTACAAATTTGGAAAGACCAGAGGAGCTGTCATTCAAGGAAGCGGCAGAGCCACACCAAGGACCCAGGTCTCTGAATTTTGAGGATGGAGTGCTCCCATTTCCTGCTGCCAGGAGGAAACGGTCTCATTTCACAGGCAACACAGGGAACCTCGGAAGGGAAGCAGAACATCACATCGAGCTTCCAAGCAAATCCCCCATGAGAACTTGACTCTTCATTGAGATATCTTCCTCCCTCTTAACTGAGATGTTTTGTTATGGGGTTAACAATGGTCTTCAACTGCTGACTGTGCAATTAAGCTCCTTTCTGGTTAAGAAATTATATGATAGCATGCTATCATATAATACTACCAAAGATACTTAACCCTCTTTCTCCATAAGAATTTACCAGCTGATTTTTCCAAGGTTTGTTTTCTGATGAAATGATACTATAGATCAGGTACCAGCAACTGCATTTGTACTTACATCAAAAGCACCCCTATTTCTATCTTTGTTCTTCCCCTGGTCCCACACAGCAGTCAGAACAATCCTTTGAAACCATATGACAGTTCATGTCATGACTTTGCTCAAAATGTTTCCATGGCTCCCAGAGGCAATGAGAGTGAAAAAGTTATTATCAGATCCTGATGTGAAATGTGAGCACAGGACCTTTGCACTTGCTATTTCCTTTGATGGAAACTCCTCCCAGGTTCTTACTCACTTGTCTCTTTCAGGTCTTCCCTTTTTTTCTTTTCTTTCTTTTTTTTTTTCTTTTTCTTTTTTTTTTTTTTTTTTTGGTACTGGGGATTGAACCAGGAGTGCTTAACCACTGAGCCACATCCCTGGCCCTTTTTTGTATTTTATTTAGAGACAGGGTCTAGCTGAGTTGCTTAGGACCTTGCTAAATTGCTGAGACTGGCTATGAACTCGCCATCCTCCTACCTCAGCCTCCCGAGCTGCTGGGATTACAGGCATACACCAGTGCACCAAACTTTTGGTTTTCCTTCAATGTCACTTTGCCAGCCAGCTCTTCTGGGCAGGATAGAATTTGCTAGTTTGGCTTACTGCCTTGCTGTCAAGTGCTTAGCTTCTAGAACACTCCATAAATATTTATTGAGCCAACAGAACAAGTGAAAAAGAGGGATACAGGTAGTGTATTGTTGAAAACAATTCAGTTGCAAGACCTGAACTTCTGCAGCAGATGTGTTATGATCCTCTCTACTATTAATAGGTTAAACATTAACCTCTTCTACTGTAGGCAGCTTCTGACACTGACAGAGGAAGAATAACAACAGGGCAGATTGTATGCTTAAATGTTAGCAATGACTACTCACAATCAATAGGAAAAGTAAGAAACACAAGAGAAGAGCTCTTGACACACATGGAACTCTCTCAATCTACCCTTTTGATAATCCGAGGTTGCATGAGGGTTTGTGTCCAAGTTAAATCCCTCAGACTGACTGCTCGTCAAGAACCAACGATGCTATTAAACAACTAAGAAGGAGTGGTCTTAGGAGGCTGGCTCTCAGGTCTGGCCCTGGAAAAGCACAATAGGACTTCTCATTCAGAAGCCAATGCACACATGTGGCTATCCTAGACCTTCATCTAAGGGTTGAATTTCACTTTTCCTCCAACCCCCATCTACTAGGTGACTAATAATCAGGCTTTCTCTCCTTTTTATCTCACTGCAAAGACTTATAGAAACCCCAGAGAGAATCAGCAAAACACAAGTCTGATTCTCTGGTTTGGGATCCTGAGGGTTAACAGTGTCTATCACTCTGGTTACCCAGCTATTTGGTCTAACACTAGCCTGGATGTCACCATGAAGGTATTATTTAGATGAGATTAACATTTAAATTAGTATATTTTGAGTAAGCAGATTATCTGCCATAATGTGGGTGGGCTTTGTCTTATCAGTTGAAGACATTAAAGAAAAGGGGGAAAAAGACTGATTTCACTCAAAAAAAAAAAAGGGAGAAAATAGCAAAATCATCAGATTTCTTCAAGTAGTGTAATGAGATTTCGGAAAAGAAACTTTCTACTCTAATAAAATATAAAACAAATTTTAAAAAAGGAAAGAGAGAAAATTGAGCTTCCCAGCAAGATAGCATTCATCATCTACTCTTACCCTGGGACTCCAGCCTATTCCATTTGGCAAAATTTGAACTTCCCGGTCCCCAGAGTAGTGTTAGTCAGTTTCTCAGAATCAGTCTCATCTCCTCCTGCCTCTTTTTCTACACACACACACACCTACCCATGAATGCTAACTCGGTAAGTCCTGTCTGGGTCTAGCTTTCACTCAGCTATTTCTGTGTCCCTACAGGGGGGATGGGAAATGCCCAGCTGTTCTCCTGTGGGTGTCCAGGGCCAGAAGGGTCCCTGTGAGACGTGTGTGGCTTTTCTACCTGTACACGTGGTGCCATTTCCATAGTACAATGCCCTCACCAGGAGGAGGACAGGGATTTCTATGAGATTTCCTACTTCGTCTCCCTGTGTCGAGGAGGATATGGCTTGGGGGTTTTCATATTTTTGTTCTTGCCTCCTCACCCTTTGCCAGAACTCAGTGGGGAGTGGCCTGCTTAGTGAGCAGAAAGAAGTCGAGGAGGTGGTCTCTCCAGGGGCCACACTAGCAAACAACCCTGACCCCCCTCAAACAGCCCAACTCTCTCTATGATCTTTTTTTATTTTTGTGGTGGTGCTGGGGATTGAACCCAGGGCCTTGTGCTTGTGAGGCAAACACTCTACCAACTGAGCTATCTCCCCAGCTCCTGTCTTTGTCATTTTTAACTGTTTTCTCTTTTCTTACAGGATCTTGTTATGGTCTAGATATGAGGTGTCTTCCAAAAGCTCATGTGTGAGACCATGCAAGAAAGTGTAGAGGTGAAATGATAAGTGATGAGCACCTTAACCTGATCATTAATCCTCTGATAGGGGTTAACTGGGTGGTAACTATAGGCAGGTGGGGTGTGCCTTTGGGTTTCAGAGTCTGTCTGTGGTGAAGAGAGTTCTCTCTGCTTCCTGTTGCCAACGTCCTGAGTTGCTTTCCTCCTCCACACTCATCTGCCATAATGTTCTACCTTGTCTGGGGCCCAGAGCCATGGAGTCAGTCATAGATGGATTGAGACCTCTGAAATTGTGAGCACCAAATAAACTTTTACTTATCTAAAATTGTTCTTGTCAGGTCTTTTGGTCACAGTAGTGAAAAGAGTTGACCAAAACAGATCTTTTCACAGTTTTCTGCTGGTTTCTTCTGATTTCCTCATGTTTGAAGGACAGTTAGTTTTCCTGACTCAGCTACAGGGAAGAAGTCAAGGGTGTGTTCCAAGTGAGCAAGAATATATTTTGGATCCAAGTTTCTGCATGTGAGTTTGTTTAGTCTTTACATTTTTCCAAGTAATGAAGAAAAAAATAGCTGCTATGAATCTGCTCATACTGTGAGTTTTCTCTTTTCTTCCAGTGCCTCAATAACAAACTGCTGCCTGCAAATATGGCCGCCCTGTGCCATCCTTGGCTTGGATCCCTCTCCATAATTTCTCAGGTTAAAATGAATCCAGGGCAACTCCATCCCTCATTGGCACTCCTGCTTCCTAGTCTTATTCCCAAGGAATACATCTGCTTTCTCAGCAGAAGATGTGCATTTCTTAAGATAAGCAATTCCTTTTACATACCCTCCTGCTCAGTCTGTTTCTTTGAGTGCCCTTCTATCCAACTCAGGATTTGAAGCTTCCGCAACCTCACTTCAGTGAAAGTGGAATTTGTATTTCTTTCTCTTCAGGTGACTTTATAATCACTGTTCGAACCAGACATCTCTTATGAGTTCATTATCTGGTCTGAGGGGGCAGGAAAATGTGGCTGATCCAGTGAGGTGTTTTTCTGCCCTTAATTGTTTATGTTTGAAAATTCATGCCCTGGGTTCTCTGGATTTGGAAGCTCAAAAGGTCAGATTCTTGCAACTGAAAAGCCCTTTCTTTCACAACTTCTCTATCTGCAATGCATTGCCAAAGTCTGCTTTCAAGCTCAAAAGCCAAGATTTAACCTTTGTATTACCTCAGATGTGCCAGAAGGTAGTATCATCAATCAATGGATGTTTTGGTGCCTTACCTGGCAAGGTAGTGAATTTGAAAAATTATTTACTGAGGAAACACACACACACACACACACACACACACACACACTCATGCACAGTAGCTACACCTTAAATTATTATCCTACTCTATACACAAGATAACAGGTATCATTTCAGAACCAATACAGTAAAGCAGGGGCTAATTATCTTTTATTATGGTGCCGTGACATTGCAGGAAAAAAATAAATAAGGACCAAGAAAATGCAAGGACAGCAATTTGAAGAACATTCTTCTAACTGTCTCTCTAAAACCAATCAATCTAACTCACTCTCTAGCTTCTTCCCTCTCTCCAAGGTTTTGTTATGATTTAAAACAAGGTCCTAAATTTTTTATCTCCACTTTTCAATGATTTGACTGATATGTCAGATTTATTTACACAAAAGACATGGTAAAATCTGTTATGATTTTGTCAGATACAGCATTAGCTAAAAATCATTAATACCATAAATAAAATTGTATTTATTGGCATCTGTTCTTAGGATAAGCATTATATTCCTCCTGTCCCAGTAAAATAGTATTTCCCAGGCCCCAGAACTATACTAATAATTTGCTGATAGCAACATGAACTAGCATGTATTAATATTTAATGTTTTTAAATGTTAGGGATTTTTTCCCTGACATAGACAGGGAGGTCACTTAGCACTCTTTCTCTGAAAAAATAAAAATTCTGAGCAGTTGTTTATTTGGATATGCAGAAACTTTTTCATTTGTTTTTCTACGAAATAGCATAACCTTTCCTGCAAGAACACACTGCAACTGTTTATCTTTGGTCTGCAAGTTTGGTAAGGGCATGTGCCCAAAGCAATAAAATCTTGACATTTAGGTGGAGTCAAATATCCTAAATGGGTGGCTTCATTTGGGCTTTTGTTTTAAAGGACATCATGCTGTTCCAGCAGCTTCCGGTGGCTGCAAGTGAAGGGCAGAGCAATGTCAAGCTATTCTCCATTCCTAAGCCAGCACCTTCGATAGACTGAAGATGTGCATCAGGAGGGACAGGTTCTGAGGTTGTCAAGGCCAAAGAATGCAAAGTCCCGAGTCAGAAGACGGAGGCCATGAACTGACCCACACCTGTGAACAAAACCTGGGTCTTGTCTTCTCATTGCAAAAGTGGGTGAAAAAAAACCCCTCTAACATGGGTGTTTTGAGGGAAAGGTCACCCTGTGCAAAGCACTAGGCAGACTGCATCATACATACAATGTCACCAGTTATTATTAACCAGATATTGCATTTTATTTAAAATCAGTGTTGGGGGGCTGGGGCTCAGGGGTAGAGGGCTTGCCTAGCATGTGTGAGGTACTGGGTTTAATCCTCAGCACCACATAAAAATAAATAAAATAAAGATACTGTGTCTACCTACAATTTAAAAAATAATAATAAAAAAAATCAGTGTTGGGGCTCAGGAAACCATACACCAAAGACTAGCACTTTGATATGCAGAAAGCCTCTATAAGTTGCCTGAGAATCAGTCTCTGTAATCATAGAGATTATAGGACCTGGATTATAGAGACCCAATTCACTCAGACAGAGGCTGTCTGCAAAGTTCTCCCATCTACCTGAACAGTTCTGTCAAAAGAGGCACACCTTGTCTGCAGTCTTCTTACTGATAAGTCATTAACCAGGGAAGCCTAAACTCATATTGCAGGAAAGAAAAGACAGAAGTCCATCAACCTACCTTGACAAACTTGGCACACACGATTTCAGTCCTATAGCGAGTCATTTACAAATTACTCTGTTCTGTGGGCCCAACAGACTCTGTCCGGGGCCACTGTATGTTCTCCAGGACTACGGAGATCCCAAAAACCTCATTTCCTATGCTCCTGGAAATCGCCCACCTCTCCCATTCTCCCTTCCTCTCTGGACAAGGGTAGATAAACTTCTGAATCACACTAGCAGGTAATCACACTTTGTAATTGCCTCCATGGATATTAATAAATTCATGTATCTTTTTCTCCAATTCCTCTTTGATGAGTTCATTCTGGCAAACCTTCAGGGGACAGAAAAAGGGACGCTCTCCTTGCTCTCACACCATCTATAAATCATCATACACTCAGTTTATTCCTGACTTAGTTTGGCACGCCTAGAGGCAGATATTGAAACCGGGATACTTCCAGGGAAAACATTCTCAGGCAAAACCCATGGGATATAAGGAACAGAATGGGGCCAGGGGAGAGGCCCAGGCCAGATGAGGAGATGAGGCGTCTGGTGAAGGCTAGTCTCAGCCTCATCCCATGGGGAGCTCGGGGTGTGAACGACATCACAGAGTTATCTCAATTTTAGGCAAGGAGCCTTTTATATCCCTGCGGTGACATCTGTCACCGGCTGTCAGGGGAAGTGAGAGCAATACAACGATACTGCATCCCAGGAATTTACAGGGGAGGAAGCGCCATCCATCCAGGGGGATGCTCCAACAAAGGGAGGAGCGGTGAGCTGTTGGTGTGGAAGGACCCACCAGCTGGGTGAAGGGGAGTCAGACGGGGCACCAACAGCTCCTGCTATTGTTGTTGACATGGAAACACCAAATGGGACTCAGCACTTCCTCCTACACATTTCCTGTAGAGAATTAGATTCTTCTCTCGTCTATTCCAAGTCTTCAACTGCGAAACCAGCGGCAGCTTAGAGAAACTAGAAATGAGTTGCAAATCACCACCCATGTGTTGTTTAATAATGTCACTCACAGTCTGAAGTTAGAGGCTGATAATCACAGTAATATTTATGCAGATATGAATACGTGACGACCCCCATTATCGTGCATGATTATGATGCACCCATAAAAATTAAAAAGAAAATAATATTTGCCTATGCTTATAGATTCAATGGACGTTTATGGAACTCCTACTATGTGCAAGGGATTACTTTCATATGGTCTCTCATGCTGCTGCTACAAGGGTCCTATGAAATTGGTAGATATGAACTTTTCTCTGCTGAACTACTAATTTTATGCCATAGAAACACTGAAATCGACTTAGTGTTCAAATAAGAGACAAGATTTTAAAATTTAATGCCTTCAAATTACCAAGATTCGAGATCCACAATTCCCCCTACTTGGGGAATACTGGAATGTATACTTAGTTCAATTCTATCAACAAATAACGTGGACCCTCTATTGTAACACATTGCATCTATGTGCAAAGGAGAAAAGGGCTGGTAAGTTTGGCCCCTGTCCTCTAGGAGTTTCCCGAAGGGTAGGGCTTACTGAGGGTACAAATGCTTCCTCATTAATGGCTGAATCCCCAAAGATGGGCAAGAAAGCCATTCAACAATGGCACATTTGCCATGTGCCAGGCTTTGAACCCATAACTGGGTTAGGTACATAAAAGAAAAAGCCACTGTCTTTATTCCAGAAGGGTGTATTTTCAAATGGTATGACTTGTGCTCTCAGGTCTTCGTCTTAACATCTGATCTTACCTCCCTGTCATGTCATGTTTAATTTGTTTCAGAATGGACAGGAAGGCCGTCAAACCGCAGGCTGTACTGTTCTACCAACTCATTCACCGGTAAGGCGTCAAGGCTTCCTAGAGAATAAAAACTGACGCTGGTCCTACTGAGACCCCATCAGACAAAATAAGAACTAAATTAGATACTTTCGCTTTGGCAACACAGAGAAAAAGCACATTTCCTAGAGAATGAAGTCAATCATTAGCCATAATCGGGAATAATCTGAATTCTATGAGTTGCCACTTGAAATACATATGCTTAATTTGGGGGAATAAAAACCTTGGCCATGACCAACATTTCAATATTCCCAAATGCAAACATTAAATCAATTTTAATCATTCCTCATCTTCCATCGGATCTCATTTTGACTCCAGATATCAGGAATCAGTTCTTTTTCTGAACAGAGGGGAGATTTATCTAGTTAAGGCCAAGGACATTTGGCCAATGACATTAGAAATAGTTTTGTATATGTCTGGTGTCTTATTTCCTCTGCGTGACCTCCTCCTAGATTATTCAGTCCCTTGAAGGCAAAATATTTGTTCTGATTGGTCTTTGCCTCATATGCACCACAGAAAAGGCATTCAATAAACTGCAACTGAATTGCTCATTTAAAAAAAAAAAAACCCGCATTTACTGCTAATATTCTCTTTGGAGAATATGGGGTATGATGTGAGAATATAAGGAGAGAAATCTGGAAGTCGAACAGTTACCAGTGGAGCAAACAGTGGCAGAGAATATAAGCCTTAAAAATAAGTGTGTGCTCGGGGAATTGATTCTGAATTTCATCTGAACTTGGTGGTGCATCCTGGTCTTGGGGTTCCCTACACACGTGTATTATGAGTCACAACCATGAAACCTGAATAGGGAACAGGATTCCCCAGCCCTTGGCATTCCTGTCCTACTCTATTCCCATCTCATGACCTTATTTCTGACATCTTTAAAATCATTTAATGATATAAAAGTGTTTCCAATATGAATTTAAATGCCAAACTGTAATGGCCCCGAGGGATTGTAATGAATGCTTCTGCTTTGGTTTCTCATCGCCTGTTCTCTCTTATTTGAGGATTTACTTCTCCCCAGCTTCTACTCATGGAGTCTGGACTTGAGGCTCAATGATGCAGGCCTAAAGCAATTGGTGCATTATATTCCTGGGCCACTGTGATTGGTTCAAGGGTAGGCATGTGACAGAGGCTAGTCCAATCAGAATGAAGTCTGGAACTGTGGTCTGGGCATTCTACACAAAACTGTCCACTCTTCCACTGGATTTCAGTCCAGGAGGACATAGAGCCAGGTGCTGCTAGCAACCACTTTTAGACTTTGAAGAGCCTCTCTGGAAGCAGAACTCCACAGAATCAACAGAGATGACTTAGTGCACCCATCTGGGTATAACTCAGCACGTAAAGCCAGACCTTCCTCTGGACTTTCCTTGTCCGTCATCCAATAAATTACTTTTGTGGTTAAAACCAGTTTGTGTTTCCTTTTCTGTCACTTATGATCAAGAAGCTTAAGAGAGGCTACCAAATGCCTTGGAAGACATATTGGTAAATGACCTGAATTTGTGATAAAAAAATAAATGGCTACTGCTCACAGTATTGGTGCCCCCACCCCCACCTTCTTGCCTCTGGTCACCTAAGGAGAGGTGAGAAATTCAACTTTGGTGGACAGTAGTCATCCTTGCTGATGGCTTTCTATTTCAATGGTCTGTATGTCTGTCTCGGGACATTCTCTGACCACAGGAGTGTGGTCATCCCATGTAAAAGACAGAAGGCAAAGTTAATATCCCCAGGAGCAAACTTCAGCTAGTGAGAGACAGGGAAGTGGCTTCCCCTCAGCTGGGTTACTCTGAGGCAGCCTTTACCAAGCACACCGAGTGGACCTGACCCTGGCAGCCCAAGGTTAACTCACCCACAGATTTTCCTTTTTCTCCACCTTATCTCTTCCGTCTTTCACTGTGCTCCCTGGAATCACCTTCCCAATAAGACAACTTGTACCCTAAACTTCATCTCAGAGTCTGTTTATGGGGGAAGCCAAACTAATAAAAGGATTGAAAGGAAATTATTTCTAGACACCAGCAGGAGGAATGTTATGGATCAGATGTGAGGTGTTCTCCAAAAAACTCACACGTGAGACAATGCAAGAAAGTTTAGAAGTGAAATGATCGGGTTATGGGAGCCTTAACCCATATGGTGCATTAATCCACCATTATGGATTAACTGGGTGATAACTGTAGACAGGCAGGGTGTGGCAGGAGGAGATGGGTCCCTGGGAGGCATGCCTTTGGGGTTTATATTTTGTACCTGGTTAGCCAAGCTTAATCTCTCTGCTTCCCTCTTCCATGCCCTTCTACCATGATGTCCTGCCTTACCTTAGGCTCAGAGTTACGGAGTCAGTCATCTGTGAACTGAGACTTCTGAAACCATGAGCCCCAAATAAGCTTTTCCTCCTCTATATTGCTCTTGTCAGGTCTTTTGGTCACAGAGACAAAACAAACAAACAAACAAACAAAAAGGCTGAAGAAAACAAGGAACAAAGAGAACAGTACCACAATGGGAACCCAGTGCCATGCAATCTGAAATACAGATAGGAGATATTGGAGCCACCCTCTTTAAGAAGTGACCCACAGCAATAATGTTAGAAAATCAAGTTCATCTTTCTTACCCAAAGACTTCCTGTCTCTATTATGAGAACAGCATGCAATTTGGAGTTCTGCCATCTGGAACTGACTTTCGGCTCTACCACTTCCTGTTAGTATCCACCTTCAGCAAGTGACCCGTACCTCTAAATTTTGTCTTCCTTAACCAGGGATCACCAGACCTATTGTAAAGAGCCATTTCAGGACAAAGAATGAAAGACGAGAGATGGTTTGCAAAATATAAAGCACTTGGCAAAAGCAGTTATTTCTGACTCACAAGTAGAGCAAAGGCAACCTTCCCAGACTAAATCCATGTTGGAACCTAAGGGAGAAAAATCACATTCAGGCTGCAAGGTGACAACAGGATGCTCAGGAGATGACGGGTGGCAGAAAGGGGGAAGTGCATGATCCACGTGTGAGCATCCCTCTAGGCGGATCCCACAAACAACAAGGAGAACATAAATGCAGCTCCACTCTCCACGCCAACTGTGAAAAGCCTATTGCCTTTTAGAGAAGACGGTGACTGCTCTTTGAACATAGGAGAAAGGTCCCAGGTGGATATTTTGGAAAGGAAAAGGCAGCACTAAAAGTGTTTTATAGCCTTAGAAACTTAACTAATTTGGAATCAGGAGTTTACCGCTTCACCGATATTTACGGGATGGCGAATTTATCTGAGAATCTGTTTTTGTCCCACATGCCCAAGGTTATTAATGGGCCAGATGCTGGTTATTAATCTTCATTTTCTGAAACAAAAACTGGCCCTACGTTTCTTATGAACGGTACATCGCACATACACCCCAGGCCCGGAAGCCAAAGGAAGCTTGAGTTCAGAACCCATTAGAGAGGAGGTCGTGAGCAGAGCCGGGGGTGGTGGGGATAAAACCATACTTAGATGTAGGAAGGTTCTGGAAACACTGTGTGTGTGTGTGTGTGTGCGTGTGTGTGTGTTTCATTTAGTGAGTAACTTATGGCTTTGCACCTTTGTGTTTGTGTTGTTTTCGTTTCACTATCTTTGTACACAAACATTTCCTCTGTTAAAGTGGGAATTTTAAAGACAAAGGAGAAAGAAGGACCAAGACACAACCGCAGCGGGACAGGTGGAGAAGCAGGGGAAGGTTCTCAGAAAGGGGAGACTGACAGAATGAAGCTGACTGAGAGTTTAACACGCTTCCAGAGGGGTGCACGCTATCGTAGTCACCGTTCCATCCCTGTGCTTTTTCGGAGGAGAAACTGAGACTGGGAGAACTTTAGTGATAGGTCCCAACACATGTAAATCATCATCTGCACCACTCAGATCTGAATGCAGTTTATTCCAGAGCTTTGTTGTTAATTGTGCTATCTTTATCACCAACAAAAAACAAACTGATTTTAGTAACTAACCCATGGTGGCCAAGAGCAGTGACAAAATGCACTAGAAAATTTCTCAGATTTTCTTTACTCCTTGCCAGAATGTGTGTGTGTGTGTGTGTGTGTGTATGTTTTTTTTTTTTTTCTTTTTGTACCAGGGACAGAACCTTAACCACTGAGCCACACCCCGAACCCTTCAATTTTGAGACAGGGTTTCACTAGGTTGCTTAGGGCCTCACTAAGTTACAAGGCTGGTCTCAAACCTGTGATCCTCCTGCCTCAGCCTCCTAACCACAGGGATTACAGGAATGGACCATCACACCCAGCTTAGAATATTTGATATTTTATACAAACTTTTAACTTGATTTTCAAACGGACTCAGTGTAGCCCATTATTTTCCACTAGGTGGAAGATCTTATATTGTTTGCCACTGTTGGTCTACCAGATGCTTGGAGTGAGGACCAGCTCAGGTTACGTGGGATAAGGCTGTGCCAAGATGGAGGAAGCAAAGACACTTGAGAAATGAGCTGATTCTGTCTTTTGAAATGGCATTCGAGAAAGTGCTATGCATTTATGTATTAGGGAGTGAGGGGTACAAGTGAAGACAGAATTGAGGACAGGCAGTTAGTGTAGACTAGGGAATCTGGTTGAATCAAGGAATGGAGGCCATCTGAGTCTGGGAAGTTGGAGACCACCCCTGGGAGATTGGAATGTCAGTTTCTCTAGAGCCCTTTTGATCATCAAGGTTACCTGCCTATACTATCTCTCCCAAAAGTCTGCAGGTAGGGAATTGCTAATTAATGCCCCCTGAGACCCTACATGCCTGAGTCACTCCATTTGGCCGTTCCCCTGCCCATCTGTTTCCCACCTTTTTGCCATCTCACTAGCATCTCCTGGGCCTAGTCACTTAGGCAGGAAGGAGAGAGATGAGAGGGCTGGGCCCGGGAACCCTGGCCAGACCGACAGACTGAGCAGGGGCGGGGTGGCGGGGAGCAAAGAGCTGCAAGGCAGTCCCCAGCCCTGGGAGACACACCCCAGGCAGGCTCCCAGAAAATCCCTCTCCCTCACACAAACCAGGCAGGCAGCAGAAACTGCTGGGGAGTCACCAAAACACATATAACCAACTCCCCTTTCTCTCCCAAGGAGGCTCAGCTCCCAACCAGGTCCTCACCACCACGGAGGGACTTCAGAACAGGCCACCTCAAAACACTCAGGGAGGGAGAGCAGCCCCAGGACAGAGGATCAATCGCTTGTGATTTCCTTTGAGGCCAGCCTCCACCACTTAGCGAGTCCCTGCCTCCAAAAATAAAAAGGGGTCATGTATAGGCCTCACAGGAAGAGCGCCCTGGGTTCAAACCCTGGCAGCACCGCTCGCCCCAAATACTGCCATTACCAAGCCTGCCTCACTCTTCACCCTCAGAGTACCAGGTGAAAAGGGGGGAGAGAACAGGAGAACAAAGGAGACCCTAATTTATAAAAGACGCGGGGCACACTCACTTCTTGGGATCCTAGAACATCAGCCATGGCCCCCTTCTCCCGCCTGGGAGAAGTCTATGTCACTACATTTAAATAAAACCTGCTTAAAATGCTTGCCTTGGCGTACTTCTCTGGTGTTGTACTTCAACATCTGAGGAAGTAGAACTCATCACTGATAAATGGCAGTATCACAAGAAGGTAGAAAGTTGTAAGACAGGCACAGATTAACCTCAGTCCTGAACCAAATGCCCTCTCCATTCACAAGAAGGTAGAAAGTTGTAAGACAGGCACAGATTAACCTCAGTCCTGAACCAACTACCCTCTCCATTCCTTCTAATTTCTGCCCAATATTTGATTTGTATGACATCTTGGAGTTTTGCCCCACCTGGGTTTTGTCTTCACTGGCTACATGAAGGGATCCCTCCTTTGGGACTCTGTGAGTCAGTGTTTCATTCATTCATTCAAGAAATACACCAGGGCCAGCGAGAAGAGGCACGTGGTCACTGTAATTCCCTAGCTGTTGTCTACTTATGGTCCTGTGATGGCAGACTTACTTCTGGCCTCTCTAGGACTGCTGAGTAAAATGGGACTTTTTCCACCACGAGCAACACCAGACTGAATGAATGCATATCCAAAACAAAACACAGAACCAGCTTGGAATGCCGCTGACTAGGGATCCCATACTGAGCATCCTTAGGACTCCATTTCTCTCCCAGGTGGTATAGGAGTCCCAAGGAGGTTAATGCAGTACAGGAAGTTGGAGGAAGGGTTTGGGTCTTCGCTGTACCATAATCCCACTGTGGTACTTACTGTGTAAGGCCATTTGGTGCATTCCAAGTTAGAAGCCTGAAATGTCCCCAGTTCATATCCTTGATGGTCACATTGGCTACTGGAGCTTTGGTGCTGCAGGTCTTTTCAGTCTCCATCATAGAGGCCCTGCCTTCTCCTTGGGAGCTCATGGGGGTAGTGAAGCCAGAATTAAGGACAGGTAGTTAGTGTAGAAATAGGAAATCGGGTCAATTCGAGGAAATGAAGCCATGAAGCCATGAAGCCATCTGCCTTTGGAAGTTGGAGACTGCCCCTGGAAGAATGGAATGTCAAGGATCTCCGGAGCCCATTGATTACCAGATTTACCTGTCTTTATCAAGGACTGCAAGCAAGGAGCTGCTAATTAATGCCCCCTGGGCCCTTGCCTGCCTGAATCACCTTGGCCCTCCCCCTGCCCAGGGCTTCTCACTTAATGCAAAACCAGGCCTAGTCACGTAGGCAGGAAGGAGAGATAAGGGGGGAGAGAACTGGAGAACAAAAGAGACTTTAACCTATAAAAGATGTGGGGTGCGCTCACTTCTTGGGACTTTAGAACATCAGCCATGGCCCCCTTCTTCTTGCCGGGAGAAGTCTGTATTATTACCTTTAAATAAAACCTGCTTAATATGCTTGCCTTGGCTTGCCTTGCCTTCTCTAGTGTTCAATCTTCAACATTAGAAGGAGCAGAACTCGTCACTGGTAAACAGCGGTATCAGTAGGACATGAGGCTACACTGATCTCAGGACTGGACACCTTTACTTTTCTACCTTAATCTCTTTTAAAACGAGACTCAACTGCTTTTAGCACTCCAGTTTCAGACGAAAGAATGTTTAATTTTCTCCTAAGAAGCCCTCTGGAAGAGGTAAGGAAACATGGTTCTTATTCTTTCATGGTAAGAGTATAAATATCAAAATACAAGAGTTACTTTTCCAATTCTATCCATTGTTACATCTATTTTATTCCCAAGCTTCGTGGATTTTTCTTGCCTTGGGGTAGGGATGCAGCTACAAAGCCTGTTCCCTGTATTTTATTCTGTAGGTGACTTGTCAGTGAAGTGTGAAGGGACAGATCAGATCTGTCACATACAGTAGCATGGTTTGTGCACTGTGCAATCCTAGGGTTCCTTTCCACTGGGTTCATGGAGGGAATCCTCCTCTCCAGGTTTGTGAACACATGAAAGTACACACAGACCAAGGAATACAGGAAATGCAAAAACAAACAAACAAACAAACAAAAACCTTTTTAACTAAGTAGCTGTTGATGAAAAATAAGAAAACCTTCTTCCAAAATAAACATGGGACACTGAGGAAGATGGCGGAATAGAGGAGGTCACTTTCCTGACTGCTGAGTGAAGGAAAACCAAGAAAACCGACAGGAAGCTTCTTCGTAAGGTCAGTGAACAACAACAACAACAACAAAAAAGTGGAGGGACTTTACTGAAATTTAAAACTGGACATTCAAAGCAGATAGAGGACTCAGGAGTTTGGATAAAATGAGGAAGAAATTCCCAGGGGCACAGCCCTGCCACAGCTGGGTCAGAAGCACCGGCCAGAGGTCCCTCTGTGAGCCTAGTGGGGGGAAAAGGGAATTAAAGGAGCATGCATTTGGGGGAGGCCCAAGGTGTGTCTGGGTCTGGAGCATTTAGAGATCAAGTTCACTGCCTGGCAAACCTGAAAGACAAATGGCCTGCACAAAATCTGTGTGTGGGGAAGGAAGCCACCCTCTCTCCAGGTGGCATGCGGAGGACAAAGGAAGGAATCAGTTTGCAGCCACTGCACTGGGGGGCCAGCAGCTGAGGAGGCTGATTCCTGGCAAACTGGAGTTTGGTGGGAAATACAGGCCCAGCCAGTGCATGCTGCACGACACAGAGTGTGCTTTACGACCAGGTGAAAATCAAGCGTGGAGAGAGATTTACACAGGGGACAACAGGTTGCAGAAACCCATCCAGCTCTCGCCCTCCCCCTCCAATCCAAGGGCTTGCAGGACCAGCCGGGAGAGAGGCATCGGGCTGGGAACTCAGAAGGTAGGGGAAGGAGAGATTGTTTGGCTGAACCCAAGACCAGGAAACATGGGGTCTGCAGGTGATGTAGGGGACTAAAAATCGGCTCCCCCACCACATGAGTGCAACCCAGGGGAGCCCTGGGGTAAAGTCCTTTGGCATGGACCAGCAAGTTCTGGACACTGAAGGTGCTCTGATTTAAAATCTCCAGACCAATTAGCGGTCATCCAAGAGCCTGGAGCCCACGTAAGCCTACAGCCTGCCTCCAGGGACTCCACCCCAGGGTCACCTCTCTAGCTCCAGCATTCCAGAGGGTGGGGTTCACCCCCCAGAAGACCCCACCTAACACTGCTGAGAAGCTGAGAGTATTTTGAACTCCAGCGGAAAGGATTCTTTGACTTTTCATCAAGATTTTTTTTTCTCTTTTCTTTAATTCTTTTTCACTGTTTAATTGTGAACTTCATGGGACATTTAGACAGTCTGCTATTATTTTTTCCTTCTCATCTCTAGCATTTTTGAAGCCAGTTATTTAACATGGATTAGTGTTTTTGTGAACTAGGATATTTGATTAGTCTATTTTACTTTTGTAATCTTTTATTTTTATATTTAAATTAAAAAAATATTTTTGCTTTATATATATACTTCTTCTCCTGCCTGTTGGCCTTCTCTCTTTTCTTTTGCTAACAGCCAATCTGGGTTGTTCTCTTTCGCTCTTCCTTTAGTCTTTTTCTTCTCTTTTCTCCTCCTTCCTCATAATCATCACATCCTATATCACTTCTGTTCTCTCCCTGTCCACCATTTAAAAATGTAAACCCTCTTGCAGAGTTATTATTGACAATAACTGATCATATCATATTTCTGTTTATTATGGTGATTAACATTGTAGATGACATAGTAGCAAATATTGGGTTTAATGTTGTAAATTGTTTGCATTGGTTGTTGTTATTAGTTGTCTCTCCCTAAGCATCGAGGTACTGGAAACCTTCAGGGACACTCTAAGTCCACAGGGTAAAAACCCTACTGCCTCAGATTCACACTGTTAGATTGGTAGACACACAAACAACATGAAAAAGCAAGGGAACAGATCACCCCAAGCAAAGCAAGATACTCCAATAACAGAATCCATTGATACCAGAGTGGAGTAAATGTCATAGAAGGAGTTTAGAATGTATGTGGTTGATCTAATCTGGGAAGTAAAGGATGATGTAAGAGAACAAATATAGCAACAGATCATTTCAATAAAGAGATAGAGATTTTGAAAAAAAAGAAATGGAAATCCTTGAAATGAAGAAAACAATAAACCAAATTAAAAATTCAATAGAAAGAATCACCAACAGACTAGAGTACTTGGAAGACAGATCCTCAGGCAATGAAGAAAAAATATATAATCTTGAAAATAAAGTTGACCATGGAGAGAAGATGTTACTAAACCATGAAAAGAACTTCCAAGAATTATGGGATGACATGAAAAGACCAAATTTAAGATTTAGCAGGATAGACAAAGGCATGGAGATACAAACCAAAGGAATGCACAATATTTTCAATGAAATAATATCAGAAAATTTCCCAAACCTAATGAATGAACTTGAAAATCAAATACAAGTGCCTTACAGGACCCCAAATGTGCAAAATTACAACAGACCCACATTAAGGCACATTATAATGAAAATGCCTAGCATACAGAATAAAGATAGAATTTTAGAGACTCTGATAGAAAAATATCAGATTACACATAGGGGGAAACCAATATGGATCTCAGGTGATTTCCCAACCCAGACCCTCAAAGCTAGGAGGTCCCAGAATAACATATACCAAGCTCTGAAAGAAAATGGATACTAACCAAGAATCTTACATCCAGCAAAATCAAGCTTCAAGTTTGAAGATGAAATAAAAATCTTCCATGATAAACAAAAGTTGAAAGAATTTCCAGCCAGAAAACCTGCACTTCAGAATAGTCTTAACAAAATATTCTATGAAGATGAAATGAAAAAGAAAAAAAAAAAAAAAAAAAACTAGCGAAGGGAGGAACTACACTAAAGTAATAGTCAATCAAAGGAGAAACAAATTCAAATTAAAAACTAGAAATAAATCAAAATGACTGGGAACACAAAATCATATCTCAGTAATAATCTTGAACATTAATGGCCTAAACTCATCAATCAAAAGACACAGGCTGACATATTGGATTAAAACACAAGACTCCACAATATGCTGTCCCCAAGAGACTCACCTCATAGACAAGGACATTCCCAGACTGAAGGTGAAAGGATGGGAAAAAACATATCACTCATGTGGATCATGTAAACAAGCATCCTCATATCAGATAAAGTGGACTTCAAGCCAAAGTTAATCGGAAGGATCAAAGAAGTGTATTCCATGGTGCTTAAGGGAATTATATATCAACAAGTCATGACAATCATAAATATTTATGCCCCAAACAAAGGAGCCTCTATGTACATCGAACAAACCCTTCTCAACTTCAAAAATCAAATAGACCATGACACAATAATACTGGGGGAATTTAACACACCTTTCTCACTATAGGATAGATCTTTCAAACAAAAACTTTAATAAGAAACTATAGAACTAAATAATACAATAAAAAATTCAACAGACATATATAGAATATTTTATCAACTACTGAATACACTTTCTTCTCAGCAGCACACAGACCCTTCCCTGCTATAGACCATGTCATGTAAAGTACCACATATGTTGGCATACAAATCGTAATATTACCTTAATATATTTTTAGCATCTCTAGGGTTATTTTGATAGCTCCCTTTCCATTGATACTAATTTTTGTGTTCTTGTTTTTTTCTTGATTAGACTTGTTTGATGTTTATCAAATTTTAGCTGTATAATTTCTTCTCTATTTCATATATTTCTGCTCCTACTCTTATTTTTTCCTGCCTACTACTTAATTTGAAAATAATTTGATTGTTATTCTGGCTTTTTTTTGGATACAAGTACTTTAAGTTATAAATGTTCATCTGAGTACTATTTTATCCCAAAGATCCTGATATTTTAAGCTTATATTATCACTCTTTTCAAAACACTTCTTATTTACTTTTCTTGTGATTTCTTCTATGACCTCAGAGATAGTTGTAAGTATACCATTTAATTTTGAAATAGTTGATGTAGGGATGGGGTTCTACGTATCTTAAGGTGATTGATTTGTAATGTAATAAATCATGCAGGAAACCCAGTCTGTGTGATTTCAAATTTTTAAAAAGTAATGGAAATGCTTTTTATATTGTTTGTATTGGTTATGTACATGTCAAAACTGATCAAACTGTACACTTCAAATATGTGAATTTTATTGGACTTTGCCTTTATCTCAATAAAGCTATGGAAATAAAATAAAAATGGTAATGACTATAAGCAACTCACTTGAGAGAAAACACATGAGTTTATAGCTGCTGTTTGAACCAAACCAAAATGCAAACTCTAGCAATCTCAGACTTTAAGCTATCAAATTAGCAACTACCCACTACTACTAATTATGAATGAACATTCCACTTCACATCAAGAGGGTTTACCACCTAGATTTTATGCATCTTGTTTCTGCTTTACCAAGTTCCTAGGGGTAAAGCTGCTTCTCATTATTGTACAGAGTAAACTTCTAAACTATGGAGTGGATTTTGTCTTACTTTTTTTAAAGGGGCCTGATTATATTGCCCAGTCTTACTTTGAAATAATGACCCTCCCACCTCAGCCTCCTAAGTAGCTGGGATTATAGGCATGTACCATTGTACTGGACCTAAGCATGTTTTATCTTGATATAATATTTTTCTAATATAATACGTAGTAAAAACATAAAATATCTTTTTGATGCAAGTCCACTGCTAGAATAAATACTTTGAGAACTCAAAAAACTCTACACCAAGAATACAAATAATCCAAACAACAAATGGGCTAAGGAAATGAACAGACACTTCACAGAAGAAGATCTACAAGAAATCAACAGATATATGAAAAAATGTTCAACATCTCTAGTAATAAGAGAAATGCAAATCAAAACTACCCTAAGATTTCATCTCACCCCAATTAGAATGGCGATTATCAAGAACACAATCAACAGTAGGTGTTGGCGAGGATGTGGGGAGAAAGGTACACTCATACATTGCTGGTGGGGTTGCAAATTAGTGCAGCCACTCTGGAAAGGAGTATGGAGATTCCTCAGAAAGCTTGGAATGGACTCACCATTTGACCCAGCTATCCCACTCCTCGGCCTATACCCAAAGAACTTAAAATCAGCATACTATAGAGATACAGCCACATCAATGTTCATTGCAGCTCAATTCACAATAGCCAGATTGTGGAACCAACCTAGATGCCCTTCAGTTGATGAATGTATAAAGAAACTGTGGCATATATATATAATGGAATATTACTCCGCCATGAAGAATAATAAAATTATGGCATTTTCAGGCAAATGGATGAAATTGGAGAATATCATGCTAAGTGAGATAAGGCAATCTCAAAAAACTAAAGGACGAATGATGTCACTAATAAGCAGATGAGGACATATAATGGGGGGTGGGAGGGGTTAGCGTTAGGGTTAGGGTTAGCTTTAGGGTTAGGGATAAGGAGGGTGGTAAGAATGGAGGAAGGAAGGACTGTATAGAGGGAAAAGAGGGGTGGGAGGGGTGGGGGGGAAGGGAAAAAAATAACAATCAAACAACATTGCCCTATGTAAATTTATGATTACACAAATGGTATGCCTTGACTCCTTGTACAAATAGAGAAACAACATGTATCCCATTTGATTACAATAAAAAAAAAAGAATAAATACTTTGAGAAACCAAGCAAATAACAGCAACAAAATAACCACATGATCCAACAAAGTACAACTTTTTATCATCCCAAACAGGGAGCCATCTAAATGTGTAACTGTGGAGAAATAGGTAAGCTAATGATGATCCAAATAAATGTGAAAAAGTAACCCAAATTAACAAATGAAAATGTATAAAATCAGAATAAAAGAGGACAAAACTGCTACAATGTAAAAGATACACAGTACCTGCAAAAAGTCAGGAATGAAATTTGCAGTGGAAATAGTAGTTGTGTTTAAAAGGTAGGATTACAGTTAAATCTTCTTTTGCATTTTTAAGGAAATATTTCAATATTTCTATTTTTTAATTTCAGACAAGCAATACTTGAAAGAAGTTTAAAAATTAAAGTATCTTAACATTTCAAAGAAAAAAATTATCCACCCAACTCATCCTACTTTGGATGCCAACTCCACAGAGAAAACCACTTGCAACTTCATCTACAATTTACTTCTGCCTTTTTATATAACATACTTATTTGAAATTTATTGATTTGGGGGTTACCCCATTATTTATTGGAAAATGAAGATTAAACTCAACTCCCATAAACATAAACACAGACACACATTGTCCCTCTTCCTGTTATTCAAAGAGTTCAATATTCTTGGTTAAACCAATATTCATTGGTATTGTCATGTAAATACTCTTCCCAGTCGGTTCCAGTAGTAGTCTGTGGCCTTGGTGGCTTTCCCTGGCTTTAATCAATGCCTCACCTGTTGCTGCTCACCTGTGTTCTACATGACACACACAACATACTACAACTATCTCCACTACTAAGTATCTACTAAGCACCGTGTTGAAAAGTTTCCATTGTTCTATCCTCTGAAGTAGGAACTAACTACATTTTACAGAAAGAGGTTAAATGTCTCACCCCAGTTCTTAGAATTAGAATCTGCAACCCAGTCTGCAATCTAAGTCTATGTAAGAAAATACCATTATATATTATCTTTCACTGTGTGGATCACTGCTTTGCATCTAGAGAAGAATTATGGATTTATAATCATTTTAGACTTTTTTCCCTGAAGTAGTTTGGGCTGACAACCTGTAAGATGGCTTAATGAGCCCTGGGTCCTGGTAGTCATGTCCTTGGGTAATCCTTTCCCTTTGGGTGTGGATGGACCTAGTGGCTTGATTCTAACAAACAGGACATGGCAAATAGAATAGGATGCCATTTGTGAGATTAAATATTGAAAGATAGGTGAAAGATAGGGAATGTCTGGCTATCTGGCTGCCATCCTGCTTGCTCTCTCTGATAATGCAAGCTACCATGTTGCAAACCACACTGTGGAGAAGTCAGCATTGCAGAGAACCAAGGGAGGTCTCTGGCCACCACCCAGGAAGGAACTGGACCCATCAAAGTTCACGAGGAATGGAATCCTGATAGAAATCTCCCAGGTGAACTTGGAAGCAGATCCACCCCCAACTGAGCTTTCAGATGAGACACTGGTCACAGCCAGTACTTGGATTAAGCCTAGTTAGTGACCCAGAGGACTTAACTAAGACATGCCCAGATTCCTAACCTGAAGAAAATGTGAGATAATAAATACAGATGGGTTTTAATCACTGCTTTGGAAGATGTTCTGGTTTAGATATGAGGTATCCCTAAAACCTCATGTGTGAGAAAATGCAAAAAGTTCAGAGGTAAAATGGTTGGGTGTGAGAGTCTTAATCTAATAGGTGCATTAATTCCCAAATAGGGATCAACTGGGTGGTATCATAGGCAGGTAGGGTGTGGCTGGAGGAGGTGGGTCACAGGGGGTATGCCTTGGGGTTTATATTTTGTTCCTTGTCTGCAGTGTCTGTCTCTCTCTTTCTCTCTCTCTCTCTTTTCTGTTGCCATGTCCTGAGCTGCTTTCCTGTGACACACTTCTGTCATTGCATCCTGCATTACTTCAGGCCCTGAGGAATGGAGTCAGCTCTGCATGGACTGAGACCTCTGAAACCATGAACCCCAAATACACTTTTCTTCCTTAAGATTGTTCCTGTCAGTTCTTTGGGTCACAGTGGCAAAAAAGCTGACTAAAACAGAAGATATAATATGTTGACCAGCAATAGATAATACAGCCATATGCCTATATATACACCTATCTGTGAGGTATTGGAAGAAACAAGAAAGCAACCAGTTAATTATGAAGGTTTGGATGTGAGGTGTCCCCCAGAAACTCATGTGTGAAACAAAATAAGAACATTGAGAAGTGAAATGATTGGGTTACGAGAGTCTTGACCTAATCAGTGAATCAATCCCATGCGGGATTAACTGTGTGGTAACTGAAGGTAAGTAGGATGATGTGGCTGAAGAGATAGGTCATTGGGGGTGTGCCTTTGGGGTATATATTTTATAAGCTGAGTTTAGTCTTTGTCTGCTTCCTCATTATCATGTGAGCTGCTTCCCTCTGCTGTCTTCTTCCGCCATGATGTTCTGCCTCACTTTGAGCCCTGAGAAGTGGAGCTGAATGTTTATGAACTGAGGCCTCTGAAACTGTCATCCCCAAATAAACTTTTCCTCCTCTAAAATTGTTCCTTTCTGTTTTTTAGTCATAGCAATGAAAAAAACTAACCAAAACACAAGGTAACGGTTTGAAAGAAGGAATTTCTGAGATAGTGACAGAATAAAAAGTTTGCAAAGCTTCATTTTTGAAACATGAAATTCATATTCTTATTTGATAATGCATTTGCATGAAGTGCTAACCGCAGACAAGAGCTTCCGTTGCTCTGTTGGACAACTTCTTTTTTAAGTCATTACAAGCAGAAGTAGACTTTCCAGTTCAATGATGACTTAGGGCTGTCTTAGGTATTCAATCATAAAGCTTTTTGTCCATAACAAAGAAATTAGCACAGAACAGTGATATTCTCAGTGAAGTTGTTTTAGTATGTATGTGATTTATTTCCCTTTTATGTAAGGCTTCTTTGTCTGTTCTTAATTCGTTTTCATGGGGTATTTGTAAAGACATCATTTCAAAACCAAGGAACTAATAAAAGTCCAATGATAGGTAAATGGATTGAGTAAATGTTCTTAAGCTCCTCCAGAGATTTTAGCCTGCATGGGATATGAGTCATCCCTGGTTCCTAAATAATAGCTTACTTAATATCACTGGGTTTTATTCCAACTTAATGAATAGAGAGACAAGCACTAAGCAATAACCACTTACCATGCCCTACAAATCCTAATGCCCGCGTTTGAGTATTTTATGACTTTGTTTTCCTATATTCACTTCCAGCTCTTAAAAGGGCTCTCTAACTTTCCTTCAAGGTCTTGTCCAAAAAGAGCAATAAGAAACTTAACTCCATACTCCGGAAGGGCTGAGGGTTGAAATGCAAGTATCGGTAGTTGATATCAGAATAAAAAAAAAAAGGACCTGGAATGATTAGATAAACACATTATTTTACTTGCACTCTCCATTCTAGGGACACACTAGCGATAGGTGTTGAAATGTCCCAGCTTCTCTGTGGCCTCATTGCTAAGCAAAGAGATACAGATTTAATATTCAGTCTGTTATCTTGTCACTGGGTACGATGGGTTTATCTTCCCTTCTGTGGGTCTGCAGAAAGCAAACGTCAAAAACTCATTAAATCATTTCTGCAACAACAGGACACGGTACCAGCCATCTGTGATACTCTTGGGTCAGCATCTGCCCCTGCCATTGGGGAGGCCATGAAAGAGAATTCTGAAGGTGGTTCTTTGATGAGACAGTAGTTCTAGGCTCTGTGATCCAGCTGCTTCTTTGTTCAGGTCACATTTACAGTTTGGGCAGACTCTAGCACTGTCACTCAAAAGAGGCACGGGCAGCTCAAGCATCAGAGTCCTCTGGAACAAAGCAGGGGTGTCCAGGAGGGTGAAGATTCATGCAGCAGAAGCAGCAGTGTGACTTGAGGACGAGTCTAATCTGCAGTACAGCCGACCACCCAAGGATCCAGACTTTCAGGTATGGAGCCGCTGTGCTCCATTCTTTGAGTGGGTGATCTCACTTAATCCTCACAGAATCCCTGGAAAGATACAGGTATTTGCCATTCCTGTCTTCAGTTCCCATTTGCAGTTGAGGACCGAGAGTATTGGCGAGGCCATGTGACTCAGTCCAAAGTCAAAGGTTTCATAAGCCGAAGAGGCTCAATTTAAAACTGAATCAGTCGTCATCTTGGAACCTCTTGAAATTGTTCAGAGGTTTAGGAAGATATTCTGAGATTTTGGGGCACCATCCAGAGGAAAGGGCAGACACGAAGGAAAGCAAAACTCAGTGAGGATCCCTGAGCCAAGACCATGGTGACAGTGGCTTTATTAGGAGCACTAAGGTCCATGGGTCCAGATGGGGTTCTACAAATCTATTCTGAGAACAGCAATTCTAGGGAGAATCCCTGTGTCCCAGGAAGGATCAGACAAGAGTATTTGTTCATTGGTCAGGTCATTCATTCATTCCACAAAGGTTTATTAAGCACTAGACACTAGATATGTAGCAATGAAAAAGAAATCAGGCAAAGTTCTCTGCTCCAACAAGTGTATGTTCTAGCACAAAGAATAGGTAGGAAGATACGAAGTCTGCCAAAGAATGAGGTGCGGGACACACACTGGAAGCAGAAAGAAGAGCAAATGCAAAGGCCCTGAGGTAGGAACAAGCTTGGTATTTTTGAGAAACTGAAGAAAGTCGGTCTGACCGAAGCACAACAAACAGCTCTTGCTCTGATTCAGGGTATGATGAAGAGCCAGCTGAGGGTTTGAATTAAGAGAACGACAAGATTCTGAAGGACCTGGAGGCAGCAGGGAATTGAGAGCAGCAACCATGTTTCATTACATGTGGGTCCCTGGCTTGAGAGCCTGAGATCAGGGCCGCATCAGCAGAGAAGCGAGTAGCAAGAGGTTGGTGGCTCCACAGGAGCATCGTGAGGAGCTGGGGTCAGCCTTGAAGTCTGCCACCTGACCCTGTGCCTTGCTTCACTCATCCTAAGTGATCCTAAGATAGAGAGGTGGGAGCTGGGATTTCTTTCTTTCTTTTTTTTTTTTTTTTAATTAGATCAGGGATGGTTTGATGGAAGAGGGGACTCATGGAGGAAGGAAGGACATGGTTCCCAGAGGCAAGGGTGAGAGCTTCAGTGGGAGGAAACAGTCTGGACACTGGCCCAGAAGGAACTCGGCCATGTTGGAGGAAAAGGAAATAAGCCAAGGTGCTAGGAGCTTAGTCAGCAAAGAGCAGAAGGGAACAGAGGAAGGCCAGACACCCTAGGGGCAGCTCATAGTGCAGTGTTAGAGCTTATAATTCATCCTGAAGCATGCAAGAGTTTTCTTTAAAGGAACCTCATAACTCACCTTCTCAAAAAATGTTTAAAAGGCAATAATAGTTAAATGTTAACTGAGTTCTTGCTATTTCACAAACACTATGCCTATGTGGTTTTTACTACTATGTACTAATCATTATTTGTAAGCACTTCAATTATCTTAAAGTTTTTACTCCTTAAAACTGCTCTGACCTAGGTACTCTTCCCCGCTCCTATTTTGCAAATGAGGAAACTGAAGAACAGAGAGCTGCAGTAAGTTGTTTAAGGACACACAGCTCCTAACTGGCATAGCCAGCGACTTGAATTCAAGCATTTTGATTCTAGAGTGCTTAAGCTCATACATCCTGCTAGGCTGATACTTGCTGATATTTAAAAGCTACCCAAGAGCAGAGGATCACAGGGAGACATGAAGAACTGAGAACATGGATGGAGAGAACATCTTGGGTTGATCCTCAATGCATGCACCAGCAGAGTTATTCTTAACTTTTTTTTTCTCTTCTACATATGCATTTGAAAAGTATTTATTGAGCATCTACTATGTACCATATTCCATGTTAATATGTTAAAGATGTCCAGAGAAGTAAAAACAGATAGAGCTTCTCCCTAGTGGGAGTTTTATATCTTGCACAGACACAAAGAAAACACAGGGATGATATGAATTTAAGACAGTAATAAGTGCCCCAGGGCAGAGATAGACACTTCTTTGGGAGTATATGATCAGCAGAGCAACTTGGAAGCAGTGAGACCTGGGGAGGAGTATAGGACCTGGGATGCCTTTTTGGTCCCAGGTACTTTTTGCTTTGGATTGTTGACTGATGACTGGGGTAGGAATTAGTTGCTTCTCAAAGTAACTCTGGCTCTAAATTTATATGTGAAAGGTAAATTATGACTTTCATCACCTCTCTAGGTTTTCCAAGTCAATTCCATACAACAGGCCAGATTCAGCCCAAATGCTTGAACCAGGAATAAATCTGGCATTTGGATGGACTTTTCTATGAATTCTAAGTCCATCAATTCTGGTTCTTCCTTCAGGAGATGGATTAGGAGCCTGAGCAGGAGAAAAGAGAGAAGCTCTCCTGGGTTTGTTGGTCCCCACTGAGATGGAAGCATTTCAGCAGTGAAGCCAGAAGTTTAAGACAAGGAATGAACATTAGGAAGCAGGGTGGTTGGTAGGAAGAAAAAACATGGAGAACTCTGGAATCTGACCAACATGGAGTTTGCTCTAGTGATCTGACCAACATGGAGTTTGCTCTAGTGTAGACTTCCTCGGAAGCAGACCCGGAGGCCAGAATTGCAGTGTGCAAGTCACATGTTTGAGAAGTGATTGCAAGAAGTCCAGGTAAGGGACAGGGGGAGTGATAAAGGGGAGACTGCTGATAAAAGAGTGTTTTTAATCAGTTAGCACTAAAGGGAACTTAATCCTGTGAGCTTAATCCCGCTGGGGAATCCAGCACAGGGCATGTGGTTCAGGGTTATCCCACGCGAATGGTGAAGGAGACAGGGACTTATCCATTAACTTCAATAAGCTCCCAGGAGTTGTTAATTCCTCAGACTCTTGCAGAGTAAACTATTTACAGGCACAGCAATCTCAGGAGGCACAGAGAGACCTGCAGGGAAAGAGTCCCAGGTACGTGCAGATGGGAGTTAGGACAGGCCAGATATGGTAAATGCCAAGGGGGCATGGGCATGCTAGCAACAGCCTCCACTGCATTATTCAATATCTCAGGGTCTCAGTTTCTACATCCATCAATGGAGATGGGAATGCGGCTGGGCGTCCCTTAGTGATGAGGATACACTGTGAGAAATGGACCATTAGGTAATTTCATCATTGTGAAAATATCAGAGTACTCACACCAACCCAGATGGTATAGCTCAATCACCCCGGGTCATTGCCCAAAGTCTTCAATGCAATCAAGAGACAGGAAACAGATGGCTGATGTTAGCATAGCCTGGCTACTATTTTACAGTGATCTTTAATAAAAAAACATATGAGTATACTCTAAAACAATGATAAAACATGTAGTAGAGTGGACAGTTGCCTTGTAGGCTTTCCATTGTGAGAACAAATGACTGAGATAGTCAACTTTCAAAAGGAAAGACTGAATTTGGGACTGGGTTGTGATTCAGTGGTAGATAGAGCATTCCCCTAGCACGTGCGAGGCACTGGGTTTAAATAAAATATAAATAAAATAAAGGTATTGTGTCCATCTATGACTAAAAATATATTTAAAAAAAAAAGATTTAAATTGGAAACAAAAGTGAGAGAGAGGAAATGAGCAGGGCCCCAGGACTTCCTTTCTTCCCTCCATGACCTATGGACTCCTCACTAGGTCTCACCTCTTGAAGTTTCCACCATCTCCCAATAGAGTCACACTGAGAAACAGATCAATCACATCCAGGCCTTTGGGGGATGCTCAAGATCTAAATCATAGTGATAGATGTTTATTATCACTCTCAAGTTTTGTGCCCTGTACATAATCATCTTGCTATATGTCTTTAGGGCCAGCAGCACGACAGGTTTGTTTACACCAGCATACCACAAAAGGGCTAAATGACGTTACAATAGCTACTATGTTATTAGGTGACGTGAAGTGGGGGACCACCACGATCTATGTGCTCCATTGTTGACCAGAACATCTTTAAGCAGCACATCACTGTGCCTAAATCTCTCAGAACTGGAATCCATCTAAAAACCTCCTTTGGAAGAAAGCCTGCTATTCCCCCCAACATTTATGACACACAAAAATGGTACCCAGAAACATCCAACGAATGAACCGATACTCAGAGCTGTGTGCTGGAGCCGGCTCTCCACTGGTTCACACAAGCAGACCGTTAAACATTCAGGAATTTCACAAGCCAGTTGTTAAACGGCTGAGAGTTTGAAATCTGTCATGGTGTGTGCGTCACACATTGTGGAAATCAGGACTTTCTTCCCCCCCCCTCTGAAAACCAGTTTACAAGCACGCTGTTGAATGTATGTTAAATTCGTTCACATAGCATCAAACACAGAAGATGCTCTAAAAGGTGCATTTTAAAAAAATATTGAAATTGAACACTCTGTTGGGAAAACTAGGCTTTCCATCATGTTTTGTTTCTTATTTCTGGTTACCAGTAAGTGCTCCTCAGAGTGGGTCACAACTCTATCTGCAGCATTTTTACTTATTGAAAGAAATAAAATGGAAGGGGACATAAAGCAAATATGATAAAAAGCTAAATCTGTGTGATGCATAGGTGGGAGTTTACAGTTCTCTGCAATTTTCTTAAATGCTTAAAATGTTTCACAAAGAAATAAGAGGAAGGAGAGAAACTAAAGCTTCAATTAGCATCAATTCTGATACCCTGGACTTTGGAGAGCAGGGGCGAATGACGTTTCCAGCATCCGTGCACACTGAGGAACACTCAACAAGTCTTTCAGGTGGGACTAGGGCAAGGCTACAATTAAACCTTCATCTGCCTGCAGAGTGGAGTTCAGCAAATTTCAACAGCTCTTCAGATTCAGATCGGGCCTTTGTATAATCTATAATCAGAGGTAATGATAATTAACACATATCACATACACCTTGTAAATGTCTCTGAAAAACATGTTGGAAAAATTCAAAATTATTAGTTGCCTCTCTCAGAGATTAGTTTTTCTCATCCCATGGCAATTAATCACGAGAAATTGGTTAAATTGATGAAATCTTGACATCTTTTGCTGGCTTCCTCTGGTTTCCAGAATTATCAGTAAACATGACACATGAAGGGAATTGCAGAAAGCATTTCTTTTTCCCTTGTGAACCATAACCCACTACGCTTTTAAGATGATGAATTCCTTGTTACAAAGAAAGTTTGATGCTATGCTATCAGAATTTTAAAGAAGACAGGTGTTATCAAATTTGACCTTGATCAGATGCATACTTCCTACCTATTGAGTCTCTGGCTATGGGACACATCCAAACTACTTAACATTTTCCATGATCAGAAAACCATTATTTCACAAATTAATAAAAGTAGCAAATATATATTGATTACTAATTCCATGCAAGACATGGAGCCCCAGGATAGCAGTTTATGAGACACACGCAGCTATAAATACCTTTATTTTAGAGACAAGCAATTTGGAGCTTCAAGATGCTATGTAGTTTGTCCCAGGTAGTATAGTCAGCCAGCAGAAGAGCTGGAATTCATCATGGATTGGTCTGATTGCAAAGTTCAATATTTCAAAAAGTTGGGTTAAAGATGCTTTTCCTTCTGATTTCAATTCATTGGCCTTTGGTCAGCACCTTGGACAGATCAGACTCACTTCTGGAACCCAAGTTTTAGTGTCTTCTCTTATTCTGGCCTTTTTTTTTTTTTTTTTTTTTTGAACTTTTTTTAAAAATTGTAAACAAATGGGATACATCTTGTTTCTCTGTTTGTACATGAAGTAGAGGCATACCATTTGTGTAATCATACATTTACATAGGGTAATAGTTTTTGATTCATTTTGTTATTTTTTTCCTTCCCCCCACCCCTCCCACTCCTGTTTTCCCTCTATACAGTCCCTCCTTCCTCCATTCTTGCCCCCCTCCCACCTCCCATTATGTGTCATCATCCACTTATCAGCGAGATCATTCGTCCTTTGGTTTTTTAAGATTGGCTTATCTCACTTAGTATGATATTCTCCAATTTCATCCATTTGCCTGCAAATGCCATAATTTTATTATACTTTATGGCTGAGTAATATTCTATTGTATATATATACCACAGTTTCTTTATCCATTTGTCCATTGAGGAGCATCTAGGTTGGTTCCACAATCTGGCTATTGTGAATTGAGCAGCTATGAACATTGATGTGATTACATCTCTGTAGTATGCTAATTTTAAGTTCTTTGGGTATAGGCCGAGGAGTGGGATAACTGGGTCAAATGGTGGTTCCATCCCAAGTTTTCTAAGGAATCTCCACACTGCTTTGCAGAGTGGCTGCACTAACTTGCAGCCCCACCAGCAATGTATGAGAGTACCTTTTTCCCACATCCTCTCCAACACCTATTGTTGCTTGTATTCTTGATAATTGCCATTCTAATTGGGGTGAGATGGTATTCTGACCTTTTTTAAGTGGGAAATTTTCTCGTCACTTCCCTTTCTGACCTCCCTCATCCACATATCCATCAACTCAGGAGGCTCTTCCCAGAACCACGCATTTATCACGAATGGGGCAGACAGAGACAGAACATGGTCCTCAGGGTACATGGGGCTAGTAATTCTATGGTCTCCCTGCTGTCTTCCAGTCAGCCCTTACTAGTCATGGGTGGACAGCCTAAGTTTCCAAATATACTTAAAAACTGAAGATAACAAAATCATTTACCTCTACCTTTCTGCACTTGGTAAATAATTTTATCTTATGTTTGAGCTCAAAGGCAGGGTCTTTATCCTGGTCATTCCCAGTGACCTACTTTCTCCAGTCACAACCTGCCTGACCACAGGAAGCACCCAGTTAATCCACTCAAGTGGATTAATCCCAAAGTTAGATTATAGTTCTCATAATCAAGTAATTTCACCTCTAAATATCCTTACTGGCATGTTGGATCTCTGAGGTTTTTGCCTCCCCAGCATTCATTCTCCCTTCTTCTAATAAGTATCCTGTTTAGTGAGATTTTCCACTGCTGAGACCAAAAGACCTGACAAGAACAATGTAGAGAAGAAAAGGTTTATTCTGATTCAGGGTTTCAGAGGTCAAGTCCATGGTGCAGGGACTGCACAGCTCTGGGCCAGAGGTGAAGCAGAATACCATGATGGAAAGTATGGTGGAGGGAAGCAGCTCAGGACATGGTAGCCAGGAAGCAGAGAGCTCTGCTCATCAGGGACAAAATATAAACCATGAAGGCATGCTCCCAGCGACCTACTTTCTCCAGCCATAACCTGCCTGCCCACAGGAAGCACCCAGTTAATCCACTAAAGTGGATTAATCCCAAAATAAGATTATAGTTCTCATAATCAAATAATTTCACCTCTAAATGTTCTTGCATTGTCTTACACATGAGCTTTGGGGGACAGCTCATATCTAAACCATAACATATCCCAACTGTGTTATGGAGAACCTCCTCCACCCCATGGGATACAGTCTTGATGGGACTGTTATTCAACATGGCCACCTTCAGAGTGACTTAGAAGGCTCTCCTCCAGGCACTTGATCTTTGAGCACAGAAACATGGCTGATGTATCCAGGAAGAAGATCCTGGAGGAAAGGTTTGGCATGTGCCTTTGACCTATATCCTCAGAGCTTCTTTCTCCAGTCCTATGTCTTGGCCCTCTCCCTCTTTCCAATAAACTCAGTTTACCTACTGGATTTTTCACTCATTTACTCTTTCACCCAAACACCATTTAATAAGTTTCAATGTGCCGGAAATTAGAAACTTTTCCTAAATCAGATATATTTCTCAGGAAAAAAACGTTCAAACGGCTTCATATACTGAATGAAAATAGCATGGGACATGCACTTTGTTTTATCCAAAAGAGTATCAGCAGAAACTTTGAAATCAGATATTCTTGCAAAGCAAAGAACTGACATCCCTCCAAAAAAAAAACACACAGAATAAAAATCCCTCAAGATTCTGCTTTAACTTCTGCTGTAATATTAAGATAGACAGATACAGATGCATATATATACATATATGTACACATACACAAATATATATGTATTTATATAAATATTATTTATATAGGATATACATAAACTTTAACCAAATACATGTTCTCTTTTACAAATGGCTTTTGAGATAAATATTATAACAAACATGATTAGCCTGCTGATTCCTACTTAGGTATTTCTGCCTGAAACACCTTCATATTGGGTATTTATCAGTGAGCAGCATGTTCTTACCATACCTCACTTAGCATTACGACTAACATTCATCCAGTCAGGCTAGGCTTATTATGCACTCCAGGAGCCTTTTCTGATAAAATTATACCACATTTTAGATATACCTATGTTTCTACCATCTGGGATTAAATTTCATCCACCTTTATAATTTTTCCAATGGGTTTAAATCAATTTCATTTTTCACTGTGGCTCCTTTAACACAGTCCCTTACATTCTATACATAATAATTTTGTTTTAGTGAACATATGGGTAAGGAGTTGAAAAAACCAGTGAGTAGAACTGATTGTAGGATCTGACTCTATCTATTTTCTGTGTCACCTCAGATAGGAAACTTAACCTCTCTGCATATTCTCTTCATTTATAATATGCACTAGATCCTTCTGCAGTCCATGTGTTTTGCAAGTTCTTATTATCTGTGTTTTATCTCTGATATACTGAACCCAAGACCTCGCAGTTGTGGAATCAGAAATCTATATTCTCCAAAAAAATCTCTCCAGTGATTCTGAACCAATTGATCCATGAATGATTGTTTAGAAATGATAAAAAAAAAAAGGTAACAGCAGCTTCTGCTGTGTATAGAGAAATTGCCAAGCACTTTATGCTACAATCTTATGAGGTCAATATTGCTGGTTTCTTGCTTTTATAGCTAAGAAAATTGAAGTTCAGAGATGTTAAGAAGCTTGCCTAAGGGAATGTAAGCAGGAAATGAGGAGCCAGGGTCCCAATCTAGCCGGTGCATCTCCAGAGCCAGCTCCTTTTCCCTGCACTGGAATGGTCCTGGAACCCCTGGGTTATATTATATTGGTGATCCTTTCCAAATAATTGATTTGGTCCAGTAACTTTTTATGACTTTTGAACTAATTTCTGAAACTCTATTTTGCTCATGGTCTCTTAAACTTATTTTAAATTAACTTTTGTACCCATACAGAGAATTATAAAGTGGATTACAAAGGGACACATGGGGTAAGGTATGAGGGAAGAGACACAGAGTGTCCATACCCTCTTTAGTGCTCCTCCCTCTAGTAATCTCCTTGTGTTCAGCCATCTGGAAGTTCCCCAAACTCTGTCCTTGAAGTTCTTTTTTGGAGATTTTTTTTTTTTTTTTTTTTTTTTTTTTTGGATATCTGTAACTGAGTAAGGTTGTCTAGCATTGTCTAGCATTCTTCTTGGTCTCTCCATACAACTCTCCTCCCTACAGGGAGTAAAGTAGTACCTTCCACCATGAGGAGAATTTTATAACCCACTATTGAACAAGACTAGATCAGTGAATTTCTTCATGGTCAGCTCTCCATGGCAGAAAGGTGGAGGAAGATTAGATCCACCTTATGGAGGAGAAATTCTAGTTTCTATGGCTAACCTTGGAAAGGGAGTTGTGAGCTAAGAACCATGGATAAAACCCAAAATAAATATAATATCACAACTACCAATCAATGGTAATGATTATATAGCTGGCCTCTCAGTGACTAAAACCATGGATGTTAACCAACTGCTCCTTGACTTTTTTGTCTAAATGCAGCTCAAGTTGCCAAGGAATGGATAAAGACTACCCGAGGGGTCAGTCCAATCCAGTGCCTCTCATCCCAGGATTCAGTCCTCAACTCTAAACAGCTACTTCCAGATGGTTTCTTCACCATCTGGATTCTGGGCCTATCTTTTGCCCCCAGTGTAATGTTCTGGAATTACTGTCTGCAACTAAGTTACATAAACACACTAAAGCAAGCGTCATCTAGTTGGGCAAGAACCTTTTCATTTATTCTTTCTCTTCAAGGAATATCGGGTGATGTCTTGAAAACTCAAATTAAAACCAAACTCAAACTCATGACTACCATATTTACAAACTGCTTCTGGGCCTCCTATTTATGTTCTACCCAACCCCTGGATATTCTCCTTAGCTCTTCCTCGCATCCAATCTACTCCTTTCTCTCTTGGCCATCATCATTATCACCTCCTAATTGTCCTCCTGCCTCTGCTCCTCATCCTCTTCATCCAATCTAAGCAGAATGATCTAAGACTAAAGTTCAATCATGTCACCCTGAAGGCCATCAGGAGCATCCTGAACCCCAAGAATAAACTTGAAATTGCTCAGCAAGGTAAACAATGTTGTTGGATGTGTCCCCTGCCTACCCCTCCTGGTTCTTTCAAAGAAACTCACCCTCCAATCTTACACAACCTCTCTATGTTTTCCCTACTGTATTCTCTAGTATGTGGCTCTAAGGATCTCCTGTTCTTTCGATCTGGTAAACTTTCCCTATACCCTACTCTTTTGTTAAGTGCTTTCTGTTCGCTCTTTGTTACTCAACTTTGGTGTCATTTCATCCAGGAAGGTGGTAGTCTCTTCTCAACTGTCACCAAGAGAGCTTGATGCCTTTTTGCTATGGTCCTGTCCTTCCCACCACCATTCATCCTACCTTGATCTCCCTGTTGGCTAATTTTTTTCTCCACTTATGAATTCTTTAAGGAAAGGACCTATACCTTTGTTCATTCTGATTTCATGGTTCAAGGACAAGCGAATATTTGTTACCCAGCAAATCCTTACCGAATAAAGGAAGACTGACTTGCCTTTGATCAGACAATAATCTGTGGTGTATTTAACATCCAAAATGGTAGCCTGGTTAGAAAACTACTAGAAATATAAAAGTTTTAGAAAACATAGACACAATTTAGTTTTGATGCTTTGAGGAAAGAAATGAAGCTCTGAAACCATTATACCCACCTTTTTAGTTAAATGGACAGTGTGAGATGTGTTGTGTTTTTAAAATTGAGACCCTCTTTCTTTTCCTTGGATGAGGTACAATGACATTCATTTCTAAATCTGAAAATAGAAAAAGAACAAATTTCCTCCAACTTAATACCCAAGAACTTTCTGTGTACCTAGTTTTGGCATCCAAAATTTGACCCAGAGTATGTGTGAATCCTCATGATAATATGTAACATTGTAATAGCTTTGTGATTTCAGAGTAACACACAGGACTCACCTAAGTTACCATACAGCAATAAGATGATACAAATTTCAAAACTATGTCCTAGATATGGATTTCAAAGATCACGAACAAAATACATGGAGTTCCCCATCTTCATTTCTATTTACCTTCCCAAATAACCAATGAAGAAATGCTTCAAGATGCAATCATCGTATGACAGATGGTGGAATGAGACAGACATCATTACCCTATGTACACGTATGATTACATGAATGGTGTGAATCTACATCGTGCACAACCACAGAAATGAACAGTTGTACCCCATATATGTACAATGAATCAAAATGCAGTCTGTAAAAAGAAAAAAAAGAAAAAAAAAAAAGATGCAATCATCTCTGCCACCTCAGGGATTATGAAGAGACGGTATTCCTTGACACAGTTCAGCGGGAAGGCCCGGAATGAAGAGCTTTGTAAATTACAAGGGAATAACTCCAATTACTTCTGAGGACAGCTTTCTTTGGGGGTCTGAATCACAGCTTCCCTGCACAGCTCTCTTTTCAACCACCTAAATGACCAGTGTTTGAATTTCAGCTCATTGAGCAGCACAGAGACCTCATTAAATGTTTTGTATGCCAAAGGTCACAGTGAAACAAAGGGAGAGAGGAACCCTTCCAGCTAAGCAGCTGGATCACACTGTAAATGTTAACAAAATGCAAAAGTTAAATGCAAAAGTTCAGAGAAGTTCCTGTTGGAAGTAGATCCTGGGCAAATTGCTAACAGCACAAAGGAGACTCTCTACCATCTGTCGTGGTCTGAAAACGGGTCTTCTGCTTAACCAATGTTTTGATTAATGAGAGACTTATCACCTACTCAGATTTACAGTTTTCGGAGAAATAGGATAACATTCAATACACTCCAAGTAATTGACACTTTCTCTGGTGCTTCAAGACACAGCAGGAACTCAGAAGTCCAAGGAGCCAAATTATTCCTCTATTCTTTTTTTCTTCTTCTTTTTATTCCCTCTCTCTCTCCCCGAGATCAAGTTTCTGCAAAGTCTCTACCCCTTGAAGCCTCCAAATATCAACTACACATGGAGAATGTGTGGAACCATTTTAAAAATCAGAGTGATAGAGGTTCCAAGCCTGTCCCAGTCTTCACCCAGTTAATAAAATATTCTCTGGGTTAGAAACTTATATTGATGCAAAGAAATAAAAATAAAACCCATAGTTACTGGATTCTCAAACTATAGATAGTTTTCCCCATGTCTCTGATGAACTGCTGAACGCAGTTGCTTGAAAATCAGATTGAAAAGCAACCAATTCTGTTGTTGGATTAATTAATTCAAGACAGTCATTGGCGCTTCTAAACAGCCTGGATCTTTTAGGTACTTTCTCAAATAGAGTCCTTTTATGTATCTTTGAGGTTGTCTTTCTTTATCATTAATATCCTAACACTGAGCAATTTGGAGTGTACACAAGGCACAAAGATATCTCACAAACTCTAAAAATGGAGTATCAAAGTAACATACAAATGTCAAGTTATTTTTATTTTTTCTTCCTTCAGTAGGTTGTAGCACCCATCAAACACTATTTCGAGTGGGGCAGCATTTTTATTATTAGCTTCTGAAATCCAGCCTCTTTCTAAACCTTTCTATATTAGTGACAGCTCTTAGGGATTATTCCCATTTAAGAGGTTAGGAGTTATTACACTTTATTATCTTCTGTTGTCAACACATATTATTAGGAACCGGTGAATTAAATGTTCAAGGCATCTAATGCATATATTTATAGATTTCAAGAACAAATTTATTCATGTGGTTCCATCTGAATTTATGCTTCATCAAGCACTAAAAAGCCTTCCTATCACATGCCTTTCATAGTTTGACAAGTCTGTCAGGCTGGCTCTGCCCATGTGCATGAATAGGTAAATCTGTAAAGACATAAGGTGAACTTAAAAAAACAAAACAAAACAAAACAAAAAAATTTGGTTGTTTTCAAATGATTGCATTACTTATTTCAGTTGCGTTTTTCTTGAAACATTTTTTCCTTAAAGAACTCTAGCATCTCAAGTTCACTTTGGCCAGGATGGCAAAAAATTCTCCTTCTATGCTATGTTGAGTCAAAAGTATGTATAAATTTGCCCTTCAGGTAGTCTTTCCAAATGTGCAGATGATCTCTTTAAAGTGAGCCACTAACAAGAGAGACAGAAAAACAAGACTGGCAATCTTTCAGTCAGGAAGAAGACAGGTGCGTATCTAAATCAGTGAATAATCTTTGCCTGGTGGAAAGGTTGACATGGCAGTGTCAGTTCATATTATATTTCTAAATTTGATCTTGTCCAGTGGGTTGGAACCTTGTGAGGCAACAATTCTCTGTGGCAACTGAGATACTTTTGAAAAAACATATTAGGTCCAGACTGCATCAAATAAAGAAGGAGGACCCTGATCAAATGCTGTTCCCAATTAAGTTCCTGAGGAATCCCATCAATACCTTGGGCCATCTCATTGATATGGCAATTACAGACTGAAGAGGACAGCTTAGAAACAGCTAATATTTTGTTAATGGTGGATGCTGCCAAGTACTAAAGGAAGAGAGGAGAAGAGAAACCTCAGTAAAGGGGAAAAATCAAAACGAGCACGATTTAACTGTGGATGGAGATGAGAAATTCTGTGAAATATTTAAGAGGTTCACGAGATTTATTTGATTAAAAAGAAAGGAGCACACAGGTTACAAGAGAAAGATGAAACTATTCAGGCAAAAGAGAAAGGGAAAGGTAGAGAACCAACAAGAGAATTCAAGAAGATGGATTTTTTAAAAAGTATTTTTCCCCCTAAATATATGGTGAGGAATACTAGAGATGATTCTTTGAAACCCAATCTGCTTTGATCTTCTAATGTCTTCTTCCCTCATGACACCCCCTAGATGAATTTCTGAAGAGTTCCCTCACAGATCAAATGTACAGGGAACATAGGACACCCAAAGACAGACCTGGAAGGAAATTACACCCATAGCTATGGAAACCAGAGTAATCAAGCAGCACATTTTTCAGATTTGGGAATAAGAAAGATCCAAAACATTATTAAGGTATGAATGGCAGTGGAACAGAGTCAGTCGTAATGGACTTTATGTTGGGTGAGAGAGTCAAGATCATTGGATTGCAAATAATATGTAAGATTTTAGTACATTATGTAACCTGCATAGCCCACCAAGTCACAGATGTGTTTCTTCAAAGGGTAATGCCCAAAATTTTTTTCAATGGGACTGAAGAAAAGACAATTCCTGGCAAAGGGGATGCTCTGCTCAGATCAAAGGGAAGATAAGGTGAGTGCTGGCACCACTTCTATGGTCCCTCACCTTACACACACATCAGGTACTTTCAGCACTGGGACAATCCATCCTATCAGGATGAGGGCTGTCTAAATGGAGAATGGCCAGAATATGAGCAGCAGACTGACCAGAGATCTTCGCAAAAGGAATAGAAGTCCTCTGTGTAAAACATAAACACCAGACCTTCCTTTGGCTCCTTCATTCCCCCATCATCAATTTCATCTGCATCATGGTGCCTTACCCATATGGGTTCTATCAAAATCTACAGTGGTGTTTTTCAACCAGTAACTTGCATAAGAATTTCCTGGGAAATCTGTTATATATTTAGATCTGTGAGGCTCAACCTTGGTGGTTCTGGTTCTCTAGGTTTGCAGAAGAACTCAAGAATCTGAATTTTTAGCCAGATGTGGTGGCACACACCTGTAATCCCAGTGACTTTGGAGGCTGAGGCAGGAGGATTGCAATTTCAAAGCAAACTTCAACAACTTAGGGAGGATCTTAGCTACTTAGTGAGACTTAATCTCAAAATAAAACATAAAAAGGGCTGGAGGTATGGCTTGGTGGTTAAGTGCCCCTGGATTCAATTGATTGAATTTCCTGGTACCACTCTCCACCACACACACAAAAAAAAAATCTAAATTTTTAACTGGACATTTAGATGACTCTAGGAAGGAAGTGCTTAGACCTCAGTTTGGGAAACACTGGTCTAAGAAAACCATGCTTCCTTCTTGGAATTGCAACCCCAGAAAGTCCAGATAATATCAGGTAGAGCCCACTTCTTCCAGACTGGAAGTACATGGAGCTAAAGTAAAAATAAACTTTCTATTGCATTAGTTTTAAAAAATGAAATAAAGGTTAAATTTTACATCTTGATACATGAATTGCCTCTAAGTGATCCTTGAAAACCTGTAAGTCTAATGCACTTAATCATGGTGATTGTACATAGGAGGTCACCATCTGATAAAATAGGAGTATATATGAATGGGACTTGAAAGGGATCAAACTTCATTGTAAGTAAACCTCTTTGGAAAGCAGGGTGTGGTGGTGTACACTTCTAGTTCCAGTTACTCAGTGGTTGAAGTCCAGGAGTTCCATACCAGCTCAGTCAACATAGCAAAACCTCATCTCAAAACATAACAAAATAAAAAAAAAAAAAAATTAAAGTGCTTTTTGGTATCACAACCAGAAAGTGTTCACATGTACAATGGCCAAGTGGATTGCCCTTCTTTCTATATAAAGAAATGATTTTGGAGATGTGAATGAATTCTAGACTGGGACATTCTCTTATGATCGTAAAATATAACCAACCAAACCTCAGAGATGACCAAAACCCCAGAAAACCAGGGATATCCAATAAGTATTTTCACTCTATCATTAATAGTAAGGAATTGTCCTAGTTTCAATCTCACATTGCAATTATTTGATCTTCTACTGTAATTGCTTCAAGGAAACCTGTGGCTATCTGACATGTTTCAAGTGGAAAAAAACTAAATGGGACTTTCACACCATTAAAACAGTGCCAGTTAGGAATACAACTATTAGATTATAGAAAGTCAATGCCTTTTAATTCACATGTTCATAGCCCTAAGCACTGTGAAATAATTGGCTATTTGGTTGAATCTTATGGAAAAAAATGAATATCCATTCCATAACTATTTTTGTTAAACTTGGATTTCCATATAGGAAGCAGAAATGTGTAAAGGATGATTTTCTAAAGGAGGAATTTTTAAAAGCAAGGGATTATCTATTCCTATCCTGCTCTCTCTGGTGGGTTTATGACTGGTGCCCTGGCTCCAGGCACTGTTATTCTGAGAACCTGAGAAAATGGAACACCTAGAAAATTGAAATTCTACCTTAACCTGGCATTTTATCTTAAAATGCTTTATGACATAAGAAATATGCTCTAATGATTAACATAGCCCTGACTGATTTCTACTCCATAGCTCTGCTCTAGACAAGTTTATCCCTCCTCCAATAAATTTGAGGAGCAATAAATAAATGGTAAACCACCAACTCCAGCCATTAATGAAATATCTCATTTAGCTATTTTCTGTTGCTTCCTGGAACTTACCTTACAGAGTACCTGATCTTGCTAGTTCATCTGTGCAGCAAGTTCACTTGCTATAGAGGAGAGAAGTAGACATTTTCGAAGGTACACTAATATTCGTTTGCCTATTTACAACAAGTACTCACCTAAAGCAGCTAGAATAGAAAACTGTATTCACCATGGACAAAGAAAAAAACTTAGGCTAACAGAATGAATTCAGTCTAGAACTCAGATCTCTTGACCTGAATTTACAGCACTGTGATCCCTGGTCAAGTCCATTATTTTCCCACTGGACTGTGCGCTGCAACGAAATGCCTCACTCCTAAGGTTTATAATTCATTTACTGAGCATCTGTTATGTGCCAGACACATGCTTCAGTCATACGGATCCACACCTCGATTTTGACGTCCTCTAACAGAGCCACCATAACATCATCTGTGCAAAGAGACAGACCACATTTTCTCTAAGTTTTTTTTTTTTTTTTCCTAGCTGGGAATCAACTCTGTGGATAGTTTTCAGTATATAGCAAGAAGGCGGAAGGTACAACTGACCCATGACATAATCAAGAAGTTTTCCTAACCAATTCCCATTTTTATTTCTCCCATTTTTTGGTGCATCCATAACTTCTATATTGTGTGAAACACTGGGTTGCCTGGTAATATATATTAAAGAGTTGTAATAACCAGAAGGCCTGAGTTAAAATTATTTCTCTTCTTTGTTATTGCCCAGTTTTGAACATGTGCTGTTCTATAAACCAGTGGTTTAAATGGTAAAGAGATAAGATCTCTATTAATTATAATTATCTTTTGAGACAGCTTTCACCATGTATGTGTGTGTGTGTGTGTGTGTGTGTGTGTGTGTACCCATACATATCAACAAAAGAACAGGTGACGTCTAGACTGTCTAGTCCTCGTCTTCTCAACCATTTCAGGAGAAACATGTTGCTCTAACATACTGCAATTCTGATAATCACATCCATTTGTAGATAACTGGGAAGGTTAAAATACTTTTTCCAAGAAATTGCCCAAGAATGAAAGCTTTCCTCAAATATTCGCTGCAGAGTAGGATTTTACTTCAGAGGATTCGAGTTCTACTTTTAAGCAAGTTTAGCACCTGTACTATCAAGTACTTCTTTAATTTTCAGAATGCTTTCATTGTTTACCTCTTAAGAAGTACTCACTGCAACCCAAAGAGGAGAACAAAACTGTAGCTGAGGAAGTAGCTGTATTCAAGTAGGACTACAGTGAACAGCCTGAGATCATACATCAATGTATTCATCTGTGTTTCATTGCTATAACTAAAGACCTGAATCAAGCTATCCAGGAAGAAAAAGAGATCTACTGATCTCACAGTTCAGGAGACTAAAAGTCCAGGCAGCACATTAGCTCTGGTGAGGACAAGATAGCAGATAGAAGAGTTTAGACAGGAGGAAGGATCATATCTTGAAATGGGAAGCCAGAGAGAGATTAGGACCCCACAACCCCTCAATGGTCTTAAGGACCTTCCACCAGGCCCCATCTCTTAAGGTTCTGCACCACCTCCCACCACCACACTGGACACCAAGCTTCGAACATATGAACCTTTGAAGGACGCAAACCATACCAAATCTTATCAGGCAGGTCAATGATCAAAATAGAAGTCTGATCCAGCACCTCAGACTCTTAGTCTAGAGGTCTTCACCTTCCATAAAAGTATGATTTTACCCAAAATAGAGTGAGAACCACAGCAGGGCTGGCATCCAGGCTCTGCTTTGATACTTTCCACGGGTAGATCCCTCCTCCATTCCCTTTTCCCTGGTCTCAGTGCTTCACCATCTGGCTCACACCAAGAGGTGGAACCATTGGCAATATCCTAGGAAGATGTTTAGAGTCTCAACCAATACCTACCAAGGTTATGGTACCACTTCAACCCAACCAAATGACAATCCACATACTAAATCAGAAAAGATGTTTGAGGGTATTTGAAGCAACTCTTGGTTTCTCTACAATGGCTATTTTCATACTTTCTTTCGCATATTAAAATTATTTTTAAAAAAACATTTTAGAGGGGCTCTCTTGCTCTGTAGGAATCCTGAGCATATATACCCATCAGGGCATCAAAGTCGACAGTCCACTTGGAAGTTGATGGTAAAGAGTACACAGGTGGACAAGAGCATACACACACACCCATATATACCTCTTCATCCCCCTACCCATAACCAATGTCCACAACAGGGCCCTCAACCAAACCAACACCACCTCAGACCCACCACCCCACCGGGGTCTGTTGTCAGATTTCTGAGGAAATGCTTCTGTGAAGGAAGTCCAAAGAAATTGCATGCTTCCCTGGGGAACTCTGCTGTCATTTCTGTTTCCTTCCGCCAGGATGAGAAGCCTGGGTGCTCTCCTAACTGAGTCAGAATCTTTTAGCTCATGAATAATCCTGTCACAACCAGTGACATGCTCCACTAGAATCATCCAAAGTTAATACAAGTATAAGCTTAAGAATTTGATGGAATCCAAACACAGCTTCCATGCTGGGAATGGCAGCAGTGGCGGAAAGAGAGGAGTCATGGGCCCAATAACTTGATAATAAATATGCATCTCAAATTGCCAGTGGGAGGGGAAAATTCCCATCGAGTCCATTAACTCGGGAATTGTTCCTTCCATTTGCAAGTGAGTTTTAAAAGGAGTGATTTGCATTTCCAACCATGGTACCTGGAGCCAGAGACAAGATTTAAATTCCATATCAAACTTCACTCTGGCAACTGTATATTATCCTGTCCTAACTCTTCGATTAGACCTTTAGTTATGAATCGATTTCCCTGGCGGTTGTGAATTCCGCAGGATGGAGGGGAAGCAGAGTAATGTTCTCTGTGAGGCCACCCTCATTTGCAGCTCCGATAGGCTCATCTACACATGCAAATCATACGCTTGTTTATGGAGGCAGCCAGCCATAATGGCCCAGTTATGTTTAAATTCAAAGTACAAACTTTAACAAAAATTATTCATGGTTTACTATGGAAGAAAGCCAGGGTGACAGTTAGCCACTTTCTTGGTAAATAAGCAAGATAATAACCCGGCAGCAAATGCAAATAATTGCTCCTGCATATTTTAAGCTACTATGATGTGTCTGCTAAAACAATACTTTATTGTAAATTATGTTTCATCTGAGACCAATAACACTGGGAGTGAGTCATTAGCCGTGGTACCTCTTTGCAAATACCTGATTGTGTGATATCGATTCCAAAGACCTACCAGTCATTAGTGCAGGGAAAGGCTCTCGGAGGCCATGAGGAAGATGCTTGCCTTGCCCAAAGAACCTTCCCCACAAGACTGGTATTTTCTGCTTCTTTGGAGTTGGGCACTGGCAACCAGATGATCTGTGGAAACAGAAGATTTTTCTTTTAACTGGGGGAATAGGGAATGAGCCCATCATAACCTCATTGGCATACTGGCAAAAGGACAGCATCTTATGCATTTGGTAAAGAAGGGAGATGAGGGAACGGGGGTGTAGCTCAGTGGTACAGCACTTGCCTAGCATGTATGAGCCCTGAGTTCCATCCCCAGCACTGCAAAAGGGTAGAAAAAAAAAGTGAAAGAAGAAGGGAGATAGGTTTTCGTCCATTCCCATGCCCATGTGTGGATCGACTTGACCTTTCCAGTTCCTTCTCACATCATCTCTCTCTCCCACGCACACAATTCTGCAGGTGCAATCCCTCCCCGAGTTTCAGGATTAGGTAGAAAGGAAAAGAGTCCGCTCTCAGCCTACCCTCTGAAAAGCAGCACAGTGCTTCATTACCATCTAACTGGGTCAAAAGATATAAAGAGTCTGGAACACTGAAAAATCTAATAGAATACTTCCACTTAACTTGCACTAAGCTTTATTTGAGGAAAAAAAAAAAAAAAAAAAACCCAAACCTGAACTATGCTAATGCACCGAGCTGGGAATTTATTAGTTGCTAACAAACTATAAAATAATGCACTCCTCTTTTCCTGGACCCCCACTGAGCACCATCATTTAGCCAGCATGACATATGCACTGTCATTTCAAATGCCAGTCCTACCCTTTAAAATCATCCTCCATCATTTGTCTTCCTTTTACTTCTGGCAGCTCTCGACTGCCCAATGAGAGGTTGGTCATCCCCTGACTATGTGATGGGGTCAGTAAGAAACGAAATGAATCAAAGCTCCGGCCTGCGTCCCAGCTAGTTGGCTGCAAGTACAGCCCGTCTTAATTGATGGAGCCACTTACTGAGTCTCTAAATTAAAATATTCGATTTGAGCCGCATGACATCCAAGGATCAGCCTGACCTCTCTCTGGAGCTCAGGGGTGGTGACATCAGAATACAGCAGGCAGTGGGTAAGTGCATTGGTTCTGTAATTAAGGTCCTTCCTCACCCTTCAGGGAATGGTTCCAAAGCTTTGACTTGAGACGCAGGGCAGATAAGATGTTAATTGCAATCATGTAGGAGGAGGTGCAAGGTATTAGCTGCACAGTTCACCTTGCTCAGACTTCAAGAAGGAGGCATCTCAGGGTTGATGGCTCTATTAGCATTCTGACTGTGCCTTCCAAGCCTGCAAAGTGTGCAGAACTCTCTCCTCAAATGCACAGTTAAGAAGCAGAGAAAAGGGTGCACAGAAGGTAACAGCAATGGGGCTCACGAATGGAGATAACTTATAAGATTAGGGGTGTGCAATCCAGGCTGAGCCACTATTATTATGCTGGCTACATTAAGCCTGGCTGGGCTGAATGCTTATTACCTAATTCTATCATGCACAGAGCATCAAGGGTCATCTGTTGTCTTCAAATACATTCACTGCAATAAGGTTCCTATAAAGATAACTTGCTGGACTAATTTGTAATGTTTTTATTTTTTATTAACATTAATTATACACATTAATGGGGTTTAGTGGTAATTTCTGTACATGCATGTAGCATGCCCTGATCAAAGCCAACAACCCTTTTTCCACCTCTTACACCCCACCAATCCCTAGTAAACACTGTTCTACTTATGGGTCAACAATTTTTAGCTTCCATATTTGAGAGAAAACCCATGACTCTTGTCTTTCTGTCTGGCTTAGTTTGCTTAACATGATGTCCTCCAGTTCTTTCAATTTCACTACAAATGACAGGATTATATTCATTTTATGGCTGAATGATGCTCTGTTGTGTATATATGTCACCTTTTCTTCATTTATCCATCTGCTGATGGCTATGTAGACCAATTCCATATTCTAGCTATTTTGAAAAGTGCTGCAATAAACATGGGCATGTGTATACCTCCTCTGTATTCTAATTTCATTTCCTTTATGTACATGTATGTATCTGTATTTTTATTTATCTATATATCTATCCATCCATCCTTCTATCCATCCATCCATCCATTCATCCATCCACACATATACCTAGGAGTGGAATAGCTGGATCATGTACAGTTCCATTTGAGTTTTCTGAGCAACCTCCATCCTGTTTTCCATAGTTGCTGTATTAATTTATGTTTCTACTAAAAGTATATAACAGTTCCTTTTTCTCCATTTCTTTGCCAGCATTTGTTGTTCTTATATATATATATTAGGTGTAGGTGGACACAATACCTTTATCTTATTTTTATGTGGTGCTGAGGATCAAATTCAGGGCCCCATGTGTAGGAGGTGAGCTTACTACCACTGAGCCACAACCCCAGCCCAGTATTTCTTATTCTTATAACCATTCTAACTGGGGTGTGATGGCATCTCATCCAAGCTTTGATTTGCATTTCCTTGATGACTAGAGATATTGAACATTTCTTCATTTATTTGTTGGCCATTTCTATTTATTCTTTTGAGAAGCATCTATTCAGATCATTTGTCTAATTTTTTATTTAATTACTTTATTATTGTTAAGGGTTTTTTTTTATTAATTCTTTATGTTTTCTATACATCAAAACTCTGTCAGATGATTAGTGGGCACATGTTTTTTTCCCAGTATGCAGGTTTATCTGTTCACTTTGTTGATTGTTTCCTTTGCTGTGCAGAAGACTTTCAATTTGATGTAATCATATTTTTCAACTTTTGCTCTCGTTTCCTATGCTACTGAAGTCCTATCTAGAACATCATTGCCTGTACCATTGTCTTGAAGTGGTACCCTGTTTTCTTCTAGTAGTTTCAGCTTCAGGTTAACACATAAGCGTTTCCCAACTTTGGTACTTCATTACATGGTTGAGGCATTTGATAGAAGGAACTTTGAAAAGGCAAAGGATAAATTTTTGGTGCCTACATTAGTCAACTTTGTGTCACTGACCAAAATATCTGACAAGAACAACTTACAGGAGGAAAAGTCTATTCTGGTTCACAGTTTCAGGGGCTTAGTCCATGATCAACCAAGTCCATTGCTCTAGGCCCAAGGTGAGGCAGAACATCATGGCGGAAGGGCATGGAGGAGGAGGATTGCTTCATTCATGGCTAGCCAGGAAGCGGGGTGGGGTAGTGGAGGAGGGGGGACACAGGGAAGATAAATCCTTTCAGAGCATGTCCCCAGTGACCCACGTTCTCTAGCCACGTCTTTGTTAACCTGCCTATAGTTACCACCCAGTAAGTCCATTCAAATGGACCAATGAGGTGACAGCTCTCATAATCCAATCATTTAATCTCCTAATATTCCTGCATTAACACAGGGGCTCTGGAGGACACCTCATAACCAAAACATAACAGTACCACTGTCCAATGAGACTGGAGTGAACCAGGTAGATCAAGACACAGGAATCCCTGTTGCCATCACACAGGCACGTTAGAGAATGAGGTCTGGGGGTCACTTCAGTGGCTCCCCATAGCCTTTAAGATAAAGTCCACCCTCAAGTCCATGAACCGCAGAACTTCTGCAACCTGACCCTTTCATTTTCTGTAGCCTCACCTCTCACGGCTCTGCCTCATACCGCTCATAACTATTCCTCTTCCCTGGGCCTTTCCTCACCAGGTGCCCTCCCTCTGGAAGGCCCTTCCTCTCTCTTTCTCTCTCTCTCTCTCTCTCTCCCTTCCACCCATCTCTTTCAGTTCATCTGCTTGATTCCTTGTTCTCTAAAACTCAGTAGCCTCAGGAAGTCTCCCACAAGCATTTACAGGCTCTTACCAGGTACCCCATGTGTGGAGCACTAGGTGCTTGGTTGCATGTACCTTCTGCTTGGTCCAGCTCTGACTCTCTCTTCCAGTCTACACTATAACCACCTAGAGAACAGGGCCACACCTGGGCTTCCACAGTTCCCGGTGCTGTGCTTGGTGAAGAATAGTGTAGAATCGAGGAACGAAGAACTGAGTAAATAATGAAGTGGGAAACGTGAGGAGTCATCCCTTAGAAGTTTCTAGTATCTACTCTGACATAATGGGAGCCATGGCCAGTCCCAGCCACACATACGGAAGGACTCAGTTCACTATGTTATAACACCATGAGGCGGGGGTCGCTAGGGTTGTCACATCAGCCATCTCACCAAACGGAGAAGCAGCCCATCCATCTGGGCCTGAGTATGATTCAGTTTCTTTCCCCCAGATATCACCATAAAGTTACATTTTAAAAAAAAAATCTCTTTTCATATGGAAAATCCCCCCCGTGCTCAGTGAAACACTAATCACATTAGACTGCTTGTCACTTCAGTCAGCACCAGTGATGAAGCCGTGCCCACCACAACCCCAGCTCCCCGTCACACCTGACAACATTGTGCTGATAAGAAGTGACATGAGACATGGCTTGTGGATGCCTACCACCCACTCCTGGCTCTGCCTGAGATTGAACTAAAATGCATTTTGGGAGTGGGAGGAAACGAAAAGCGGTTTCCCAGAATGTGTGCTCAGAATGCAAAGGCCGAGGTACAAACTGCTCGGCAGACAGCATCATATGAGACAAACAGCATTAAGCGACTGTTTTAGTCAGCTTTTGTTGCTGTGACCAAAAGACTTGACAAGAAAAGGCAGAAGGGGAAGAGTTTCTTTAGCTCACGCTTTCAGAGATCTCAGTTCAGAGACGGGCTGATCTATTGCTATGAGCTGTAGGTCAACGTGGTGAAGGGTGTGGTGGAGGAAAGCAGCTCATGACATGGCAGTCAGGAAACAGGGAGTACTCCACTCACCAGGGACAAGATACACCCCCTAAAGGCACATCTCCAGTGACCCACCTCCTCCAGCCGCATCTACCTGCTGTTACCACCCAGTTAATCCTCACCAGTGGATTAATGCACTAATTAGGTTAAGACTCTCATAACCCAATCATTTCACCTCTAAATGTTCTTGCATATTCTTACACAATGGCCTTCACAGGAGACCTCATATCTGAACCTCAACAGAAATGTAGTATTTTTCTGGAGCAATCAAATCCATTACTCTTTCCTCCCGTTACAGCAACAAATATATTACAAATGTCCAGCTCATATTACAACCTTGTTTTCCAAAAGGCCAGCTTGATCAGTTACTAATGACACACGGGAATCAATACAGGAGAGAGGAAAAAGAGGAACAACTCTTTTATGGTTCCTCAAAAGCTTATCATTTCAGTCTGTTTGCTGTAACACATATAGTCAGCCCTCCGGATCTGCCAATTTTGCCTCTGTGGATACAACCAATTGCAGATTAAAAATGTTTGGAAAAAGAATTGTAGCTGCACTGAACATGTACAGATTTTTTTGTCATTATTCCACACACACACACACAAATACAGTGTAACAATTATTATGTAGTTTTCACATCGTGTTAGGTTTTACAAGTAATCTAGAGATGATATAAAGTATACAGGGAATACACAAAAGTTTTATGCAAATACTAAGACATCTTCTATAAGATGTTTGAGTATCTGTAGATCTTAATATTCATGGGGGTCCTAGAACAAATCTCCTGCAAAAAACAAGGGAAAACTGTACTTTTCTCCCTTATGCATTTAATAAATATTTGCTGGGGAACCATCCTGTGCAAAACAGTATACTTGGCATTGGGAACAAGGTGAGGTCAACAGGTAGCAGGAAAGTTAGAACTAGGAGAGTAAAGTCATACCTACGATTATTTGTTTATTGTGGTACTAGGGATCAAACTCAGGGTTTCAACCAAGTACTTTACCACCAAGCCATATTCCCATCCCAATGGCTAAAACTGAAGTTTATGGGACTCTAAGAGACCTCTTACTTCAAAACTTTTCATTTGCTAGTACTTCCTTTGTGTTTCCAAACTAGGATTGCATCATCTGTGACAGTCCATGCCAAGTTCAGTCTATCTGAAGAGAGGAAGTAGAAGTAGCTTTTGGACACAAGGGAAGACCTCTACTCAAGATACGGCAAGGATTGAGACATTCACTAATGAAAGATGCAACATCTGCAGCAAACCTGTTCTAGAGCATTCTGCTAAGGAAAGCAGGAGAAATGGAAAGCTAACAAATGTCCTTTAGGGGCTTCAAAAAATTCGCAATAACTAGCGATATTGGAAAGTCAACCAGTTAAATGAATCATTAATGTGCAATGGAATTAATAGCAACATGGCATTTCATCTTAACAGCTGGCACCAGATGTTATCTTAGGGAGATAAATTACGTTGTTGGAGAAATAATTTAAAATTACTTGAACAGGTAATGCAAGTCTAAGGATTGGAGCCAGGAGGACAAAAGGAAGGACAAGAAGTACATTTTTTTTCTCCCAAGAGAAGGAGAGATACATGAAAAGAAGAGAAAATGAGGGAGGGACTTTTAAGACTGGAGGGCCATCTGGCAGATGGTAAGCTCCAAAGAATTTTAAGAAAGATGAATGATAAGATCCAAGATTAAAGTTGTTTTGTGTGCAAATGTAGGCAGTAGACAGCTTTGCCATCCCTCTGAAACCTTCCATTAAGTCTGAAGTTCTCAAAGTACTTTTAACCAGCAGAGTTTGCATGCAACTCGAGGAGGTTTTAGATCCAATTACACAGAGAAGTACAGAAAAATATGTGTGGGAATAGAATCCCTGGAGACAGCAGGTAAGGGAATATAATCCCTTTGAAGAATTCACTAAAATCTTGAAAACTCCCACGGACTTTTTAACCGCAGGGGTCCAAGCCACTTTTACCTAGCTCTTGAATTGACTTCTAGGTTATTTCCGACTTTATTTCATGTTCATATTTTTGCCTTCAGTGGTAACTGAAAGAAGAATTGAGACTATTTTTCACATCTTTATGGTAGTCGAGATTTGGTACCAGGGGCGCAGATTGTCCTACATATATCTGGAGCATTGCGATCTTGTCAGCATCTATGTCAACTTGCCCTAAAATGAACAACCTTGACAATGTCATCTTTCTTCTTTGCCAAAAAAAAAAAAAAAGTTTTGAGTCAAAAACAAAACTTTGCAATTAAAAGTATACTTGAGGGGCTGGGATTGTGGCTCAGTGGTAGAGCACTTGCCTGGCATGGGTGAGGCCCTGGGTGTGATTCTCAGCATCACATATAAATAAATAAAAATTAAGGTCCATCAACAACTTAAAAAAAATTTTTTTTAATTAAATAAATAAATAAAGTACACCTGAGTGTTAATCTGTCACATTGGCCAAGTAAATACTAATTTTTTTTCACCATAATCTACCACTGTATGTAAAAATCCTGTGGAGACAAATTATTTTTGATATAAATCTATATTATTTGATTAAAAAGTTCAAGGGAAACAGAATCATCAATTGAAGTAAATCTCAGTTATTTCATCTGCAAAATGAAATTAAAAATGGTGAGACTTGAATGAGGTCCATAGGGTAGTTAATGGTATTTGTACCAATTCATACTCCTGGTTTTGATAATGAACAAAGTTACAAAAGATACCATCCTAAACTGGGGGGGAAAGGTACAGAGGACCTCTCTTTACTATTTTTTTCTCTGTACTATCGTTGCAACTTCTTGGGAGTCTATAAGTATCTTGAAATTTTAAAAAGCCTAAGAGAAATGATGTTTTTAATGATATCTCCCTTATAGGGTAGTGATGATTAAATGGGATAAAATACAAAAATGTATCACTAAATTGTCCAAAATGTCTGTTACTTTTAATGATATTCCTATTCTCAGACTTTCCCCATCCTCCAAAAAAAATCCATATTCTAGAAACTTCTCCCAGGGTAAAGGATAGCTAACATACTTGTAACTCTTATCTATGCCAGTCACCATTCTTAGTTCTTTATCATCACCTCTGAAGACTTTCAACAATTCTGAGACAAAGTAACAATTACTTTCCTTTTTTGCAGAGGAGGAAACAGACCCAGACTCATTTGATAAAAGTCACACAGCTTGTAACTGGGTAGAAATGAGTCACAAACCTGGATCTAGGGTTCCCTACCATTTACATTGTCTCCCCTCCCACACTTGCCAAAAGAGAACAGGTTAAATCGTATTCATTTTCTATTGCTGCACAACAAACCCCTACCAGCTCAGTGACTTAAGACTCACTTACCTCATAGTTTATAAGTCAGAAGCTGGAAGCACCATCCCGGATTTTCATGGATTCTTATGGTTTAGGTATGAGGTATTCTCTAAAAGCCTAAGTGTGAGATAATAAAAGAGTGTTCAGAGGTAAAGTGATTGGGTCATGAGAACCTTCCCCTAATCAGTGTGTTGATCCTCTGATAGGGATTAACTGAGTGCTGACTGTGTGCAGGTAGGGTGTGGCTGGAGGAGGTAGGTCACTGGGGGTGTGCCTTTGGGGTATATTTGGTGAGTTGAGTTGAATGTCTCTCTCTGCTTCCTGACTGCTATGTTCTGAGATGCTTTCCTCCACCACACCCTTCTGCCATGATGTTCTGCCTCATCTCAGGTCCCAAGGAATGCAGTTGCCCACCTATGGATTCAGCCTTCTGAAACCATGAACTCCTAATAAAATTTTCTTCCTTAAAATTGTTCTTCTCAGGTCTTTTGATCACAGCAGTGAAAAAACTAATTAAACAGGATGAAACCTGGGAACTCAAGGTCCTCTTGTATCATAAGGTCACCCAATTTCTGCAATTTCTGTCTCCCCACCCAAAATTACATTGTCCTGACTACTGTAGATTTTTCCCGGCAGGCTTGTACCTAAGTCAGGGCTGTGAACATTCCCAGGCATTGATAAAAAATGTTTAGGTTATTGCTGAAAACAATGAAAAAAAAAAAAAAAAACTGGCCCCAACCATGAGTCAGAGGTCCTCAAACTCTTATATAAATTCCATACCCTGACACGCTCCTTGTAGGTATATGCGGATAGGAATATCTCTTTTTTCTCTATCTGTCCTGAAGATAAGCTGCAGCACTCTAACTTCTCCTAGTAAGTGTTTTGGACCAATCTCCCTGGCCTTTAGTGCTTATTTCTTTGAAATTCCAACCAGCTCCTACTCCAGCCAAGGTTCAGCAGGATGGAACATTTTCCAAGCTATAGTTGACAGAATGCAGTTCCTTGTAGTTGCAGAATTAAGGTCTCTGTTTCCTTACTGGTTGCCACCCAGGAGGACTCCCAGCTCCTGGTGGACACCCTCAGGACCCTGCCAGGTAGCTCCTTCCCTCTTCTCATGTTTCCAGTCTGTCTCCTGGAATAGGCCAGGTCACCTAACTAGACCACGACCACCCAAGATAAGCTGCCTTCCTTACCCTCAACTGTGCCACAGTTAGGTTGAAAATGTAAAATTCAACCGAGTCACAGTCTGGGGAATGGCTCAGGGCTGGAACGTTGGGTGCCATGTTAGAATTCTGCCTACTCCAAGACTTTCTCTACTTTTCCTAGGTTGCTAAACTCATCCCTTAACCTTGAAGGATTGGGGTATGAAAAAGTAAAAGACCATCTTGGGTTAAGCTAAAACACAATCCACTGAGCCACTCAAGCCTTCGTATGGAATTACACAGCTGAGCAAGATATTTTTCTGTTTGTATTTGCACACTTGCCCAGTGAATGCATAATGTTTTAGCATATCCTGGGAGATAAAGTCAATGTGTTTCACTTGGCTGTTTGTATTCGTCAGGCCAGTCCTTCGTGAGACTCCACTCCACGGGGTACTCCTAGAGGCAAGACTCCTTAAACAGAGAGTCTTCGAGGATTTTTCTGTCGAATCAATTGCTGATGAATAAATACAGGGAGAGTTCAAACACACTTAGGTGTCACGATTCTCAGTTCTCCCCCTCCACTGAAGCAAATGAGGAGAACACCAATGTTGGGGGCTATGCCATGCGGACTCGCCAAGACACCAATACCGTACCCACTGCTTATCTCTCCTCACCTCTCCCAACACCCAAGAGTCCCCAACTCTCATGAGAAGCCACTGGTGCCAGACTGATTATTTGGATTTGCCAATGCACAGTTAGAGAATGAGCAGGAAGACCTGAGACTAAAAGGGAGGTATAGATAGGAACATCCTTTATAAGAAAGACTAAGCCAAACTCCATAACAAAAAGCTGGAAAAGAAAGAATGTGGGGGAGGGGAAATGAAAGAGAAAAATGAGTGCAGACTACAAGCAAAAAATAGTGAATTTCAGAAAATGAAATACCCCAGAGACTATGGAATAAGAACTAGGAAGAAGGATCCGGAATCCATGAGACATTTGAGAATGTCAATGGGAAGAACATACATATTTGAGAGGCTAAAGCTAAAGATTAAAATTATTGAGGGAAATAGTTACTTTTGACTATTTGCAGATCAAACCCCGTGGATATGTTCTGGGTCTGACATTGATCTTTTTCTTCTTTAATGTAGTTTCCTTTTTAATCTCTTCCAGAAAAGATATTACTTCTATCTGAATAAGTATTCAAATTGTGCCTCTATATCTGCAGGTTCTGTGGATGCAACCAACTTCAGGTTGAAAATACTCGAGAGAAAACTGCCTGTACTGAATATATTCTGACTTTATTTTTACATGATTCCCTACATAATAGAGTCTAACTACTATTTACATCACATTTCCATTGCTATTAGGTAATACAAGTAATCTAGAGATGATGTAAAGCATATAGCACGTAGGTTATTTGTAAATGCTTTCCCATTTCATACAAGGGACTTGAGCATCTGTTGACTCTGGTATCCAGCAGGGGTGGGGTGTTCAGGAATTAACCCATTGGATATAGAGAGAAAGGTCTGTTTGTAATGGACCTGAGGAGGGACATCCTGAATCTATTAGAAGAGGAGACTGAATATCACTTATATTCATATATTTCATGCTTAGAACATATAGTGTTTCAGAGTTTGGAATTTTGGAGGGAGGGAAGATGGGAGGCATTTGTATAGGCTTTACTGGTTGAATATCCCTAATCAGAAAAACATGAAATCAGAAATATTCCAAAATCCGAAACTTTTTGAACATAATGTCAACTCAACCTGTATAATTAAAATTATGTGTGAGCATGTTTTTCTTAAGAAGTATGCCCATAACAGAGAAGATTCTGAAAAGCTTATTTGACACCTCACATTTGTGGGAAAGATATCGTGAGTATGGAAGGAGAGAAAGAGCATTGAATTCTTCTGGAAAAGACAGTAGAAGGTTCTTATTACTGTAGTAAAGGTTCCAAAAGTTCAGGCATAAATTGCAGGGCCTGAAGATATAAGTCATTTATTTTATACGTATACTTGGAACAGGACACAACTAGCAGGTATGGAAAAAAATGTAATGAATCTCAGGTGACTGGTAAAGCTGACTTTAGGAGGTATTCTATGGTCACTTGATGACAGTTGGTGGCAGCTAGCCTCCAAAAGAGCCATAAGTGATCCTTGATCAGCCAGCCTCCAAAAGAGCCACCAGTGATCCTTAATTGCTGGTTTTCACATCCTTTTGTACTCTGCTTGTGTGCTGAATCTGGAGCCATTCATGTGACAATGGCTAGAGTAGTAATGGGTAGCTGCCAAGGTTAGGTCATAAAAGACACTGCGGCCTCTACCTTGGACTCCACCTGTGATGGAATCATCATAGGGAAAGCCAGTCACCATGTCAGGAGCACCTACAAAGAGCCCCATGGAAGGAGCTACACAGAGAGAAAATGGGGTCTCCCACTAAAGCCAGCACCAACTTCTCAGTCACATGAACATGTCAAATTTGGAACTGGGTCCTCCAGCCCCCAATGTTTTGAAGACTGCAATTCTGGTTGACAAATGACAATAGTTTAACAAGATACCCTGATCTACAATGGCTCAGCCATGCAGTTCAGGAACACCTGACCCACACACATTGTAAGAGACACCAAATTATTGAGTTTATTTTTTAAGTGCTAATTTTTTTTTTATTTAGCATTTACCTACCTAATTCATAGGCCAATGTGCTCAATTGGTACTTGGTTATCAATTGCTCATATTGATATTCAACTCAAACACAAACAAAAGGTGATGTCTAATCCAGTCAAAACCAAAGGGTTTCTGCTAATGCTAGATGATAATAGTACTTCTATTTATAAAGGTACATAGCAAATCTGCTTATACCCAGGCTGATAATGATCTTTATTCCAAGGCAAACAATAGGCATCCCATAATTGTTGACTGAAAATAAAGCACTGTTCCTTTCTAGTTATTGTAGAAAACTGTACTGCTGATATTTGCTTTTAATATATTGATATCACAAAAGTACTATAAATCCCTCATATTTAAATCAACCACAATCTCCCTACAGAAAAAAAAAAAAAATAAAGATCCACATCACATGATGTTTCTTGTCATTACAATAACAAAGGGAAAGGTTTATGCTAATCCTCAGCTGGATTTAGAAACAGAAGAAACTGATGATTGGTAATATCTTCAGTGCCACAATAATGAAAATAATCAAATTGGTATTAATAGTCATGATGGAATTTGTTTAAGTAATGAATCTAAATGTATTCATGTCTCACCTTGCATAACTTGATATTCTCATCAATCAAAAATTAATAAGCATGAAAATCTACAATGTATTTATTCCTGAAAAGGATAAATACAATTTATAAGAAGAATTGAATGATCTCAATATTTTCTCCCTCAAATCTAAAACAATTAAAGATGAAGCAATCAAGAATATAAATAATTACAAAATGGAAAGGAATAAAGAGAAACTTGCAAACAAACAAACAAAAAAAAGGGATTGTATTAACTGGATCATTAAAGCTTGGCAATTTCCAAGGTCTTGCTGAGCAGACAAAATATAACAGAGGAATTACAGTCATTTATTGTAGCAAGATTTTGCTAAATCGCATACATGGTATTATTTGCTATATGTTAAAGGACAAAATATGTATTTCTAGAAGCAAAATGTACATGGGTTTTCGTAAGTCCAAGAAATAAAAGAAGGTGATCCCCAAACTAATCTTTTTAAAAGTCTAGGAGCAAAGGTGATAACATTTATAATGAGTGATAGGAAACTAAGCTAGTGTCAACAATAATATTAGTAGCAGTAACATACAGCGAGACTTATTGAATGCTTAGTGTTATAGATTGAAAAAGTGGATAAAATCATTCATAGTTCTCTCTCCGTTCATGTTCTTTGCAATGTTGACTGTAGCTCCTCCCTCAAAGAGCTAGAACTTACTTTCCTACCTCTGAGAACTAGGCTGACCTTAGGATTTCCCTTTCCATGAGTCTACATGGGAATGAGTCCAGTAGAAGACTGTGTTCCTGTTCTAAGCCTGGGCATTGAGACACCTTGAAAGCTTCCAAGTGGAGCTGGGCATGGTGATGCACACCTGAAATTCCAGCAGCATGGGAGGCTGAGGCAGAATGATCGCAGGTTCAAAGCCAGCCTCAACAACTTAGTGAGGATGTTAGCAACCTAGAGAGAAAGCCTGTCTCAAAAAATAAAAAGGGCTGGGGATATGGTTCAGTAGAAGAGCCCTTGGGTTTAATCTTTGGCACCACCAAAAAAAAAAAAAAAAAAAAAAACCAAGTGGAATTCCAACTAGTCACCATGGTGGAAAGATGTGGGATGTGGGTCAGCCTGCTGGGATGGGGTGAGACCATACGTAGACAAGATGACAAGATGAAACATCTTTGAAACAGATGGCAGATGCATTGAATGAGCAGAGCTGAGATAAGAATAACCATTCAGCAGAACCCAGTCTAAATTGTCAACCAGTGAACTATGATCTCAAGGAATGTTCAAGACACCAAATTTGGGAATAGCTTGTTATGCAACCACAGTTAAGTGGTATGCTCCAGGCACATCTTTAAGTGTTTACACACTTTATTTCCTATAGTTTTTACTACATGCTATAAAGTAGGGAGCATTACTGATTTCATTTTTAGTGAGACCTGAGGTACAGAGCAAACAATGAGAATGTGTTTCTCAGTAAAACTGGAAAATCCAAAGGGGATGACATTGTTGGATTCAGGGATGGCTGGCCTAGAACTAGAGGCAATATCACAGGGTTCTGCTTTAATTTTCCTCCATGTTTAGTTCTTTCTGCCACTCTCTGGTTTTGTTCTCAAGAGGATACATGTTGACTGTCTGCAATTCCCAGTTTGTTTTTTGTCCTTAGGGTTCATAATCCATAGAAAGATTGTTCAGATGAAAGGCTGGGGAAGTTCCATTGGGGCAGACCTGGTGCTGTGCCCCAACAGGGACCAGGTGGCAGGGGAAGGAAGACGTGTGATTGACAGTTCTTCCAGAACCACCTGGTGGGGATGCGACGAAGAAGAACGGTTCTCAGATGGAAAAATAAGTACTGGAGAAACAGTAGCACTCTGCCCTCCATGTGGCTTATGGATTCATAAAGTGGATGCTAAGACTCCTTAGGGCTGAAATGACTGGAAATCTTGGAAGAATAACATCCAGTCTCTCTAGAGGCTCCAACATGCAAAACCGAGGACTCGGGTCCTCAGGAGGACTTGGGTCCTCAGGAGGACTTCTCCTCCCACTTCTCTCCATTCCATCTTACCTCAGCTCCTGTCCCTGAATAGTCAGGACATTGGTGGGCAGATTTTAGTTTTACAGATTTATCTGATGCTTGAAAAACAGCCTTTTTCTCCCCAGCTAAACTGGAGAGTGGATTATTTGCTTTACAAAAGGATTCTTGACTTTACAAAGGATTTCCAAAAGAGGACTTTAAATAGCAACCTCCCCCTGGTGCATGGGAATTATGATTCCATTTGCAAGCTACTGCTTCTGAATAGCTCAAGTTCTGTTTCCTCTTGAGGCAGGGTTAAGCAGTTTCTAAGAGCTCTTTGAACTTAAAAGTTGCAGGAATCTCTGACCAATAGCACCTAAAGGCAGAGGCCAGGACTCTGGAACCTAGAAGCCTGCTTTTCAGCCTGGCTTTATCATGGATGTACTAGCTGCATGATGACTTTGGCTAAGTCACTGAACTACTTGGGAGTCTCAGCATCCTTGCCTGTTACCAGGGTAACAGGTTTTCCATCTTGAAGGTTTGTTCTGAGGACTGAACAAGTTAATGCATTTCTAGGTACATGTTAAGAATTTGGTCCTGTGAATTTTCTGGCAACTCTTCAATCCTTTTTGTCCCTTACAGCTAGAGGGATCTGTTCCAAACGGAACTTTGCTCTTGTCAGATTGCTCCACTTAAAATTCCAATGGTTTCTCACTGCTCTAATAAAAACCCCAATTCCTTACGTGCCATGGCCATTTCCCTTCTGTGGCCAAACCTGCTACTGCTTTCCCCAGGTGAAACAAAACAAAACAAAACAAAACAAAACAAAACAAAACAAAACTTTCTCTTGATTTCACTGCCCGCTGCCCCATGAGCTTCACTTCTCTGCTCCCCTCATCCCAGCAATAAAACCTCTTGGAAGATTTGCCCACAGTCTCTGCCTTCAATGCCTCTCCTCCCAGCTGCCTATGTGGCGTCCCCACATAAGTATATCATTGAAAGTTTACCAGAGCATCTCCAGAAATGAACCCTGATCTGACTCTTTTCCCATTTCCTCCCACTGTATATATTCTGTGATCAATTAATGGCAACTCCAACCTTCTGGTGGTTCAGACTGGAAACCTGGGGGAGGTATCCAATTGTTCTCACCTATCACCCAATGCATCAGTCAATCTCATTGCCTCACTTTCAGAATGTGGTGGAAAGATGGCCATCTGTGTTAGTTAGCTTTCCACTGTTGTGACAAAATAACTGAGATAAATAATTTACACAGAGAAAAGGTTTATTTTGGCTTACTGTTTTGGAGGTTCCAGTCCATGACTGGTTGACCCCATTGCTTTAGGTCTGTAGTTGAGGCAGTACATCATGGTGAGAGCACATGGAAGAATATGGAAGAGAAAACCCTCTTGCAACATGAACCAGGGAGGTCAGAGTCTCGTGATCTCCTTTGGGGGCATGCCCCCAATGGTATAAGAACCTCCCATGAGGCTCCACCTCTTAGAGTTCCCATGACCTCATAATAATGTCATACTAGGCACCAAGACTTTGATACATGGGTCTTTGGGAGACATTCAAGTTCCAAACTCTAGCACCATCTCACTGCTTCCACCTGGAACTAGTCATGACCATCTCATCAAAATTACTGCAAAAATCTCTTTGTGGTCTTTGCTTCCATCACTGTCCTGCTCACCTCTGTGTTTAGTAAAGTGGTGAGAGACATGTTCAAAACGGAAGCCAGATTCTGTCCTGGCTGCCCAAAACCCTCCAGGGGCTGCACCCCTTCATCACAGTAAAAGGCTCCAAGGTCCCTTCCTTCCTGAACATCACAGGCATACTGTCTGAATCCTTTTTTGCTCAGAATCTATAGAGCTTGCCCTTTTCTCTTCAGGCTCTTACTTAACTTTTACCTCTCCAATGAGGACAGCCTAGGTCACTCTTCAAAATTGCAACTCACTCCAACTCAGAAGCATTGATGATTTTTACCTCTTTCAATTTCTTCTGTCACTTGTCACCTTCTAAAGGACTATGTAACTTCCTTACTATGTTTATTTGTATTTAATCTCTCTTCCCAAAGGTTTGTCTTTGTCCTGGTCATATATCCTAATTAACCGGAAAAGTGACTATCACATAATAGATGCTCAATAAATACTTGCTAAGTGTGTGCTACTGCCAGGCCAGTCTTCTGTTCTCTTATGACTCCGGGTGGTAGTTCATACATCCCTTCCTATCTGCTTCCCCAATTGTAGATCTGCTTCCTCTCTCTTCAATAGAACTTTTGAGAGGTTCAATTTTATATTCGTTTTTGTGACTACGTGAGCTCTATCAGGGCAGGTTTAAGCTTGGAGGCTCTTGTCAGTTTTTACTTACCAGTTTGGATCTTGAGTGTGCCCCAAAAGTTCACATGCTGAAGACTTGGTCCCCAGCTGGTGGAGCTATAGGGAGGCAGTGGAAATTTTAGAAAGTGGGGCCTAGTTGGTAGAAGTAGGTCACTGGGGGTTGTCCTTGCAGACTATGTCTTGTCTCCAGCCCCTGCCTCTAACTCTGTTTCTCATCTGCCTTGAAATAAGCAGTTTTATTTCACCAGATACGCCCTACCACGAGGCTCTGCCACACCATAAGCCCAGAGTGATGGAATCAAGAAAATAGAAATGACAACCTCTAAAACCATGAGCCAAAATAAATCTTTCATGGTTTAGGATGATTTCCTCAGGTATGCTATTATAGCAATGGAAAACTAATACCTAGGAATACCTGGCACATAGTAAGTGCTCAATAATTATGGGTTCGATAAATAAATACTAGGCGGTATTCATGTTATTGTAAATAGTTAATATTCCTTGACGAATAATCCCCAAACAGATATACAATGAACATCATCAAAATCAGCCTTCTCTTTTGCTACTTGGCAAAACGGGTACTTGCCTCCCATATACCTGTTATCTGCAGGGCATTAGTATATACTCTGCTTTCTACTCTGTATGGCTGAGGGCGTATATCAAATGGGCTACCTGCCCTTTACTAGAATTTAATATCAGTGTGATTCATTTACATCTGAAGTATTCCCTTTCGTTTCTAACTGGCAGGGATGCAAAATTTTTTATTTACTTGAGTGACAAATCAAAAATGTTTAGGTTACACCCCCAAAACCAAAATCCATTCTCTAATAAAATGTTTTTGTTCCCGATCTACTTTACGAGAGATACCTTCAAGATTCACGTCAGTGTGTTGGAGAGACGAACATGGCGGGCCATAACAAAGATAGTTGTGTGTTTCCGACCATCCAGTGTAGCTGCCATCATTCCTCGCGCCTGAAGTCACAACTAGTAGAGTCAGAAATGATACCGTACATCCTAGCTCTGCTTGTCGAATCAATCATTTTTAACACAAAAAAATTATTTATTTGATACCCGGCTGACTAAATGTAAATAAGGTTTTCTTCTGGATACTCAGCAGTCATTTTGGTCTGGGCCTTCAGAAGAGTCCAGCGGAAGAGACTTGCTGAACTGCTTCCATATTCCTAGTTTTATCCTGGCAGCAGATTCTGTGTTCGCTGTTGGGATGCTTAAGATGGACTGCAGAGCATTAAATCAAGTGGGTCAGCCACAGGAATAGAGCAGGACACAGAGGTCTGCCAGAATTTCCTCTGACCAAGGGTTCCAGCCCTGCTTCCCACCCCAAGTCTGCATAGACACTATGACATGTGTGTGTACGTGCGTACATGTGTGTATGTGTGCGTGCACACGTGTGTGCACATGCATGTGTGTGCATGTATGTTCGTGCATGTGAGCTCATGCATGTGTGTGTGTGTGCGTGTGTGTGTGCATGTGTTATTGAGGTGGGAAATAAAGCAGTTGCTAGAGAGCAAGAACCAGACGTCCGATATTTGCCAGGGACTCTTGAAAGAAAAAGCAGACACTGGGACAATTTTATTACCAAAGAGTTCAAGCCTATTTTAAAAAGTATATGAAATAATAAAATGAACACCTTCTACCTGCTACCTAATAGAATCACTATTAGGCAATGTCAGAAATAAGCACAGCTTTGTTTTTAATTTAACTTTGTAAAATATTAACATCTGTCCTTAGTTCTGTAGGATCCTTTGGTCATGAGAAGAAAGGAAACCTTAGAGGGATGTGCTCGAAGCCCCCTGCCCACCCCTGCTGTCCTACCCACTCACCATCCTCCCCCTGGGGGGCCACTGACTCCTATGGGGTTTCCTTTTACATACATGCTTCTATTCTCCTGAGCCATAAGCTTCAATTTTTGTGTGCTTCAAAACTTTGTAAGAATGTTATCAGGATCTATAGCTCTTTCTGCTAGCTATGGGCACACACACACACACACACACACACACATTCGCTGGCTCACTATTCTGGTTTGGAAATGTATCTGCATTAAACACAAATATCTTTCCATTTCATTCATTTTAAATAGCTGCAGACATTATGGCATTTAATAATCCATAATCTAGTGCTTATTTTCCAGCACTGAGTCATTCTACATGGTCTCCTTTTTCCTGACAGGGCAGCGTTTGTGAAGGGGTAAGAAGGAACTGCTGTTCCTGTGTGGTGATTTAAATCTGCACCCTAGAAGACATCCCACAGGGTGAGAACAGGTCTGTGAGGGTCCAATTGAGCTGGACCATGGTCCCCTGATACATCAAAAGCTCTTCTGAATGTTTCTGTGGAGGTATAGTTTGGATGAAGTTCGCATTTGAATAAATGGACTTTGAATCAAGAAGGTGATTTTCAATTATGTGGGTGGGCCTTGCTCTATCAGTTGAAGTACAGGTTGAGCTCCCCTGAGCTGAAGACAACCTGCCAGTAGACAGCCTTTGAACCTGGACTGTAGTTCTTCCTTGGCTCTCCAGGCTACTCTATACATTTGGGACTTGCCACACTGCTACAATTGCATGAGCCAGTTCCTAAAAATAAATCTGTGTATGTGGATACATGTGTGTGTACTAAAGCAACCCGCCTATCTATCTACAATGCACACATACACACATCCTGGTTCCTCTGACTTTCAGGCTGATACAATGTCTCAATGATGACCTGCATGTTTTAATGTATGACCCTTTGTTCTTTGAAGGATAAGAAACTTAGAGAAAAATGAAAGAGTTTCAAATAGTCATGGAACAAAAATGGCAGGGATATTTTTGCACTGTGTATCGTCTTATCTTTCACCACAACTTGGGCTTCCTACCCCAAACCATGCCTTCCTTTTCTGCCTACTGTGTGATTGATTGGAGGGCATGGAATTAATGTCTGTTCCTCCAGTAACTCAACCAGCCTTTATTAATAGGTGGATAAATGAGTGGTAATTTCAGAGAGTCAAACACAGAGATGATATTAACAGAGAAATAAGCTAACAAATCTATCAGCAAAAAAAAAAAAGAGAAAAACAAATATTTATATATTTTTTATAAAAATATATATAGGATCCAAGATGGCGGCCTAGAGGGAGACTGCTCCCCCAGTCGCTCCAGAACCCAGGAGTTAAGAAGGGGAGGCATTGAGAGACTCGGACTGAAATAGAGCCACGGGTGAGTCTGCCCACTGGGTAAAGCTCGGCCCGGGTGACAGGCCCAGATAGAGGTGGCTTATCAGAGCCGGGCAGGGCAGCTAGAGTCATCCACAGGTAGCCCTGCGCACCCCGGCGGTGGGCCCCGCCCACACAGCCAGCTTCTCCAGGTTCTCAGAACCGAACTGGCCCGCTAGTGAGAGCCTTTCTGACCAGAACAAGCTCCGAGTCCCGGAGCCACTGCAGCGCAGCGTACTCCGGCACGAACCAGCAGAGAGCCTCGATCCGCAGGCAGCCTCTGGGATCAGGGCAGGGCAGCCAGAGACCGCTTCAGGCGGCTCTGCCCACTCCGGCTGCGGGCTCTCTTCACGGGGCGATCCAAGATGGCGGCCTAGAGGGAGACTGCACCCCCAGTCACTCCAGAACCCAGGAGTTAAGAAGGGGAGGCATTGAGAGACTCGGACTGAAATAGAGCCACGGGTGAGTCTGCCCACTGGGTAAAGCTCAGCCCGGGTGGCAGGCCCAGATAGAGGTGGCTTATTGGAGCCGGGCAGGGCAGCTAGAGTCTTCCCAAGGTAGCCTTCCACACTACGGCAGTGGGCTCCTCCCACACGGCCAGCTGCACGGTGCAGGCCCACAGCGAGAGCATTTCCGCACAGAGCCAGTTCCAAACCGTGGAACCAGTAGGGGGCTGGGGCAGTTTTCTTCGGATGAGCTGCTTTATCAGATTCCTCCAAGACATCAGGCTACTGAAGGCTGGGAGGTGATACACTGGAAATCTACCGGGACACTATAAGCCAATAGCGGAAAACTGCAATATCTCAGGGTCCCACTGACAACTGACCAATATGAGAAAACAAGGGAAGAAAATGTCCCAAACAAACCTAGATACTACATCAATAAAACCCAATGACAGCACAGCAGAAGAAATGTCAGAAAGGGAGTTCAGAATGTACGTAATTAAAACGATCAGAGAAGCTAATGAGGAGATGAAAGAGCAAATGCAGGCATTAAATGATCGCACCAACCAACAGTTAAAAGAGCAAATACGGGAAGCAAGAGATCATTTCAATAAAGAGTTAGAGATACTGAAAAAAAAACAAACTGAAATCCATGAAATGAAGGAAACAATAAACCAAGTTAAAAACTCCATAGAAAGCATAACCAATAGGATAGAACACCTGGAAGACAGAACCTCAGACATTAAAGACAAATTATTTAACCTTGAAAGCAAAGTTGGCCAAACAGAAAAGATGGTAAGAAATCATGAACAGAATCTACAAGAATTATGGGATATCATGAAAAGGCCAAATTTAAGAATTATTGGGATTGAGGAAGGCTTAGAGAAACAAACCAAAGGAATGAACAATCTATTCAATGAAATAATATCAGAAAATTTCCCAAATCTGAAGAATGAAATGGAAAACCAAGTACAAGAGGCTTATAGAACTCCAAACATACAAAATTACAACAGACCCACACCAAGGCACATTATTATGAAAATACCTAACATACAAAATAAAGACAGAATTTTAAAGGCCGTGAGAGAAAAGAATCAAATTACATTCAGAGGGAAACCAATAAGAATATCAGCAGATTTTTCAATCCAGACCCTAAAAGCTAGAAGGGCCTGGAACAACATATACCAAGCCCTGAAAGAAAACGGATGCCAACCAAGAATCTTATACCCAGCAAAACTTACCTTCAAATTTGATGATGAAATAAGATCCTTCCATGATAAACAAAAGCTAAAGGAATTTACAAAAAAAAAAGCCAGCATTACAGAACATTCTCAGCAAAATATTCCATGAGGAAGAGATGAAAAACAACGATGCAAATCAGCAATAGGAGGCGCTAGCCTAAAGGAATAGCCAAATAAAGGAGAAACCAAATCATGTCAAAAACAAATATGAGTCAATTGACTGAGAATACAAATCATATCACAATAATAACCCTGAATGTTAATGGCCTGAATTCATCAATCAAAAGACACAGACTGGCAGATTGGATTAAAAAGAAAAATCCAACAATATGCTGCCTGCAAGAGACTCATCTCATAGAAAGAGACACCCATAGACTAAAGATGAAAGGATGGGGAAAAACATACCATGCACACGGACACAGCAAAAAAGCTGGAGTATCCATCCTCATCTCAGATAATGTGGACTTCAAACCAAAACTAGTCAGAAGGGATAAAGAAGGACATTACATGCTGCTTAAGGGAAGCATAAATCAGCAAGACATAACAATCATAAATATCTATGCCCCGAACATTGGCTCATCCACGTACGTCAAACAAATCCTTCTCAATTCCAGAAATCAAATAGACCACAACACAATAATACTAGGCGATTTTAACACACCTCTCTCACCACTGGATAGATCGTCCAAACAAAAATTGAATAAAGAAACTATAGATCTCAACAACACAATCAGCAATTTAGACTTAACGGACATATATAGAATATACCATCCAACAAAGAACGAATACACTTTCTTCCCAGCAGCACATGGATCCTTCTCTAAAATAGACCATATTTTATGCCACAAAGCTACTGTTAGCAAATACAAGAAGATAGAGATACTACCTTGTACTCTATCAGATCATAATGGATTGAAATTAGAAATAAATGACAGAATAAAAAACAGAAACTTCTCCAATACCTGGAGACTAAATAATACACTATTATATGATGAATGGATAACAGAAGACATCAGGAGGGAAATAAAAAAATTCTTAGAAGTAAACGAGAACAAAGACACATCATATCAAAATCTCTGGGACACTATGAAAGCAGTACTTAGAGGAAGATTTATTTCATGGGGTGCATTCAAAAAAAGAAGTAGAAATCAACAAATAAACGACTTAACACTACAGCTCAAAGCACTAGAAAAAGAAGAGCAGACCAATACCGAAAGTAGTAGAAGACAGGAAATAGTTAAAATCAGAGCCGAAATCAACGAAATCGAAACAAAAGAAACAATTGGAAAAATTAACAAAATAAATAGTTGGTTCTTTGAAAAAATAAATAAAATTGATAAACCCTTAGCCACACTAACAAAGAGAAAGAGGGAGAAAACTCAAATTACTAAAATTCGGAATGAACAAGGAAACATCACAACAGACACGAGTGAAATACAAAACATAATTAGAAGCTATTTCGAAAATCTATACTCCAACAAAACAGAAAACCTCGAAGACATCAACAAATTTCTAGAGACATATGAACTACCTAAACTGAACGAGGAGGACATACACAACTTAAATAAACCAATTTCAAGCAATGAAATAGAAGAGGTCATCAAAAGCCTACCAACAAAGAAAAGTCCAGGACCAGATGGGTTCTCAGCCGAGTTCTACAAAACCTTTAAAGAAGAGCTCATTCCAATACTCCTCAAACTATTCCATGAAATAGAAGAGGAGGGAACCCTCCCAAACACATTCTATGAAGCCAATATCACCCTGATACCTAAACCAGACAGAGACACATCGAGGAAAGAAAATTTCAGACCAATATCCTTAATGAACATCGATGCAAAAATTCTCAACAAAATTTTAGCAAATCGCATACAAATATATATTAAAAAGATAGTGCACCACGATCAAGTGGGTTTTATCCCAGGGATGCAAGGTTGGTTCAACATCAGGAAATCAATAAATGTCATTCACCATATCAACAGACTTAAAGTTAAGAATCACATGATTATTTCAATAGATGCAGAAAAAGCATTTGATAAAATACAGCATCCCTTCATGCTCAAAACACTAGAAAAAATTGGGGTAGTGGGAACATTCCTAAACATTATAAAGGCAATCTACGCTAAGCCCATGGCTAATATCATTCTAAATGGTGAAAAACTGAAAGCGTTCCCCCTAAAAACTGGAACAAGGCAGGGATGCCCTCTTTCACCGCTTCTATTCAACATCGTCCTTGAGACTCTAGCCAGAGCAATCAGACAAACCAAAGAAATTAAAGGGATACGAATAGGAAAAGAAGAACTCAAACTATCCCTGTTCGCTGATGACATGATTATATATTTAGAGGAACCTGGAAATTCCACCAGAAAACTTTTAGAACTCATAAGTGAATTCAGTAAAGTAGGAGGTTACAAGATCAATGCTCATAAATCCAATGCATTTTTATACATAAGTGATGAATCTTCAGAAAGAGAAATTAGGAAAACTACCCCATTCACAATAGCATCGAAAAAAATAAAATACTTGGGAATCAATCTCACAAAAGAGGTGAAAGACCTCTACAATGAGAACTACAGAACACTAAAGAAAGAAATTCAAGAAAACCTTAGAAGATGGAAAGATCTCCCATGTTCCTGGATAGGCAGAATTAATATCATCAAAATGGCTATACTACCTAAAGTGCTATATAGATTCAATGCAATTCCAATTAAAATCCCAATGATGTACCTTGCAGAAATAGAGCAAGCAATTATGAAATTCATCTGGAAGAATAAAAAACCTAGAATAGCTAAATCAATCCTCAGTAGGAAGAGCGAAGCAGGGGGTATCACAATACCAGATCTTCAACTCTACTACAAAGCAATAGTAACAAAAACGGCATGGTATTGGTACCAAAATAGACAGGTAGATCAATGGTACAGAATAGAGGACACAGACACAAACCCAAATAAATACAATTTTCTCATACTAGACAAAGGTTCCAACAATATGCAATGGAGAAAAGATAGCCTCTTCAACAAATGGTGCTGGGAAAACTGGAAAACCATATGCAATAGAATGAAATTAAACCCCTATCTCTCACCCTACACAAAACTCAACTCAAAATGGATCAAGGACCTCGGAATCAGACCAGAGACCTTGCATCTTATAGAAGAAAAAGTAGGTCCAAATCTTCAACTTGTTGGCTTAGGATCAGACTTCCTTAACAGGACTCCCATAGCACAAGAAATAAAAGCAAGAATCAACAACTGGGATAGATTCAAACTTAAAAGCTTTCTCTCAGCAAAGGAAACTATCAGAAATGTGAAGAGAGAGCCTACAGAGTGGGAAAATATCTTTGCCAACCATACCTCAGGTAGAGCGCTAATTTCCAGAATCTATAAAGAACTCAAAAAACTCTACACAAAGAATACAAATAATCCAATCAACAAATGGGCTAAGGAAATGAACAGACACTTCACAGAAGAAGATGTACAAGTAATCAACAGATATATGGAAAAATGTTCAACATCCCTAGTAATAAGGGAAATGCAAATCAAAACTACCCTAAGATTTCATCTCACCCCAATTAGATTGGCGATTATCAAGAATACAAGCAACAATAGGTGTTGGCGAGGATGTGGTGAAAAAGGAACACTCATACATTGCTGGTGGGGTTGCAAATTAGTGCAGCCACTCTGGAAAGCAGTGTGGAGATTCCTCAGAAAGCTTGGAATGGAAACACCATTTGACCCAGCTATCCCACTCCTTGGCCTATACCCAAAGGACTTAAAATCAGCATACTACAGAGATACAGCCACATCAATGTTCATTGCTGCTCAATTCACCATAGCCAGATTGTGGAACCAACCTAGATGCCCTTCAGTTGATGAATGGATAAAGAAACTGTGGCATATTTATACAATGGAATATTACTCCGCAATGAAGAATGATAAAATTATGGCATTTGTAGACAAATGGTCGAAATTGGAGAATATCATGCTAAGTGAGATAAGCCAGTCTCAAAAAACTAAAGGACAAATGATCTCGCTGATAAGCGGATGAGGACATATAATGGGGGGCGGGAGGGGCTAGCATTAGGTTTAGGGTTAGGTTTAGAGTTAGGCTAAGGAGAGCGGTAAGAATGAAGGAAAGAAGGACTGTGTAGAGGGAAAAGAGGGGTGGGAGGGGTGGGGGGAGGGGAAAAATAAAATAAACATCATTACCCTATGTAAATGTAAAAAAAAAAAAATTAAATATATATATATATAATATTTTATATAAATATATATAAATATATAAAAATATGATATATTTTATAAATATATAAATATTTATATTTTATTAAAATATATATATTTATATATTTATTTTCTTTTTTTTTTTTTTTGGTATGATTGTGTATTCAGCACTGTGCTGAAAACTACTGGGTAAAGGGGTAATCACAGAGACTTTGAAAAATAATGTCCATGCAGACATTTACAGTCAAAACATGAAAAAGCAACCCAGAAAATGCTAGGGCAGAGGGAATAGCAAATGATGAAGGTAAATGTTGGAAAAATAACAAGACAGTAAGGATAAAAAGTAAATATGCAGAGGATGAATTTGAAAGCATGACAGAATAAAAGGAATGACAATTTTGGAAGGGAAAGTCTACCTACAAATTTTATCACTGTGCTTCCCTCTTCCATACAACCCTCCAGGAGAGATAATCAGCTCTTCTTCTTTGTTTGGTTCTTCTACAAAATGGCAGCCAACCCGTCTCAGGGTGTCCACCCTCTAGATCTGTCAACCCCCTGTCAGGATGTCCACCCTCTAGATCTGTCAACCCCGTCTCAGGGCATCCACCCTCTAGATCTGTCAACCCCGTGTCAGGGCGTCCACCCTCTAGATCTGTCAACCCCGTGTCAGGGCGTCCACCCTCTAGATCTGTCAACCCCGTGTCAGGGCGTCCACCCTCTAGATCTGTCAACCCCCTGTCAGGATGTCCACCCTCTAGATCTGTCAATCCCGTCTCAGGATGTATACCCTCTAGATCTGTCAACCCCATGTCAGGGTGTCCGCCCTCTAGATCTGTCAACCCCGTCTCAGGGTGTCCACCCTCTAGATCTGTCAACCCCCTGTCAGGATGTCCACCCTCTAGATCTGTCAACCCCGTCTCAGGATGTATACCCTCTAGATCTGTCAACCCCCTGTCAGGGTGTCCACCCTCTAGATCTGTCAACTCCATCTCAGGGTGTCCACCCTCTAGATCTGTCAACCCCGTCTCAGGGTGTCCACCCTCTAGATCTCCTGGTAAGTGGTTAGCTAGCCCCCAGCATCAGGAGCACTTACTGCTCTTCCTTCTCCTCACCCTCCCCCAGCCACCAAAGCCAGACAGCTATCCAGACATGACTGCCTTTCATACTCAAGGGTGCCTTCTTCAAAAGAAATCCTTGATCTCTGCCAGCATTCAGTGAGCAAAACAAACATTGGGTGCAGCACCCCATGACCTCCCGCACGATTTCACTTTCCACGTCCTCCTTGGGCAACTTCAAGGTCTCATGCCATGTTAAGCAAGGGGACATGGGTCAAGGAAGTGCCAGGAGGTGCTCACATCAGCACTCCCAGAACCAGATCGGCATTCGGATGAAATTATCACAAGCGCAGATGGCCTTCGACTGTGTTTATTGCAGGAGAGCATCTCCTTCCTAAGCCCTAAGCACGCTTGGGTTGCGTTCTCCCTTCCGCTGCCCCCTTTGTGGAAATGTTTTACGTTTAATCAACCTCAATTTGCCCACATGCCTGAGAAAGGCAATTCACTTTTTGTCAGGGAAAATTGGCCCCTGACTGATTTCCATTATATTTATATATTCTCGCCCTTGCTAGGCATGCATCCGCAGGGTCTCCGCAATGACAGAAGTGATAGATGGAGTTCTGTGGAATAGAGAGGAGATGCAGCCCCACAGGAGAGAGCTTTGCCTCTCCCTCTCCCTGTTCTGAAGGTACAACAACTCACAGCGGGCAGTCGCAGAAGCCAGAGACAGAGCAGAGAGTTCAGGGGAAGACACCTGGGGCTGGGGTGGGCGAAAACCCAGTGAAAGAATTCAGAAGATTCCATGAGCCTCCTGGCTCTTCCGCTAGCGAGTGACTTCGGATACATCAACTCATTGGTAAGATGGGATTCTTTCTGCCTTATCTATGTATCTATGTCAGGGCCAATTAAAAGGTGAAAACAGATAAATACTTGAAGAGACAGATATCCAGTTATATGTATACACACACACACACACACACACACACATGAATGTCCACATTCAAATCTTACCCGTGCCCTTCCTTCTCCCACACAATCACTGGGTGAGAAAATTAGCTCTCTTCCTTTGCTTGGTTTGACATAATAAATATATGTGTGTAATTTTGTTTCAATGGATTAGTTTAATAATGAATTCAATTGATTTAGGTGGAATTGATGGTAGACATACAGAATGTTTGGATAACACATGGTCGTCGACCAAACATGAAAACTCAAGTGCATCCGGGGACACCCTCATTTGGCCCCAATGGTCAAGCCTGGGGTTACACATAAGGAAGGGTATTACAGGTGACCTGAAGAGTTTAAACCCCTTCTCCGGGCCTGGCTACCTAAGAGACCTCAGGTAAGTTCTTACAACTTAGCTCTCCACCTCTTAGCTCACGACCTTATTGTCAGGCTAGTTCTGTGGATTCCAAAATGGGACACTGCCAGGTGGATCTAGTTAGGTAAGTTCTGAGGGGTGCTTCCTTGCTGGTCCTGTCTGAAGCAATGTTTTGATGCCAGTCATGGAGTGGGAACACTGGACATATCACAGAGGCCAAGTTCTTTTCTTTGCCCTGTATTAGCATTTACCTCCAAACTCTCCTTCTTCTCCCTGCCTCCTTCTTCTCCTTAGTAAACTCAAATTTTTATGGGATTATGAGGCAGCTCTTCCACCACACTGCCTAAGAGAAGAACCAACCTGAGATAAGACACCATTTTCCTGAATGTGCGTCTACGGGGCCAAGCAAAGGACATGAGAAATATGGAAGAAAATCCTGGAGAAATGGAAGCAAGAAAAGAATTTGTCTTAGAGGAATATGTTCGTGGTCACCATGACTATGTTAGAAATAACCATGACTGTGTTTTTTCCAGTGTCTATTATATGGACATTGTTCAAGATACTTGAATGCATGTAATCTCATTTGGTCCACATAAATCTCTGGAAGGATAAATATTATCATTCTGATTTTTCAGAGAAGGGAAAAGTTCCAAGTGAGCGTTCCAGGCGAGTCAGACAGAAGCCAGTTAGAGCAAGGGGAGTACTCAGGGGCAGGCTGTGGCTTTACAGTCATGTCCTGTACCCCCAGTCTTGGGTTCTTAGGAGTTCATTTGCACTGTCACATAAAATAGCTCCTCCCAAATGGCTAGGGCTGACTTCTGGACCCTGGGCTGAGGTTTTTACTGTCTCCACTGACCTGCTGGGAGCTTCAGTCCCTGTAATCTCTAAATAAGGACTAGATCTGAGAGGTCTATGGGCCTCAAGGGAGCAGAAAATAATAGGTAGAAAAAAATCTTAATTAGTCATGAAAAAATGATGGCAGAAAAGGCCACTAAACATTGAAAGTCAAAAGTTCCTGGAAGGAGGCAGGGGAAAAGTTGGGAACTGTATTTTGAACTAAGAAACACTAAAGTTTATCAAAATGTTTGTTATCTAATAAAAGTCCAGATGATAGTGCCATCATTTGCCAATCATTAAAATTAGCAAAGAATTAAGCTTTTTGGATACCCATTTCCATAAAAAAATTACATGATATCATGAAATGACACTCTTCAATGAACACCCATCAAAAGGATTATTTTTGCAAAAATTCTTGAGATTTCATCAATTTTCCCATAGGCCTCCCTGCACCCTTTGATATTCAAATCACCAAATTATTCTATTTTGAAGTCTCCCCTGTCAACATCCTTGTGGATTTTTCTCTTCAATTATTCACTGGTCTAATGCTATCAGATCCTCATTTATCAGTAACTTTGCCTGTGATGAGAGAAATTCTCCATCACCCCTTTCATCTTGGCAAAATCGTTTTCAAGATCTGCCATTTTCTTTGTGCAACCAAATTATAGTATACTTCAGCTGTGTTGTCAGATGTTTGAGAAAAACACTGCAAAGATACTGGTATGGTGCATATAGAAAAAAAAATCATACTAAGTTAAGAGGGATCTTTGAGCATGAATTTTAAGAGTGGTCCATTTATTGGTACATTCATGCACTTCTGGCCTATTACCCCGTATGTCATTTTAACTTTGGAGGCAATGATAAATAATAATTGGTAAGAGGATTCTTTATAGTAGAAAGAGTAATAACTCCTGGATACTTTTCACAGACAGCAAACTACCCTTACATTCATCTCCCATGTAACTCTGCAACCCTGTCTTAGTCAGCTTTCTGTTACTGTAACATATACCTGCAATAGTCAACTTAAAAACAAACAAGGTTTATTTTAGCTCATAGTTCTGGAGGTCTCAGTCCATCACTGGCAGGCCCTGTTGCAACTCATTACAATAAGAGGGTTTAGCGGAGCATGTTGTGTTCATGTTATATCCACTGACCTCATCATGAGCCAGGGAAGAAAAGAAAAGGGAGAGGCCAGGGTTCCATGACTCCGTTCAAGGACATGCCCCTAACAACCTGAAGACCTTCCACTCAGTCCCACCTCTTAAAGTTTCTGCCACCTTCCAATAGCACCAAAGGCCAGGGACCAAGCCCTTAGCATACAGTCCTTTAGGGAACATTCTAGATCCAAACTCTAGCAAACCCTAATAGCACCTCTTAGAGACAAGCAGACCAAGGATTTTTGTATGCATTTCACAGATGAGGAAACTGAGCCTCAGGTTGGTGGACACTTCTTAGAATCTCTTCCTAAGCTACTCTACTTTCACAGCAGTAACTTTCCTTTACTGCCCTCTTACTTGGTGTTGAGGACTGTGCTTTACATATATCACCCCATTTATTGATGATTATTGTCCTACTTGGCAATAGGCACTATTAATTTTATTTCACAAAAGGCAAAACTGAGAATAATTCAAATTTAGGAATTTGCTGTGGTGTTAGTAATTGTTAGGATAATGCTGCATAACAAATGATCCCCCACATTTCACAGATGCCCAACAGCTAACATTTATTTGTCAGAGGATCCATTGTGGGGGTTAGTTTGATTCTGATTTAGGTCTTTGGTTAGGTTCAGGTCTGTTCCATGTTACTCATTTGTGACCCAAGCTGAAAATGTAGTAGCTCCCTGGGGCAAGACCGTCTCATGCCTAAAGTCAGTTGTGCATGAGGCCAGGCTAACTCCCCAAGCTTATTTAAAGTTTGCATTCATTTTATATCCACTAAGCTATCATTGTTTAAAATGAGCTACTAGGTAAATATGGTGGGGGCTGGGGTTGTAGCTCAATGGTAGAGCGCTGGGCTACCATATGTGAGGCACTGGGTTCGATCCTCAGCACCACCTAAAAATAAAAAGAAAGGTATTGTGCTCTTCAACAACTAAAAAAATATATATGTATATATGTTTTCTATATCTATATATCTCTATCTCTATCTCTATCTATCTATCTATATATATAAAGTCAATGGGATAAAGATATAGAATCTGTTCATTCTCCTCAGAGGTACTAAAACATGCCATAATTATATGTGTGGATAAACTTATTATGGATTTTGGAGGGGTTGGGAGAAACCAGAGTTAAGAATCTGCAATACAATTTCTATTTGCATCACTGACCCAAGTTCCCCCAGCAAGTTCTGGTTCCAAATCTTAGGCTGCTAATCATACACTGTATTCCCCAGGGGACCTCCTTACCTTCAAAAGGAGTCCCCAGGCTCATGTGGATATTATGTCACCACTTCCTGTGGTCAGAGTTGTGAGTCACCTCCTGGATAAAACCTCTTAATCATCTTCTATGGTCCCTCAAAGCTCAGGGACCAACCTTCACCTCGATGTAATGCTTCCTGTAATTCAGCCCATCAATGAAGCAAAAAGGAACAGTTTCCTTCTAACCTTGCTGTGATCTTAAAAGAAACACATTTGCATAGTAATTCTCCGTTCACAAAGGATTTTCACACCTTTTATCTCCATGAAGCCTTCTCCCCATGGGGTACAAATTATTACAGCCATTATACAGATAAGTTGAGACACGCCAAGGTGAAATCAATCACTTTCCAAATATACAGCTCAAAATGTGACCTGCCACATTTTGTGTAATTTACCTTTGCTGTTAGCTGAGCACCTCCTTTGAGCCAGGAAACTGACTGAGACTGCTACAGGTATGACTCCGCTGAACTTTCACAGTATGGCAATGGTGACTTATTGTGATCCCTTGGTGTCCAAGAGAAGGGAAAAGGAACTGTCCTAGACCTTAGCTGGGAGGTGGCAGAGCCAGGAGCACAACCCAGCTGGGTCTCATTCCACCACTTGCACCCTGAACCATGCAGAGCTGCTTTGCTCTGCTCCCTTGCTGGGCCTCACTCCTCAGCCACAGGGGCCCAGAGCACACAGTCTCTGTCCCTGAGCCCCAGGATGCAGCCGAGCTCTTCCTCAGGTGCAGGCTCCATCCTCAGCTCCGCACCTGATGATCTGCTTTTGATTTGTGTTTTCAGACCCCTTTACTCCACCCTGACTCTAACGTCTATCTGGTGACAATCACTTTGTGACCCTCAGGCCCCTTGGCTAGATTTTGTGGTTTGTTACTTCTCATCCTATTACACAAAATCTGCCCCCTCCACCCCTGCTTAATGGTGCTGGCATTATAATATAATGTCTTATTCTTCAGGCTTTTAAAAATATTTTTTAGTGTAGAGGGACACAATATCTTTATTTTATTCATTTATTTTTACCTGGTGCTGAGAATTGAACCCAGTGCCTCACACATGCTAGGCAAGCGCTCTACCACTGAGCCACAACCCCAGCCCAGGTATTTTTATATGTACAACTCTTATTTCAACTTAGATTGACATTTCCTCAGACTTCTTCAGAAAAATAAATAGTGGGCTGGGGTTGTGGATTAGTGGTGGAGTGCACACCCAGTATGTGTGAGGCACTGGGTTCAATTCTCAGCACCATGTAAAAATAAATAAAATAAAGGTCCATCAACAACTAAAAAAAATATTTTAAAAACAGATATATAGGTTAGCAATATCCTTACAAGAATCAATCTGTTTTGTCCACAATATCCCCCATAGACTTTTCTTCTATTTTTTTAGCTCTAACAGTGAAACTGACCTATACTTGGGTGTACAGTTCTGAATTTTAATCCATGTACATAATTGTGCAAGTATCATTACAATCAATACACAGAACAGTTCTATCCATCCCCCCGCAAATTTTACCCTATTACCTCTAGAGAGTCCTACCCTTCCTAACTCCCAGCAATTGATAACCACAGATCTGTACCCCATCACTATAGTTTTGAGTTTTATTTATTTATTCCTATTTAATTTTTGTTTGGTACAGGAGATTGAACCCAGGGGTGCTGAAATACTGAGTCACATGTCCAACCCTTTTAATTGCTTATTTTGAGACAGGATCCTGCTAAGTTGTTTAGAACCTCGGTAAATTGCTGAGGCTGGCTTTGAACTTGCGATCCTCCTGCCTTAACCTCCCCAGCCTCTGGGATTACAGGCATGTACTACTATGCCTGGCTAGTTTGGGGTTTTCAAGAACACCATAGAGATGGAATAAGATCCCATGTATGTAATCTTTTGAAACTGGCTTCTCTTAGCGTAATGCCTTGGGAATGTATCCATTTGGAGTCAGAATTCATTTCTTCTTACTAAGTGCCCTGTATGGACGTATTACTGTTTCTTACCCATTCACCTGTTGAAGAACATCTGGGGAGTTTTCCATACATATACAGATATTCCCATATAGATTTGGACATATTGCTTTCAATCTTCTATTTAAGGATTCAGGAATGGTTTACTCAGTTTTATCGTGTCTGCTTAACTATATAAAAAAAAGTACCAAGCTATTTTCCAGAATCACAGTTAGTTAATTTTTTGTGCCTTATGTCTTTTGTTTGTCCATCCAGATTGATCCCTGGGCCTTCCCTGTGTCCTGGGGGACCGACATCCAAGGGCTGCATTGACAGGCTCCCTTGTCCTTTTGCTTCCGATTGGGTTTGGAAGAAGAGAGACACTATTCAGACAAGGTAGTGTGGGAGGAAAAGGCTGTCTGAACCTGTATTAGCCTGCTCTCTGATCCTGGGGCCACAGGTGGCTGCATCTCTCTGGCGTGTCAACCGCTTGAGCTCTCTCCCTACTGGCTCCCTTCAGGCCTGCACCTGCTCACCAAAGTTCACTTCACTAACCCAGATTTACTGACAAAGTCAGTATTTTATTTTATTTCCAGAATCACTCTGGGGCAGGAAGATACCAGAACAACCTGAAGCACAAGAACACCCTGCCCGAGGTCATGCAGCTATAAGTGGCAAAGCAAATTACGGCTAGAATTCACACCTGTCAACCCTTAAGCCTGTGCTCTTCCTAGTAAGCCCCAAATCCACCTGTTTTGTGCTTTCATTACCCATTTTCACACACAATTCACTGAACATGCTATCAATGTTAAAATAAATGAACAAAGTCTGGGATTTATCACCTTTTGAGTGTAGGGAAGTTTTAAATGTTCTCTTTTCTCTCAGAAGCTTCGGGAACTTTAATCTATGAAATAAACTGGCAATAAACAGATGAACAAGGGAAAAAAGAATACAAAGTTATGAAGGTATAGAAACATGGGAGCCATAAAGCCTGAGGTTGGTCCAAGGAGGGGCTTAAATACTATTTTGAGCTACAGAAAGAAATAGGGGCTTGAGGTAGGGGAGGTGGTGGCAGAGGTGAAGGATGGGTGGTAGGCGGAAAAGACAGCAAAGATGGTCCTTTCATGGTCATTGTTTCCTAGGACAGTCCTGAGAAGGCAGGTTATGGGTCCCCGGAGTATCAGTCAGCTTTGCCTTGGTGTGACCGAAATACCCAACAGAAACAACTCAGAGGAGCGAAAGTCTATTCCAGGTCATGGTTTCTGAGGTTAAGTTCATGGTGCGTCAGCTCCAATGGTTCTGGGCCCAAGGAGAGGCAGAACATTATGGTGGAAGGGCGTGGTAGAGGGGCACTGCTCCTTTGGTGACCAGAAAGCAGAAAGAGGGAAGGGGGACAGGGTCAGAAGGAAGATGAACCCTTCCAGGTCACACTCTAGTTTCCATCCCCTCCAGCTACACCCCACCTGCCTAGTGTTACCACCCACTCAGTCCATCCAAAACAGGATGGGCGGATTAAGTTATAGCTGTCACAATGCAGTCATTTCACCTCTGAACATTCCCACATTAATGCAGGAACTCTGGGAGACACCTCACGTCCAAGCCATAACACCAGTCTCTTCTTCCCATGGAAAGATCTTTCCTAGGCAGAGGGAAAACCTCCACCTGCATTTACAATTTACTCCACTATAGATACATGTAAATTTCTTTTTGCCAATGGACAGTTTTTCAGAGTTCTTATGTCAGCAGAGATCTGCGATTTCTCTGAATAATCAACTCAAAATAGGCCAAAGAAACATATTTCAATATGTATAATCAGAAAAATGAGAGATTACACTCTACTTATGTATGAGCTATCAAAATGTATAAATGCATTCTACTGCCATATACAACTAGTTAGAACAAATAAAATAATTTAAAATAAAAACCATAATTTAGGTGGGATATGTTATTCTCCCAAATGGGCAGTTGTATGGATTAACAAGAATCTCTTATGGTTATTTGAATTTTTCCCATTAATTTTTAATATTCATGGTGTCTTTCATATCAATTCTTAGTTTAATAAAAATAATCTTGGAATCCCTGAATAGTAATGAACACGGGAAGGCTAAATGCTTTTATTCTTAAATGAACGTGGCATAAAGCTAATGGGCTCTCCACACCCTATTTGAGTGAATTATTGATTTGATTTATTAATCATTTCTTCTAAACTATAAGTATTTAAAAATAAACTCCTACTGACATATCATTACCAATGGGGAAGCTTGAAAGTAAGAATTCTGCTTAACAAAACCACTGGTGCCCACTAGTGAACTGGATTTACCAACCACAGAGGGAAACTCAGATGTGGGTGAAATGGCCAGTTCGACACCAGAGCACATTCTCAGTTCATTCTTTTGCAAGTAATCCTTCACTCCACTTAAACCCTTACTGAAGGTCCACTGCCAGTCAACAGAGGCTCCAGTTCTCTTGCTTTTCAGATCAGGAATTTGTTCCGACATAAACTTCCATGAGTGAGCCTTTCACTGGGACCTGCAGATGACTAACCGCCTACACTTACACTTCTGAGGGTCTGTTAAGGGGGCCCTACTTTAGGGTGACACCCTCAGTTTCCCCATGACTCAGGTTTCCAGAAATGGGAGGCTTCCCCCAAATGTCACTATTGAGGGAGAAGTAAGTGATGGACATGTTCCCTAGCCTGATTTAATTTCCCCGCCTTGTATTCATACATACCAACATGCTTTGGTGTCTTCCAATAAAATTATAAATTTTCAAATTTAAAATTTTAATAAGAGAGAGAGAAGTTCAGAAATAAGGGGAAGTTGAGAAATAATTAGGAAAATGGTTTTGAGGATTTACTCAAAGGAAAAAACAAAATCTCTTGCCATAAGTCATTTTGAACCTCTTTTTGGTCTCAGTACAACTTTCTATACTTAACTATCAAAGACCCCAAAGACCATCTACTTAGGGGAGAGGGGGCATGTATGTCTTTCTTTATTTTGGATATTTATTTTTAAATAACAACTTATTACAAGTTAACATATGTAACACATTCTATGAAAACAAACAACCAAACAAAAACCCTGAAGCAGCTGCCAAGCTTAGGCTGGCAGAGGCACGTTTTCCCAAAATTCTGAAGCCATTTGTATGGATGTGCGAATGTATCTGTCAGTTGTTTCTTTTGACGTGCAGGCTCACCTCATTCATTTTGAAGAAGATGGCTGCCACGTGCCCACATCGAAATAACCATATAGACAGACAACCTTTGTCTGTCCGCCCTTCTTTTAGCTTTGTCAAGGGGAAAAAGAAAAAAGAAGTTGATTCTGCTTACAGCTTGAACAAGTGCTCACTGCTGTCTCCAGACAACCGCCATATTTAGTTGGCAATGGATATGGTTCACGTGGGTTTCTTATTTCTGCACACAGTATAATATGAAGGGGTGTGGATGGTGCACACCTGCAATCCCAGCAGCTTGGGAAGCTGAGGCAGGAGAATTGCGAGTTTATAGCCAGACTCGGTGACTTAGTGAGGCCCTAAGCAACTTGGCAAGACCCTGTCTCTAAATAAAATATAAAAAAGGGTTGAGGATAGGGCTCAGTGGTTAAGTGCCCCTGGTTTGATTCCCAATTAAAAAAAAAAAAAAAAAAAAGATGACTAATTGTACCACTTCATCAAGGACATCCCTATGTGAAACTGACATTTTTTTTCTTCTTTTAAGTGCATGGTATGAAAAACACAGTAATTTGCTAATATTTTGGTGCCACAACCTTGATCCACGCTTAAGTGCCAACATTTTGGTCCAGTTACTTTTGTTTCATTAGTGCAAATGTCAGTATAAAAAAAGCACATTTGCATCTTTTTTTTAAAAATTAAGTGTCTTTTTTTAATTGAAAAGTTATCAAACTGTCTAGTTACATTTCTCCTCCCCAAATCCACAATCTGGGTAATAATAACTGAGTCTCTAGGCAACATATTCCCAACATTGCCTTTGTGGTTTTGTCCAAGACACACTATAAGTCATGTGATCTTTACCCCCATCCTCTTCTTTTAGTTGCAGATGGACACAATACCTTCAATTAATTAATATTTACTTATTTAATTTTATGCAGTGCTGAGGATCAAACCCAGTGCCTCACATGTGCCAGGCAAGCACTCTACCACTGAGCTACAAACCCAGCCCTTATCCTCTATTCTTTATTCGAGTAAATGTCCACCCAACCACTGGGACTCAGTTCATTTTCTTTCAGTTGATGCGCTTTGGGGCTTCCCTTCCTGAGATGGAAAATAAAACTTCAGTTATGATCAGGTTGAGCCACACACAACTGATGATCTTGAATCTTATCTGATCCATCCTGAACAGAAATTTTATACCCTAGGTATGCTCGGAACATGTTGCAAGATATTTATTTTAAAAATGAGGAGAAAGAGAATAAGTATCTGAATAGCAATTAACTAATCAATGATGGTTGATTACAGTTTTAGGTAACAGATGAAGCCAAGAGTGGAAAATTAAGAACTGTGGACCACATCTGAATCCTCTAGGTTCGGTCTTTTGGAGTCTCTATTTGATTAGAAATCTTTGGCTGCAAGTGATAGACTCAACCCCGCCAGCAGGAGGGCCAGGCAGGAAACAGAATGTATCAGTAGAAAGTTAGCAAGGAACTAACTGGGGTCTGTGGGAAGAGAGTGTGTGTCATATTTATCCATGGATGTCCGTGAGTCTCTGGCTCCAAGCCTATCCCTGCTTTGTTCACACATGGAAGTGAGAAAGAAGTGAGAGAAGAAGAGTTTAAGACAGGAGTCACCAAAGGCTGATCAACAGTCTCTGAGAGGTCCCCCAAACCCTTTCAGTGATTCTGAGAGCTCAGTTCTTTCTTAATAATACTAAAATGCAAAAATGCTTTATATACTGTCGTTTGCATTCATGACACCCAAGTACATTGCACAAGAGCAGGGGGCAGAGGTGGGTCATGTTGGTACAGCACAGCCAGGACTGGGTGACAGAGTCTGTAGAACTTGGAGGTCCCAACTACAGATCCCAAAGGTCACACTGTAGTCTCCATCTTTCTGACTCCTCACTGGCGAGCTGTCCACTTGGCAAAGTGAGGGTGGTTATCTTTTGATTCTTTAAATAGTAACAATAATTTTTTTGTTTTCTTCATGAAAAAAAATACTATTATGACTGTTCACTTGGGGTGAACACTTAGGCAGGTGTCAGGAAGGTTAAAGAGGAATGTGTGATGGTGATATCTCTAATGGAGGGCAAAAACTTAATCTTGGGGCTCTATTTCTGTTCTTCCAAGAAGTCTCAGTGGATTCCTTGACTGAGTCCAGGGGATGGACTTATAGACTGAGCAAAGAAGATTATGGAATAGGAATATTCTAATCCCCCTGCTAGCTTTTAGGGGTCATGCCACCATTAGGCAGTAGCTAACCTTCCTGTGCCTCAGTTTCTTCATCTGTAAAAGGGGGATAATTATCATTCTCTCCCCATCTCATTAAGGATGAAATAATTTAATACAAGATGTGCTTCAGAAAGTGGCATGTTTAAGGGCTTAGTAAATATTATATCATCATTATGAATACATTGCTACTCTGATTAGCTGATCTTCATTGATTTTAACAGATACTTGAGTTGCCATTATACACATGACATACACCTGAGCACAGTGACAATGAAGATAAAATTCCTGCTGTTACACATCTTCCATTCTTTGATGGAAATCTCCGAAACAAATTGAAATACATTAGGTCAGGGGATATTCTTGGAGAATTCATTTCAGATTTGAATAATGGCACGTGCTGGAGGGACTCCTATAAATGCCTAGAAAACTTGGTGTCCAACAAACACTTTCAGGCAACTAAGGACAATATGTTTCTTGTCTTTAATAATTGGGTAGAATGTGGAAATGATCGCTTATATTTGCAAAGTATTTTAGCCTTCAATTTGCAATCACTCTTTCAATATTTAACATAGTATAGATAGTGGGAAAAACACAAGCCTTTTTTGGGGGGGTAGGGAATAGGAATAGAACCCAGGGGTGTTTAACCACTGAGCATTTCCCCATTTTTACTTTATATTTTATTTTATTATTTTGAGACAGGGTCTCACTAAGTCGTGTGGAGCCTTGCTAAGTTGCTGAGGCTGGCCTCAAAATTGCCATCCTCAAAATTGCCATCCTCCTGCCTCAGCCTCCTGAGTTGCTGGAATTACAGGTGTGTATCTACACTGGGTATAGACAGAATGAATTACTTTGGCCAATATTTAATCAAGCATGAGAAACATGGCAGATATGGTTCTACTCCACTGCATGAAGCCCTGTCCTCATGCAGGATATGGTCTAACAAAGAGAGTCAATGCTAAAGGAATAACATATAAATGAGATACAGTCTGATAATAGTAAGTGTTTTGGTGGGGAAATAAGGATAGTGTTGAGACAGAGAAATTCTCCTTTATGCAAGGGTCCAGGGTTGACCTCCCTTGAGAGGAGAGATGGGAGCTAAGAAGGAGCCCACTAAGAGCAGAGGCGGGGAGGAACGTTCTGGATGGAGTAAAGAATGAATAAAAATCATGAAGGCAGAATAGGTTGAGGTGTGGAGCAGAGAGGACTGGGATAAGTCAAGAGAGGGCAAGAGAGACCTGAGATAGTATCCAGGAAGTGAGTGGGGCTAAGGGCATATGGGACTTTGAAGACCAAGGAAAAGAGACTGCATTTCCTTCTTCCAGAGGAAAACTGGAAGAAATTTAAGGAGAAGGATGCATGATCAGATTACTGCTTTAAAGTGTTCATTAAATAATTGTGAAGGCAAGTGAGGACTTATTTCTGCCGGAGATGCAGACAGGGACAAGTGGGGTGGGGAGAAGATGTCACCCAGGTCTGTTTCCACCTCATTACCTTCACCATCTCCTGTCTGGAGACAAAACAGGGCGATTTGCATCCAGCTTGATCTCCACGGGTAGAGATTGTCACTTCTGTGACCTGCTTCAAAGTGTCTGGCTCTTTGTCCTCGGTACAATTAAGCCTCCCTGGGGTCTGAGATGATGATGTCAATATTTTCCCCAGCAGGAAAATAAAATCAACCTGGGAGTTTTATTGATGAGTTTCGGTGATCTGCTTCTCAGAGATAAAAAGCCTTCCACGCATTATAGGACTAGCAATTTCAATACTCTTTAATAGTCACTGTTGTCTAGTGACTGTGGACGTCGAATGGGGACATGACACAAATTCGTCTTTGCTTTTCGTCTCAATACTGCTTTGAGAACAGACTGGATGGAGCATTCCAGACATGGCAAGGGCCTTAAGGACCTGCTTCAAGGTTTTTATGGTCATGTCACTGTTTCTTGTCCTTGACTTGAGGACTGCTCTCTTCAAAAGAGTTCATTTTAGGTGGAGTTCATTTTGGGTAAAGGCCTCAATATCTACAATAGCCACCTCGATCAACTGGGTAAATCGTAAACATTGGTAGGGTGACAGATATTAAAGGAAGCCCAGTCAACCTGCTAAGGAAACCTGACTTGGGAGTTGAAGCCAATAGTGAACACAAGTTAATAAAGATGGGTTTGGCATGGTCACAAAGTCATGAGGTTATGTGTCATCAAGTATAAGACGAATAATGAACATAACCACTAGTCTTTTTTTCAATCCCAGAAGGTTCAAGATTTCAGACTCAGGATTCTGCTGGGTATCAGGGCACTTTATTTAGATCCTCCAGGCTGCCAAACACCATACAAGTGACATCACACCCTGCTTCCAATCTCCTGCCTGGTGTGACTTCATGTTCTTGACTGTGGCCATGTTCTCCTGGAAAATATCTGCTTCCAATTTCAACTGTGCAGCTTTTGGCATGGATACGCCATAGAGTCTAATGCTCTTGAGGTTAGGTACTTGTGAACATTCATTCATTCAACAAATATTAACTGAACGGCTGTCGTGTGCCAGGAGTAACGGCTGGGTCTAGGTAAACAGACAAAACCAAAACAGCCCAGGTCCTCATAGAGACAAAGACATGAGCAGAATTTAGAATTTTCCATCTCCGATCAGCAGCAACTGAAAGAGTAATTTATCTATATCATCATTATGCAGGTGAGGAAAGTGAATTCAAGGATGGAGTCTCCTAACACCTTACAGGTAGTGGACGGTATACCTGATATGTAGGTATAATTTATAATCAGTTCATACTGATGTGTACTTCTCAGTCACTTCACTGGACTTTTGTTAGTCTAAGGACCAGAGGATGCTAATGAAGATGCTGGGGATTTGGCCGAGATTTTTGAAACCCATCTCAGAAGTGAGGAATGAGCACATGGCCAACTGTCATCTAAGGAAGATGTAGGAAAAATGACAGATGATCTTAGAGACAGCCAGTTCTGAAAATGTTATTTTCCATGTGAAAAGAAGGCCAGGGAGTTCACGTGTTCAAGAAGTGCCAAGCCAGAAGCAGTAAAAAGAGGGCAGTAATGTTGCTCAAAGAAGGGATGGGAGTAGATGTCACCTCATGGACCCCTGACTTCCAGTGGCTTCAGGATAAAGAGCGTTTGTGCTCTGGGGCTGCCTTGGTGAGGAATTTTGGTGCTTCCTCAAAAGTCATCAGAATAAGTCACAAGACCAAACCAGCTTCCCCTGAGAAAGACTTGACCTGTCCCTACTATCCTGAGTCCTCGTGACCCGCTGTCTCTTTTTTGATGCAGGTCCACAATCCTCCAGGCACAATTCCAAAATCCAAACCCTCTAAAAACCAATCACTTGTAACTGACTCATGGTGACATTTGCCCTGACCTGAATACATTTGGCAGTAATACCTGACCTGAGGTAACTATTCATATTGTATAAATGTTCTTACTTGGCATGAGCAGTTATCTATTTTACTGCAAAGAAATTAAGATACTTGATTATGAGGTACTCTAGAGAGACAAGCTGAGACTTTATATAATCAAGGGAATACCTATCATTTAACTCTTCAGAAAGAAGAGGAAAAGTTCTAAATTCTGAAATGTATCACACCCCAGGAGTTTTAGTAAGGTTGGATCTACTGGGCTGGTTCATCCTGGCTGCCATTTTTGATGGATCTTCCCATTGGAGCTTGGAGGAATCTCTGCAGCCACCTTCCACGGAACACTCTTAACACAACCAGATGCTCTTGAGTTCCTAGCACTTGGAGATCTGAGGCCCCTCTCTCCCACTGAATCACATCTTGAACTGAGCAAAAAGTTCTTTCCCAATGGGTTGACAGTCAAGAGGGGGTGTTGTAATGTCCTGTCTCGACTGATAATTGTGAAATAGCACTTTAATCATTGTAAGTCTTTGGCTTCTCTCCTTAGACCACAAACAACGTGTTCTCTTTACACAGCACTCAGAACAATTAAACACGTTCCCATTTTTCTGTCCCAAGATAACTCAAAGACGCAAAATTATCAGCTCCTGGGTGCAAGACACAAAATCTACCCTCCTGAATTCAGAACAAGTTGTGTTCTATCTGCAGAGCCCTGTGGAAAGGGGGAAAAGATCAGAGCCTCTTGTTCAATATTTAAGAACATCAAGGTGGTGACAGCAGAGGAAGGATCCAAGGGTGGGTCCTACACCAGCTGGAGACCCTCAAAACCAGGACTGTTGCTCTATTTTCCACAGCACCTAACAGAGTAGGACCTGACAAAATGTTACTTTAATTGACTGCTGTCAACAGCAGTCCTCAGAAAGTAATACCAAGCAATACACGAGCCACAGAATATTATAGGATGGCTTCACAACATTCTCCCACCCCAGCACTCTTTGTTAGCTAGTCCTCTGTACTCACAAATGGCTATTTTATGGGTTGAATGTGTACTTCTGAAGCAGGCGTATTGCCAAGAGAAAACAGCCATAGGACAAGCCCGTCTCTGTGATGGCCATTTATTATTCCCAACGGCTCTCTCTGTTACTCACTTCCTCGTGGAGGAATTGCAGGTTCCTCTCCAGAAAACATTTCTCACCACCATCTCAAAACACCTTCCTCCGGTTTGGACGGCCAGCTCCTTTCTTAGGGAGAGTCTGGAGACACCTCACGGGTCAGCAGCGAATCCTGGGCTACTTCAGGTACTGCCAGCCCGTGACATGATAAGCAAGAGAACCAGCTGCGAAGGCCAGGACCCACATAATCACGCCTAACTGGTAGAAAAGGTGGGTCTCGTGAGAGCCGAGCCAGTTAGGTTCAGTCATCTGCACAAAAGAAAAGGAGCAGAAACAGGGAAAGACTGAATCAACACGCAATCCAAAGCCCCTTCCTGACTGGAGTGGGTTTTCTTTCCCCTCCCAGAACATTCTCATCAATCTGTGTATGGAGAGCTCTACATACACAAAATAAAGATGCAGGAAGATAAGCCGGAGAGTCCTCTCTAGTGTCCCCATTTTGTCACCTCATACAACACCAAGGACAAAAAGGATGGTCAAGCTTTGGGGAGACTTAAAGATAAACAGTCCCAGCTTCCTTCTGCTGGAAAAAGGAAAATCTGAAGCTCAGCGATATTTCTTCAGACAATCTCCCTCCATTTTCTAAGGAAACTCGCACAATGTTGAAGGCTTGCCTTCTACCAGGTTGGTCTAGATTCTATGCGGGAAACAGGGCTGAGTCGTTCAAAAACACTCTCAAAAGCAGATAAACTGTCAAAGCATTTTGACTCTGGAAGTGTCTGAAAAATAGATTCTGAAAGGTGATAACTCTTCATTATTATTAGCAGGGTATGGTGGGGCCTGCCTGTAATCCAAGCAACTTGGGAGGCTGAGGCGGGAGGATCACAGGTTTGAGGTTGGCCTCAGCAGTTGAGCAAGACCTTCAGTAACTTAGGGAGACCCTGTCTCAAAATAAAAAAAAAACAAATAAATAAAAAGGACTGGGGATGTAGATCAGTGGTGGAGTGCCCCTGGGTTTAAGCCTTAGTATCAAAAAAAAAAAAAAATTAATGACTTTAAGTTCCAACTATTTATTCAATCAGTCAATCGCATTTAACATTGGCTAAATACTCTGCCAGGCACTGAGGGAGTTAACAACAGCAACAAAGAATATATGGATAATACAGACATCTCCGTCATGAAAGGAGCAAACAGCCAATTTCAGAGATAAAATTGAGTTCCCGCCGGACCCTAAGCTCCTCTGGGGCATGTACTGTCTGTTTGCCTTTTATCTCTGTGTAGCCAGAGTGATCTTTCTGAAATGAAAAACCTTCCCTAGCTTCCTCACTCTTAGAATAAATGCCAAATCTTTATTGTTACTTAGGAAGCATGGCCCGGTATAGACTAGAGATCACACAACTTGTGTGTAAAGGGCTAGCTTGTAAATATTTTAAGATTTGCAGACCAAACAATCTCTGGGGCAACTACTCCATTCTGTCATAGCAACTCACAAGCAGCCAGAGAGACTTAGTAAAGGAACAGACAGGACTGTGACCCAATAACCCTGTGTACCAATACAAGATGCAGGAGGACTGGCCAGCAAACAGTTTGCTGAACCTTGCTACAGATTCTGCATCTCAAACTTTGTACCTACTAATCACCTGAGGATCTTCTTAAATACAGCTTTTAGTATAAGGGTCTGGGATGGAGTCTTGGGTTTTGCATTTTTGGTAGGCTCACAGCTCATGCTGATGCTATTGTAGAAAATAGTGTCCCTACCTTTCTGGTCATACTTTCTACTTGTCTCTCCACTTTCTGAGATGGTCCATGCTGTTCCTTTTCCCTGTCATAACTCCTTCTGCCCCAGGGCCTTTTTACATGCTGTTTTTTTTAGGCTCAATTTTCCTTCTCCTTCGAATTAGATAATCTACTCATTTAAATGTCAGCTCAGGGTTCACTCCCTTAGTAAATGTGCTCTAGACTAGATCACACATAGCCTTCATGTCCACTGTTACCCCAGATCTTTCTCCATCAAAGTGATTAATTAGATTTGTAATTTTATACTTGTACTTTTCCCCATTAATATCTACCACCTCTATTAGAATATAAGCTACCATTTTTATCTTTGTTACCAATATATCAGTTTTGTTTATCATTTTACACTATGAACCTATTGCAGTTCCGGGATTATTTCCTGTACACTAGATAAAGAATCACAAAGGCAATTAATGAATCCTCCCTGGTCTCCTTTTCCAGAGCCATAGTAGATAGGCATTTTGGAAAGTCTATTAAATAATTTTCAGGAGGTTTATGGAATTTAGATGTTCCGAGCAAACCTTAGCATTAACATAGACTGGAATGTTTGTGTCTTTCCACGATGACGGAATTTATTGAATAGCAATAAATTCACTAGCCACATCACTGTCATCCACTGTAATTCACCAAGTAATCGTGCATCACTGGGTAGCCGTGAGCCAGGCAATCACAGGTTTGTTTTCTTTTTTTCCCAAATCTTAATAATTAACATTTATAATGCTCAAGTTACAGAAAGCCTAAGAAAATGTTAACATGGCCAGAGGTTTTCCAGAGGCGGAAGTGAGAGCAAAGACAGAGAGCAGGCATGAAAGCCAAAGAATCAGGGTGGGTGGTCAGATCAGATTGAGAACCAGCAGGAAGAACTTGTTCAGGGTGTAGAGCTTATTTTAGACCCAGTTCTGGGTGGCAGACAGTTTGTAAGTGGAGATCAAGCTGAGCTGAAGCCCTGGGGAAAGAGCCAGGAGTACGTCACCTGCCGACCTAATGACATTATCACCAGCTGGTCTGCACCACTGTCCTGGTGTCTGAGATGCCTCTTCTTTTATGTATTTGGGGTAAGGGGGTGATTGATAGGCTCATGGTCTTATTTTCTCTGATATGGTTTTGATATGCCCATTCCTCTATGTGCCTCTGATTTAATTTGATTAAATTTGCAGGTGGTCATTTTTTATTAGTACCATGAATTTATTTATCAGCCTGTGCCTTGTGATTGTATTGTGCAGCTGGGGGTGATTTTTTTTTTAATTAATTCTGTTTATCTCATATCTGGTGATTATCTATTTGCCCACACCAGTTACCAAGTTATTCTGCCTTTGCACTTATGCTCAAAATGGAGTAGCTGATGACAAGCTGCCACTTAATAAAAGAGAGTAACTCAGCAGGCCACGGCCCACTTTCCACAGAAGACTTTTTAAAATTTAGGTTTTTTTTTTAATTTATTTTTATTGTAAACAAATGGTATACAAGTTGTTTCTGTTTGTACATGGAGTAACAGCATACCATTTGCATGATCATACATTTACATAGGGTAATGATGTTTGATTCATTCTATTATTTTTTCCCTTCACCCCACCCCTCCCACCCCTCTTTTCCCTCTATACAGTCCCTCCTTCCTCCATTCTTGCCCCCCTCTCACCCCCCATTATGTGTCATCATCCACTTATCAGTGAGATCATTTGTCTTTTGGATTTTTGAGATTGGCTTATCTCACTTAGCATGATATTCTCCAATTTCATTTGCCTACAAATGCCATAATTTTATTATTCTTTACAGCTGAGTAATATTCCATTGTATATATATATATATATATATATACCACAGTTTCTTTATCCATTCATCAATTGAAGGAAATCTAGGTTGGTTCCACAGTCTGGCTATTGTGAATTGAGCAGCTATGAACATTGATGTGATTGCATCTCTGTAGTATGCTGATTTTAAGTCCTTTGGGTATAGGCTGAGGAGTGGGATAGCTGGGTCAAATGGTGGTTCCATTCCAAGTTTTCTAAGGAATCTCCACACTGCTTTCCAGAGTGGCTGCACTAATTTGCAGCCTCACCAGCAATGTATGAGTGTTCCTTTTTCACCACATCCTCGCCAACACCTATTGTTGCTTGTATTCTTGATAATCGCCATTCTAATTGGGGTCAGATGGAATCTTAGAGTAGTTTTGATTTGCATTTCTCTTATTACTAAAGATGGTGAACATTTTTTCATATGTTTGTTGATTGTGTGTAGATCTTTTAGGAGGCTTTTAATGACTCTTACTTCTCCCTTTCCCCCCTATTCTCTTCTCTAGTCAACTGTCTCTAAACCGGAAAGGTCCATTATAACTTGAACTATCACTCTGTGATAATGGGAGTGTTCTGTGCTGTTCAATGTGATAGTCACATGTCTGTTGGGCTCACCAAGTATCCCAAAACCACCAGGAAACTAACTTTTTAATCACATTTAAGGTACAGTGCATACAGATCCAGGTTCCCAAGATCTTGTCAGTCCTTTTTAAAGCAGCCTACAAAAGCTACTTCCCAAGATTTCCCTTTGAAGCTTTTTGGTTAGTCTATTGTTGGCCTGAGCTCTTTTCTATTGCCTTGAGCAGCTGCAGTGTAAACCAGTTCCTTTGACTGCTTTTCACAAATGTTCATGGGGAAAGGCTATTGGCCCAGGATGAGCTCCAAGTTTAGTCCAGAAAGACAATCCTCATGGGTAGGGTCTTCCAGTGAACCCTCAGACAGGTCCAATAATGACAGTTCTCTGGCACAGGAGTTATGAATATGCTCCAACCCAGATACGTCTCTTCTAGCAGTTACCAGGATTCTGGTTTTCACCATGACACTGGGCTGTTGATTTATAAGGCCATTGGGATGCTCAGGTGATGGAGAATATTGCTGAGAATCCCAAGATCAAGGTGTCAGCACAGGTGACATCTGGTGAGGTCTCACTTTCTCATAGTTGGTGCCTTCTAACTCTGCCCTCACGTAGTGGAAGGGACAGCTCTCTGGAGCCTATTTTATAATGCCACTAATCCCATGATAAGGGCTCCACCCCAATGATCTAATCAACTCCCAAAAGGTCCCACATCTTCAGAGTTCAGAATTTCAATGTATAAATTCTGAGGGGAAAGAAACATCTATACCATAGTACAGATGTTCATCATCCTCTAAGTCAGTATCTGTCTAGGCGGATGTTGGGTGGGGGTGGGTTCCCCTCCTGGGTTCCCCTCTCAGGGGATATTTTGCACAATTTGGGACCATTTTCAATTGTCCCAACTTGGGGTGGCACATTAATGGCATCTACTGAGCATCATCTGAAGGTACAACTTGTAATGTCTAGGACAGAACCTGCCCCCCACGATAATTATCCAGTCCCAAATGACAAGAGTGTAAGGGGTAAGCAATCGCGCTCTCAATGACTGCTCAAGTAATCGCTAAAGCAAGTTGAGACAATCTCTGCTATCTTTTGAAACTAAATATTAATATTCTCTTAAAATTATAATGCCCAAGAAGGTTTACAATCGGCTCAGTTCCAGGTATTAGATAAGACAGAAAACACATCTTTCCTTTCTTCCTTCCCTCTGTCCCTCTCCACCTCTCCTCTCCCCTTTTTCTCAGAACTCTGTAAAGATGTCTGCCAGGTGCAAGCCCAGATTTGCGAAGAGGATCAAGACACCTAATTTGCATTTCAAATTCACCATGGAAATTTATGTGCCTCCAACAGGCGGGAAGCTCGGGAGGCCGATTTTCTCTGACGACACATGCACCCCACAAGGCAGAAATGGTTGTTATCAGAATAACTGAACTCAAATATCGGGATATTTGCCTAAACTCGGAGAGCTGGTCTTTTAAATTGTCACCGAGCAGGGACAATTTGCCTGTTGGAGGGGCAATTTGTCAGCCCCTTTGGCAGAACCGGCACAGCAAATAACACTAAATGGAAATGAGCTACATTCTCAGAAATGCTGTGTTGTGGGTTGCAACGGGAAGTCAGGAAGAGAGGTGAGGAAAGAATGCCCCTGGCTTCCATCCAGTAGTGTTTCTAGGGGGAGGACCAGTCATGGCCTGGGACTTTCAAAGACAGGCACACAGCGAGGAGTAACACGGCAGGGAAATGACCAAACCATACGTGGGTCTTTAAAGTCCCCCCAAAACACATGCTACTTATGCCGTCAGGGAATGAGAGAGGAAGGCTAATCCCAACGGGGTGGGGTTAGGAAGGAACTTTCTGAGAAGGTGCATTTGAGTTCAGCTTCAAAATAAGGACTTCTCCACTTGAAGTCCATGGACCTACGGGTGGAGCCTATGAACTGAGCTGGGAAACCAAATTAGATGTTTATTTATTTTTTTTACCAACATTTTCTGACATTTAACATCATCTTCAGTTACTAACGCAGACCACACAGTGCACACACAGCAGAATTAGCAGAACCTATAATTTTACTGCCAGTCGAAATCAGGTATTCTCCTGTCACGTCCCCTCCGGTGGCAGATAATCAAAATATTGCTGATGTTCACCGCTTCTCTGAAACAACGGTGATTGTTAGCTCAATTGCTGGAGCTTGTTATTTAATGCATCCATTTTTAAAAGCACATATATGTTGCCCTATCACAAATAAGTCATTTTAATTGTGTTGGGAATTTTCACATGTACTTGGCTTTCTTTTTGTAAATTTATAAATTTTATGTTATGGGGTTTTTTCATCTTATTGTGACAGGAGGTGAAGAGACTTCTCCCAATGACAAACAGAGCCATGGCACAAAACCAAAAATTCACGATAGATAGGAAATGGAGACGGGAGTGGACTCCTGGGATCACAGAGCACTAGGGACAGAAGTATAACCAGCTTGAGGACAACAAGAGTAAGATGGAACACCTTTCCAATGCTTAATCGTGGGTCGTACACTACTCCTTATTAGCCAATCTAATTCTCCCAATGACTCTATGGATAAGTATGATTATTACCCCATTTTGCAGATGAGCAGTCCAAGGCAAAGAGAGGTGAAGTGATTTGCCCAGAGTCACACAGCAGAGTGAGGTGGAGATGGTGTCCTGAATTCACAGACCCTGCTGAGAACATCCTGACACATGGTAACAGAAGCCACCGGCATAAGGGACTGCCACACAGGAAGAGTGGCATAAGCATCGGAGACTGAAATCTCACTTTACAGACATCATCTGACCTAATCCCTATGACTCTGGAAGGCAGTTATATCCATTTAATACCAAGAGAAGCACTGAGAAACGATCTGATTTGCCCAAATCTGATCCTCATGAGAAGTGAGCCAAAATCTGAATTCACAGCTATGTGACATCAAGCCTGGTCTTTCAGTATGTGTGCCGAAAACCAAGATGGTAGAGATGGCAGTCAGGAGTGTGGGTAGGCACGGCAGAGACGTGAAGCCAGAAATAGAGATGGCCTCGGACCTCATGTCGAGAAATTTGATTTTTGTCTGTGACAACAGGGAGCTACTGAGGGCTTCAGAGCAGAGAATCAATATAATGTCATCTCTGTTAGGCTGATCGCTTCTGCAAGAACATAGAGGATGAAATGGAGAAGCAGAAAGAGACAAGGGAACCAGGTAGGCAGCCATCGGAGCACCTATCCTGGATAAAGGTGTGAATAGACACAAAAAGATATTCGAGGAAAGAATGGGACCCGGTACGTGTCATATATCAGAGTATTATAGAGCTGGGGCCTTCTGAGAAACTGAGGCACCACGAAGACCCCCCTCTTCAAACCCCAATTCTTGCAATCAGGTCAGAAAGATTTCAGACATGTCAGTCAGTAACGGGCATGAGTTTACTGAAGGATAGAAAAAGGGAAAGGGGACATTCTCAAGGGAGAGATTCTCAGAGAGGAGAGGGACAGTGTGCCTCTCCTGCGCTCCAGTTTTACTGAAGATCCCAAAGAAGTTTCCAGACAGTCTCACCCAGGTCCACCTCTGCACTTTTGATTGACAGCAGGGTGACATCAGACTTTCAAGTCCCCACTGCCATGGCAACTCTAGGTCACGCTGGCCCGGGTTGACCAGTTCTAACTGGATTCTTAACCATACATTCTTGCAGATCTTGCTGTATCTTGCAGAGTTTCAGGAGCTGGTCATGAAAGTCTCCCGGGTTCCTCCCGTTGACATCGTCTGGGGCCTGCATGTCTCCTGCAGGGAACAGGTCGTTTGCTGGGGACCGTGGCATAGCCTGTCCACCAAGGCCAGGCAGGGCTGCAGGGAAACTGCTTCCTGGCAAAGAAAGCCTGTGGGGGTCGGCAGAGTGGGCCCAGCTTACACAACTATTCTCTTTACCTTGGGTTCCCACTGTCCTCATCTCTCTGTCCCCTCACAACAGGAGGTGGTACCAGGGAGGGGAGATGTCAAAGATACCACACGGGTGGCCAGAAACAGATTAGGCTGCCAGTGGAGTTACCACATGAAGCAGGAAACACAGGAGGACACACATCTTCTAGGGACAAGGAGAGAAGAAAACTAATGGGTTCTTTTTTGAACATACTGAGATGAGGTACCCATGGAATACCCTGGGTATCCCATTCAACTGACATAATAATTTTTTTTTTTCAGTGCTGGGGATGGAACCCAGGGCCTCGTGCATGCTCGGCAAGTGCTCTACCACTGAACTACAGCCCCCCACCCCAGTATATTCACTTGAAGGCTGGAAATCTGGGGAGGGTTCACCACATTGCACTGTAGTTTGGTTTTGGGGTGATGCTCCTACATCTCAGAACTGACTCAAAGACATGAAGTTGATGGAAGAGCTGAGAAATGGGTGGAGAGGTACCAGCCAGAGGACACAAGGAGAAGAAATTGCTCTTATTCATGGAGGGAAGTAGTGGAGACAACAGGAAATGAAGAGTCATAAAGCATTGAAATGGATCCCCAAGAAATATTGTGAATTTCCTTTTCTGAGGGCCCTTGGAAGCAGGTAGGAGTTGACTTCTTTGATTTATTTAAGTCTTGATTGGCATGGAGGCAGAGAAATGGATAAAAGGACATTTCTAGGTCCTGTCAAGTCCATTCACGGACTAAAAGTTCTAAATAGGTAAGGAGAGAGTTCTCTGGATTTTCAAATGCAAAATCAGAAAGGTGTGTGTGTGTGTGTGTGTGTGTGTGTGTGTGTGTATGTGCGTGTGTACGTGCGCATGCATGCACATGTGCTGTGGGTGGGAGAAGATTATTAAAGGAAAGGTCTAAAAATTAGCCTTGAATTTTTCATGCATTTATCTGCCAATACTACAACAGTGTGTGAGCCATGGAAACAACTAGCAAAGGAACTGAAGCCATAACAATTTAAAAAGAACCTGAACGTGGATATGGCCGTATCTATAAAGAGCTAGGGATCTTTCGGGGGTCGGAGGGGGGAGATATAGATTGGTAGATAATAAACTAGTCAAACAGGTGAATCATTTTAAATACCTGAGAAATCTCATTAGCCCAGGAGGGAAAGAATCCTGAGGCTAAGAGATTAAAATTTATTACAATAAAGAAGAACATTAAAGAAGATTTATAATACAGCCACAAAACCGATTATTAAATTTGGCAGAGCACCCTGGATATGGAAAGGAGAAGATAAAGAGACAATGTGGTGGAAGCTGCTGAAATGAAATTTGCCCTTTCACTCGAGGCTTGGATAAGAATTTAAGGTTGGAAATACACAAGATGCTGAATCTTAGCCATCTATAGCCACAATTTACTTTTGCCAATAATAATAATAATAATAAAATTAAACTAGAAAAAATATGTTGAGAAAAGGAATAAAGTCCAAACACTGCAATTAAATAACCAGGAGGAGAAAAAGAGATGGAAATTATCCACTGTAAAGGGATCTTGGAGTGTTAGTCCAAATCAAAAAAAGCCACACCAGATGGAATTCTCCCCATCCAAATGTGGGTCCCCATCAATGCAGAGTTCACACTAGTCCTTTTAGTGCCTGGAACAATTACAAGTCTTTGAATTTGCCAATAACAGAAAACTGAATCTGTCTTGGAAAAATCAGAAATGTCTTGATTTCTAAACCAGCAAGTTCCAAGGCTAGTACTATGTTTCAAATGAGCTTAAGACTGTAAATCAAGTGATTTCCAAAAAGTTTTATAATCTATCTCTGAGCTCAGTCTGCTTTACTCCTCTTGTGATTTATTTCTCATACAGGCTCAATCCTCCTGGTCTTGAAGGGCTGCCATTGCTCCAGACCTTACCTCCTCTGAACTTGCCAAACAGTGAGATGAAGCACCGTTCTCCCCATGATGTTCAAGGGTAAGTCCTAGGTCTGACACTCAGTGGCCAGATATGAGCCATCTGCCCACCTCAACCCATTCACTATGATCAAGGGAATGGAATATGAAGTTGGTTTAAACCAATCTGGGTCAACTCCACAGTGGATGGACTTGGTGACCATTAAGTTACATGGGGGAGAGAGGTAGTTGTCCAATGATATTCACACACAAAAGAGGAAAGAGCCACAAAAATAGTGTACATTCAAGTAACAATTTCAGTCCCAGAAGTCCTACCTTTGGTCTCACTGAAGTTTTAATCCATTTCACTTTGTTTTGATTAGAGGAAATATCACGTACGTATTCTTAGGCCAAGAAAAAATAAAACCCTTACTGTTACAATAGAGAGAAGTCTTTTGATCTTATCAGGGACCTGCCTAACTGGAGTACACCTATTGCAGATCAAGTATCCTCGTTTTCTTTCAAACAACTTAATTCAGAATATGCACTTAGGAATATGAAATGCTCTGTCCACCCAGTCACTGGGCTGTAGTGTTGTTTAGCATATAAAGAGCTACTGATGACGTTTTTGAATTTCCCTCCTCATCAATCTATGCCATCCTACTATGGGGCTCGACTCCTAACTCAGGAAGGAAGCTCTGAACATGTTCATGACAACCTACGAGACTCTGGTGCAATTAGTACTGTTGAGAGAACATCAAGACACCTGGAAAATAACAAGGACAAACCATTCCAACCATTGCAGAGGTTCTGTGAAGCACACGACTCACTCGCCAAAGTCCAAAAATGTGATTCTCATGCCGAAGAAAGCTGTCAAATGTTCCTAGATCCTTTGCTCCTCTGCTGGGGGTATCTGAGCACATTAACACATTAAAATATTTTTTTTTAATATGGGAAGAAAACTTACACTCTCTCCCTACATTCTGTTTTCCCAGCATATAATTACAAATGCCAATCCAGTTGCAGCTAAGGCTTCCTTTGAATATATTAAGGTGAAACCACTCATCTCCACGGGGGTCAGGGAAGAAAGCAAGAGAGGCAAATCTCACCAGGTCATCCAGTTGGTTGGGGCTGTTCTCTGCCTAGAGATGCAGAAGAGGGAAACGTATGCATAGGAATGGTCCCTAAGCATAAAGATAAATAACAGGGTGGCATTCGGTTCTCTCTGCTCAGCCCCCGCTTTCCCATTCCAAACTCCCCCTTCTCTGCCAAAGAAAATCTCTATACAAAATAGCAGAGAGGAATCATTAGAAAAATATGCTCTTTTATAGAAACCAAGGTCTAGTTTCTTAGAAGCTTTTTAAAAATATAATTAAAAAAAAAAACAAAACACTTTCTGGATGTCTTCACATTTTGTCATCAGACCTTGAACACACAAAATGAATTGCAATTCCTTTTGTCGCAAGGAAAAAAATCTTTCAAGAGAATGTATTTAAGGGTCTTGGCAAATCATGTAATACAGACAAGCAAGATGCTGCCCCAGAATTATACGAGCTAGTTCTCTGTCTGTTGCTATAAGCAAGACAGAGATGTTCAGGGTTATGGTTTGAATCTGGAAAATTCTCCCCCCATGTGTCAAAAAAAAATGGTCCCTAATATAGGAAGGTTAAAAGGTGGGGCTTTTAGGTAGTCTAAAGCACGTTCATTCGTTTGATTGATGCTTACTGGTCCCCAGATACTGTGCTATTTGCATCTGTATATGGTTTCCCTCAATCCTCACTTCATCCTCACTTTAATGGTAGTGAAGCCAGGGTTCAAGAACTTTAAACAACTTGTTAAAGTTCTGAAACACAGACAACGATCAAGCTCAGTTTGGTTTTTTTTTGTTTTTTGTTTTAATTTCTCTTTGCTTGCTCTGTATGCTAAGTAATCTCATGGATTTTTTAAAATTCTTTTTAGTTATTCATGACAGTAGAATGTGTTTTGACATATCATGCATACGCCGAATATAACTTCCCATTCTTGTGGTTGTACATGATGTGGAGTTACACTGGTTGTGTATTTGTATATGAACAGAGGACAGTGATGTCCAGTTCATTGTATTGCTTTCCCATTCCTATCCTCCCTCCCTTCCCACAGTTCCCCTTGTCTAATCTGATGAACCTCTAATCCTCCCCACCCCCCATCCTCACCCCTATTGTGAGTCAGCATCTGCTTATCAAAGATAACATTCAGACTTGGGTTTGGGGGGATTGACTTATTTCACTTAGCACAATAACCTCCAGTTCCATCCATTTATAGGCCAATGCCATAACTGCCTTCTTCTTTATGACTGAGTGATATTCCTTTGTGTGTATGTACCACATTTTCTTTATCCATTCATCTATTGAAGGGCACCTACGTTGGTTCCATAGCTTAGCTTTTGTGAATTGAACTTCCATGAACATTGATGTGGCCATGTCACTATAGTATGCTGATGATACATCCTTTGGGTATATGCTGAGGAGTGGGATAACTGGGTCAAATGGTAGTTCCATTCCAAGTTTTCTGAGGAATCTTCATACTGTCAAGATGAGATCTGAACTAGTGTCTGATTCCAATGTCCACATTGTTTCCAAGACACCATGTTACTTTTTATGGAAAAAAAACATACTATGCATGACCTTCCCATGTGGTACTTGATATTTATGGGGATGATACTATCTAGACCTCAGGATCCTGGAATGAAGAAGACTGAGCTGAGACCAAGGGGATGTTCCAGGGCCTCCAGATACCCTGTGCTAGCATTGTGCGCATACAGGACCATGTGAAGAAGTGAGGATCTTCCTCTAGGAAGAAATACCATGACCCAAAAAAAGGGCAGGTCTGAAGGGAGCACCGAAGCTCCCCCTGAGCTCACACTCAGGAATGTACACAGAGGGCTTGCAGTTGATGAGCATTTCACTTAAGAAAATTGTGGGTCTGCAGGATCCAAGGTGGTGGACTAGAGGGAGGCTATGTTCCTTGTTGCTCCATAACTTGGGTTTCAAGCAGAGGATATCTGTTTCTTGGTGAGGCAGTTTTTGCTGCTTATCGATCCCCTGCTGTTTACCCCACTTAACTACTGCAATCACCTGCAGTCTGCCAGCATATCAACTACTTTTTGAGACCAGATTGCAAACTGGCGCCCACCATCCGCCATTTGCCTGCCTCTTGCCTGTCCATTGTCTGCATTTCACCTACCCCTCACCCACCACCCAAGGTTCACCTGCTGATCATCCAACAGCAGCCAGCAGCCTGACCGACCAATCCCTGCGTCTGGGATCCCCAGACCAACTGACTGTGCCCTGCCTCCAGGATCTCTGCCCGACCAACTGCACCCGACTCCAGGACCACCAGTTGACCACACCCACACCCTGAGCTGCAGCTCCCCATTTGCCAACACATTTGGAAGCCAGAGCAGCCATCTTGGATAATCCTGGAAGCCGTATCTCCCGTCTTTAGGTGGGGCAAATTCCATCCTGAGACGCCTGCTGGAGACTGGAAGCTCATTGTCAAGTACCACTCACACATCAGACTACTGAAGTCTGGGAGGTTTAAATACAATATGACTGTTATAGGGTAGTTTTTTTTCCTCCTCATTGAAAAATTTTAAGTTTTTATTTCTTTACTTTTCTCACTCAATTTTCCTTTTGTTTATCTGTTCCCACAGAGTCTCTTTCTTCCTTTTCACATGAGAACAACCAACTTCTTTTGATTACACTCTCACTCTTTCTATGATCTAGAACTTCTATATACTCTTTTCTTATCCCATTAACAGCTTCACCCTACACCCTTCCCCATTCTCTTTGTCCTTCATTAGAAACAGCAGACCTTATTGCAAATCTATTTGTTATACTGTATAGAATAACTGAACTCATTCTGTTTATTATGACAATATTGGTAACGTCCTCATAGGGATATTTGGTTTAGGGTTGCATATTGTCTGTACCGGGCATTGCTAATATTTATCTCCCCCTTAAAGAAAAGGTTTTGGAAACCTATAGGGTCACTATAAGCCTATAGGGGAGAAACTGCAATACCCCAGATCTGCACTGCTAGAGGGGAAGATAAATGAACAACATGAAAAAGCAAGGGAATAAAATGATCCAAACAAACCTAGATTCTATATAAATAGAATCCAGTGACAGTATGGTAGAAGAAATGTCAGAAAGGAGTTCACGATATACATAATTAAAATGATTCGTGAAGCAAAGGATGAGATAAGAGAGCAAATGCAGACAATGAATGATCACTCCAATAAGCAGTTGAAAGAACAACTGCAGGAAGCAAAATATCAATTCAACAAAGAGAGAGCTTCTCAAAAACAAAACAAAACAAACAAACAAACAAAAAAACAGAAATCCTTGAAATGAAGGCAACAATAAACCAAATAAAAAACTAAATGGAAAGCATCACCAACAGACTAGATCACCTCAGACAATGAAGAAAAAATACTTAATCTTGAAAATAAGGTTGCCCAAATAGAGAAGATGGTAAGAAAAAATCATGAACAGAAACTCCAAGAACCATGGGACATCATGAAAAGACCAAATTTAAGACTTCTCAGGATTGAGGAAGGTACAGAGATATAAACGAAAGGAATGAACAATCTATTCAATGAAATAATATCAGGAAATTTCCCAAACCTGAAGAATGAAATGAAAAATCAAATACAAGAGGCTCACAGAACACCAAATGCACAAAATCAGAACAGATTCACACCGAGGCACATTATAATGAAAATGCCTAACATACAAAATAAAGATTGAATTTTGAAGATTGTGAGAGAAAAGCATCAGATTACATACAGGACAGGTCAAAGTCCTAGAAAAAGAGGAACAGAACAACACCAAAAGTAATAGAAGACAGGAAATAATTAAAATCAGAGCCGAAATCAATGAAATTGAAACAAAAGAAACAATTCAAAAAATTGACAAAACAAAAAGTTGGTTCTGTGAAAAAGTAAACAAAATAGACAAACTCTTAGCCATACTAACAAAGAGGAGAGAGAAAACTCAAATTACTAAAATTCGTGATGAAAAAGGAAATGTCACAACAGACACCACTGAGACACAGAACATAATGAGAAGCTACTTTGAAAATCTATATTCCAACAAAATAGAAAATACAGAAGACATTGACAAATTTCTAGAGACATATGCTCCTCCCAAACTGAACCAGGAGGACATACATAATTTAAGCAGATCAATATCAAGCAATGAAATAGAAGAAGCTATCAAAAGCCTACCATTCAACAAAAGCCCAAGACCAGACGGATTCTCAACTGAGTTCTACAAGACCTTCGAAGAAGAACTCATTCCAATACTTCTCAAAGTATTCCAGGAAATAGAAAAGGAGGGTACCCTACCAAACTCATTCTATGAAGCTAATATCACCCTCATACCCAAATCAGACAAAGACACATCAAAGAAAGAAAATTTTAGACTAATATATTTGATAAATATAGACACAAAAATCCTTAACAAAATCCTGGCAAACCGCATTCAAAAACATATACAGAAGATAGTGCACCACAATCAAGTGGGTTCATCCCAGAAATGCAAGTTTGGTTCAATATCCATAAGTCAATAAATGTAAATCCATCATATCAATAGACTTACGGATAAGAATCATATGGTTATATCAATTGATGCAGAAAAAACATTCAACAAAATATAACACCCCTTCATGCTCAAAGCACTAGAAAAAATAGGGATAGTAGGAACATACCTGAACATTGTAAAGGCTATTTATGCTAAGCCCATGGCCAACATCATTCTTAATGGAGAAAAACTGAGAGCATTCCCTTTAAAGACTGAAATAAGACAAGTGGTGCCCTCTTTCACCTCTTCTATTCAACACTGGCCTTGAAATACTAGCCAGAGCAATTAGACAGACTGAAGAAATTAAAGGGATACGAATAGAAAAAGAGGAACTCAAGCTGTCACTGGTTGCTGATGACATGATTCTCTATTTAGAGGATCCAAAAAACTCCACCAGAAAACTTCTAGACCTCATAAATGAATTCAGCAAAATAGCAGGTTATAAAATCAACACGCAAAAATCTAAAGCATTTTTATGCATAAGTGATGAAACATCTGAAAGGGAAATGAGAAAAACAACTCCATTCGCAATAGCCTCAAAAAAAAAAAAAAAAAAACTTGGGAATCAATCTAACCAAAGAGGTGAAAGATCTCTAAAATGAAAACTACAAAACATTAAAGAAAGAAATTAAAGAAGACCTTAGGAAGTTGGAAAGAGCTACCATGTTCTTGGATAGGCAGAATTAATATTATCAAAATGGCCATACTCCAAAGGTGCTATACAGATTTAATGCAATTCCAATTAAAATTCCTATGACATTTCTCATAGAAACAGAAAAAGCAATCATGAAATTCATCTAGAAGAACAAAAGACCCAGAATAGCCAAAGCAATCCTGGGCAGGAAGAGTGATGCAGGAGGTATCACAATACCAGACCTTCAACTCTACTATAGAGCAATAGTAACAAAAACCAACATGGTATTGGCACCAAAATAGACTGGTAGATCAATGGTACAGGATAGAGGACACAGAGACATACCCACATAAGTACAGTAACCTCGTACTAGACAAAGGTGCCAAAAACTTACAATGGAGAAAAGGTAGCCTGTTCAACAAATGGTGCTGGGAAAACTGGAAAACCATATGCAGTAAAATGAAATTAAACCCCTATCTCTCACCCTGTACAAAACTCAACTCAAAATGGATCAAGGATCTAGGAATTAGACCTGAGACCCTTCACCAAGTAGAAGAAAAAGTAGGCCTGAATCTCCATCACGTTGGCTTAGGATCAGACTTCCTTAACAAGCCCCCATAGCATAAGAAGTAAAAGCAATAATCAATAAATGGGATAGATTCAAACTAAAAAGTTTTTTCTCAGCACAGGAAACAATCAATAATGTGAAAAGAGAGCCTAAGGAGCGGGAGAACATCTTTTCCATACACACTTCAGACAAAGCACTCATCTCCAAAGTTTATAAAGAACTTAAAATTTTAAGTTTACACCCAAAATACAAAGAACCCAATCAATAAATGGGCTAAGGAACTGGGCAGACACTTCACAGAAGAAGATATACAGGTGACCAACAAATACATGAAAAAGGGCTCGTCATCCCAAGAAATTAGAGAAATGTAAATTAAAACCACTCTAAGATGTCATCTAACTCCAATTAGAATGGCGATTATCAAGAACACAAGCAATAATAAGTGTTGGTGTGGATGTGGGGAAAAAGGCACACTCATACATTGCCGGTGGGTTTGCAAATTGGTGCAGCCACTCTGGAGAGCAATATGGAGATTCCTCAGAAAACTTAGAATGGACCCACCATTTGGCCCAGCTATCCCACTCCTCGGTTTATGCCCAAAGGATTTAAAATCAGCATACTATAGGGATACAGCCACATCAATGTTCATAGCAGCCCAACTCACAATAGCTAGATTGTGGAACCAACCTAGAGGCCCTTCAATTGATGAATGGATAAAGAAACTGTGATATATATACACAATGGAATATTACTCAGCCATAAAGAAAAATAAAATTATGGCATTTGCTCATAAATGGATGAAGTTGGATAATATCATGTTGAGTGAAATAGGCCAAGCCCAAAAAACCAAAGACCGAATGTTTTCTCTGGTAAGTGCATGACAATATATAATGGGGGTGGGGTGGCAGGAGGAAGAGAAGAATGAAGGAACTTTGGATGGTGTAGAGGAAAATGGGGTGGAAGCGGGTGGAGGACAGAAAGATAGTAGAATGACGCAGACAGTATTACCCTATGTATATGTATGATTACACGAATGGTGTGAATCTATATTATGTACAACCATAGAAATGAAAAGTTGTACCCCATTTGTGTACAATGAATCAAAATGCAGTCTGTGAAAATAAAAAAAATTTTAATAAAAAAAATCTATTGAGGGAAAAAAGGAAAGAAAACTATGGGTCCACTGTTATAGTCTGGATATGCAGTGTCCCCCAAAAGCTCAGATGTGAGGCAATGTGAGGATCTTCAGAGGTGAAATGATGAGATTATGGGAGCCATAACCTGATGGGTGGATTAATCCACTTAAATGGATTAACTGGAAAGTAACTGTAGGGTATGACTGGAAGAAGGAGGTCTTTAGAGTTTGTATCTTGTTCCTGGCACCTTGCTTACCCACATTCATGCCCTTGTGTGCACCCTCTCTCCTTCCTGGCTGTCATGAACTGAGTAGATTTCCTCTGCTGCTCCCACCCTCCATGATGTTCTGGTTTACCTCAGGCCCAGAGCAATGGAGCCGACTGGCCATGACTGAACCTCTGAAATCTGTGAAAGATAAAGGCAAGTTTCTCCACCACTCAGTTGTTCTTGTCAGGTCTTTTGGTTACAGCAACGTAGAGCTGACAAGAACCACGACATACTTTTGTCAGTGCCTTTGAGAATTCTTGGAGCCTTATGGAATGGACTCCTGTCTTTTTAAATCTTAAGTGTGTTAAATCTGTGTTCTTCATCTCATCTCAATAATTAGAAATAAACACTCCACAGCCACGGGAGGAAGGAGGCTCAAAGACAGGTTTGTCTCAGCAATAGAGAAGGGAGGGCATTAAAAATGGTCTTCACCTCCACGGCCTGTCCAAGGGAGGGTATGGCGGCTGAAAAGTATGCCCTCCGATTGATGCTTCTCCCTTCAAGAGACGGAGCTCAATATCCCTCCTGGACTGGACTTTGGTGAGTCACCTTTAATGAACAGAATGAAGCAGAAGTCACAAAGTGTGACTTCAGAAACCAAGGCATAAAAAGGGACTGAGGCTATCATTTGGTGTGTCTGTCTGTCTGTCTGTCTGTCATTTTCTCCCTCTCTCTCTCTCCTATCATTCTGAGGGATGTCAGCTGCGATGCTGTAAAAATCCTGTGGAGAACCTCGTGTGGCAGGGAACAAAGGTCTCCTGACACTATCACATTATCAAGAGCTGGGAAATGGACCCTCCGTCCCTGGTCATATCTACCCCTTGGCTGCAGCCTCATAAGGGACCCTGAGCCAGAACCACTGTGGTCCGCCACTCCATATATTCCTGACCTCAGAGATGACATAAGCAGAGGAAAGCATGTAGTCTTAATGGGCTAGGCTTGGGGGTAATTTGTTACACAGCAATAGATAAATAATACATGCAGGAATGTTCAGAGGTGAGAAGGACAGCTTTCAAGAGTCAGAAAAATCTGGGTGACTCCTAAGGCTTTGCAAAATCCTTGACGCACTCTTCTCAGACCCATTCAGGAAGGAAAGTACTCGACCTGGGCTGAAGAGATCTCCTAAGGTTAATAGAGGGAATCTTTCTTTCTTTCTTTTCTTCCTTCCTTCTTTTTTTTTTTTTTTTTTGGTGCTTAGTTTATGTAAAGCAAACTGGATCAAAGGTCTTCCAAATGTACAAGGACCAATGATATGAAAGGTATTTAAATATGTGCAAAAGAAACACCTAAGGAAAGGACAGTGACCACATGATAAACCGTTAGAAAATAACATTAAAAATATCACAACGAGGCTTCAGAATGCACACTCGTTATATATTCTCTGGAAGATTCTCTGGAAGACACTGAGTCACTGTGGGAAGGAAGAGATGGTTCTTCCTATCAAGGAGCATGGAGTCTCCCTGGAGAACAGAGACACAAAAACTGGGCATCTCTTCAGTCAAATTCGGTAACACCAGTTAACACCTGTCAAGCTCTGCATTTGTCTCAGGATGGATGATATGAAGAAACTCAGCCCCTGCCCTCAGGATTGTTAGGTTCATGTGGATACAGACAAGACAATAAGATGCCATGACAGCCATGGGTTCTAAGGAAGGAGGACTAAAGTTTATAGAAGCACATCTGGAAAGCATGTGAGGAGACGGCTAGTGGGCACTGAATATTCCATGTTCCTTACTAAACTTTCAGTCCCCCAAAGCGGGGTCTTGGGGTGATTTGGGACTGTGGCTTAGGAGAGAAAGGGTAGAAAGTCAGAGATGATGTAGCTCCAAGATGGCGGAGCTCAGGTCAGCCTGGGCCTAGGCGTGACTGAATGAAGTAGCACCTCCCTGTCCTTTTCACCATGTGCATATTAGACACAAGCATGAGGAACCAACCTTTGTGGTAAAGCCACTCAGAACGGGTGTTGATTTTTGTCAGCTCATCCTGAGACAAAGCACACCATCAAGCCATGGAGAAGAAGAGTTTCTGTAACGTGCCCGGTGCACTAGTGCACACCCGTAATCCCAGGAGGCTGAGGCAGGAGGATTGCAAGTTCAAAGCCAGCCTCAGCAACTTAGTGGGACCCTGTCTCTATATAAAAATTTTAAAAAGGGCTGAGGATGTGGCTCAGTGGTTGAGCATCCCTGGGATCAATCCCTGTTCACAAAAAAATTTAAAAAGAAAAAGAAAAAAAATAAAAAGAGTTTCTGTAATGTAATGCCTAGTGCTGGAATTACAATAATCCATAACTTCACGCCAGGGATGTTAGGAGAAATACGTCCAATAATGTCACCATTTTGCAAACATCATAGAGTGTTGTTAGTTTGCTTTTTGTCACTGTGACCAAAACACCTGACAAGAACAACTTAGAGGAAGGGAAGTTTATTTGGGCGCAGAGTTTTGTAAATTAAGTCCATGGTTGGCTGACTCCATTGCTGTGGACCCAAGGTGAGGCAGAACATCATGATGGTAGGAAGTTGTTCCTCTCATGGCAACCAGGAAGGAGAGAGGGGGGAAGGAGCTGGGGAGAAGCCCTGGAAGATGCTCCCTTCCAGAGCACACCTCCAGTGACCAACTCCTCCAGCCAAGCCCCACCTGCCTACAGTAACCACCCAGTGAGCTTGTGCACATGATGAGCGACTGGTCATGTTACAGTTCTCATAATCCAATCACTTCACCTCTGAACATTCCTGCAGTGACTCAGGGGCTTCAGGAGGACATCTCATACCCACACCATAACAAGTGTACTTAAATGAACCTAGAGAGTGTAGATCAATCTCTTGACAAACTCTCTTGATGCTTTCAATGGATGCAGTAAACGTAGATGTATGAGACTGCTGCCAGTTTTAAAAAGCAACTGTTTTACAGTGAGCTTCTTTTTTTTTTAAGAAGTGGAAGGCGTACACTCCAAAATAATGATAAAGCTTATAATATAGCAATACATAAATCAGGAACATCATCATTTATTATCATCCTCGAGTATTACACACTATATAGAATCGCACACAGTCTACTTTTACACGACTGGCAGTAAAGTCTTGTTTGCACTGCAAACATGTGCATAATGTATCATTTTGTGACATTATCATTGCTACAGTGCTGCAAGATGATAGAAATTTGTCAGCTTCATCATAACCTTTTGGGACCACAGTTATATGTGTGGCCGGTAGTTGACCAAAATGTCATTATGAATCACATGGCGTCACCTGGACTCGGGTGTGTATTGGGAGGAAGGGATGGAGGGCACAGGGGTCCAGGGGAAAGGAAAAGAGTGCATAATGGCCGAATGGCCGAAAGGGGAGAGAAACCACCACATGTTCCAGGTACAGCCGGGCTCCTGAACAGGGAAACAGTAATGAGTGAGGCTACATCTCTGTCCTCTCTAAAAAGGAGCTTAACTCTTTCCCTGAGAGCAAGGGAACCTCTTAGGAGAAGTTTGAACAGGGTAACTTGGTCAGATGATGTGCAATAAGGAGCATGGACTCAGAAATCCAAAGAAGAGAAACTTCCCATTGGGTTGTGGTTATCCAAAAAGAAAGAAAAACTGAAGAGGAAAGAAGTTGGACAAAGAAGGACTGATGGAAAGCCAAAAAGTAAGGAAAATGGTAAACCAAACAAGCCAACACAGGGAGGGGAATACGCTAACATGTTACAGAAAAAACAAGAAACCTTCCCATAGAGGAGCATTTATGGGATGAGAAACAGCAATTAAGACCTTTTCAGTATTCGTATGCTACTGTTAAACTGATACTTTGTAACAACTCTCCAGTCCCAGGGGTTTATGACAGCAAATTCATTATTTTTTTCTTACTCGTGGGTCATGATGTAGAGCAGTGTTGTTTGCAATACGAGGTCCTCGTAGTACATCCGAGGTAATGACAGAATACTCAAGCTGCTTGTCTCAGGTACACTGCCAAGACTTTTTTCCTGCCACCTGGGCTAAAAAGATAAGAGATGCCTGCAGAGTCCTCTTCCTACAGAAGAACACAGAGGGAAAGCCAGGCAACTGAGCTTCTGTTCACATCATCCCCACTCCTCTTCTCCCGGGCAATGAAAGTCACACAATCAAGTTCAAAATCAATGGAGTGGTCAAATACACTCTGCTCACCTGGAGAGGTACTGCAGAGTTACCTGGGACAGGCTGGGATTTATAATCCTATTGTGGGAAGTGAAGAATTGGAAACGGTATGCTGACCTATCACAGTCAACCCGAGAATTTTAAAAGTAGGGTCCAGGCCACTGAAATTGATGAGCACCACAGTGACAGGCAATGGAAACATTTTAGCAGGACAGAGATTATTGGGGGAAGGATTTGGGAAGCCAGTGCAGCAGTTGAGATGCACAATAAGACAAGATTTAACTATAACATAAACGCTGAGGAGAGCAAAGAACCGGGAAGAGAGCCTGCAGGGTGAACTAAGAGGACATTAATGACTGATTGGAAATGATGTTGCCAGGCAGACGGGTGGGTCCAAGATGATTCCAATATCTCAGATCTGGATGACCAGAAGCTCTGGCGGACATTAATCATTTAAAGGACATACGTTAATTTGGATGATGAGAAGAGAACAGAGTGTTGGATATGAGGTTCTTGAAGTTCATTTGAAATAAAGATGGGATAGTCAAGCAGAAATGTCGGGCAGAGGTTAGACGGTTTGACTAAACACCTGGGGAAAGGACAGATCTGAAGATGTATAGTCGAGGGTCACCCATAAGCAGGAGAAGCCAAGATTTCCCAGGAAGTGATCATGAAAGAAAAAGACCAAATTGCCGCAACCAGCGAGACCAAACTTTCAGGTCCGGCGAGGGGTGAAGGGGGATTGAAATATAAAGATTCACAGATGCAGATCTTGAAGATTAAGCTGGATCTGGTGGAGTTCTGCTCTCTGATGGAGATGCAGGTCTAAAGAGTCACACCAGCAATCTTTATTTATATATGTCTCATTATCAGGTTAAAGACTATGTAAGCATTATTCTTTGTATTCAATAAAGTTACAGAAACTAGGACATCCCATGTAGCCTTTCTGCGGTTGCAATCCACAGTTGCAAAGTGCAATGTTAGAAGCTTTGTGTAGCTCTCAATAAAGTCCATTGTTAAGTTACTATAAGGCAGGCAGGAACCGGAGAAGCAGAGTGAGTGAAATGTTGTGGTTGTCTAGCATGAGGGTTCCTCTCTTCCCAGGAGCTGTGTGCCTGAGATCAAGGTCAGAGCTGAGAGGACTCTTGCACAGAGCCTCCTCATGCAGGGCATTGCCACAGCAGCTGAGCCTCCTGTGCCCTTGCACAGAAACATCCCTAGGTACTGGGCATGCCACAGCCAGGAGGTCATCAGAGACACCTAGTCTCAGTCACTGCTCTCCCATCCTCAATCACTGCTCTCCACACCAAATTTCAGAGAAAATGGATAACAAGGAAAGATGCACAAAGATGGAAACCAAGAACAGTGATACCACGGCATTAAGGAGAAAAACAAAACTCTGTAGACAATAAAACATCAAGAACAATCTTCTCAAAGTGATTATCTTGGATATGGCCTTATCCACATTAAAATGACTTTGGCATCTTAAGAACAGATTGTCTTTCTGTTGCTCGGTGGAAGTTATTCTGTATAACAAGAACAGGCAAAGATATGAATTTAGAGAAGTTAAAAAGCTAGAAGAGAAATGCAGCAGCTGGGATGTTAATGAAAACATAATCCGTTATATGTGCAAATAAGCAACATATATTTGCCATGATGGGGCAACTCTCCATTGCAGCACAGTGAAAAATCTGAGCAGAGAAACTTTTCCAGCCAAAAGGGAGAAACGTGATGAATTCTTTTAATTTTCCTTCCACTCAAATGTTCCCTCGCATATGCTAGTGTCACAAGAGGGAAGCAAAACTGGCTGCAGATTGGCATTGTGTGCTTTTTAAGAAACTAAATGAAGCCACTTAACACAGTAGGTAAATAATCACTTATGAATGACCAGATGAGGGGTAATGTCAGATCAGACATCTGTAGGGCAATCTTAACTGAGGCAAAGGAAAGCGTACCCCTGTGACAGCAGGCATCTGTCACACGGGGAAGGCACACCAAGGCTGACCAAGGCTTTTCTGGGTTCTCGATGGTCTTTGACCCTTACACAATCTCTGCACAACAGTCTATGGAGATGGTCTTACCCATTTGACATCTGAGAGAATAAAGTGTGAACACATTAAATGACCCTCTCAAAGCTTCCAGCTAGAAGGTCAAAGTGCCTTTTAAATCTGTGTTTGGTGTCTTTTCCATTATATCAAGATAATTAGCTATGTTTAAAAAGCCCCTCTACCTCCCTCCCCCTGTCCTAAATTGCTGGGTGCAGTGGCATATACCTGTAATCCCAGTATTCAGGAGGCTCAGAGGCAGGAGCATCTCAAGTTCAAGGCCAGCCTCTGCAATTTAGGGAGACTCAGTCTTGAAATAAAATAGAAAGGGCTGGGGATGTGGTTCAGTGGCTGAGTGGCCCCTGGATTTAATCTCTAGTACCACAGAAACGCAAACACACACACACACACACACACACACACACACACACACACACACAATCTCATACAACCTTTTCTTTTTTCTTTTTTTTAACTTATCTTAATTTATTGCCTCCTGAAACACTGGAAAAACTAATTGTCCAAATATCTGAAATTTTCTGCTACCTGAAGACTCATCAGAAGCTCATTTTATCACCAACCCACTCCCTCATTCATGAGCAGTTGGAGGAAGAATTGTACTGACATGAATGGATGGGCCAATGTGTAAGTACCTGGAGGTACCCACAATTTTTTTAAAGTCTGTATATAACTGATTATATTTCTTTTTACTAAACTATAGTCTTTTTATTCTATCTCCTGAGGAACAACAGTAACCTTGATTAGATTTTCCAAATTTCTTAGTCATTTATATACCACCTATTAGCTTATTCCCTCTGATGGATAATTCTACCCACTGTGTGTATATTTAACTAATCCAAGTCTGTGAAACTGTCTGCTTCTCATTCCGGACCTCAGGAATGATTCCGTGGGTAGTGTCAACTCAACTTAATTATGTGTATGGCTATTCAGATAATTTTATTTATCTCCCTTTGGTTTCCTCATCAGTATTACAAGGCAACTCAATAATCTCTGAGGATTATTTCCACCCAATCATCCTATGGTTATATGCATCATCTCTCCTTTGCCCTTCTTGGGTAAAAACCAACGGAATGATGGTCAGGTAAATGGGGAATATTGACTATTTGTTATTAAAAGCTGACAACTCCATATTTCTACAAAATCAAGGCAAACCCTGAAGCATCTATAACAAAAGCAATTGAATTCTTTCCACAAACATATAAAATTGCTGCCTCACCAGAAATTCAATTTAATGCAAGGTGCAATAATACCAAAGGTATATTATTAAGTATGTTCCATGTAAAGAATGCTGTTAAATCTGTTTATATCTTTTAGCATACTTTTAATTTTTGCTCTAGGAGCCACTGTTTCCTTAAGGGAACACATCTCTGAAATTAAGTCAATAGGAAAGGAAGGTTCGATTTGCAGGAATTTGATTTACAAACTGAGCTGTGCTGTGGCTTGGTAATGTGCTCTTGGGTGGCTCCTGGTGGCTGACTTGAGTCAATACAAGTCTCATGCGAGCCTTCCTCACTCCACCCTCAAGCTCCTCTGCTCTCCCCTTTGCACAAAGACTGCAGTCTTTATTAGAAATGTACTATAGTCACCTTGCATCTGAAAGCAAATCAGATAATATCTGCCTCCGCTTCCTCATTTTCAACACAGGGACAAAGATACACAGATACCAGTGCTTAGCCTAACAACCAGAGGGCCTGCAAATTCCTTATGAGCTCCCTCCCAGCTCTCAGCATACCAAGAATCCTCTGCCTCCTTGTTTTGTTCTTCTATCATGAATCTATGCAAAACAGCGAAATTGTAATTGCAAGAATTGTACACCCTCATTGAGCTCATTTGACTTAAATGCAGAGTGCTACAGTTCTTTCATTTATTATCCAGAACTAAAACTCCTTCATGTATTTTGAAAGAAGGAAATGAAAGAGCAGAACTGGAATGCAGAAGTCCATTTAATTATTGTTTACAAGTCTCAGTGAAGCAGCATGCCAAGAGTCTCCTTTATTACCCAAGCTACATTCTAGAGAGAGGCCCATAGCCTCTTCACTGCCGGAGTATTTGAATAGTCCTGCCAGGTTTTTAAGCACATGGCTCCATCAAGTTAGAACAGAGTTTGGGGCCAACACTAGATTTTATACAAATATGCAAGGAAAGTTAATGTTTGCATGACTTAAAATAATGGTCTCAATTCCCATGCTTCTCATGAGACAGGGTTTAAATCCCAGCTCTGCTTAGGTCTTCAGTTGGGATGCTATGCTCCCAGAATGATTTCTCTGACCACCAGACTGTATGGCCAAGTGATCCCTCACTGACATATAGGAACACAAATGTCACAGAATGCCACAGTGCTACCTAGAAACAGGAAAGAAGGTGCTGGCACTACCAAACCATCCTTCAAGTCTTAATCTAAATTCCCACTCTGTCCTTTTTAACCTGTGGGTTCAAAGACTAAGTTCACTTCACTTCAGACCAGAGGGTTCTATCCAGACTCCTTTTATTCCTTCCAGTGAAGAGCATAACCCCCTTGAAGGCCTCCATGAGTTTTATGGTTTTGCCAATAACAAAATTAGACAAGGATCACAGTAACAAGCAAAGGAAGATAGAGTTGCAAATGTTAATGAGATCAAAAGATCTCAAGACACTACCCGCAAAAGAAGATATACAGATACCAGCTGAACAGGTGAAAATGCCCTCAATGTCATTTGTCATCAGGCAACTGTAAATTGAATAATGACGAGACTTCATTAAGTACCTACTAGAATGACTAATTTAAAAGATTCAATACCAATTGCTGGTAAGGATGTGGAGACACAAACTTTCTTCCACTGCTCAAGAGAATACAAAATGGCACAGCCACTTTGGAAGAAAGTTTGAAGGAAACTATGGAACCAGCCTAGGTGTTCATCTGTGGATGAATAGAGAAAATGTGGTATATCCACACAATGGGGTTTTATTCAGCCATAAAGGAAAATGAATTATGGCATTTGCAGGAAAATGAATGGAACCATCATGTTAAGTAAAATAAGTCAAACTCAGAAGGTTAAGGGTTATATGTTTTCTCTCATATGAGGAAGCTAGAGAGAAAAAAGGAAAACGAAGGTCAGGGTGGATCTCCTAAAAATCAAAGGGAGGTCAGTGGAGGTAAGGGACCAAGGGGTGGCAGGCGGGGAAGGAGGGAGGAAATACTGGGGAGTGATACTGACCAAAGTGCATTGTTATATTATGTGCATGTAACTAATCTCATCACTGTGTACAACCATAATGCACCAATAAAAAAGTGTAGAAAAATATTTTTAAAAAGAAAGTTTGACTGTTTCCTACAAAGAGAAATACGGTCTTCCCAGGCAGCCTGATCATCACACTTCTAGGTATTCACCCAAATAACAACCGAGATGTTCTTCAGTAAATGTGAGATGGATTAACTGTGATATGCTCAGATAGCAAAATTATTTTTATTCTGCTATATTGAGATATGATATATGTTACTTAGATATAACAGAATACAAATATATTAGCCATCAAATCATGGGAATTCATAGATGAATCCTAAGTGCATATTGCTAAGTGAAAGAAGCCATTTGAAAAATGCAATATACATATAATTAGAATCATATAAGACTCTGAAAAAGAGTAAACTACACCAATGGTAAAAATGCCAGGGGATTGGAATGTAAAGAGAAGGACTCAAAATGTAAAACACCGGATTTTTTTAGAGCAGTGAAACTATTTTGGATGAAACTATAATGATGGACACAAGATGCTATAGATTAGTCAAACCCACAGAACTATCAGCACAAAGTGAGTCTTAGTGTATGCAAAATTTTAAATACACTTTATTGTTCATATTTGATATTTACAACACATCATGGGATACATATGGACAGTAAAAATGGTTACTCTAGTGAAGCAAATTAATATTTATCATTTCATATACTAAATTTTCTTGACAAAGGCAGCTAAAATTTACCTATAAAAAAAAGTCCTAGTCCAACATACTTTTATTAACTATAGTCCCCAGGTTGTATATTAAAAAATATTTAAGAGGTTAGAAAAATTTATTTATAGAGAGTCTAGGAAGGAATACAGATTCCAAATGTAGAATGTGACGATCTAATATACAAAACCACTTACTACTGAAAAAGTCAGAGAGAAGAGGTGATCTAAGTAACTCTGAAATAAGTGGGATCCATAAGACTAAAGGTAAAATCAATTGTCAAAAATCCTTATATTCCAGGTGATAGTTATTTCCCATTGAGTGCAATTTAACAATTCTGATATTTCTATATGCATACACTGAAACTTAACAAGTAAATGAAAGGCAGCTAATGGGGTTAGGTTTCTCATTTCTGGAATGGAAGTTTACAGATAAATAAGATGAGATGTTAGAGTGAGCCATGTGGAAATGGCTGGCATTGGAGATATCAGTATGGACTCCTATTTAGCTTGATATAAATATCGATGGTTACATACAAAAATATTTCTAGGTGTGTGCATGTACATGGGTTGGTGAGCATGACATTTCCTTGCATGTCAGCTGAGAGGGGCAGACACAACAAAAGTCAGTGGAAGGGACACACCAAGCACCCAGATCCTGATTTCCCATACCATTCTCCAAAAAAAAGGAAACACGATTTATTGGCGAAAAGGCTAACTCTAGTATAGGGACAGGAAATATAAAAGTTGAACCTTGAGCCAGAGCAACATCTTATAGTACAGAAATGAAAATGCTTAAAAAACTTGCATTGATGATTGGAACTCAGAGGGACCCAGGAACCCAAAGAAAGAGCTATTGATGCAACCACTGGAACAACAAAATCCAGGAATATTGGCTTAGAACCCAAAGTATAAAATAAATATCTACAAGTCACCACTGATATGAACAAATGGTGGAATATACAATTTCATAGTAAATGGGGAAGAACAGACAAATTTCTGTGAAGAATTCCAAAAAGTTAACGTAGATACTAAACCCTCCATGGGATGGAGCATACTCCCCAAATACTATGCTCTGTACATAGTTACTTTTTAAAAGCATACTATAGAAAGGAGAGAAAAATTAGTAATTTTGTAGCACTACAACCTGGCATATACTACCTACCTCAGCCTGAGGATCAAGGTCAGTGTCAACAGGGATAAGTCATGACCATGGTATTTATACTTAGTTAACACAATCAAAATGGCGCCTTTCCACTGTGTTCTTCCCCCAACTCCCCCAAAAAATCCATAAGCTCAGCCTAATCATGAGAAAAATCCCAGTTGGGGGGAGTTCATCTCCTCTCCAAAATTGTATCGCCAAACACAAGAAAAACCTAAGAAGCCAACACAGCAAAGAGTAGCCTCAGGAGACATGATCACTGAATGCTTAGAGGTTCTAAGGAACAGATACAAGAAAGGAGCAGATATAAGTATCCATAAAATGGGTATTTTTAGTCTTATTTTTATAAACCTATCAGAGCCATAATTCATGTGATCTAGCTCTGAGTATTAAGTTTTAAATGTTCAATTACCAAAGCATAATTCCACAATAACTTCCCTGTGTACCTTCATTTCTCAAATAACACACACACACACACACACACACACACACACACACACACTACTTTTTAGTAATGTTTTCTTCCATGACTTTCTCACATTCACCATGAGAGTTCTGTACATTTCTCTCTCAAGTACCCTGGAAAACCTTTTCTTTCAATTAGAACACATTAACATCTGCTCTTCTCTTTTCCCCTCACTTGTTCAAATGATGAAGATGTAGCCAAGTCAACATATTTTCAGGCCAAAGTGTCACCTTACTCTTACCCCCAGAGTTCAGTCTCAAAAAACTGGCAGAAGGACATTCAAATGAATTATTCATTTTCCTGCTCCAATGCGTTTTGGAACCAAAAATAATCATTAGCACAGAAGCGTCCTCAGTTCTTGTTATTGTTGTTGTTGTTACTATTATAATTATTTTGTCCATCCTCTTACCCATAAAAGGAGTACTGTGATCTGAATATTTCTATCACTCCAAAATTCACATGTTGAAATCCTAGTAATTAATAATTATGTGATGGGAGAGGAGCCCTCACAAGAGTGGAACCCTTTCATAAAGGAGGTCAGGAAGAGCCCTTCGCTGCTTCCACCACATGAAGACACAGCACACAGAGGCCACCTATGAACAGGAAGTGGGTCCTCACCAAGTACTGAGTCTCCCTGTGCCTTGATTTTGGACCTCCCATTTCCCGGAACAGTGAAAAATAAATTTTTGTTCTTTATAAACCACCTAGTTTGTGGCAGTTTGTTATAGCAGTCCAAAAAGAATAAGACAATTAGTTGGAGTTCTCCCTTGGCCTTGAATTACTTGTGTATTTGTAAAGACTATTGAGCCCGGTGACCAGACCTGAAGACCCATCCTTGAATCTGATTCACCAGGTCTTCCGACAATGTTGTAAATACTTAATTCCCTGCATTTTGCCAAATCAAGTCAAAATAATTTTTATTTCCTAAAAGTGAATCATGCTTTACTCAATCCTGATCAGAAATTTCTTCTGAACATCAACTGCTTTAATCATTAAGTCAGACAGAAAAGAACAACAAAAAGAAATTGTATGTACAGTTGTTAAAGACCCTAAGATAATGAAACTCTCATCAATGAATGGTGCTGGGAAGAGAATTTTAAGGTGCCCCTAATGTTGGCAGGTTTAATCCAATGTTGGTTACTAGAAACTTGTATATTTTAATAGATTTTTCTGTTGCCATGGACACTGAACAGGAGAGTGTAGTCTAAATTAAATGAATATTAGGTAAGTTTAAATTAATTAAATTAGTTATTTCCCTGTAAAAATGTCTTCACACCCCTCAACCCTACACACAAAAGTCATTTAAATTCAAAGCACTTAGTATCTCACTTACTGCTAATGAAGTTTATATATTTAAAAAAATTTCTTTTACTTGTATGTGGACACAATACCTTTATTTTATTTTTATGTGGTGCAAAGGATCAAATCCAGGGCCTCATGCATGCTAGGCAAGCGCTCTACCACTGAGCCACAACCCCAGGCTTATATATTCTTTTAAATCCCAATTTGTCCCATGGCCCCAGATGGGGAACACCTCTGAAAACCTTATAGTGGAGCAACAAATATTCCATTCCATATTGGAATTTTTTTAAAAAAAGGTAATAGGTGAATAATTAGAGCATTTGAAAAATATATGTATTTCCATACATACACACACACACACACACACACACACATATATATATATATATATATACTCTAGATTATGAGTTCTAACCTCTTTTAACCTGCATTTTTGTTTTGTTGAAATAGTCACAGAGTTGGTATTTCTTTCTTTCTTTTTGGTGGTACTGGGGATTGAACCCAGGGCTTTGAGCATATAAGACAGGCACTCTACTAACTGAGCTGTATACCCAGCCCAGTATTCACAGAGTTGAAAACTCAGGTCTTAATGGGTTGAGGTCTTTTAAAATCTTGTTCCACGTAGAGTTATTACATATTTAGTTACCAAAAAAAAAAAAAATTGCAATTTCAAACTTTTAGAATAAAACAAACCTAACAAAGGCCCACCAAAGAAATTACACATGAAACTAAAACAAAGAAATGGATAAACATTTGCACATAAAATATTAAATGTATTCTTTCCTACAAGTAGGAGGCTCCATTGATTTTCTTAAGTCAAAGCCATCAGGTTAATTAAAGGTTTAATGATGCAATCGAGCTCTCTTTAGATGAACTCTCTTCTTCCTTTGAGCCTTTTGTTTTTTACATTATAAATGTAAAGCCTGCTTCAGCAAGTCTGGGAACAACTTGGTTATTGATCTTCCAAAACCCATTATTGAGATTTGGCCTTTTCGCTCCGTGGTAGAATAGGTAATATCTACCCGGGTGTTGCTGAAAGCCCATCCACCATTTGAAATGAAAACCAAGGCATTCTACACATGTAAAGAAAAAGAAGGTGTTAAAAAGAAATGAGAAAAGAATAAACAGCCCTCCAAACTTTTCTCTGCACCTTGCTTGTGCAGAGTGTCATTATTCCTCATCTCTGCTCCCATTTAGGACGGGGCTCATTATTTCTTGTCTTGATGGGAAAGAGGGATAAGACTGGAACATCTGCGTCCTGTCAGAGGGCCCTGGTGTGGCGGATCACAACTTTTTTTTTTTTTTTTTGGGTGCTGGGGATCGAACCCAGGGCCTTGTGCTTATAAGGCAAGCACTCTACCGACTGAGCTATCTCCCCAGCCCCAGATCACAACTTCTTACCATCTAGTTCCATTGCTAGGTGGTGAGTGTCCCAGTCTGAGGGTCTCTCCCTAGACAATTGCTGCAGACCCTGAGATAGAGGCTGGCATTCTGGAAGAGGACAGTAAAGTGCTTTGAGAATATCACCCAAGGAAGGTAAGGGGAAGAGGCAGAACTGGGCAAAGGGAACAACACAGTCTCAAGGAAGACTCCATGGGTACCGCTGAGCTAGGATGGCTCTTCAGGCTTAGGACTTCAGATCCATCATTATACATGGGCTGCCGTAGGACAGGGGTTGTGATCTGTGGGTGAGGCAGCTCTGGCCAGATGAGTCCATTTTTTTGGATAAATTCTATTTCACCTTTTAAAACCCACATGTATGATTACACAAATGGTATGAATCTACATTGTGCACAACCAGAGAAACGAAATGATGTACCCCATTTGGGTACAATGAAACAAAATGCAGTCTGTAAAAAATTTTTTAAAAAGGATACACATTCTAAAACAACAACAAAAACAACAACAAAAACCATCTTATTAGAAATACATGAAGTGCACTTGATACAAGGAAATTAGTTTCTAGGTTCCTCCAGTGAGATGTACCTACTCTTCTCGATCCCCTCCAATGAAGGCTTTATCAAACGTCCCTCCAAACTTCTACCGAGATGATCTCAATTCAGGGAGGTCTGAGTGAACTTTTCCCAGAAATCACAGTGAAGAAACTGACTTTAACATGTGGGTCCTCCCAAGTAGTAACACATTAGAAAAAATGACATAGCCCCAAATGGACCCTGTCTTTGCTGGTTATTAGGCAACTGCAGTTACCTCTTTCATGGTGGGTGGGAAGAGGCCCACAGCAGTAGGTTACAGACCCAGAGCCACTTGCAACCTTGGCCACTGACCAGGAAAAAAACTGCCATATTCAAACTGGAGATGAGTGACATGAAAAAAACATAAGCCAAATCAATAAGCCTTTTGGTCAATCAGAGATTCTGCTCCTATACATCAGGCTGGCAGCTCTTAGCCTTATAACCGATATTCATGAGATATGTTCAACTTCAAGCTTCTTGAACTGCTACTGAACCAAGTCCCCAGTACACAGCTTTTATTAACTGCTCATCAGAGGGCGTGCCGTGCCTTGCAGACAGTATGTCTTGTCGGAAGAGACAACAGGGTGCATGCATCACAGCCTCCCTGTGAGTCCAAAGGCAGGGTTTTAAAATAGCAATTTGGATGTTCAAAGAAGTGTCATAAAGAAACCATATGTGACAGTAAAATAATGCTGTTTAATCTAAGTTACCAAGTAAAAGATAAAAGAACTAGAGGCCACCAGAGCCACCATGAGTTTTTCTCTTTTTTTATCATTTGAGGACTCCTCTTGATGCTTCAGGACAAGAATGGACATAAGCTCCCAAAGAGAAAGGTCAATGTGACCCAGTCATCTGAAAATGAGACTTGAAAATCAGAACCCAAAAGCTATGGCGCTCCCGCCTCTCTTAGCTGACCCTCTTCCCCACTCACGGAAAACTGCTGGTTAACTTTCCTAATCTAGAAACACCACCACTACAAATTCATGGTTACACCTTCTCCTAAAAAGGTAACATGCACGCCTTTAATACTGAACCAGTTAATTCTAAGGGTTCACAGGAGCATAGCAAAATATCACTAATAATACTTTCAGCATCAAATCATGCAAAACCCAGAACGTTCACCCCAAGAGGGTTCCTGAAATGTTTCCCAGGATGTAAACTGCAGCTTACAGCAGTCACTGCCCACACCCACTGACGGGCAGTTCCACCAGAGGAGTCTCAGCCCTGGTCAGCTGCACTGAGCTTGCATACCTCACCAGCAAGGAAAGGGATGCTTGTTTCATTGTGCTATTTGTGACCCGGAAGAGGTCCTGACTGGCGTGGGGGACCTGAGAGATGAATGCTAGATGGGAGGAATGAGCATGAAACAAGAACATGTGGAAGTGAAGAAGTTGGATTTTCTTCCAGAAGAGGCGGAAGAAGCTCCAGGAAGTGAGGACCGATGAGACCAGACCAGGTGACTCAGCAAGGTTAACAGTGGGGAAGACAGCTTTGGTAAGAGCCCACAGGACCTGGGGACCTGTTTCTCTCACCAGAAGTGACCCTGTCCCAGTGCCATGGCTCATTTCCAGGTCTCATTTCCAGCTAAGGTGTAGGGGTCAAAGGTTTCCCACTTCACATATCATGGAAGCTCTAGAACACGAGATAGAAAACAAGGCCTCTGCTCACTGATGGATGGTAGAGAGCTGCAACACCTGATTCATCATGTCCTCTTCATCGACATCATGACCCACAAAAGTGTCCTAGGAAAACTGGTGCCACCACTGGATGTGTTCCATGAGGTTGGCGCTGTGGTAGCTGGGGTCTCCCCACAGCACTGAGGCACACGTTGGACAAACCACAGATGCGGTATCCCTGCTGAGTTCCACAAGTCCTTCCCGATCAAAGTTCTTCTGGGGACAGTAAGGACAAGAAGAGGTACAACAATCTGGGACATTCCTTGGCTGAAGGGACACATCCTGAGTGGTGGCCTTCACACCTTCCATGATGTAGTTCTGGCATTTGGAACAGGTAGCCACGTGGGCTCAGATAGGAACAAATGCTTACGGCAGCCACAGCAGGAAGTCACCGTGCTCTCAATCTGCTCAAGTGGGCTGGGGTTATAGCTCAGTTGGTAGAGTGCTTGCCTTGCAAACTCAAGGCCCTGGGTTCAATTCCCAGCACTGCAAATAAATAAATAAATAAAAACTGCATGTTCGCAGTCTCCAATGAAAATCTGCTCAAGCTCCACAGCTTGGATTCCAGGTGCCGAAGACTGTGACAGGTTTCTTCGGCTTCAGACACTCCTGCAGGCATGTGGAGCAAAAGACAGGTCCACAGGGCACCTACGCCAGCTTCTCATACTCCTCTAGGCACATGGGACATGTGAAGCAGCCCAAGGGGTCGCCAGCTGAGTCAATTTCTGACTCATACTAATCACAACAGCTGGTTGTCAGGTCTTTCAATCTTGAAGAGGAGGGAGTCACAGAATCCACTATGTTATTTAAGGAATGTCTCTATCCCTAATTTTCTAATACTAGGCACAGGATATTGAGAGTTGAATGAATATTAAATTCAATTGAATTATTCTGTACCAAGGAGAATACAGTCAGAGACAAACCTTGGTACAACCCAGCCTTGGTTGTGAGTGATTTGGGGGTGACCATTTCAAGATTACTGAGTCAGGACAACACTCCAAGAATTTCAGTCCCCTGGAACAGAAAACAGACCCTAGGTCAAGGTCACTCCCTAGCAATTAAGCCTTTAAAGTAGAGTATTTTTTCAAGAGAGGAGACTTAGGCAATCCATAAAAACAATTTCTCCGAGGACTGAGTGTGGCCACACAGAATATGGCACTCTCTAGCCTGAGACACTATCTTGGGGGTGGTAAGAGGGCTCTTTATGCATAGGTCTTGCCTGGTTGTAAGGGTCCCACACTCATGTCCCACGTGAACCCCAGAAAGTGTTCCATTCTGAGTCAGTTACTGGGGAGGCTGTTGAGAGACCTGCCATATAATGAATCTTCTTCCAGATAAAAGAGAAGCATGGCGAGAGCTCTTGTGGTTTTTATGAGCATATTAAAATAAAAAGCCTGAAGCATCCATATGTAATAAAGCTAGTACTTGTCTACACATGTTCTGTTTGTAATAGATTCATATTCTCTCTCACTCTTTCTTAATGTGATAAAGAACAAACTGCAGCATTGTGGTGCAATGCTGGGTCATGATGTTCCTCCTGTGACCCGAACGATCCCAGAGAGTATACAGCAGAGAGCAAAGAGCACAGGGCACCCATTACTGAAGACAGCATTAAAAATGGAGAAATCAAGTTCCTGGGTACTAAGATAATTAAGCCTCCACTAGCGGCTAGTGAAAGAGCAGGTTGGATTTAACAGGTTCATTTTCTAGAGAAGATTTAGGTGCAAAAGTGATCTAGAGGCTCCTATAAAATCTTTAATAAGAAACTAAGGCTTCCACTGGGGAAAAACAGGGTGATCTGGGGAAACTGGCCTCTGTGGCACGAGGTAGAAAGATGGGACTTGAGGAGAGAGTACAGTGAGTCATGCTTTGCAGACTTGGGAACCTATGACTTGGCACCAGCCTGATTCCACCTCTGACAAAGACTTGCAAGTCACTTTCCTGGTAAAGTCCCAGGCAGGACTCCATTCCTTAGCATCCTTTGCATCTAGGAAGGACCAAAGGACTGATTTCGGGCAAATGGAACATGGTTGGAAGTGACCCATGTAGACACAAGCCTGTCCCATAGAAATCACCTACTCCATCTTCCTTCTCCTTCTCTCTTTTATTATTACAATGAATAGTGTAATAAATTTTTATTGTGTTAAACCACTGCGATTTTATTTCTTATGGCAGTTAATTGATTTTAACTGAAAGATCCTGACCAAGAGAGCCATAATTCAATGAGAAAGGACTGTTCATTGTTCAGTGCTTCTAAGGTAAAGATGTGACAATATGGAAACTATTGGTTATTTGTCAATGATCATTCGGAGGGGAGAATGGAGGGAAGAGAAATCAAATTGGAGTGGATAGTGGGAAATATCTGAGGTAAGAAATGAAAATCAACAGTTGTGGATGATTCTTTTAATAAGTTTGGCTGTGAAGGGGGAGCAGAAAACAATCTATGTGGTGTAAGCTAGGAAGAGGCATGAGGTTTAGATGGAGAGAGAGGTAGACACAGATGGAGATGACAGATGAATAAAGAGAGACGGACATGGTAGAGGTGGAGACAGAAACAGAAATGATAGAGATGGTGACAAAGATGGGAATGACAGATATGCAGCAACAGAGATAACACATACAGAGCTGGAGAGGAGAGAGATGGAGATAGATGGAGAAAGAAATAGAGATGATGAAGATGATAGAGATGGAGACAGAAATAGAGATGACAGACACAGAGATGATAAAGTTGATAAAGATGGAGATGATAGAGATAACAGACATGGAGATAACAGTGGTATAGACAAATGGAGATAAGCAACAGATATGATAATAGATGCAGAGATGGAGATGATGGAAGGTGGGAGGCTTTGAACATGCAGGTTTGCTGATGGAAATGAGCTCCCAACTCCATTCCAGCCTAGTTTAGCAACTAAGATGGTTATTTTCAAGGTTGAGAGCGCAAACCAACTCTCTTCAAAAAGGCTAATTTTTCCAAATCCACATTTCACTTACTCTCATGGACAGTATATCTGTTGCTCACCCTTCTGCTTCCCCAAATGATGAGAAAGAACAGAGCACCCTCCTTTCCACCAAGAGCATCAAGTATATGCTTAACTGTTTAAAATGACAATTTTTAGATGTTCAGACATCTAAATAAAGAAACTTGTTCAGAGAGAATGATAATCAGATTAGGAGTCAGAAAAATAGGGTTCTGTCCTAACTATGCAAGTTCAGCACACGTTATGACCTTGAATGAATCATTCAACTTGTGTTGACTTTGCATGAAGAAAAAGAGAGAAAGAGGGAGAGGGAGAAGGAGAGGGAGAGGGAGAGGGAGAGGGAGAGGGAGAGAGGGAGAGGGAGAGGGAGAGAGGGAGAGGGAGACGGAGAGGGAGAGAGGGGGAGGGGGAGAGAGAGAGAGAGAGAAATGTAAAATATTATATACCTTAATGGACTGAAAAAGTTAGATGAAACAATTAAAAACAGTTATGAGAAAAGAATTTGAAAACATTAGAATTCACTAAGATTTTATTGATCATTCTTTTAGGAAATAGCCATAATAAATTCATTGTGCTTCCAACCATGTGCTAAGAAGGAGAGTGACGGTGCTCAGAGAGACACAGGCCTCGTGAAGGTCATGGTGTCTACGGGAGATATAAATCAATACCTGCTGAGATAAAGAAGAGGCAGCTGCCTAAGATGAGGTATGCAGAAGACAAGACACCATTTAAAACTGTGAATTAAAGGTTGAGAAGGAACCATCCATGTGAAGACTGAGGGTGGGGACATGGACTCCCCAGTGGTCATCAAATACTGGCCATCTTTCAAACGGCCCTGCTTCTCTTACCATTTCCTTCTTCACAGTTCATAGGTTGGATCAGGATCCAACAGACCCAATGACTGGGATCATGTGACCCAAGCCTCATAGAAACCATACATTTCCGTCCTTGTCCTTTTCTTTCCAACAGCAATTTGTTTGTCTGCCTTAAAGAGTTTTCCACAATCTGAATCTGGCTATGTACCTCCCTGTGGCAAAGCTGTCTGATTTGTTTTGCTGTCCCCTGCATTTCCTGTAAAATGATATTCAGGTCTGCTCAACAGATTCAACATCAATATTTTGACAAGAATTCCCCATAGGTGACTTTGAGTACTCCCATCGGGGGCACCTACTGCTCAGTTACCTCTTTTCTTGTGATATTAATAGTGGCCCATAATCTCTGCCAAGATCTATTTTATCAGGTTTCTAAAACCATCATGCTACAATCCAGTAACTCTCCAAGTATGGTGATGCCCAGACTGGAAATCTCAGCAAAAACTGGGAACTTGTGAGGAAAGCCAATTCTCCTGCCCAACCCCAGACCCACTGAACCAGAATCTCCAGGCTGGGATTTTGATGCATGCCATCCTTGAAAACTATTGATCCAATTTTACCCCTTTATTTTTCCCCCACTCCTTTGCTAGATTTCTTCCATAAAGAGAAACTTCCATTCACCAGTTCTGTAGTAACTTGGACACAGTTCATACCGTAAGAGCCAATTAAATGCTTGGCTCTGTCCTTTTATTTACCACCTTTCAGAATATCGAGTTGGCTCCCAGCCAGACCATTATTTTGAGGGTACCTGAAGACAGGGGGTGTAAGAGGAGAGATACTTCGTGTGTTTTGTGTCTGTGGGGTTCTGCAGCCAGGATGATGGGGAATCATACCAGGTCCCTCCGATGGAAGCACCCAAGAATGCTAGCAGCCTGAATATCCCAGGAAATCAAGCGCTTGCCATTTCTCAGTACTTCTGATCTGTCATCCCTACAGGCAATGTGGTACACAAAACACGCCAGGCTTTATTAATCCAATTTCCCTGTCCCTATCCGAAAGAAAAGGGAGGCCTTAGTAATGATCAATACTCTTACTGTGATGATAAACAAAGACAGATGAGCCTGCAAGGCCTGGCTGGTATTTGTAATTACTGCCTCTGTAGGCCTTCAAATTAAAGCTAATGAAAGGGTGCCAGGGCCCCCCTCACTGTCAGAGGGGCCTCTGTGCAGGCTCCTTGGCATGGCACGCAGCTGACAGCAGGTCTCCCTTTTTTCCTTGCCCCAGATTTCGGCTCAACCACCAGTGCCATTTCCTGGCATAGGAAACCTCTAAATGGCGTACACCTCTCCTCATGGAATTTTGGAGCAAGAAGTCCCTTGTGCTCATCGGATTGCAATCTAATCCAGCTACCGGGGAGCTTGCGCATCGAGTGTCAGCATGATTCACTGCTGCTCTGTGACTCAGGTGGGTTATGTGAAGGCAGAGAGGTTAGCTCAGGTGAGCTTGTCGACTCTGGGCTAAAAGCTTCTACTTCTTAAGGCAGAGGCAAGAAGGTGACAGAGGCAGCTGCTTCCGCTTTTCAATATTCTAGAATTCTAGATCAGGATACATGAATGTGGTGGGGGAGGGGGAGGGGAGGGGTGGACAGGGAGGGAGAGAGAGTGATTTTATTTTCCATTAATATATATTTCATTAAGAGGGCAAGCAACTGTTTCCTTTGCTAAAGAGTAAGATTAGTGGACAACTGTTGGATGCCTGAACGGTATCCATTTCTGATTATTGCATCTTTGGGGACCAACCCTTGTAGGACCCTGGACAAACCTCTTACTGGTCTGTATGGCCATCCCTGACTTCTGTATGTCGGGGGGGCTGATGATAGTTCACAGGTGTTCTATTCTGTAAAGAAACATCCTCAGTCAAGGGGCTAGAGTTGTACCTCAGTGGTAGAGCACTTGCCTAGCATGTGTCAGGCACTGGGTTCGATTCCTCAGCACCATATAAAAATAAATAAATAAAATAATGGCACTGTAGCCATTTACAACTAAAAAAATATTTTAAAAAAGAAAGAAAGAAAGCAATGTCCTCAGTCAAATGGAGCCAACTCCCTCCATCACTGCAGGACCCCAGCCAATGACTGGCCAGCATGGGGGAACCAAAGGGGACACTCCCCTGCCTGCTTCGCTTGGATCATACTGCAGCTAGTCTTAACCTGAAGCCACATCCTTGCTGAGCATTTTTCCCACCTTCTCACCCCCTGCTGACTGCCACAACACCTCTGCCCAACCCCATCAACTGCATGAGAATCCCCATCTCTGGCTTTGCCCCAGGATTGATCCCGCCCCCATCTCCGCAGCCCAATCAAAACACTGCAGTTTTCTTCCGCATCTGTGATTGGTTCAGAGATGGGCACGGGACCACTGCCTAGCCGATCACAATCCTATCTGTAGAACTAGTGCTAAAAAAAGAACTCTCAGAATGAGTGGAAGTTGTTCTTCAGGGTTGGAACTGGGGGGTGATGGGTGAGACACTTGCTCAGGTGCATAATCTATGGGAGTTACCCCCAAAACTCCGTAATCAAATAAATGATGGTTTAACTCATTTTTTAAAATATAAAATGCCCACAAAAATCTGTGATCAACAAAACCTCAAATGTTTACATAAAGAATTAAATAAAGGTTCAGAAGTATATTGATTTCTTTTTGCCTCAGGCTGCAGTGAGCTCAGCATGACACTGCGACTCTGCCACCACTCTGTAGCAGTGGCGCAGAATCCAGCCAAGACGGAGGGAGACAGAGGCAAGAGACCTGCAGAGAATGATTTCAGTTGACACACCTGGGACAGTGGCAAGGCTTAAATAAGTTAATGCATGCCAAGCCCTTAAACACGGCACAGCTCATAGTAATCCCAGTATAAATGTTGGTTATGGGTGACACTACATCCTCTCTCCTACTGGAACCAGTTTCACCTTCTTTGAACAACTGTGACATTCTCTCTCCACCTCTCATGCCCTCGAGTTCTACTTAGTAACAAGGGAGTATTTGTGGATAGGTAGGTAAGCAGGTTGACTGTGAGGTAGAGAGATGGATTTGTAGGTAGATGACAGACAACAGAAAGATAGAGGTAGACAAGATGACAGGCACATGAATAAATAGATCCGTACCTAGACCTTGATGTTGGATATTCTTGCTTTTATTATTTTCTTATATCCTTGGTATTGAAAATCCTTTTTTTTTTCTTTTTTTGCACTCCTTTTCTAAGAACATAGGACTGAGTCCACTGCCTCAGACACTAGATACCATTTATGTTCTCAGAAAGGAGAGAGGATTAGAGTGAGAAAAGATGCTCAGAAAACATCAGTGAATGACAGGTTCTGCATCTTCTGTGGTGCCTACCTCATAGTATTACGTATTGCCACTTTTTCTCCCTGTTCATATTCCAACCTCTACCCTCAAGATCACAGAGTTTGGGTCACAGTGAACACTGGCCGCTCACTCTCATGCTGATTTGGACCTTCCCCTGAAGTCATCCCATCCATCAGCAACCTGGCCCTCCCTGCCCGTCTTCTCCTTCCCTTTCTGATGACATATGTCACTGGATCCACCAAACATTTCTCCATTTCATCAACCTTAACTTGCTGTGTGACCTTAGGCAAGACACCTGACCCAACTGATCTTGTGCATTGGGCACGTTTCCAGATAGATAGAAAGATAGATAGATGATAGACAGACAGACAATAGATAGAAAGATAGATGAACAGAGACAGACAGATAGACAGATAGATGGTTTAGCAAGGTCCTTCCTGGCTTTCTTATTCTCTTTGGCTAGTGTTCAGCATATCAGTGTCCTGGGGAGACATTTTACCTTCTCTGAACTGCTTGACCCTTGTTGATTTTTATCATAATCTGAGTGTTACTCTCCAATGAAGAGTTCTATTTAAAAACTCAGCACTGACTTAGGTAGGGGAATAATTCCTTGCACTTAAATCACCTCTCAGCTCCCCAGAGCTCAAAACACTTTGTAGGCAATTGTCTCATTAATCCTTGTGCACTTTTCAGAATGAAAAGAAAGTGTCAAGGATAAAAGCTCTCCTCCAAGATCATCTGCTAGGCAAAATGAACCCAAGAGAAGGGGCAAAACAAAAGATTTCTGATGTTGTCTGCCTCGCAGACACAAGATACTGCCAACCAGACAGATTGAGCCTTGCCCCCTGGTCAATTCATAGGATGCCAGTCTGAGAGCAACACATCAAATCATGCAAAGTGTATTTCAATTTATCTTTGAAATGCAACATGTGAAGGTGCTGTAATGGAGTAAAAATTCAATTCTCCAATCAGACTACCTAAGCTCCAAATCCTCAAATTAGCTACATGCCAGCTGTAGACCTTGGGAGTTACTTTCTCTTCGGTTCAAAAAAAATAAGAAATACTTGACTTTACTTCATTTCATTGTGAGATTTAAATGAGAAAACAGATTAAATGACTTAGCCCAGAATTTGTCAGATGGTAAGGACTAAGTTCGTGTATGCTACTTTGATTCTTAATATTATTATTATTGTTTTTCTACAGTATTATTTCCTACAAGTTTTGTAGAGGTTAACCTAAGGTTTTGTTTTATTTTTAATTTTTTTTTAGTTGTCAATGGACCTTTATTTGTAAATATGTGGTGCTGAGAATCAAACCCAGTGCGTCACATATGCTAGGTAAATGCTCTACCACTGAGCTACAACCTCAGTCCCTAATCTAAGGTCTTTATTTTTTTTAATCTTTTTAAAAATTTTTTTAAGTTGTAGGTGGACACAATAACTTTATTTTATTTTTACGTGATGCTGAGGATCAAACCCAGGGCCTCACACGTGCTAGGCAACCGCTCTACCACTGAACTACAACTCCAGCCCATAACCTAAGGTTTTGAAGAATAAAAATCAAAAGGCTGTAGGGTGAGGTTGAGAAGAGCTAGTTAGGAGTTATAAAGACCCTGTTTTAGTCAGCTTTTTCACAACTGTGACCAAAAGACCTAATGAGAACCATTAGAGGAGGAAAAGTTTATTTGGACACTCACAATTTCAGAGGTCTCAGTCCATAGACAACCAACTCCATTCCTCGGGGCTAAAATGAGACAGAACATCATGGTAGAAGAGTGTGATGGAGGGTAGCAGCTCAAGACAATACCAAGAAACAAAGAGAGAGACTCCACTTGCCAGATACAAAATATATACTCCAAAGGCACATCCCCAATGACCCACCTCCTCCAGTCACACCTTAGCTACCTTTAGTTACCACTCAGTTAACCCCTGTTAGGAGATTAAGCCACTGATTGCACTAAGGCTCTCATAACCTAATCATTTCACCTCTAAACCTTCTTGCATTGTCTCACACAGGAGATTTTGGGGGACACCTCACATCTAAACCATAACAGATATTTTTGCAGGGAACAGAGATTGAATTTGCAGCTGAAGATAACTGTTCATTCATCAAATGTTTCTTGTGCTGTACTCTGTGCTCAGTGCTGAGGATACTAAAACGAAAAGAAAGGTTTCAAGTCTTGCTGTCAAGGAACTCAATTTCTAGATAAATCTGTTCCTTACAGCCTATTTTTGATAAGCAATATGCTTGCTAAGGAGAAAACATGATGAGGTAAAGTTTAATGTTGATAATCATTGGCATTAGTCAGCTTCTGCTGAGGAACAAACATCCCACTACCTCAGTGACTTCCAACAGTCAACATTTATTTCTTATACATGTTATACAAGGACTGCAATTGGCTGTGACTCTTTCAGGCTCAACTCCAAATGTCTCCCCATACTAGATCCCAGGCTGAAGAAATGGTCTGGAACATTCTTATCTTTTGATGGACAGCCAAAACAAGAGGAGCAAAGGCAAACTACTTAAAGCTTTGTTCGTACATATTATTCTGACCAAAGAAAATCATATAGCAAGCTTGCCGCCAATTATGTAGAATATATTAAGGCTTCAAAGAAGTAAACAAAAAATTGGGCAGAGACAAACAGATGTGAATAAAACAACACACCACATCTGCAATGAGAATTGGTAGTGAGCTGGCAATATTAAGGAAGTAGAAGAAACTAAAGGCATTAATGGCACTGTTAAGTTTCTAGGGACTTTTCCTTAGAGAATCTGTGGTGTGTCACATGCAAACTATCAGGAACATCAGTTGCTTCTGGTAAAGAACTTGAGAAACAAATCAATAAAACAGGAATTTTGGAGAACTGGGCTTTTTTACCCATTTCACATTCTGGTTCCAATAGATATAGCTTTAAAATAAGTTTCTTTGTATTACTTTATTTTTGTTTGAAAGGAGAAATCAAATGTTACTCTTTGAGCACAACAGTCATACCTTTGTGCCTAACTATGAATTAAGGAAGATCATAAATTACAATTCACCATCCAAGAAATATACTTAAGCAATAATGACTTAAGTCTGATATTTATTTGTCAAATAGCAAGATCCATAAACAGGTCTAGATGTTGACTTTTTAACTCTGGGCATTGTTATATATGAAGTGAACAATGATGATAAATTAAAGGTTATATTTTCAGTTGAGATCTCTTTCAGCTCTTTGAACAAAAGAAATCAATTGATCATATTATTGGTTTGTGGAGGACAACAGTTGAGTCAGATTTTCTTGTTTCTTTGTTCTGAAGAGAAAGTGGACAGCTCTTTGCTCATTTAGAGAATTCATGCCTGGGACGACCAATTTCAGTCTACTACAGGATTCAATAATGCATCTTCTTAAAATATCATTTTTGCCTTTATAGTTAAAGCTTTACCTTATATTGTTCAATATTTTCTGTCACTGGCCAGAACATAATTTATGGCTTTTTGTCAGAAAATAAAAGAACAAAATTAGCATTTCTGCAATCTATTGAGAGGCAAGGCAAATTAAGTGTTCAGTTTCAACATAACAAATACAGATTAAACCACTTACAAAGTTTTATAACCAGAAACCTGGTAAAAATTTGTTAGTAGTTACCTGAGCAACCAAAGCACAGGGGGTTACCTAGGGATCCTTCAGGCTCAGGCTTCCTCTGTTCTTACTTTAAAGTCATACCTATCAGTCTTGGGATCCTTCTTTGGGAACTCAAGGCAAGGTCCATTACAGAGAAGATAGTCGGAGAAGGAAACACTAGTTTTAGAAAATTCAACCCTGAAAGTATACAAAGTCCAGATAGGAACATTAAAGAGACCCTCTAACATGATTTCAGCCTAATCTTTAATCCCAAGCAGCCTAAAGCAAAAGATGTTAATGCATTAAATTTACTAGAATAAAAAGATTCATCTCAAGTTCACAAATAAAGCCTACTGTTGACTGCATGAAAGCAGAGAAGCATCATTTCTGCTTTTCCCACTAGAGTTCTGCAGCATCCCGGATGACATCCCAGAATCATACTGAGACATTTAATTTCTTGTCACCTTAGCGCTCTTGATATGTGAAGGATATACATACATGTGGTCTCAAGGGAGATATATATGTATACATACATATATATTTCATATATACATATATGTATATATGTATACACAAATACACATGCGTGTATATATATATCATCTATAGAGGGATATCTATATAGACACTGTCTTTGTGTAGATAGATGGCTACAGTCTTTATTTATGTGTTTCTTTCTTTATTACATACTTTCTTGTAGAGGGTGGTGACAGAGGAGATCAGTGACTGAGATTGGGGGTCTCTAGTGACCTCATGGCTCTGGAAATGTTCCTGTGCAGGAGCACAGGAAGCTCAGCTGTGTGGCAATGCCCTGCATGAGGAGGCTCTGTGCAAGAGTCCTATCAGCTCTGACCTTGATCTCAGGCACACAGCTCCCGGGAAGGAAGGGACTCTTATGCTAGACAACCACAAGGTTTCACCAGCCTTACTTCTCCAGTTCCTACCCGCTTTACAGTAATTTTATTTATTTATTTATTTATTTATTGATTGATTGATTGATTATTTTTACAGTGCATTTTGATTCCTTGTACTCAAATGGGGTACATCATTTTGTTTCTGTGGTTGTACAAGATATAGATTCATACCATTCATGTAATCATACAAGTACGTAGGGTTATGATGTCTGTCTCATTCCACCATTTTTCATATCCCCCCATTTCCCTCTACATAATCTAAAGTTCCTCCATTCTTCTCTCACTCTCCACCCCCACCCCCATTATATATCATCATCCACTTATCAGGGAAAACATTCACCCTTTGGTTTATTGGGATGGCTTATTTCACTTAGCATGATTTTCTCCAATTCTATCCATTTATCTGCAAATGCCATAATAGTATTCTTCTTTATGACTGAATAATATTCCATTGTGTATATATAACACAGTTTCTTTATCCATCCATCTGTTGAAGGGCATCTAGGTTGGTTCCACAATCTAGCTACTGTAAATTGAGAAATTAAAGTGATACGAATAGGAAAAGAAGAACTCAAGCAACCACCATTTGCAATGACATGATTCTATATTTAGAGGATCCAAAAGACTCCACTAGAAAACTTCTAGAACTAATGAATTCAGCAAAGTAGCAGGATATAAAATAAACAGGCATAAATCTAATGCATTTCTATTCATAAGTGATGAATCCTCTGAAAGAGCAATTAGGAAAACCACTTCATTCACAATAGCCTCAAAAAAAAAATAAAATACTTGGGAATCAATCTAACAAAAGAGGTGAAAGACTTCTACAATGAAAACTAAAGAAAGAAACTGAAGAAAAGAAGATGGAAAGATCTTCCATGTTCTTGGATAGGCAGAAATTATATTGTCAAAATGGCCACCTACCAAAGATGCTGTACAGATGCAATGCAATTCCAATTAAAATCCCAATGACATTTCTTATAGAAATAGAAAAAGCAATCTTGAATTCATCTGGAAGAATAAGAGACCTCAAATAGCCAAACCAATCCTGAGCAGGAAGAGTGAAGCAGGAGGTATCACAATACCAGACCTTCAACTATACTACAGAGCAATAGTAACAAAAATGGCATGGTACTGGCACCAAAATAGACAGGCAGACCAATGGTACAGAATAGAAGACACAGAGATGAACAATGAACTTTTAACAATGGACTTTATTGAGAGCTACCAAAGTTCCTAACATTGCACTTTGCAACTGTGGATTGCAACTGCGGAAAGGCTACATGGGATGTCCTAGTTTCTGTAACTTTACTGAATACAAAGAATAATGCTTACATAGTCTTTAACCTGATAATGAGACATATATAAATAAAGACTGCGGGCATGACTCTTTAGATCTGCATCCCCAGCAGAGAACAGAGCTCCACCTGATCCCAGCTTAATCTTCAAGATCTGCATCTGTGAATCTTTATTTTCCAATCCCCCTTCGCCCCTAGCTGGACCCGAGAATTTGGTTGCACTGGTTGCAATACTTTCTGATGCTGGGGATTCAACCCAGGGCCTCCCCACCCACAGTAAACTTGTGTTCTTCCACTGAGCCCCACCTCCCACTCTATATAAACAGTCTTGAGATCTAATTTGCAGACAACCCTCTTGCTCCAGCACTACCTTTTCATTTGCTGCTAGCATACATTTGACTAAGTAATTATGAATACTTACAAAAGCTCATTTAAAATCCTATCCTGTTATTTCCAACTTTTAGTTCTCTTGGAGTCGGTTTCCATTGATGGTGTGTCCTTTTGGTCATCATCTTCTTTTTTCAATGGTGGTCCCATTCACATCATAAAATGTTTGCCATTCTAACTATTTCAGAATGTAACATGCGGTGGCATTAAGTACACTGATGATATTTGCCTTCTGTCACTGCCATTTAATTCTGGAATTTTATCACCCCAAACAGAAATTCTGTACCCATTAGGCAACCACGCCCCATGATCCTCCTGCCCCACGGTCTCTGGTAACCACTCATTTGCTCTGTGTGTCTGTGGAAATGGCCATTCCAGATACTTCACATAAATAGAATCCTACAATATGTGGCCTTTCGTCTCTGGCTTCTTTCACTTAGCAGAATGTGTTTAAGATTTAACCATGTGTCAGTACTTTTTATTCTCTCTTATGAATAATCTTCCATTGTAAGGGCCATTTACACAGAATATATTTACATAGAATATATTATAGAATATATTTGTCCATACCATTAATATAAACTTTTTTTTTCTTCTTTGTCTTGGATCTAAAGTGATTCTCTTTTAGATGGCAGAGATGAATCATTGTTTCAAATCTAATTCTGTCCATCCTTGCCTCTTACTTGGAGAAGTTAATTAATTTACATTCAATACAGCTTTCGCTTTGGAAGGTCTCCTGTCATTTCACTGTTTGTTTGCTTTGTGTCGTGTATTTTTTTGTCCCTCAATTACTCCATTACTGTCTTTGTTCAATTTAATTGATTTTTGTTGAGTACCACTTTGATTCCCTCTTCATTTCCTTTTCTGTGTTTTCAAAGTTATTTTCCTCTAAGGGTACTTTCAAGGTTGTAATTAACACCTTAAAATTAAACAACTTTTTTTGCATTAATGCTGACTTGTTCAATAGCATATGAAATCTTTACTCCTATACATCTCTGTCCCTTTCTCCTTAATACCATTATCATCACAGATTAAATATTTATATATTGCAAACACATTAACATAGACTTATAATTACTATTTTATGCATTCTCTCTTAAATAATATAGAGGGAAAAAGAAGTCTTGCAAACCAAAAAAAAATGATTACTGGATTTTATATTTAGCTATCTGACTCAGATTGTCTATCTGCTAAGTAGTCTCTTACCCCTAGGGGAAGAGGTATTCAGGAAAAAAAAAAAAAAAAAAAAAACTCAGCAAAGCCATGAACTTGACCTAAGGGATCTTTGCCACAAAGACACTCTTGTGTGAATCTGTGCTTTGCAATCAAACTCATCCTGAAGTTCTGAGGTCACCCAAATATAAAAATTTGCCAAAACCAGGTAGAGAGTCCACAAAGCAGACCACCTTAACCTCTAAGGGCATCCCTGTTACAAGTGCAATTTTCTTTTTTTTTTCAGACTGTTGAGGACCCATTTGAAGTCCATTCATGACCAGATGGAACCTGCTATAATATACTTTTGGCTTTCTTGGCTATAATGGTGGAGCAAAGCAGACTGATATATCTCTAGCGACTACCTTGCCAGTACCAGTTTGACATTTAGTTCTTTGCCTGTGGGATATTTTTTCGAAAGATCATTCCTGTATGTAACATTTTATAATAGTACACCATGGATCTGTATGTCCCTGAGCCTCTGAACACAGCTCTCTACACATATTTCTAGCCGATGAGAAGCTACTGTGCCAGACTTTTCTTATGAACTCTTGGCCAATGAGCACTGGGCATGCTATCTTGAGATAAGCAGACTGACAATGCTGCTGCATCCTCTGCTGTGGCCTCACTTATCTAACAAAAGTGTCTGGTGAACAGTTTGGATCCATAATGGCTGGCAAAAGGTAGGTAGTCATAGCACCATACTTACTAGTATCAAATATTTATCACATTGTATAGGAAAAGGTAGGGCAGCTCAAAGGACTTTTGAGAAAATGGTTGAGAAACAAAGCTAAAGATCTGTTAGGGAAGAGTGGAAGCCTTTGGATGGCACGAAGGATAATTTGAACCTCACTCCAACCTACAGAATGGATCAACCTACAGCAGGTGGATGCACCTAGCGCCCAAGGCACATCAGAACCTGAGGAGATGGAAGGAAAGAAATGGAAGTTATTGCAAAGATAAAGAGTGTTCCGAAGCATCTCCACAGAACTCTGCTACCATCTGTTAAACACAATGCTAAGGGTTACATCTCATACTGATATTCTCACTAAACAGCATAATCTTGTTGCCAAGTGTCATATAAGAATTGTACTTTGAAGCCTGTATTATAATCATGCTACCTACTGTAACAAACATCTCCATGGCCTTAGTGGATGAATGGAATAAGAGCATATAACTTAATTTTGCAAAGTTTAATGTGGATGCTCCTGGACAAGAGACTCCCTGGCATGGCTGGCTTCCAAGCCAGCACTATGAAGGGATCCAGTTCTCTGAATTTCTATGCGGTTCTTTTCCAATGGTGAGGTCCTTATGTCCTGCCAAGCAGATGGGGAAAGCAAGAGAATGTGTGCAAGGTTGCATGAGATGCCTGGAAGCATGGCAAGGCCTGAAAGCGAACAAGGAACATCACACTGCCCACAACCTACCATCAAGAAACAGCAGTATGAATCCATTTAGCCCCAGAGAAACACCACTTTCCTGTCCCTGCACTAGGAAAGTGAAGTCATGTGGTAAATTCACTGTGTTCTCTCTACCACAAGAGTACAATTAATCCTTCCTTCCTGCTGACTTGCAAGCATTTACTAAGTGTCCCTTCAGGTGGTAGACACAGTGCCCAGGGCACTGGCCATAAGATCGGGTGGGGCATATTTTCATAACAGGTGACTTGCAGCTCTCAATCTTGATTTTTAAATGGAATTGCCCTTGTTCCAGGAAAATCACACACATACACACATACACACACACACACACACACACACGAAAGCCCAGTTTAAGAGTAAGATTGAAAATTCAGTTTTAGACATGCTCGATTTGACATCCCACAGGGATGGCTATATGGAATCTAAAATGAGTCAGAAAGGTAGAAATGGAGATTAAAAATTAGGAAATGTAAAAAATAGGATAGTGAAATAGGAGGGTGGATGAGGTCACCCTGGGATAATGTATGGAGGGAGAGATTATGCCAGGACACAGCTCAGAGAAAGGAAGGGCATCCCAGGGGACTTGAAGAGTGACACCCAGAGATGAGATGGTGTGTCCTTGCAATTTACTGATGAAATGAGAGAGAAATTGCAGGAACGTGGAGGTCTAAAGGTAGGTGAGGCTGTGAATGGTGGGGCACACCTGTAATCCTAATAACTTGGGAGGCTGAGGCTGGAGGATGGCAAGTTCGAGGCCAGCCTCTGCAACTTAGCATGGCTCTGAGCAACTTACAAGACCCTGTCTCAGAATAAAAAATAAAAAGGGCTGGGGATGTAGCTTCATGGTAGAGAACCCCTGGGTTCAATTCCCAGTATCAAACAAGGAAGGTAAACGTAGGTGGAAGAGTGAATGGGAGGTGAGAAACCCAGAGACTGAATATCCAGGAGTCTCTTAAGGACTTTGGTTCGAAAAGGAAGGAACAGGATTGACTTGGAGAGGGAATCTAAGGATACCAGAGATTCTGCTTTGGCTTTGCTTTAAATTGGAAGAAAAACTCCTGTTTGTAAACAGATCAGAAAGATCTAATTGAATGAGAGAAGTTGAAGATACAGAGGAGACTGGAGAAACCCTTTTAAGTCCCTTTAAAAAGTAATGAAAATAATAGATACCCATCTGAGCAATAAAGTATGATGACAAAAAATGAAGCCCTTGTCCCTTCCTCCAGGACATTTAGTCCCCAAAGTAATCATGGTCCACTCTAGTATTTGTCCTTAATGTTTATTATCTTTTATAGCATTTGGTAGCTCTCCTATTTACCAGGTTTATTGTCCATTATCCTACATGAAAATTTAAGCTTTACAAAGGCAGAAATTATTTCTGTTCACTGCCTGGCACATAGCTCATGCTTGATAAGTATTTGGTGAATAAATAAATGTTGTATATCTTTCTGGGGTACTGTACATAAAGACAGGGTCTTATAACCTATGTTGTTCTACAACTTTTGCTTTTAACCAAACACAGCTAAACCACTGCATGCATGCAGACCTACCTTATTTATTTTAACAGTTATATAACATGACTATGCCAAGATTGCCTTAAATGACCTTTTATTGATGAGCCCTGCAGGCTTTTCTAATTCTAATTGTTACACACAAGTCAATATGTAGGTTATATTTTTAAACTTTCTCATGGGAGAGTTTCTAATGGACAGACTCCTAAAGGTGGAATTATTGAGACCCAAACGAGGGGTATGAAAATGTTAATAGTGCATCTGAAAATTGACTTTGAAATTGTTAGGGGGCAGAGGCCTGCCACAAAACTGAGGTGGCGTGGAGAACCGCCTCTTCAAAACCCAGTTCTTTTTTTTTTTTTTTTTTTAATATTTTTTAATTGTTGATGGAACTTTATTTTATTCATTTATTTTTATGTGGTGCTGAGAATTGAACCCAGTGCCTCACACATGCTAGGCAAGTACTCTACCACTGAGCCACAACCTCAGCCCTAAATCCCAGTTCTTGCAATCATAACAGAAATCATAACAGAAAAATTTCAGACACAGTGCTCAGAGTAACAGGCATGAGTTCACTGGAAGGTATAGGAACAGGAGAAAGGGGACACTCTCAGGGGAGAGTGGTTCCTCTCAGAGAGAGGAGGACAGTGTGCCTCTCTTGCCCTCCAGTTTTATTGGGGGAACCAGAGAAGTTTCCAGAGAGTCCTGCCCATGTCTAAGTTCTGATTTTTGATTGACAGCATAGAAACCGTAGGGATTACATCCAAGAAAGGATAATGGGGTGCTCATACTGGAGGAGTTTTTAAAGAAATTGAGTCCTCCTGTTTTTCCTCAATTTCCTGCCACCTTAATCAGTTCATTACCCTTTGAATAGCCCTTGGCAAGCTTTCTCTGTGGGGGTCCTAATATCCTGGTTGCCAGGGTGACTGGGGGTTGTGACAATTTCAGTAATAAGGAGGGTCCAGGCCACCTGGTATGTATAACATCATCTTGAAAAAACAGTTTTTCTTCAGGGGATATAACAATGGCTGGGGAAAGCTGTGTTGTCCCAGGCCCTGTCTCCTCAGATGAGGAGCCCTGAGGTTTTCAGGTGCCCTTCCCTGTCCTTCCCTGCCCACCCACTCCTGGCTGACTAGTTACCTAACAAAATGACACTGGATTCATTTGCATTTCCTACACTGAGTACATGAGAGGAGAGAGAGATCATGGACAGAACAAAGTTCACAGGAAAGGGAGGACTTTGGACCCAGAGCATTTAAGCCAGAATTGAGGACAGGTGGTCAGTGTAGACTAGGGAATCTGTCAAATCGAGGAATGGAGTCCATCAGAGTCTGGGAAGTTGGAGACCGCCCTTGGGAGATTGGAATGGAATGTCAGAGTCTCCAGAACCCTTCTGGTCACCAAGGTTACCCACCTAACTTCCCCTCCCAAAAAGCTGCCTGCCGGGAGCTGCTAATTAATGTTCCCTGGGCCCCTACCTGCCTGAATCCTCCCTGTGGCCCTTCCCCCTGCCACCTACTTCCCACCTTCTTTGCTATGTCACAGGCATTTCCTGGGCTTAGTCATGTAAGCAGGAAGGAGAGAGCTAAGGTGGGGAGAGAGCAGAAGAACAAAAGAGACCCTAACCTATAAAAGGCGTAGGGTATGCTCACTTCTAGGGGGACTCTAGAACATTAGCCATGGTCTCCTTCCTCGTCCCGGGAGAAGTCTGTATTATTACCTCTAAATAAAAATTGCTTGATATGCTTGCCTTGGTGTGCTTCTCTGATGTTCAAGCATCAACATTTGAGGAAGCGGAACTCGTCACTCGGTATCATTTGAACAAGGACAGAGGTGAGGGAAAATCCTCAGACAAGGAGGGTGTCTGCAGCAGCAGCATCACAACAGGATGAACTGTCCCTCCCAGACACCAGAGCTGCCTTCTAGAAATGCGCTCCCTCCCCAGAGCTGCAAAAGAGAGCTGGCAACATAGACTAGAGAAACTATTTAGCATTCCTTCCCCGGGTCACCCCATTCTCCTCTGCTTTGCCAAAAGCCACCCGTCTCCCAGTCTCCCTTTAAAAACATAATTAACATTCTCAGTGGGGTGAGTCCTTCACAGGGCTTGCAGATGGATGCTTCCTGCCTTGTTAGCTCCCATGCTGGCTCTAGAATAATATGCCAGACAATGCTCTGAGTTCCCTTTTTCTTTAATTAAAGACAACTTTCAACTGGACTGTATTCTGACCCTGACTTCAACAGTTCAGCAAACTTGTCCTGAGTGCCTACTATGTACCAGACACCATGCAAATCAAGATAAGTTTGACAGAGTCCTGGAAATTAAACCTCCGTGCAACTAGAAAGTAAGGTTGAGCATCAGAAACACGGCATACGTAGACCACTTTTAAGGAGCTTTAGAAACAGAAGAGGGGAAAGAAGGAATTGATTGGGCACAAGGTGGAGAAATGTGATCTTTTTGCAAAGGTCTGACAGTCTGAAGTAGAATGGGCAAACAATCTGTCAAAAGAAATCCAGTTCCAACCCCTCACCTACAAGCCAGGGGCCTCTGATTTCGGCTTCCTTATTTGCAAAATGGAGATTCCAGTCATCCCTAACCCCTAGAGTAGTTGCAAGAATCAACTGGAAAAATCTCTTAGAAACAGGAGAATCCCTTAGAAAGCATAAGGGTGCTTAGGAATTTGAAAGACCATGAGCACATTGGTCATTGAGCAAGCATCTACTCAGTATTGGCCACTATTTCAGGTCCCTGATACAAGTAACCAATTTCAAACCTCTCAAAAACCTAGCAAGATGATTATTATTAGCCTCATTTTACAACTGAGATAAAATTGTGAAATAGAGTCTAAGTGTCAGGGTCGGAATAGAACACACAACTTTCCTTCCTGACACCACAATTGCCTTAGTCTAATTTGACAATTAGACACTGCAGTGGCCAAAAAGCATTCTGACCAGGACAGACTTGCTACGTGCCTCCTGACAAATCCAAGACTCTGACGGGTCTCCTCTGTGCTCCTTTCCCTGCCTCTCAATCACTTGCCGTTCCTGCCACTGTTTAGAAATCAACATGAATTTGATGAGGATTGTGCTATGCAGAAAGTCTTGCAAGAGAATAATCATTTAGGTATGTTTCTGTCCTCAGGAAACATTTAGTACAGCTAGGAAGGTAAGAGGCCCTGTACTGTACTGTACTGTAGAGGGTGGTCCACACCTGAGATTTCCAGATGGAGATGTCCAGCAGGCAGAGAGAAATCTGCATCTGGAGTCTGGGGAATTTGGAGCTGTGGGCATGCAAGCAATATCTGCAATATTTGAAATCAGTTATGCAAGCAGTGATCCACTTAGCAATCTTACTCTGACTTCCCAAGTTCGCAATGGCCTGGGGAGTGGAAATGATAAAATAACTGTTTATTTTCAGTTACCAGGTTAAAAAAAAAAAAAAATCCTATGGTTTATCTTTTTTTCCACATTTGTTTTTAAGAGAAACAAATATCTTACCATCATTTTTGAAGAAAAGGCCTACCCTGAGGTTGTGAATGAAAGCAAACAGGTCTTCCCTCTGACTTTAAAATTAAAAATAAATAAATAGGAGCATAGCGGAGCTCAAAGATAGTGCACGGAAGTTACAAAGCCAGGAAAGCTGCATTATTAAGAACCATGTGGCACATATTTAGCACGACACAGCCAGTAGTAGCATACAAATCAACCCTCAAAGCCTCCATTCGCCATCCAAATGCAGTTGGTCAAATCCCGAAAGGCATTTCCATAATAACGGTTTTCTATATGCCTGCTCTCTACCAGAAATTATGGGTTCCATAAAAAGTAATAGCAGTATGATTTTAGTTAAAACCCAATTTACATTCTGCATTTCTGTTCAATAGTCTAGTTGATTGAGGCCCACCGGGAACAACTCTCATCCTGTGGTACAGAAACTCATTAAATAAAACTATGAATTGTGCAAAATGGTTACACACTTGGTTTACAAGTCCCTTAAATATTATTTACCTTTCTCTTTGGCTTAAAAAGCAGAAAAATCACTGCCATATTGTAACTGAATTTTATACATACGAAGAAGGAACCACCTTGGTTCACTGTCTTGAGCAACTCAGCTAGCCTCTGGGAATAGAAAAGGATAGAACGGCTTTAGAAACCGGAAATAGCACATTCCCAAGAGTGGCCACTATGTCTATTAAATGTGAGTCCAGGAACATTTAGATAAATGCCAATGAAGGGCTGCTTAACTAGACAACAAGCAGAAGCAAATGATTACCTGGTTTGAGAGTTGGAAGCAGCTGCAAAACTCCCTATCGTTCTTTACAAACATCCACTGCTCAAAATCCCTGTCAACTCCTTCCTTTTCTCAAATTATACCAGTTTGATCATTATTAATTTACCATTACTTCCACCCTCTTCGAGCTTCCTGAATTTCAAAAGGGGACTAGAATCTTCTTTCCCATAAACCCCTTCTCCATCCGTGAATATAATATAAAGCTGCTCTCCTGCCCTTTCTGCTGCAGTCATTTCCCTGCCTCCCAAATTCTTGTCAGTCTGTGAACATCCTAGCTAGCTATTGGTTCATCAGTCAGCTTGCAAGTATCCTTCTCCATTATTGGTCCTATTAACCCGTGGAATTTGACTGCTTAAGGATAGGTGGCGGCCATTTTCTCTTCTTCTCCTCACATTCATGCTTTCTCTCTCTCTCTCTCTTCTCACTTTTCATGCTGTCTCCTCCATTTCACTCTCCTGCACCCGCAACCTTTCTCTTTTCCTCTCATTTTCTCTCTTACCCTGCAGGGAGACACTCTGTGTGCTTAATAAATTCCCTTATGTGAATTCCTGTGTCCGGAGTGGTTTCTGGGTTCTTACAGTGAGCTTCCTGATTAGACTTGTCCATGAAGGCACTTGTGTGGGATTTGGAAGGCAGATGTGCAGGTAAATGTGAGGGTTGAAGTAGGTCTTGGGTGAGCTTCCTAGGGACCCCTGTACTTGGGCTATAGACCTGTGCATCAGAATACCCCAGAAAACGTGTTAAAATACAGACTGCAGGGTTCCACGTGAGGTTTGACTGAGGAGGATTGGACATTTCTACCATTTTCCCAGGTGACTCTAGTGCTGCAGATTACCAGGGCATTTGCTGAGAATCACTTCTGTAGACAGACTTGGAACAGGCTTCTAGAGATTCCAGAAACTCATAGCAGAACCCAGATCAGCACTTGAGAGTCATATGGAGCAGAGCCATGAGCTCAGATGATCAATGGGTTCTACAGCTTGATTTCTGGGACACACTCCCCACTTCGAGGGGCTATGTACATAAGCCTTGAATTCCCTATATGTAGAAATTTCCATATGCCTAAGAGAGAGATGGCTTCCGTTTTCCTAACTGACACACATCTCCTTAATCCACAGCCACCAACCTAGTTTATTGTCCCTTTTCTAAGCTGGTCCTCCAAAGGCAGAAAAAAAGGAAAAAAAAAGGATATTTCAGTTCCCTTCTGGAATGCTCTTGATGCCCTCAAAGTGGAAACAGTTCTAATATCTACCACCGGTAAACGGATAAAGAAATGTGGTGCCACGGAGTTCTATGCAATAACAACAAAACGGGTGCATACCACCCGTTTAAGACGAATCTTAAGGACAATAATCAAGTGCAAACAGTCAGACTCAAAAGCCTACATTACACAACATTCTGGAAAATGCAAAAATATAAGATTGGAAATGAGATCAGTTTAGAAATGAGGGTGGAAAGAGATTGACTGCAGTGGGACTTTGGGGAAACTTCTTCATCTCAATTGTGCTGTTTATGTATATTTGTCAACATGTAGAGATCCGTGCATCTCAAAAGGACAAATTTCATTGCAGGTCAATTGTGCCTCAATAGACCTGATTTAATACGTGGATAATTCACGATTGCCAAGAACATTAAAGCCTAATGTTACACATCTGGGATCTTTCCAGAAACGGAGGCAGTGGTGAAGACACCCCCTTCAAACTCTGATTCTTGTGATCAAGTCAGAAAAATTTCAGCCACGTCACTCAGAGGAACAGGAATAAGTATATTGAAGGGACAGGAAAAGGGAATTGGGACACTCAAGGGAGAGAGTGGGTCCATTCAGAGAGGAGAGGGACGGCATGCCTCTCCTGTGCTTCAGTTTTATTGGGGATCCCAGGGAAGATTCCAGAGAGTCCCACCCAGCTCCACCTCCTAACTGATAGCAGAATGACATCAGACTTTATATTTGGTTAAAAAATGCAGTTGTTGCACTCTGACAGAGACATCTAATGTTCAATTATATCCAGTTATTCTCTTACTCTAGGTTCAGAGAAGAATAGCACTCCCTCGTTTCCATCCCTCATGTGGGAAGGACCATGTGCCGAAGGCCACCCAATAGTTTATAAGAAGTGCCATGTGTCACATTTATGCAAGGGCACTAATTTGATAGAGTGGTAAATTCTAGAACTCTTCTTACTGCAGTGATTAGAGAAGAAATTTTGCACTGAAATGGAAAGTAGTCTGGATTATGGAAAAAGGAGACAATACTCTAGATTGTCACTGGAACCTCTGGATGACTTGCATGAATGAGAAATAAGTTTCATGTCGATCTACTCTGGGCCCTTGAAGTTGTGTGTTATTGTAGCATTGCTTAGGATATCTGGATTAATAAACACGTATCTACCCCCAAATTCCTTGTTAATGAAGAGAAGTTATTATCCTGGTTGGTTTGTATGGGGAAAAGACTTTTCAATCCACAGATCTTATAAAATTTGGTATAAAAAGAGAACAACATTTGCCCAATAGGAAAAGCCATTTGTCTACATAATGCTCATCTAAACTCACTCTTCTGTAACTGCAATTCAAATGCTCTCTTTGGTTACATGGGGTACTGCTGCTTTGTAAAGAGACAAGGTCAATTTCCTGACCTCAAACATCATTGGTAATACTCATAGTTGTACTAGTGCTTACAGTCCTGGATGTCCAGGAAAACCTATGGCAATCTTCTCATTGCATTTTAAGGATGTTCGACTAAAAGATAAGATGCAATGGTCAAGCAATCTCTATGTAGAAGATGTTTTGGGACACCAGTCTCTTTCTAAGGGATGCTTCAGGTTGTTGAGAACTTTACAAGTGATTGAGAGAGTTTCTATTATCTGTTGTCAGGAATGTTTGATAGAATGTTTCCATATTTGTGCTAGCCACATAATGCTAAGGAACACCTGAAATGGGGATAGTTTGACTAAGGAATTGAGACAAGTAGCTACCATATTGGCAAACTGTAGATCTGTAGCAATGAATGGAGCTGATGGAGGGGCTGAATCTTACCAATATTCTAGGCTTGACAATCACTGGTGAGATAGGTATTCCAAAACAGTTGTGGTCTTCAAATAAGCCATAGCAAAAATATAACAGTTCCCAAAATTTTCTGAATGATTAAAATGGTAGAATTTAACATAATGACTTTTCTAAATTTTTTATAAGGTTCTTATAACTGGGAGGCCAAGATCAAGTCAATGAATCTGACCAAATTTTTCACAGGCATATCAGTCAGGATAGGATAGGATGTGTTGCAATAACAAATAACTCCTAAATCTCAGGGTCTCTCTCCCAGAAGTGTCTACCTCACTCGTGATATATGTCCACTGTGGATCATCAGGTAGGCTCAGCTCATTGTCGTTACTTTAGATATATAATGCCACCATCAATGACACAAAAGAAAGAGAAGGTGACAAATTACACCTTGGTTCTTCAACCTTCCCTCATATGACTTGTAACACTTCATTGGCCAAATTAAGTCACATGGCCATAGCTAACTTAAAATGATATAGAAAAGTGTCCCGGCCCACAGGACATCAACATGAGACGGCGAACCTAAGAGAGAAGGAATGAAGGAAGAGACACAGGGAGTGCTAGCAAAACAGGAATTCTGATCAAGGTGCAAATTTTTATTGTTCTCACGGGTATTTATGCTGAGGGAATGAGGGGTATGACGAGGTTGGCTGTGTTCTTCTATTGGACTCCTGATAGGCTGCAAGTTCATGCCGGCGGGAAGGTGAAGTTCGCACCGGCGGGAAAATGAGGTTCGCGCCGGCGGGAAGGTGAAGTCCCGGAAGAGAAGCCGTGGGCACCATAGGCGCCATACTGTCAGAATTATCAGCCAGGAGTGGGGGAGGGGCGCTGCTGCTTATTGTAAAGGTCAGAATGTTCTCAGAATGAGAACTTCTTCTTGGTCCCTGACAGAAAAGTAGACAATTCTTTTCTGTGCTTGCAAAGAAAAGAAACAAAAGCATTTGACGAACAGTCAAAACTGATTATCACAGTTGGTTTTACCCAGTTTTTGGCTATTTCCACCTTACAATATCTTAAGTAGTAAGAGTCACCTACCTTAATGTTTACTAATGTATAGTAGTTTATTCTTTGAAAATAGCAAGGAATTAAAGATGGGACTAGAACTCATTGAGCAATTATTATATTCTAGTTACCGTGATAGGTTTATTCATACATGTTATCTCGAATTCTCTTCTCTATAAAACACTTTTATCCCTGTATTACAAAAGATAAAACCAAGACTAAAATCTTCCTTTTCCTAAGGTTGTCCCTAAGATTCATAATTAGTTAAGAGGCAGAAAAACAGATGGATTTGAAGCCAAAGATCCAAAGTCTAGTCTCTTTCTACTAAGCCACAGTATGTACCAACAGAACAATGAAGAATTAGCATTGCATGGAACATTTATTACAGGAAAAGTATTTGTTATGTGTTATTGGCAGGCAGACTCAATTCATCAATTTAATAGATTCATGTATTGAGTGACTTTTATATGCCCCAAATTTGAGCTGTCATAGAGTACCACACACAACAAATGAAATTGTCATCTTTAAAAAGCTTAAAACACTCTTGAGGATACTGAATAATAAATGGCGGTCCATAGTCCCAGTAGATGGGATGCTGTACTAGAATGAAGGTGACTTACACGGAGGAACTTGGAACCAGAGCATCATTTTGTAGCAGATGGTACAAGAGCCAGTGAGGAAAATTCAACACTGTCAAACACAAATCTTGACTCTTATGCCTGGAAAAGTATCTCTACCTTCCCCCTCAGTCTTCGTCAACTTGCTCATTCAAGTCACCAGCATATCTCTAAGCCAGACAACAGACAACCAATGATTCAACAGCCACAAGCCTCCCATTCTCTGGTATAAAATTTTAGTTCGAGAGTGACATGCATTTTGACATTTGAGTTTTTTTTTTTTTTTTTTAACTGAGATTTGAAACACAAAGGCAGAGAATTGCCACTAGCTACTGAAATACAAGCCTTTACCTCGGGTTCAATAATAAGATCTCCTTAAGAAATGGGACAGCTAGTGTCCTAACAGAAACCACTGCCTGCATTTTTAATATTTCTGCCAAAAATCTTGATGGTTGAAGTGGATGGATTTTCCAAAAATGATTTTTTTTTTTCAACAAAAGCTCTGCAATGCTGGGTAATTGGGGAATGATTTCTTGAACACAGACTCCTGATTCATATAAGTCAGGTTCTCCACAGGGGGATATGCGGGTTGCGCCCTGCTCATGATGGTCCCACAGAGGAGTCAGTGGGGCAATGTTGGGTCAGGCACTGGGATGCTGGCCTTGCCCCTTCACTCAGGTAGGGGTGCAGGGCTACAGGAGAAGAGGGCTACATCTTCTAACATATAAATCTGGCAGAGTCCTGATAGAAGCCCTTTCAGGAAATAATCTGGAAATTTCTCTTTGCTCTCCAGTTCAGCAGCTCTGAACTGCTCTCCAGTTCAGTCATTGAGTATTCTTCTCCTATTTCCTCACTCCTTTTAGTCTCGTTATCCTCTACTCCAAAGCAATCTTAGCTTCTCAGCTCATTCCATTGCTGTCTGGAAGTCTGGAGATATTGTGTGTGTGTGTGTGTGTGTGTGTGTGTGTGTGTGTGAGAGAGAGAGAGAGAGAGAGAGAGAGAGAGAGAGAGAGAGAGAGAGAGGGGTTTGGGTGTGATAATAATGCAGGGGAAGGAAAATTCTCAGAGTGTTTCTTTAGTACCAATGTCACCCTCAATAAGCCCCAGTGGGCCCCTTGATCCACCTAACCACCATGTTCTAGGGAGCCACTGCCTTGGAGTCTCCTGCCCTGCTCTGGTTCCCATGAGAGTTTCTAGAAGAATCTAGAATGCCATGATCTTATCCATTACAGCCTCCAGGTGTACATCAATATACTCTAGCGTCTGTCTTTCTCCAAAGAATCTCTGTGATAAATGAGTAAGAGGCAAGGCAAGTACTTAACTTCTGCCTCGCTTTTTTCTTTTTTTTTTTTTCAAGACTATAAAATACCACAAGGCTTATGAAAGGGTAGCATGGGGAATCTTTGGAGAGCAATGTTCTGCGTCTTGATTTTGGTGATTACACAAGTCTATGCATTTGTTAAAACTCATAAATTCATTTGCTGAAACTCACAAAACTGTGCCTGGGAAAAGTGGATTTTGCCATATGTAAATTTTAAAATAGAAAAATTTAAATGTAATATGATGTGAAATTATATAAGGAAAACTTGAGCGACTCTAGTGCTTGCAGAAGGAGCAGGACAGTATGAGGACATTCTGAGGTTAACTGTTCCTATGGCTCCAGTGAAAAAGAATCACTCCCCCCAACAAAAACTTGGGTCCCCTCGGACATCTCGCCATGATAGTAGAAGTCACCATCAGAGACCAAAACTTGGGGAAATACTAGTCCTAGAGTGACAATAATGCAGGAAGGTGGCTCCTAGAATCTAAAGTCAAGTTTAATACATTTTCCACAAAAATGATAAATTAGGTTAAAACAAGAATAATAATGAGAGAGGAGGAGAAAACTGTGGTTAATGGAGAAGTTACTGTGGGCCAGTTGTCACTTGATCTCCACAATGACCCCATGAGGAAGGCATTTTCATTTTGATTTTTAGTTGGGCAAATTGAGGCTTAAAGAAGCTAAGATCTCAAAGCCAGTACTGACCAAGATAGAATTAAACTCAAGTGCCCTGAAATTTATAAAAACCCAGTGTCGTCAACTCTGTATGCCAAGAGGATCGTGGGCTGAATCTGTGAGCTATTGGGAGATGCAAACCCAGGTCTAACTGTGCTTGTGTGGGGAAAGGTATCCTGTTATCCAGCAATCAATTCTTGTGCAGGCAACAGAAACCTGTCCCCGACTGAGAATGCTCCTGTAGTCTGAACAAAATCATCATACAGGAGGAAAACAAGCTTTCCAGTACTAACTTCTTCAAGTACAATTCCTTATATATGGTTTCCAAAAAAGTTCATGTATTTCTATGGTGCCAGAATTCAAACCCATTTCCATCTGACACCAAAAACTTTACTTTTCCCACAATCCCATGCTGCTTTGCTAAGGCAAGGTTACACTGACTGGAACCCTATATTTAAAAACAGGAACACCACATGGACTAAATAAATCAACTTTCCTTCCTTCCTTCCCTCCCTTCCTCCCTCCCTCTCTCCCCTTCCTCCTCCCTTCACTTCCTTCCCTTCCCTTCCTCTCTCCTCCCCTCCCCTCCCCTCCCCTCCCTTCCCCTCCCCTCCCCTTCCTTCCTTCCTTCCTTCCTTCCTTCCTTCCTTCCTTCCTTCCTTCCTTCCTTCCTTTCCTTCCTCCTTCCCTCCCTCCCTCTCTCTTGAAAATCCAGACATGCTTAACCACTAAGCCACATCCCCAGTCCTTCTTATTTGATCTTTTGTTATTTTGAGACAGGGTCTCACTAAGTTGCTTAGGATCTCAAAAAGTTGCTGTGGATGGCCTTGAACTTGCAATCCTCCTGTCTCCATCTCCCCAGTTGCTGGGATTACAGTGTGTGCCATCATGCCATGCCCAGCTAAATTTTTAAAAATAACTATTTTTTAATAGCCACATTCCATCAACATGATGGTAAAGAGAGAAAAAGTTTAAGCTAATGTCATCTTCCAGGTTGTACGCTAAAACATTCTGCTGTCTGAGTGTGTCCTTTTGCTTGATCTCATTGATATCAAAGAGGCCTTGGGGTTGTCACAACCTGGAAACTTCAGCAGAAAATCAGCAGTGCTTATATGAAAATTTAAAATATTTTAATGGAAAAGGGAGATACATGGACAACCTTAGAGAGCAAAGAACAGCCTCTACAGAACATGTGCTGATGGCAAAGAGTGGGTGCTTCATAAACAAATAGGTTTGTAACATTATAATTAAATTTTATGATGCATCTAAATATTATCATGCAGTTAATGAATCTCCCTCTAGCTCTGGACCAAGCTCTGCTCGGAGCACTGTACATTCCTAACTCACTAGTCCTCATAGCAGCTCTGTGAGGTAAGTCTTTTCATTACTTCCCCTTGATGGATGAGGAAACTGAACCACAGACAAATTGACAGATTTCTCAAAGGTAAAATGAAAGGTAATAAAGGTATTTTGGGCAGATAATTGGATTAGTCTTGAGAATGGGCACAGGGCAAGAAGGTTAAAGGAGATACAGATGAATGATAATGCTCAGGTTCCTCCCCTTTTTGAATTTCAAGATCCAAATACAGATGGTTGTTGACTGAGGATGGTTCGACTTATGATTTTTAAACTTTATGATGGTGTGAAAGCAATCCATAATCAGGAGAAAACCGACTTCAAATTTTGATATCTGATCTTTTCCCAGGGTATGGATAGAGAATAGAATCCTCTCTCAGGATGCTGGGCAGGGGCAACAAGTCCCTGACCCTCTCACCCACCCCCCAAAATAAAGTCCCAGCTGTCAGTCAGCCACACAATCATGAGGGGAAATAATTGACACTCTACCATAAACTGTTGCCGGTGACTTGGGAGGATACAGGTGTTTGCTAAATTACATGGAATATTTAATACTGTATTATAAAATATGCCTGATGTAAGATGATTTCACCCCCACTATTGGCATATGTTTCTAGCACATTTAAAGTAGGCTATGTTATAATGCTAGGTAGATTAGAGGCATTCATTGCACTTGTGACTTAGAATATTTTCCATTATGATGGGTTTACTGGGATATAACCCTATCATAAATCAAGAAGTACCTTATATAATTTTCTATATATATATTAATATATCCAAAATTATACATAGATTTTAAAAACCAAACATACAATATATGTAAGTGCATATATATGAAATTATATCATATATACATATACATATATTCACACAGACATACGAACACACACATATATATAATCTGATACCTGATATTTAATTTACTAATACACAAAAGTAGTAGGGTAGTTTTAACCATGGGAAACCTAAAGTCTTTGCAGAATCTCTTGCAGAAAATGGAACTATCGGCCAGGTTGGCAAACACACACCCTAATCTCCTCACTAAGATCCATGCGGCCAGTGCTAACCATTTCTGCCAACTTTCTCACTAAGGCCCAAAAGAAACTCACAATCTTCTTTAAAGCAATTTTTTTCACCAAACAGAGCTACCTTGGCAAGTTCAAGTCTCTGTGCCAGGCTCGCTGTAGGATGCTGAGTCTGAGGACTGTAGCCAAGGGGTTCCAGGGATCATGGGAATAGGCTCCACCAATAGTGAGGGGAACAAAGTGGGCAGGAGGGCTAGGTCAAAAGGGTAAGAAGGTGACCCCAGAGATGAGGGGCCCTTTTGTTTTTCTCAGCAAACAAAACCCCTCCCACCATGATTTCCCAGTGAAAAATAGCTAACACATTTAGTAAAACTTATGCTCTTAAATACCAGGCACTTCCACTTGAGTGGCATGTGAAAATGAGCCCGAGTTTCATCTCGAGTTAATTTCATTAGTTCGAGAGATGCCTTCTAAGGAGAAGCTAATCAGGACACTCAATATACAGAAACTCCAAAGAACACTCACTTATCTTTCCTTTAGGGATTTCCTGCTTTGACGCTTAAAAAATAAATAAGTGCAGGCAGGGCTGTAAAGCCCTTTACTGAAACTTACTCGTGGTCCCTGCTCAGGAGGGAAGCTGAAATGTCGGGTGTAGAGTTTCACATCCACTGGCAGGGGGTGCAGAGCTGTCCTGCTTAGGCCATCTGGAGGGCTTCCTTCCTCTCACACCACCAACGGTTGCTTTTTTTGGATACAGGGTGAAAGTACCCAGAAACCACTCCAGGCACAGGAACTCACGCAAGAGATTTTATTAAAAGGACAGGGAGAATGTCTGCCCACAGGGTGAGAAAGAGAGAGAGAGAGAGAGAGAGAGAGAGAGGAGGAGAGAGAGAGAAAATGGCGGGGGAGCTGTTCTTAAGTAGTGGAATTTCTCGGGCCAATAACAATGGACCAATGACTGACTAGGAAGTTCAGGGGCTAACAATCTGGACCAATGGCTGGCGAGGAGGCTCACGGGTTAACAATATGGACCAATGGCTGGTGAGGAGGTTCTCGGGCTAACAATCTGGGTTGTAAAGTGGTGTGGGGGAGGGAGAATAATGGCGGCAGCAAAATGGCAGATCTGATGCCAATATTCCTCCCTTTTTGTTTTTACGGATACCCAGGGTGGGACTATGGTCTTTCTTCTGTAGCTTCTTCCTGCTAATTAAGGTGAAGAGTCTCATTCCTGTTTAAAAAGAGGCTTAGGGAGGGCTTTAGGTGGGAGCAGAGTTTTTGGAGCAGAGGGGTCAAGAGTGAATCACAGGTCTCCGCTTTTGGTGTGAGGGGCTGGTAGTCTTGAAGGTGAAGCGGTTGACTGGCCAACTGGTTGGTGAACTTGTGTATCTGATCTTGTAGGAACTTCTGTAGGCAATTTAGCAGGCATGATCCTGTTTAGGAAGATCTGTAGACCTTAAAATGACCCAAAATTTCAGACTCCTGAAGTTTCTCTTGATGGTTATCGGCACTCCTGCCTAAGAATCTCTTTAGTAGCCTCCAGTCTTACTTATTCTTGGGGCTAAAATAAGTGTACATCTTAAGTTATGGTTAACTATTGTTTCTTCTTTTAAATGCCCGGGAATGGCTATGTTTTGGTTTTAACTGTTTTGCTAGGTGTTCAAGATCAAGCTGGTCAAACTGACCTTGTTCTTATCTGTTGTTAAGGGTCAGCTGAGTTCCTACAGGGGTCTCTCATGGAGAACTTGAGAGCAGCTTCTTAGTTCCTCTAGTGCCATCCGCTAGGAAGGGTCTCCTTGATGAGGTGGCTTCCTTTGGAAGCGTCAGGGATGTCTCCCTTTTTCAATGACCCTCCTCTTTGCAGCAGGTGCACTGATTGACTTTTCATCCTCTCGTGGTCTCATTAATCTCCCTGATCTGGATGTCATGTGACCCAGAGTTGCAAAGCTCCTTAGAAAACTTCTCTCATTCCCTGGGTTCTGGCTGACTTACAGGGCAAGAGCCAAATAATGGTTTTCTTGGCCCCTGTATTTTAATCTTGATCTCTAAGTTTGATCTTAAACATCCAGCAAGCCAGTCTCACCAGTCATAAAGTAAGAGTACTAGGCTTTAACTTTAATGTTTATGACTTTACAGTTATTTACCCCCTTTTATGTAATTGGAGTCTATATCATCTTATCTGTCCTAGAGGTGATGGCTTATTATCTCAATTTAATTTAGGTAGTTTGTTCTTGAAGCAGTACTTCTGTAAAACATTAATCAGGCAACAGTTATAGAGTTTAAAAAAATGTGTGTGTGTGAGACAGAGGGCAAAAGAGAGAGAGAGAGAAAGAGAGAATGAGTGAGAGAGGGAGAGAGAGTGAGTGAGAGAGGGAAAATAGCGGGGGAGCTATTCTTAAATAGTGGAATTTCACCGGCTAATAACAATTGGACCAGTGCCTTGACTAGGAAGTTCATAGCTAGCAGTCTAGGTTGTAAAATGGTGTCGGGAGAGGGAGAATAATGGTGGCAGCAAAATAGCAGATCTGAAGCCAAAACTGGGGATGGAACCCAGGGAAGCTTAACCACTGAGCCACATCCCCAGCCCTTTTTAAATGTTTATATTTTTTATTTTTTTATTTAGAGACAGGGTCTTGCTAAGTTTCTTAGAACATTGCTTAGTTGCTGAGACAGGCTTTGAACTTGTGATCCTCCTCCCTCAGCCTCCCGAGCTGTTAGGATTATAGGCATGTACCCCGGTGCCAGGCTAAGAATAGCTTTCTTTTTTCAATAATATCATCTCTCAGGATCTATGGGGTTTTGGACCCCCCGCAGATATGCAAGCCCTTGGATGCTCAAGCTCTTTATTTAAAATGGTATTATATTTGCATGTAACCTATGCAAATATGTACTTTAAATCACTTTGTGATTACTTATAATCTTTAACACAGCAAGTGCTATGTAAATAGTTGCTATACTGTATTAGGAAATAATGAAAAGTCTGTACATGTTTTGTACAGATGTCATTTTTCCCCTTAGTTTTTTTGACCCACAGTTAGTTAAATGCACAGACGCAGAATCCACAGTTACCTGGACTGACTGTCACTAACTTTGAGTTAGGTACTTTCTCACGGTTGCCACAGAAACTCTACAAAGTAATTGCTATTATTATGCTCACTTTGCAGATAAGCTGAGGCTTAAAGAAGTTAAATAATCTACCCAAGGGACACAAAGTTCTTTTGTCTTGGTTTCTCCAGGAGACAACACAAAGTTGAGAACTAAGGCGTCAGTGATTTATTAGGAAGCATTACTAAGGAAAACCAGTAGACTTGGGGTGGGGAAGTAGGACCCAGAAGGTATTCAGTCAAGTAAAAGTGGCGTGTCAGGCAAATATTCTGTCCACTGAGGGAAATGGACTCAGTTCCACGGGGAACTCTGAACCGTGTGTCACATCTCAGAATCGATCCTGTGGTGATAAAGGAAGGTTTATGACAGGCGTTGGTTAAGGGTTATGCCTGGGGGATATAAATTCAGAGACATTTCTAGACTTTCTGAGAGAATTGACAAAGGGGGTTGTTGTGGTTTGAGTCTGGAATGTTCCCCAAAAGATCACATTAGGCAATGTCGCACCGTCCAGAGGGGGTACTTTTGGGAAATGCTTGGATTGTGAGAGATTTAACCTTGTCAGTAGATGAATCTGTTTGATGGATTAATAATGTGAATGAACTATCAGGTGGTAAATGTAGGTAGGTGGGGTATGGTAGGAGGAAGTGGGTGCCCTGGGGACTGTATCTTGCCTCCGTTCCCTCCTTTCCCAACCCCTGCTTTCTGGCTGCCAGGAGCAGCATTCCTCTGCCATGATGCTCTGCTTCACCACAAGCCCCCAAAAAACAGGCCCAAAGCCAACCATGGACCGAAACCTCTGAAAACATGTGCTAAAATAAACCTTTGCTCCTTTAGGTTATTTGTGTCAGATGTTTTGGTCACGGTCATGTAAAGCTAACTAAACATGAGGGTCCAACAGCTGCTGGTCTCTGTGTCATTCGCAGCGATGTCTGCCAGGAGCTATCTTGGACGCCGTTCTACCCAGACCTTGTTTCGGATCCAAAGTTCTACCCAGGATTTGCCCTCACCAGGAAGGCAGCTTCAACCAAGTTGACTGCCCCTCCTAGAGACAGCTTTATCTCATGCTGGTCAGCGTGGGAGACATTAACTGGCCCCCTGGCTTCCTGTGGACAGTCCTGAAAGGCTACTCTGCCCCAGAACTCTCTGCATCTACATTATGGGTCAGTCCTTCCTCTGGCCTGTCCCACTTCTCTCACGCTCTTATATGTGGGGGGTCCCAACAGCACTTCCCTGTGAATTCCTGCCTTGTAGTCTATCTTCTGGGTCAGGAGGAAAAGCACACTGGACACCAGTGGGTCAAAGCTAGCAAAGGGCACTGAAGGATCTCACAGGGGACATCAGCGTCAGCCCTGGTACGTGGTAGTCACAGCGTGCATTACCATAAGCTGCTGAAAGGCCAGACACGGCATATTTCACGATTTTGTTGAATCAAATTTAACTAGGTTTTGCATTTGCCCCACTAACTGGACATATGTTTGAACTTAAGTCGCTTTTGGAGACTCTGTTCCTTGGGATTGCACCCCATGTGTAACTGCCCTGAGGCCTGAGCACTGGAGGAAGGCCTTATTTGCAGGGGTGGTGGCAAAGAGGTAAGGAAGGATAAGGTTAGGGGTGCATACTATGAAGAAATCTTCTTAAATTCTGGCCCTTCGAGCCCACCAAAGTCTAAACGAGCTCAAGTTTTCTAATGGAACCCTAGATCCTCACCTCCAACTGAAGCCAGAATTGGGCCCAGGCAGTTAATGTAGAAATAGGGGATCGGGTCAAATCGAGGAAATGGGGGCCATGAAAGCCATCTATCTGGAAGTTGGAGACTGCCCCTGGGAGAATGGAATGTCAAGGATCTCCGGAGCCCATTGATTACCAAATTTACCCGCCTTTATCAAGGAGCTGCTAATTAATGCCCCCTGGGCCCTTGCCTGGCTGAATCACTTTGGCCCTCACCCTGCCCATTTGCTTCTCACTTTATGCATCTCCCCTGAAAAAAAACGAGGCCTAGTCACATAGGCAGGAAGGAGCGATAAGGGGGTAGAGAACTGGAGAACAAGAGAGACCTTAACCTATAAAAGATGTAGGGTGCCCTCACTTCTGGGGACTTTAGAACATCAGCCATGGCCCCCTTCTTCCTGCCAGAAGAAGTCTGTATTATTGCCTTTAAATAAAACCTGCTTCATATGCTTGCCTTGGCTGCTTCTCTAGTGCTCAAACAACAACATTAGAGGGTGCAGAACTCACTGGTAAACGGCAGTATCACAACTTCTCCTGGAAAAGAAGTCCTCACTGGTGAGCACTGAAACCCTCTGCTCTGTGGCTGAAAAGTTTTCCTTTGCTTTCCCAAAGACCGCATCCTCTGACTCCTTCCGGCTGGGCTCTTTCCTCCAACTGCAGCCAAGGCTATAACCAGGCAGTTCTCAGCTCCAGCCTGGCTGCACTCTGTTCATACCCAGTGAGCATGCAGACCATCCTCGGGTTCAGAAATGCTCTGCCCTTCTTTCTCCACTTATTTAAATTGCATCCCTCTCTCCAGCTTCAAAGCGAGCTCCTCTAGGAAGCTGTGGCTGGCTGCTTCAAATCACATGTACCCTCCCTTGTCCCATCCACAGCTGTACCCACAGCAGTAGCATGTGTGACCTGTAAGCCATCTTTTATAGGATGCTTTACCTCCCCAAATGGACTGTTGACCGAGACCTTAACTAATAAAGCCCTTCTGATTCTTCTATGGTACAGAACATGAGGTCACTGTTCTCAAAAACATCAGATCCACTGCTGGTTTATTACAAGAAAAGTTAAAGAGACAAGAATGATTCCTAGTTATAGCTCGCCTTAGAAATGCGATTACAAGCTATGTGCTGAACGGTGTTCATTTTTTTCTCCTTATTTACCCAATATTGGTTGAAATATATTTCATGGCAGGGAAGAAATATGGACTCCTTTTCTATTTTCTGCCTCTACCTTCACACCCCATCCTTTTCTAAGGTAAGACACTAATTTGCATCAAATGCCCCCCTCTGCACTTTACTCTGAAAACCTGCCCCCGAACTGGGACATCGTGGTCCTCACAAGAGCACGGAGCAGGCTCCGGATCCTCCACGCACCAAGGCCCAGAGAAACTGAGGAGAAGGGGCGTGGGTCTGCCCACAGGTGAGACAGTGAGTTCTCTCAAGCTCAGAGAAAACAGAGATGCCTGGGAAGACTGGCCCTTCTGGAGAAAGGCCCCGGTGGATTAATGAGCTCGTTCACTAGTGCGAGACTGACACCAGAACCATTTCTGGCAATCTAGGGAAACAAGAGAATGAGGTTCAAATCCTGGTTCTGCCCTTTCTAGGGAGCACCTAGAGTAAATCACGACAGCTCTCCCAGTTTCCTGTTGCTATTTCACAGGGTCCTTATAACTGCAGCAACAAAGATGCCTACCTTTCCACTAAGTATTATATGCCTCATCTGTAGTATCAAGCTGTGCTGGGGAGCACTGATCAGACAGGGACCATGTTTCCCAGCCTGTGTGTGTGTGTAGGTGGGATCACGTGATTGAGTTCTAACCAACAGACTAGGAGTGGAAGTGCTATCCAGCACTGCCTGTCCTGGACCACACTGACTCACATAAAAAGTCTGATATAAAAGATCCACCAAATGACTTTAAGCTCTAGGGGCTGGTGGATTTGAAAATAGAAGACAAGCTGTTCTTGCAGTCATTGTTAGGAGGGGAACGCATTGTCAATTTTCCATACCAGACTCATGAATATGCAAGAAATAAATTATGATATCAAACCACTGAGACATCAAGGTCTTATCTGTTTGAGAAGCTAACCTTGCCCCAGCCCAAACAAGGATCACAAGTTCTATCTTAAAGCATTGAGCATCGTGTGTTTTCACTCACTTTCTGTCGCTATAATGAAAGACCTGAGATAATCAATTTTTGAAGAGAAAAAACTTACTTTGTTTGGCAGTTTTGAAGGTTCTGGTACATGATTGATTGACCCCATTGCTCTGGGCCCGGGGAGAAGCAGCAGCACATGACAGTGGGAGTGTATGGCAGAAGGACATTCTCACCTCAAGGTCAAGAAGCAAAAAAAAAAAAAAGAAGAAGAAAAGAAAGAGGAAGTAGCCAGGGTACCACAGTACCCTCCAAGCGCATACCTCCAATGACCTAAAGGTCTCCTGCAGGGTCGCACTTTTAAAAGGTTCCACCACTTTCCTATACATATGGGCACCGGGGGACATTCAACACCGAAACTATAGTACCATGCCTGAAGACAAGAAAGCATCCTATATGTGATGTTATTACTTTTATAATCCCTAATTCTATATGATACTTCATAACTTCTTGGGCATTTCTATATCAGAGAGATTAATTTGAGTTGCCAAGCACTGAGGAGGATTCAAAAGTGTTTTCAAAAGACAGAGACTCCATTCTTCAGGGACTCTATTCTAGTGATGATACGAGACCCACCCTATGAGCAATTATATTGCCAGGCAAATTATAGTAAATGCTTTGACAGAGACACCGTGTGCCATGAATCTGAAATGTTCTTGGAGGAGGGAAGCTGTGAAGGAGACTTCGAGAAACAATTTCTACTTAGACAGGTGAACATTTATCAAGAGGACTGGGACAAGGGGAATTCTAGACACTGGGCAGGTCCCCGAAGACCCTCGGTAGACGTTTCCAACTGCTGCTTCTGCTCTCCTGTATAGGCAGGCAGGGGAGAGGAGACTCGCTGCGTCAGTCTGAGGTGCAGCAGGGTGGGAGGCAGCTTGTTTGTGCAGAAGGAATGAGAGGTGTGAGGGTCAAGGAGACTAGGATGGAATCGACAGAAGCCCAACCGACACCATTTTAAGAAACAAGGGCATTCACAGGCCCTTTACGTGAACTATGAGTGGAGTCAGAGCTGGTCCTCAGGGACAAAGGCAGCTAGGGACATGATCACCATTAAGGATCACAGTAGCCTGCCCCCAAGAGTGCTCTCTGAGCAATCTCGGCTGACTCCTAAAAGTAGATAGGAACAAGGACAATTCTGACCAACTTGATCCTAAACACCAGGCAGGAGAGTATAGCCTAAGCACAGTCCTACTTGGATATTTAAAAGAAAAAACAATGTTGTTGTTGTTGTTGTTGTTGTTGTTTGTGGGGCAGTACCACAGATTGAATTCAGGGGCATTCAACCGCTAAGCCCCACTCCCAACCCTATTTTTGTATTTTTTTTAGAGACAGGGTCTCACTGAGTTGCTTAGTGCCTTACTTTTGCTGAGGCTGCTTCAAACTTGAGATCCTCCTGCCTCAGCCTCCCCAGCCACTGGGATTACGGGCGTGGACCACCACGCCCAGCAACAATGGTTTTTTAAAATGGAACTTAAGATGTACACTTGTGTCAGCCATATAAAAAGTAAAGCTGGGGCTATAGAGGGATAGGGCTCTTGTGAGGGAGTGCCTAATAGTAATGATCATAAAGAACTCCAGAGTCTCGAGTAATGATCGTAAAGGACTCTAGAGTTGCAAATTTGTCCTGAGTTAATTTGAGCCCGACCTCATAGACCTACAAATCTTCCTAACCGCCTACAATGATAAACTTAATCTGTTTTCTACTGATATAATTATGAGTTATTGTCTTCCTGGTTTTCAGAGACTGGCTGAAATACTAATTGTTTTTGTGCTAAGTGTTTACAAAAACGTGACACCGTGCCGTCTTGTGTATGAGATCCTAGCAGGATCCCTGCCCTATGTGTGCCTCATCCAGTCACCTGCCATCTGCCATCTGCCACTGTGGACCTCTGAATTGCTCTGGTGCTGAATACCCTTAACGATCCACTCCCCAGCTGATAAAAGAATAAGGACTTTGGGCTTCTTTCCCCATCTTTGCCCAGCCTGGAGAGGTCATTGCCCATTTTTCTGTAGAAATGGACACTAGAAATTGACAGTGGGGAAATGTAACGGGGGTCCACTGTATGCTTTGACTATAGCCCTGGCTGCTCTGCCTCTGCAACTCTTCCTCTCTCTCTGCTCCTCCCTAATCTCTGTCCCTCTCTAAACTCAGGGGAAACAGGGTCACCTTTCTTCCCCATCCTAGGCAGAGTTATCTGTCCATGAGCACTCACCTGCCATAGGAAGAAAGTCACCCAGACTTTGGGGATTGCACCAGAAGATCTCAGAAATGACTGTCTCCCAAATTAACAAGGGAATTACAACTTCAGAGAGAGACCGTGTGGAATGCAGCCTTTGAGTCACCTCTTTAAAAAAAAAATCCTCTTCCCACCCTTACCCTTGTTCCTGCTGATGGACAGAATCACAGCCTCTGGGACAGGAGTCCCCTGTGTTTCTCCTTTGCTAGCAAAGCAATAAACCTTCTTTCTCCTTTTACTCCAAAAAAAATCACAGAATCACAGGCAACAATCCCCACCTTCCACCACCTTCCGTAAACCCATCTTAAATTACTTGTATTGCTTTTCACTATCTAAAACTATTGATTTGTTGACAGGTTCAATTCCCTATGATTTAAGTTTCCCAAAGACACAAATCAGTTTTTTTTTTTTTTCTTTTTAAACCGTGACATCCTGGCTTCTAGTATGACCTCCTGCATGCCTGGCAGATAACAGACACTTAATGAATGTTTGTTTTAACAGTGATCTGCATCTATCAGACATGTTTAAACGTGCTAGTTATTCTAGTTCCAGAAGACTGAAGTTAAGAAGCCGGAATCCAGTGGGGTCATGGAGACCAATCACCCTGTCACGACACCAGGAGGAAGATGGGCCCTCCTGTGCCAAGGTGCCTGACAACTGGGGGAACTTTCTTTGAAATGTCAACAATTTCTCCCTCAGAAACTTAATCATATGCCTGGAACCAAACTGTACCCTTGAAGGCTCTGAGTGTGGGGAGCGCAGGGGCTTTCTGGCACATACGCAGTGACCGTGGCGTTACCCCTGCCTTGTTCTCCTGCCAGGGGAAGTCACCTGTGGAACTTTTCTGAGGAGTCTTCACCTGAGCAGAACCAAGACACTTTTAATCTCCTTTCAATTTTTTTTTTTTTTTTTTGCAGTGCTGGGGATTGAACCCAGGCCAAGCACTTTACCAACTGAGCCACATCCCCAGCCCCTTCTTTTCATTAAAAAAAATATATATTTTTGGTTGTAGACGAACACAATACCTTTATTTTACTCATTTATAAGTGGTACTAAGGATCGAACCCAGTGCCTCACACGTGCTAGGCAAGCAGCTCTAACACTGAGCCACAACCCCAGCCCACATAATCTCCTTTCAGATCTTGGTCAGATGCTAACACTATCTCATCCTCTCTTTTCTGAGGTCAAAGATGATCATGGCCTTCTTTGAGCCTTTTTATCTGAAGTAGCCTTCCCTCCTTTTTTTTTTTTTTTTTTTTAACTGACATTTGACTAAAAACACCCCAAATTATTTCAGACCAAAGACAAAGAATCATCGCACAAAGTTCTGGGTGGGTTCACTTTTTTTAGTCACGCCACATCTGCCTATCTTTGACTCATGATATTTTCACCTTGATCTACTATATATTTTATTTTTATGTTGTTCCAAGGTTAAGGGAGGTATCACGATGTTCTGTTTTGTTTGTTTGTTTTTTGTTAATGTTTTTAGTTGTAGATGGACACCAGGTCTTTGTTTTATTCATTCATTTTTATGTGGTGCTAAGGATTGAACCCAGTGCATCACCTATGGTAGGCAAGTGAGTCATAACCCCAGCCCACCATAGTGTTCTCTCATGAGTTTGTTTCCATTTTCATATTTTCTTGGACATTTTGTCTTTGAACAGATAAATACCATGCAGATGAGTAGCACACAGAGCAACGTGCTTTTTGGCCATTTTAAGGAAGCCTGTTCGACTGAAACCACGAAATGAAGAAGAATTAAGTAACAGAGGCAAGAGCACTCTCCAGACAGAACAGATTTTTCTTGGGAAGGCAGACAGTATTATCTGTAAACTATACTCATTTTAATACAGTCACTTACTCTAATCACAAAGCCTTTCAGATGAATAAAAAAAAAAAAAAAATCTCCCACCATACACTAGGGCAAAACAAAGCCATTAGTGGTACATAGTAAATTACTGTGGTTCACCTAATTTCTTCTGTTGCAGGTCTAAAGTCTGTCATTTTTAGGGAGATGAGTTTGTGCCAATCCACTCCTAAATTTCACCTGTTCCCACCTGGGACCAATTATATTTATTTTCCAGTAGGTAATCAACATATAATTTCCATCCATCACTGTGTTAGTCAGTTTCTGTCACTATAACAAAATACCTAAGAAAGCCTACTTATAAAGAGAAAAGGGTTGTTTTGGCTCATGCTTCAGAAATTCCAGTCCACTATCAGTTCAATTTCTCTGGGTCTATGGCGAGGCAGTGAATCATGTCAGAGGAGTCTGTGGTGGAGCAAAAATGCTCACTTAGTTGGCTAGGTAGCAAAGAAGACAAAGAGGAAGAAAGTAGGGTTCCTATCTCATTCAAGAGAGCATCCCCAATAACCTAAAGACCTCCCTCTAGTCTCACCAGGTCTAAATAGCACCAACCTAGGGACTAAGCCTAAAACACATGGGCCTTTGAGGGCCATTCAAGATCCACTATATCAGTATCTATCACTAATAGGAGGCTTAAATTTACCATTCATTCAAAATCTTTATTGAACAGCAACAAGATACAAAGATTCATGCCTATGACAGGACATGAGAGAGATGAATTTTATGTCCTTTGAACTGTTAGTTTCATGAGTGGAAGAAGAGGGCACAAATGTGTAAGGCAAGAATAAGTGTCCTTAGAGGTAAGAAGAAAGCAATGTTGTAAAGATAAAGATTGGTGGACATTGACTTGATTTGGCTCTCAACTCAAAGACATCAATCAGCTATTACTGCAATATTACTATGTAACAAGCAACCTTAAGGGTGTCAAGAATTCACAACAAGCATGTGTATCTCCTTCCATAGGACAGCTGGTTTTAGTTGATCTCAGCTGTTCTCTTCCTGGACTTGGATCTGGATTGGGGATTAGATTCAGGACTTCTCTACATTTCTCACATTTTTGAGTCAGTGTCCGCATGAAATATGTTCTCCTCATTGCAGAGAGAGGCACATGAACCCTGAATTTGTTCTCAAAAGTCTTATACACTTTACAGATGATGGAAGAAAGGTTTCTTTAAAGGAAAGCCCATTTATAAAGGCTGTGATTTCCAAATATAAAGAAAAACAAGCATGTGAAAGCAAGTAAAATCCTCCCTCCCCAGTCCTTTCCTTACTTCCTTTCTCCCTGAGAGTTTGTTCTCTAGGTAGAATCTGTCAGAACCACTATGACAACAAACAGCACAATACTTTCAAAACTTTTGCTACTGTTACAGTATGCACTTGGCTTCATGAAGTTGCTTAGAAAGTTTTGGGGGTACAAATTACTCTAGAACCTAATTTGAAGAAGGACAGAGAAACTAAAAATATTCTAAGAAAAAATAAATATACTTCAGGATGTTGGAGTCTGGAGTCTACTGAGAAGAAAAGTCTCAAGGTGAAGAATTGACCAAGAATATCTCTCCCCTCACTCCCCTCTGCACAATCCAAAGTCCCTTCATTCTCCCCTCTACCATTATGGATCAGCATCCCCTTATCAGGGAAAACATTTGACCTTTGGTTTTATGGGTTTGACTTATTTTACTTAGCATTATATTCTCCAGTTCCATCCCTTTACCTGCAAATGCCATAATTTTATTCTTCTTTAAAGCTGAGTAATATTCCATTGTGTATATGTACCACATTTTATCTATTCATCTGTCGAAGGGCATCTAGGTTGGTTCCATATTTTCCCTGTTATGAATTGAGCTGATATAAACATTCATGTGGCTGTGTCACTGTAGTATGCTGAGTTTAAGTCATTTGGGCATAAATAGGAGGGGGATAACTGGGTCAAAAGGTGGTTCTATTCCAAGTTTTCTGAGGAATCTCCACACTGCTTTCCATAGTGGTTACACTAATGTGCAGTCTCACCAGCAATGTATGAGGGTAACTTTTTCCCCCACATCCTTGCCAATACTTATTGTTGCTTGCGTTCTTGGAAATTGCCATTCTGACTGGAGTGAGAAGAAATCTTAGAGTAATTTTGATTTGCACTTCTCTAATCACTGGATACAATGAACATTTTTTCATGTTTGTCTATCAATTGTATTTCTTCTTCTGTGAAGTGTATGTTCAGTTCCTTAGCCCACTCTTAACAAGGGCCTGAGTGGGACAAAGGGCTGTAAAAACATTCTTCATGGTGAGGAATAGTTGGTAACTCTCTTTGGAGAGGAAAGACTAGTGCTAAATTTTGAGTTGTCTCTACTGTACTGGGATGAGTAATTTTTGCCCTTAAATACAGCATGTCTGCATTAAGATCTTGACCACACAACAGCCTTCTATAGTGAACTTGGAGGGAATGGAAAAACAGGTCCTGAGCAGTGTGAAGCAAAAGAGTCACAAAGGACAGGAGTTTCAGGATCCAAGATAAAGAAAAGATGGATAATGAAGTAGTTGGAAGCAAACACAGTGAGAGGCCAAAGAGAAACACAAGATACCTGAAGAATTTCAGGACACTGACTTTCATACTAACTTTGCAACCCTCCTTAAAGAGTTTGCTTCCAGTTGCGAATTCCTCTTCCCCTACCTTTGGGGTTCTCAAAAACAGGGTCCTTCTCTCCTCCTCTCATGAGTGGGGGAAGGACCTATAACAAAATGCACAGTCTAGAGCTTTCTACACTCCTGTGCAGAGCAGCAGAACCAGGGTTGAGCACCCATCTCAATCTGAGGCCCATGGAGTCAGGGAAGGAATTCTAACTGATGGTGGGAGAAAGAGGATCAGTTTTGTTCTGCAGTTAGAAAAGCTAAGGACTTTATATAAGACATCCTGGTATCTTTTCTACCCCGTGGAAAAGCCTGCTTGAGAATGAATCCAATATAGCAGGAAACAGAAGCAAGAGGAGCAAGAGAGCCCTAGGGATATCTTTGAACTCCCAGATTCATCTGCACCTGGGATTTTTCAGACTCAGACTCCAGAAAGAATCCTGTCACTTATAAGCAAAAGAGTTTCTATCCAGACACTCAGGTTCTGTGCCTGATGACTTATCCAGTCTACTTCCTACAGCAAGATCAGCAAACTTTTTCTGAAGGGAGAGAGTAAATATTTGAGGCTTTTCAGACCATAAAGCCCCTCACTGCTACTTAGTCCTGTAGAAATAATCATGGGCAGTATCTAAATGAATGAGTAGGGTTGTGTTCCTGCAAAATTTTATTTACAAAACCAGGTTGAATGGATTTTTCTCTCATGCTGTGTTTTTTCTCAATAGGTGATTGGGATGGTTAGATTCTGGAAATGACCACTGAATGTGTGTTTCAGAAAATTCCAAAGGGAGAAAAACTTATACTGATATAGGGACAGTGCTTAAAGTCACTGTCATAGCATAACAGATTATGCAAATGTTCTTCCTGCCTGCTCTATCTGTGGGGTCAGACATGAAACAGTGAGGGCTCGTAATATTTTGATGATCACGTTGGATTTTCTAAGCCTGAGTCTGGTGAAAGTTTGAAAATTAGAGTTGACCATCTACTCAGTCCTGATCGAGTCAGTAAAAAATAATGCTGGTCTAGTCACATTTGTGGATTATATTTTTGATGGTTGCCATCCTGGGATACTTACCAAGCTTTACTTATTTCTCTGCTAAGGAGGTTTAATGAAAACTTCCTTACCAGCTCATTCATGATTTCACTTTCCAATATCTTGATGGTCTCAAAGAACTCCTTGAAAGAGGTCTTAGTGATTTGTGCCCCACTGTTCTAAGTGGATGGAACATTTGCCTCTATAGCTTTATTCCTTTCTTATGAAATGCAATCCTCAGTCACCTGGAACATGTATATGAATCTTTTCAAAGATACCTTTTTTAAAATATTTTTTTTAGTTGTTGAGGGACCTTTATTTTATGCATTTATTAATATGTGGTGCTGAGAATCGAACCCAGTGCCTCATACATGCTAGGCAAGTGCTCTACCACTGAGCTACAACCCCAGCCCCTTGAAGATACCTTTGAGTATCAGTATGACCAGACAATTATCAGGGCTGTATAGATCTATCAATCACAACTGCAGAAAATTGAGATACAAAGATTTGGTTCTTCCACCATCTAGCTGCCTTGTCTATTACTACCATGATTCTGGAAACTTCTGACAGAGTGGCTTATCCCATTGGTTTGAATCTGCCGAGTCCAGGAATTCTCTAGGATGGTAGCCATCTCTCTGGGAGTCTCAGAATCCTGACAGTTGAGGCCTGGTTCTAACAGGGTCCTGGTTCCTGTCTTCATTTGGTATAGTCCATCTCCAAGACATGCTATGTCAAGTTTTTTCTCAATTCAAGACCCCAGATACCCATACTCCCTCTAGACCATTAAAATCTTGTGTGGTGCCTCTCAGAAGGCCAGAGGCTAGTAGAAAGAACCTAGTATCTGGAATATGGGAAATGTCAATTACGTTCATTGCCCGCAGGGTATAAGACCTCCCAAACCTTAAACCTATTCCTTTCTAGAGTCCAAGATCCCATCTGCCTCCTCCTATCCCACAAAATTACGCCTCAACTGGGTCTCCCAGCAACATCCCAGGATGCGTCTCCTAAACTCCTCTGGGTCTTCATTATTATAATCTCAGTGTTCATCACAGTACCTGTTACATAGCTGGAGCTCAATCAGTTTTAGCTGAATGCACAGACAAGTGAATTGGAAGTTTGCATATGTCCTTCCAAAGGCACATGGCCACAGAATAAAATACTATTTGACAAGAATCCATGCTCTGCTCCTTCCCACATGATAAATATACTTCGAAAAACATTATTTGTATTTTTTTTATGGCTAGCTCATCATTGCATACATTTGTGGTGTACAGTGCAATGGTACGATTAACGTTGCATAATTAAATCAAGCTAATTAACGTACTCACCTCATTTACTTATCACTTTTTATGGTGAGCATTTGAAATTTACTCTCTTAGAAATTTAATTATCTGATGGGATGTTCGTCTTGGCCATCTCACTTTCTTTGTTCCCTAATGGGCAGATTGTGCTTCTTGAGTTTGGGCTTGGCCCGGTCATTGGCTTCTTCTAATGGAATTAGACAGACTTGATGCCACAGAGATGTATGTGATGGTAAATTTGGGGTGTCAACTTGACTGGATTGAGGTGCCTAGAGAACGGGCAGGGCAAACTTCTGACTGTCTCTCTGAGAGTGTTTCCAGGGAAGATTGGCAGGTGGGTCAATGAACTGAGTGGGAAAGAAATGACCTGAATGTGGACCTATTTGGCCTTTGGTCTCTGAGACGTGCCCAGCAGCCCTGGGGTGAAAGGGTGCAGGTCTCTGGGCCGTTAACCTTGGACTGCATCATTAATCTCTTATTCTAAGACTTTCAGCTTCTGGGACTGAGCTGCTCCTAGCTTCCCTGCCTCTCTATTTTGCAAATGATCATTGTGAAGCTTTTCAGTCTCTGTAATCAGGTGAACCAATCTAATAAATCCCCTCTTATAAAAATACATATTCTGTTGGTTCTATTCTAAAATATGAATTGTATAGTTTCTTTGGAGAACCCTGACTAATATACCATTTTATGCTTCTGGAATCACTATGAGAATAACTCTCACTCTCCGATAGGGAGCTGATGCTCCTGTAATCTGAGCTCTGGAATAACACACACTGAGCAACCCTGAGTCTGATCTACAACAGAGCCAAGCCCAGTTGCATCTGCACGTGAAGCACAGCCACCCAACCCAGGCCAGCCTGTAACAACCAACCATCAGGAAACTCATTGAAATGGTTAATTTGAATTGTCAACATGTTTGGATTAAGAGATGCCAATGACTAAGAGGCTTCTGAGTTTGTCGATGAGGGTGTGTCTAGGAATGATTGGCATGTGGGATAGCCAGCTGGAGTGAAGCCCCTCCCTAAGTGTGGGCAGCACCGCCCGATAAGATGGAATAAAAGCTGGAAGAACAAGGAAGCAGATGCAGATGCAGCTCGGCTCTTCTTGAACCAGTTCTTGATCGCTGCTTCCTTCCATCTCCTGAGGATACCGGACTCTCGCTTCTTCACTCTTCCAAAGCAGACTCTGCCAGTGATTCTCCCCCTAGATTTCCAGAAGCCTTGGTCTCAGACTAGGGTAGCACTGTTGACCCTTCTTGTTCTGGGGCTTCTGCGTCTTGGACTGCGCAGCTACTGGTTCTTCCAGTTCTCTAGCTGCAGACGGCCATTGTGGACTATCTAGTTTCTGTTCATAGAAGTCAATCTAATAAATCCCCTTTTTATAATCATACTTCCCGTGGATTCTGTTCCTCTAGAGAACCCTGACTAATACACCCATCAACAGGTAAGGAAGAACCAAGGGCTGTTATTTTAACCCTCTGGGTCTGGAGTGCTTTGTTATGCAGCATCACTGCAGCACTAACAGATACATCCCCCTCCCACCAGCAACAATGACAGCACTTGTTGAGGGCCGTCTTGGACAAGATGGTGCCTGGCAGTGAACCAAAGGGCACTGGATACCAAAATAAGGAAGTACCCAAAAAGGTTGCTTGCCTACTAGTTCCTTGGAGACTTATGACGTGTTGACGCCAGGCTCTAGGATTGGCTATCTAATATCATGCCGCGCGTGGACAGCTCGTGATTCATATAGTGCTATGCTGACATTCCTCTGCATGCTCTCCTGTGTGAGAGAAAGCTTTGCTATAATTGGCTGATAAGCTAGGAGCCTGGGGGGAGGAGAGAGGGAGAGGGAATAAGAAGGGAGATAGTGGCAGAACAAAGGAGGCAGAAAAACAGGGAGGACGCAATAAATCTGGTCAACTAAAGATTGGTGGTGTCTCCTTTCTCTGCGCCGGTTCCGCTGGACGGAACAAGCACTCTCACTTTTGGTATCACTGCTGTTACTGTGAGACAGACGTCTGGCACTACTGTACATTAGCTATAGCTATGCTCCTGCTGCAAAGACAGAGGGACAGCAAACCATCCCTAATGACTTGGTTGCTGCTACCTAAAGAAGAAAGGAAGATGCTGGAAGAGACCCCAAGGCAATACTTTTTCAGCCCACAACAGTGCTGAAGACCTGCCTTAAAGGGAAAAGCCATAATTATATCAAGAAAACCCTCTCTACTAGGTAAGAACACACACACACACACACACACACACACACACACACACATCACGCTTGCACATGGAGTGAAGAAATCAATTCAGTTCCATTTTTAAAATTTCTTTAAAGTCCTCACAGATGTGAGTGGATACAACCAGCTTAACAGTAGCTTTCAACAGATTACAAACAGGGGACAGAGCTTACTAAGGTCTTCAGATCCCAGAAGGGAAGACTACTACATTCAAGCCCAAACAGGTCCTTCTAATCAGCACCAGTTTCTGAAACTCATAAAGACACTTGCATATTTTTTTTGCTGATTTTTCCCTGAGAATCTTCTTCTAAAAAACCATAATAATGACAAAGGAGAGGCAAGGAAAAGAAAATATTTTTTTATTGGAATTTCCTTAGAGTCTTTTGCTGGAATAAGTATCATCGGCTCATGTAAACATGCACAATTCATTGAACTGATCTCTGACTATTTGGAGAAACTGGAAACTGAAGCCTTACAGCAAAGTGTCTCAAAGGGACCATAGGACATGAAATGCAAATGCTACAGGCAGGACAGTCTTTACAACCAATCCATGAAGAAAACAACAGCTGGCATTTTTAATGCTCTGGACTGGGGCTCTGATGACTGCCATCTTGGTCTCTCTTACTGTTTCTTTTTGGGGGTGCTGGTGATTGATCCCAGGGCATCGTGCATGCTAGGCAAGAGCCCTACCACAGAGCTACATCCCCAGCTTGACCTCTGTCACCTTGAGTGGGAACTGTCCAAAAGCCTATGCTTCATTTCTATTCTGCATGTAGAAATGAAGAAGTTAGAGATAAGGGCAGTTAGAGGACACTAGGGCCTGGGAGGAAACCCAAACATTCTACGGACTTACCCAAGACATTGGGACAAATGTTATTAAAATCATCTCAGTCTTTGCCTCTTTACACAACTGCCTTTTTATCTAGCTTCCAAGAAATGTGTCCAAGTATTCAAAGAGGAACACACTGTGTGCATCGAGGATACTGACTGGCACATGCTGTCCGCCCCTAATGTCCCATAAATGAAGTTGAACATCTCTGACTGTCTTTCTACTTCCTTCTCCTATTTTGTCCCTTGCTGGGGGTGATCTCATCCACCCCACAGCTGGTAAATATCAGATTTCTTTTCTTTTTGTACCAGGGATTGTATCCAGGGTCAGTTAACCACATCCCCAGCCCTTTGTATATTTTTATTTAAGATAGGGTCTCACTGAGTTGCTTAGGGTCTCACTAAGTTGCTGAGGCTGGCATTGAACTTGTGATCCTCCTGCCTCAGCCTCCCGAGTCACTGGGATTATAGGTTATGCATCATTGTGCCCAGCAAATATCAGAATTTTAATTCCAGTCTGACTTATCCATTAAGGAAAGTCCACAGGCCAAGTAATTGAACTTGGCTGCTACACAAGCATCCTGACTCCACATGATCCGAGTAGAATTCACCAATTTCCTTCAGTTATATTTCTTCTCCTGCCTTTCCTATATCAGATAAAGGCATTATCCCAATCTAAAGATTCCAGAATCATTCTTGACTTTTTTCTTTCTCCATCTTGAAAGCCAATAGAATGCCAAGGGGTACAATTTCCACTCTGCTAACCTACATCTGCCATTCTTTCCAGAAAAATGCCCATTCATTCTTTCTTTCTTTTTTTTCCGGTGCCAGGTACTGTTCTCGGTGATTTCAGATACAGTAGTGAGTAAAAAATAGAAGAACCCTCTCCTTGCAGAGCTATATTTGAGTATGAGAAAACAGGCAATAAAAACATACATAAAGCAGGGCTGGGGTTGTGGCTCAGTGGCAGAGTGTTTGCCTAGCATGGGAGAGGCACTGGGTTCGAGTCTCAGCACTGCATATAAAATAAAAATGAAGGTCCACTGACAACTCAAAAATATTTTTAAAAATATACATAAAGGAAATATGAAAATTATATAGCATGCTAGGAGGTGGTTAATGTTATAAAAAATAAAAATTGGGTAAGTGAAGGAGCTGTGCATGGGGGAGGTAGGTTGTAGCATTAGACACTTAAGCACAGTGGGCAGAGGGTGAGGCTGGAGCAAGAATGTGAGGAATTGAGGATGTTATGGGGGGAGGGCAGTTATGGGGGAAGCTAGAGCAGAAGGCAGAAGGGTAGGGCAGCAGGAGGGCTGGAGTGAGCCTGGGTGTCTACAGGATAGTACAGAGACCAGCAGGGGAGGAGAGCAGCGGATGAGGGCCAGGAAGGCAGTGGATTAGATGACTGGTTACAGCGGGACCCGAGGGTTAGGGTGGAGCAGGTAGAAGCAGGAGTTCTGTGAGGTCCTGCTGAGCTGGAGGGGACACTTGAACAGACACTGGAGTTCAAGAGAGAGCGTCAGGTCAAGTGGTGACCCCAGCCAGGGTCAACATCATCACTGCCCACACCACTTACCAATGGGTTCCCTGCCCCTGACCTTCTGTTGCCACAACTGCTCTCCTCATTTCTTCCACAGAGGTAGTCCTAAAAACCAGAATCAATTCCATTTCCTAACTGCTTAAAAACCTCTGATTTCCCTTTAAACACAAAATCCAATCCAGCTGCCCAGCCTGGCACTCAAGTCTGAAGCCCTTTGTCATTAGTGACAACTATTATACACGGGTTCCTGGACTAATCGATAGTCCTGCCTGACACCTGGGGTTTCATACCTCTGAGCACCTGATCATATCCTCCTGACTTGCAATACCACTCCTTCCTGGCATATCCACTCATCCTTAAAGTCCTAATTCACACGTCACCTCTGCGCCTGACCTTGCTTCACACCTCACAGCAGAATTAATTGCTCTTCCTTCTGTCTTGCTGTTACACGTGACACATTCCTCGGGTGGCGTTACAGCTTTCTATCCTTGGTTAACCCACTGCTAGGCGCCAATTTCATCACTTCTCCAAGGCGGTGACTATCACAGCGTGGAGCGGAAGAACATCAGATGGCAGTGGGCCAAGATAAATCCACCTGCCTCAGGAGCAGACACATCACAAGGGCACAAACTGGGAGCTTGGGGGTCACAGGAGAGGGGGTGAAGAACAACAGTCCCCACCATGTGGGCAAACCAGAGTCTCTTGTTCAGCGTAGGGGTCCCTACAAGTGACTGACAGTCTCTGGAGCCCACAGCAGGCAGGGGCTCCTTCTGCTGAAATCCTAGCAAAGAAGAGCAGTGTTAGAACAGGCTTGAGTTCAAACAGTAGAGGTTTTGTTTAAGCGAAAGAATATTTTCAGCAAAGCAAGAAATGAGATGGAACTTGCCAGAAAAATATTCAGAGAAATAGAAAAATGCTCTCTAAACTCATCAGGCTCTGGGGACATCAGCAGGCTCCTGAGTTCACTGCACTGTTTCCCTCATACATTTGCAAAACATTCTTGCAGTCTGGTGCTGCCTGTTGATTAAGAAATGCATATCACACCCCTGGATCCCCAACACTCTGCCAATTTCAGGGATCCTCCAACACTCAGGGTAACCAGTCCCAGGCCAGCCTCATCTTCACAGATCTTTTGAAAACTTAATCCTTTTCAAAATATGCAAAACAAAACTCCATTTGAGTGAAAGAAGAAATGAAAGAAAACATTCACTGCTCACTGCAGAAGAATTGCCACCTCCTAGGAAAATGACCAGTTGGAAAATAAACTCTGTGCTCTTCTTGGGGAATTTGGGCCAATTCCTGATTTTTATGAACATCTAAGGCTTCAGGAGAGGCTCTGAATCTTGACTATCCTGATTGAGGTTCTTTGCCAGGAAAACAAAACAAGAATGACTTAGGGTTGAGGTATCTTCTTCAGCAGGTCTTAGGACTTCATTGCTCCTAAGGAAAACAGAGTGATGGTTGAGAATGCACCAGACTGATAACACTTGAGACTCAAACAGGGCAAAAGAGAATTCTTTTTGTTCTGTTCATTCTTATATCTCCAGCCTTCAGAATAATAACTGGCACAGACTCAGGTTTCTGTAACCTTTGTTTAAGAAACAATGAATTGGGAGACTTAAACATTAGAAGCAAATGGAAGGATAAAAAGCCAACGACCAGATGTCAAGGTAAAAGTAAAAAAGCCAAGAAGGCGTTAGATCTTTTAATCTGATTATAGAAACTGTCTTTTAAAAAATATGAGTGAGAACTGGGCATGGTGGCACACACCTGTAATCCCAGTGGTTCAGGAGGCTGAGGCATGAGGATCTCAAATTAAGGCCAGCCTCAGCAACTTAGCGAGGCCCTAAGCAACTTAGTCAGCTCTTGTCTGTATATAAAAAAATAGAAAGGGCTGGTGATGTGGCTCAGTGGTTAAGCACCCCTGAGCTAAATCTCAGATATTAAAACAAAAAAAAATTGTAAGTGAGCAAAAGGGATAACTCCTCCTGTTATCCTGCAGTTTTATGTCTAATGCGTATGCACAGAGAGGAGCGAGGTTAATGAAATAATTCAGCTAGATATTACCAAAGAGTGGAATCTTGGAAATCTGTCTTCTCCTTTTCTTCTCTGCTCCTGCCCATTCCCTTTATCTCTCCCCTCCTTCCTTTCCCTCTGACTCCCTCCTCTGTTTCTCTTTGTCTGTATCTCTCCTACACACACACACACACACACACTCACTTACTGCCCAAGGGTAACCGGTCACTAGATCTTGTGCTTCCAACCCCTGCTGAGCCCTCCTGGACACGCTCTCTTGTGCAGGAGTCTGCCACCATTCTCCTGACTCTGGTTTCTAGCAGCCTCATCTTTTCTCCACGCTGCTTCCCGGTGGCCCTTCTGAATCATCTATCCAACCAAACTCGTCTCCTTACCGACCACGACAGCTCCCCGCTGCCGACTGCCCAAGGTACCAGGGTGTCAGTTCACCCCAGACCCATCATCCTCAACTCCTGCTAACACTGAGCTCACAGGTGCTGTGAGTGAACTCTCACTCCCCTGTGTCCGGCTTTCCACTTGGCAGACCCCTATCCATTCCTTGGGACCCAAATGTCTTTAGAATTTAGTGGCAAGTGAAAAGATTCAAAAAAAATCTCTGGACCCTTATAAGATCTACTAGGCCTTGGGTCTGAAAATCATTATATGCACTCTTCCAAAACCCTGAAAGAATTCCTGCTTTTAAAATGTATATTTGCTCATCAGCACATCATACATTCCAAAAAAAAAAATAATGTATAAAAGCATGTATGCATGTGTGTCCGTATTTATGTATTTATATTTTTTTCTGGTCCCTGCCGGGGATTAGTCCTACGTATCTACCTATCATGAATGTGGCCATAGTGACTTAGTTAAAAGGAACCTAAGCGGAGGCACTCTGGATGTCATTGCTACCCAATCTATTTAGACTTCTTATTTGACTCTGATTTTGTGACTTCTTAATTGTTTCATTTCCTGCAAGGATTAAGCCTTCCAGTTATTGCCACCTTAATGAATTAGAATAATATATTCTCTCTCCAGCAGTGGGGATTAGAATAATTTAGGATCACATAATATTATGAGCAGTTTAGAAATCATTTCACTCCATTTGTTTATTCCTGCAGAATTAAAGACAGGCACTTTTGGAAGATAATAAACTAAATATTTAGCAGTATGTCTCTCTCTGTCTCAGAAGCCCCACACCAGGGATGATGGACAGACTTGGAGAGAGTCTATGTATTAAACTGCTTTGCAATGCTATTTAAAAAAAAAACTGAGATACATAATGTATAAAGAGAAATATTTGGGTTCATGGTTTTGGACTTCACGATGCAAGATCAGGTAGCCACTTTGCTTTAGGCCACCTTTGGGTGGGAGTGTCAGAGGCGACAGCAGCCAGCAAGTAAAGTCAACTACAGATGCAAAAGAAGAACAGGAAGAGGTTAGGGTCTCACAATCCCCTTCAAGGGCCTGACTCTCGATGACCAAAGACCTCCCACTAGGTCCCACTTCCTAAAGGTTCCATCGCCTCCCAATCACACCACCCTGGGGACCAGGGGAACACTGATCTAGACCATAAAGGTCCACTTATAAGTTCTTTCCCCATGACTTGGGGTGATCTCTCTCAGTCATATCAACCATGGACCATATGAAAAGACAGTAAAAGGAACGTCCAAAGAATATGAGAAAGTCACTGTAAGGAGGTAAAAATAAGTTAAGAAATCAAATTTGTGAAAAAGTTTTCTGTTTCAATATAGTCAAAACAATATAATTTCAGTAGAGAAAAAAAAAATCATACCCCTTTTTAATCTGAATTTCAAGCCCTCTAAGGTAGTCTACTGGTAAAATTAATATAAGAGAAAAATCTCTTTTTAATTGCTTTCAAGTTTCAAAGAATTTGAAATCGGTTGGAAGAGATATTAAGTGAAGAGAGAAATATTGGAGAAATGAAGAAAATAGAAAAAAAGTTGTCATAGGGAAAGACAAGTAACTTTTCCTTAATATGTTCTGCTTAGGGAAGGGGACAATGCAGAGAATAATTCTCTGTCATATGAAGTTTGATTGGGAATCTGAATTCTTTCCAAAAATGAGCAAATGGAAACCCCAGACAAGGTTCTGACCCCAAATCAATTTATCGGAGGGCACATCCGACCCTGTTGCCAGTCCCAGGGAAAGTCAGAGACCTTCTTATCCTAAATTCAAGTCAAGTACCTGGGCGGACCTACTCCTGGGCAAATCCAAACCTTGGTAGATAGAAACCATCTGAACCACAGAAAGAACAGTTGATGTTTATACCCAGTCTTGTCTTCCCTTGAGATTAGGATCAAAATGCAGATATACCACGTCATATTTTTCAGCCATGAAGATTAAGACACAGAAAGGAACAGGGACACAGATTGGACCAACAGTGGCTTCCTCAAAAATTACATATGTGAGATTTCAGGAGCATATGTATCACAGGGGAGATGGCACTGAGCCTCAAAGAGGTGGAATCGAGACTGCTTTCACATTATCCATGAGGTTTCTCGCAGCGTGATTATCCCTGAAAGAAACCTGAACTAGGAACCAGAGATATAAAAACAAGAAAGACCTAGTCACCCTCTTCCCTGACCTAAAGCTCTCGCTAGCTTGATAATGACTATAGAGGGCAGCAAATGTGAAAATCTCAGATGGCGAAGAAACGTGATAGTTGGAAAGGCTACGTTCCAATACTATCAAACAATTTTTCAATTAAAAAAATTTTTTTAAAAATTTTTATGCATTTGAGTTATACCTCCCAGTGGGGTTCATTTTGAAATATTCATAAATACATGTAATTTATTTTTCTCCATTTCAATCCTTAGTACTCCTTTCACAGTCCTTCTCCCTCCCCCAATCTCCTTCCTTTACTCTATTGGTCTTAATTTTATTAATTCTTTTTTTAATTGATGAATGATACTGCTAAATAAGATTGGATTGCATTGTACTGTCTTCATACATGTACAAAGAAAAATTTGGTTGACTTTATTCCTGGAGCCTCCCCTTTTGCTTGCCTCCTCTCTGCAACTCCCCCAGCTTGGTCCTCTCCTTCTACTCTACTCTCCTTCTTTTTATTTCTGTGAGACCCCCCATTTTTTTTTAATATATATATATTTTTAGTTGTGGATGAACCTTTATTTTATGTATTTATTTTTATGTGGTGCTGAGGATCGAACCCAGTGCCTCACACATGCCAAGCAAGTGCTCTACCACTGAGCCACAAACCCAGCTCCAAAAACCTGCTTTTTAATTCCTTTTTTCTCTCTAGCTTCTGTATAGGAAAGAAAACATTCAACCTTCAGGTTTGTGAATTTAGCTTATTTCACTTAGCATGATGTTTTCAACTTCCATCCACTTATTAGCAAATGCCATACTTTTATTCTTCTTTATAGATTAGTAGAATCCCATTGGGTATATACATTTTCTTTTTCCATTGACTTGTTGATGGGCACCTGGGTTGGTCTCTTAACTTGACTTTTGTGATTTGTGCTGCTATAAACATTGAAGTGCTGGTCTCAACATAATATGCTGATTTTAGTTCTCTTGGATAAATACCAAGGAATGGAATAGCTGGATCATATGGTGGTTACGTTTCTAGTTTTTCGAAGAATCTCCATACTGCTTTTCAAAGTGGTTGTACTAATTTGCAATCCCACCAAAAATATGAGTGTGCCTTTTTCCCTGCCTCCTCTCCAGAAATTGAGATTATGCCAATCTGAGTCGGGTAAGATGAAATCTCAGTGTAGTTTTAATTTGCATCTCCCTGCTTGCTAATAATGTTGAACACTTTTAAAATATATTTGTTGGCCATTTGTATTTCTTCTTTTGAGAAATGTCTCTTTGCATCTTTCATCCATTTCTGGAATGGGCTATCCATTTTTGGGGTGTGAAGTTTTTTGAGTTCTTCAAATATAAAATGTTTTGACATCTGTAACATGCAAAAGTTTGTTAAGTTTCTATAACAAACTGAGGGGAATTCTTCTTGAGGCTGTATGGAAAGTCATGATAATCCCCTGGTTGGGGCTTTGGAGAAGCTATTTTAGAAAAAGCAGTCAAAGAAGCCAGATGCAGTGGCAGCACACACCTGTAACCCCAGTAACTTGGGAGGCTGAGGCAGAAGGATCTCAAGTTCAAAGCCAGCCTCAACAACTTTGGGAGGCCCTAAGCAACTCAGTGAGAACTTGTTTTAAAATAAAAAATAAAATAAAAGGGCTGGAAATGTGGTTCAGTGGTAAAGAACCTCAGGGTTTCATCCCTGTACAAAAAAGAAAAAGAGAAAGGAAGGAAGGAAGGAAGAAAGGGAGGGAGGAAGGGAGGAGAAGGGAAGGATGGAAAGAAGGGAGGAAGGAAGAGTGAGCAGTCAGAGAAGGCTTTCCTGAGGAGATGACATGAAGATGAGAAAGGATGGTCATGTGATCGTGACTGCGATGACGTCATAAGGAACTTCTGCAGTCTCTAGTTCACATTGAACACTCTCAGACAGACTGAATTTTGCATGTGACATCCGTCACCTTCACTTTCAGTTTCCCTTTAGCCCCTTGTACCTCCTTAGGTTGAGATCTTCCTCACAGTTCCTGTCCTGATAAATTTTGGACACTTGATGAATTAATTTATTAGGAATTTCTTTATTTCTTAACAGTATCAGCAAGAAAGGGAAAGATGATTATGGGAGGCATATCTCTGTGTGAAAAAAAAAAAAAAAGAACTGGCATACATCTGTGTCCGTCAGCTTTCTGTGACTATTATTTTTTGCAGGGGAGGTACTGAGGATTAAATCCAGGAGCACTCCACCATGAAGCCACATTCCCAGCCCTTTTTTTTAATTTTTTATTTATTTATTTTTATTTTGAGACAGGGTCTCACTAACTTACTTAGGGCCTTGCTAATTTGCTGAGGTTAGCCTCAAACTTGTGATCCTCTTGTCTTGGATTACAGGGGTGTGCAATGTGCCTAAACAACAGCTTTCCTATAACAAAATACCTGAGATAATCTACCTATAAAGAGAAAAGGTTTGCTTTGGCTCACAGTTTTAGAGGCTCCAGCCCATGACTGGTTGGCCCTGTTTCTTGGACCTGTGGTGAGGCAGCATATTATGGCAGGAGTGTACAGTAAAGGAAAACTACTTATGTCATAAACCAAGCAGGGCGGAGGGCCTGGGCTCTGCTATCCTGTTCAAGGATCCCACCCCCAATAACTTAAATCCCTTGAATAGGCCCCCCAACTCTAAGGCTCTCTGATTTTACTCTGCAAAGTACTTACTTCAATTTGTGGCTTGAGAGAGGGATGGAGGGCTCTTGGGTGTCTCCTCTTATAGGAACATTAATTTCATTACCATCACTCCACCCTCTTCACCCATTTAAACTTAATTCTCTCCTCACAAAACCCCATCCCCAAACACCAACCCACTGGGGGTTAGGGATTCAGTATGTGAATCTGAGATGCACACACTTCAGTCCATAGTAGATGTATATGTTTAGATGGATATTGTGGAATTGCAATGCATAATTGATCACAAGAAGGGTATTTACCTTGTAGATGTGGGTCTAGCATAGAGGGTTGGCTCTTTGAAAACAATTCATATGCCAGGTGCTATGGTGCATGCCTGTAATCTCAGCAGCTTGAGAGGCTGAGATAGGACGATCGTAAGTTCAAAGCCAGCCTCAGCAACTTAGGGAGGCCCTAAGCAACTCATTGAGAACCTGTCTCTAAATAAAATATAAAAAAGGGCTGGGGATGTCGCTCAGTGGCTAAGCACCCCTGGTTCAATCCCTAGGACCAAAAAGAAAAAAAAGAACAAAAGAAGGAAAAAAATTAATATGATTCCTGGCTGAATTTTTAAATCAAAAGCAGGTATAGACAGAGGGTTGTATGTAGAACCTGGCAGGGGAAAGTTTCCCTTTTCCCCAAACCCAGGAAAACACAGTGGAAGCAAAGTAGGCTCATTAAGAAAGTATAAAAGGGGTAATAAGAAAAACCTCACTGCCTCCTGCTTCATCTCCTCTTATGACAAAGGGTAGAAAACTACCCTATAAAATGAAGTAAATTGCCATATGTGCTGCTGTTTCTGAAACTGCTTAATTGATAGTACACCAGGAAACAAAGTAGAGTGTGTTTCAACTTGCTCAGCTCAGCGCCACCTCGGGGGTTTCAAAGACCCAGGGAGCGTGTATCGCACCTCATTTGGAAGTTTAGATTCTTCTTCCTGCCTTGAATTTGATTACCTAACATCTGAATATCTCACTGCGATTATGAGCCAATCCATGGAACACACAGCCTCGGTTATAGAGGGGCCCACATCTTTCCGTTCCTGGCTGTGCTCAGACAGGACACTGAGGTCACAAATGGGCCTCCTTTACTGTTCTTCACTGTACACATTTCTCCTTAGCTCCATCAAGGTCCATTTTATAAGAAAGGCAAACATGTGTTTTCTGAGGACAGGAGGTCAAGTGACATGCAAAGATAAATTAACAGGGTGGCAACTATCTAGAAGACTAAATACAAGCTTGTTTTATTGCAACCCAGTCCTGAATTCCATTGACACCAACAGGCCAGAAATCAATATTCCATCAGCCAAAGCCATCGCAACACCTTAACAATCACCTGGCCATGTGCCAGACTCCCGGACAACACGCAGCTATTGACCAGGAAGCAACGCTGTTGGGAGCCTGGCCGTGTTTCTTGCTCGTAGCCTGGGCCTGCCTGATAATCCATGAGTGTGGTGGCCAGAAGAGATCTCTTATCAGCTCATTACCTGCCAGGAAGAGAATTCTCTAAGAGCACAATTGGTGTTTCAAAGTAGGTACGAAGCCATTCAAACCGAGCTTCGAGATCTTTACAATTCCAAGGCTCTCAGATTGATTTTAGCCTGCAAAGTGCATTACTTCAGTTTGTGGCTTTGCTACCAAGAAACTGAATATTTTGATTTTTGATTTGGAAGATTCGTCTCAAGGGTTTTGGAACCTTCGGCTTCAGGATAGGGTGAGATCTTTTTTGCCTGTTTGTTTCTATGTGCTTATTTCTATTGGTGGGATATCATGAACTCTCTGTGGAGCATGACATAGTATAAATTATTCAAAAAATATGAAATACGAAGGTAAAAAAATCAATTTTAGGTATGGTAACTCAAGCTTGCAGAGCAAAAATAGCTAATGCATATACCAAGACAATACATGTTAAGAGTTCTTACCATGAAAAATGTTAAGTGGGTGAGCAAATGCATATGTTAAGTAGTTTGATTTAGTCATTGCATAATGCATACTGTTTTGGTTAGGTATGAGGTGTTCGCCAGAAGCTCACGTGAGACATGGTGAGAAGCTTTAGATGTGAAATGACTGGATTATAAGAGGCTTAACCCAATCAGTGTGTTAACCCCTGAAAAGGATTAACTGAGTGGTGACTGTAGGCAGGTAGGGTGCGGCTGGAGGAGGTGAGTCATGGGTGTACCCTCGGCGTATATATTTGGTGAGCTGAGCTTAGTCTCTCTCTCTGCTTCCTGATGTGATTGCCGAGAGACTTTCCTCCACCACGCTCTTCCACCATGATGTTCTGCTTCACCACGAGTCCTGAGGAATGGAGCCGGCTGTCTACAGACTGAGCCCTCTGAAACTATGAGCCCCCAAATAAACTTGTCCTCTGCTTGGAATTGTTCTTGTCAGGCCTTTTAATCACAGGAGTGAAAAGCTGACTAAAACATACATATGTACTAAATATCATGTTGTATACCCTAAATAAATACAATTTTTATTTGTCAGCTAAAACACAGCTAAAGCTTACATTCCACATCCTAGGTACCAGCCACTGATGTATCTGTTTTACATAAGTTCACTTTGTTTTATCCTTGCAACAACCTTGGAGTTTGGATGCCATTTTTACAGATGGGGAAACTGAGGCACAATTAGGTAACTGGTCCAAAGGAAAAAGAACTAAGGCATAGATGCCAAGTGTTATGGTTTACACATGAGGTGTCACCCAAAAGCTCACATGTGAGACACTGCAAGAATGTTCAGAGGTGAAATGCTTAGATTATGAGCGCCTTAACCTCATCAGTGGGTTAATCCACTGATATGGATTAACTGGGTGGTAACTCTAGGCAGGTAGGGTGTGGTTAGAGGAAGTAGGTCACTGGAAGTGTGCCTTAGGGGTTTATAATTTGTATCTGGAGTTGTACAGGGGTTTTACATTTGTATCTGGTGAACAGAGCTCTCTCTTCCTGATGGCCACGTCCTGAGCTGCTTTTCTCCACCTTGCCCTTCCACCATAATGCTCTGCCTCAACTTGGGCACCAGAGCAATGGAGTCAACTGTCTATGGCCTGAGACTTCTGAACCTGTGAGCACCAAATATACTTCTCTTCTAAGTGGTTCTGGTCAGGTTTTTGGCTACAGCAATTAAAAGCTGTAAAACACCAAGAAAGTGTTAAGTAGTTTGATTTAATTTTAACCCAGACACCATTCCCCATCGAATTTCTTAAAGAAGAATATTTTGGGGACAACCAACCCAACTTCAATAAACAAACAATAATAATTTAAAAAAATCGACCACACATGGTATCACTAAAATTCTCAGCATCCTTATGAAGATATAGTAGGGATTTATTAGAAATATTATCCCCCAATTCTGTATCAGTGAACCCAGTAATGGGGCCGGTGCTAAATGCTGGTGGGAGGGAGGAAGGAGAAGGAAGGAAGCAAAGAAGGAAGGAAGGAAGGAAGGAAGGAAGGAAGGAAGGAAGGAAGGAGGGAGGGAAGGAAGGAAGGAAGGAGGGAAGGAAGGAAGGAAGGAGGGAAGGAAGGAAGGAAGGAGGGAAGGAAGGAAGGAAGGAGAGAGGGAGGGAGGGAGGGGAGATGGCCAATATTGTTCCTATACTCCTGTAGTTTCTAGAAAGTTCTTCCCACAAGTTTCTCATGAGAAACAAACAAAAAGGGAGTCATCTCACTCGTTTGAAGACTGTCCCCATACTCCCTTCCTCTTCCTGTCCTCAACAAATTAGTGCCTGGATGGCTGACTCACTTCATTCGCCATCTGATCTTCTCATCCAGTGTCAACGTGTTCATCTGCTTGCCTCTGCATAGCTGGCACCTGCTCCCGATTCTGTCTGGCACCCCTGCCACCACCAGGATCCAGGCAGCCATGGCATGGCAGGTGGGGTGGATCCCCAGGCCCCTCAAGTGGGCCAAGATGACTGAACACAGTCACCATGTCAGTGACTATGTCATTGCCACCTCTTCTTAGAAGAAATTCTCTTCTCGATGCTTCTGCATCCCCCAGCAAGAGGAATCTTAATCTAGAATATGCTCCCACATTAAGTATAGGAAGTGAATGGAACTAGTCCTTGAATTAAGATGCTTGGGTATATCAGGCTGCTCCTTGTCACTAACATGCTGTCCCACTTTAAGCCAGTCTCTTCCCTCCCATGGGAAGAAAATCTATTGGACTATTCGGAAATGACAATCTCTGACATGTGTGGTTCCCAAGGTCCAGTCCCAGACCCAGCTCAGGCATTACTAATCAATCACTTTCAACTGAGCCAATACCAACTGTCACAATTCCCAACAGACAAACATTAAAAATAGATAAGAATGGCACCCTAATGTTAGCCTCTTTTTTGAGGGGGATACTGGGGATTGAACTCAGGAACACTCAACCACTGAGCTACATCCCCAGCTCTAATTCATATTTCATTTAGAGACAGGGTCTCACTGAGTTGCTTAGTGCCTTGCTTTTGCTGAGGCTGGCTTTGAACTCGTGATCCTCCTGCCTCAGCCTCCCGAGCCACTGGGATTACAGGTGTGCGCCACCATGCCTGACGTGTTAGCCTCGTTAACACTCTAAATTTGATCATCCCCAAAATCTTTCCCATTAATGAATTTGTGCCAAAAACTTACTTTTCATCTCATCATCTAGCCCTGTTTTCTACATGTTCTCTGAGGCTATCAAATGAATTTGTCTACACATAATGGCAGAACCTAGAAATATAGTTTGTCAGGATCCAGAAATTTGGAATATGTTAAGCAATTATTTCAATCATTTGAACACAACAGGGTTTTTGTTTGTTTGTTTGTTTGTTTGTTTTAAAAAAAGGAAGAGCAGACCATGCCAGGCAGACCCCGCCAGGTACTTTCTAATTGATTATTTATTTATCTGTGTCATTTCCTTATCCCTTTGGTTCTATTTCATGCATCGAGAGGCCTCATGAGTGACTGACCTCTGCTAACTGGGTTTCCACAATGACAACACTGCCTAGCATATTTCGCATGTTTTGTACCAGTGCTGGTATAAACAAACAAACAACGAAATTCCTTGCATAAGACACTACACTGCCTGGGCACAGCTTCTTATCCCTTATGTTTTCTTTTAATAAAAGGTAAAAGGTTTACAGAACCTGAAGAGAAACTAGAGAACATTATGTTTTCCTTTTAAATTGATCATCATCTCCCAGGGAAATATTTTCTGTTTCGTCCTCAATACCTCCCAGTACACAGAAACGAGGTTTAGATGCTGTTTGGGTGCAACTAACCCCAACACAGTGAGTCAACAACTCTGAGGTGGTAAAGGTGGGGTTAATGAAGAGGCAAGAGGACTCAGAAGCGTTACAGGTGGAGCTAAGTCCAATTTTGCTGCCTATAAACTCTGCCTGTGTTGGGCACATTAACTGCCTTTCCATCCCTGCCTCACTCCCCAAAAGTAGAGTTCATTACCCAAAGTCAGAATCAAAGAATGATGAAAATTAAATGACTCAATGGGGTTTTCAAGCAATTTTTTCAAATATCTACGGGAACCTAGGAGGCAGAATACCCAAATCATTCCAAGTTGGTTATACGTCAGTCCCGATACCAAAGCAGAAACTGGATTCCCAGGATGGATGGCACCAGGAAATAGATTCTGGCTCAATGCAAAGAATATTTGAGCACTTGGAGCAGCTCCTACAAGGGGAAGATCTCAGGAGCAACAAGGTAATCAAGCGGGACTCCAAGGAGGAAAAGGTGAGGGTGTGTGCTTGTCTTGTTCATCTCTATAATGCCAGAGCCAGGCACATAGTAGGTTCTCAATAAACACAGTCACATACTGCATACTAATGCTTCAGTCCACAACAAACATGTACGAGAGTAGTCCCATGAGGATGTAATGGGGTGAAGGTTTCCTATCGCCTCTGACATCACAGCTGTGGTAACACTATAGTGCCACTCATGAGTCTTATGATTGTGGCCGTACTGTGCAGCCGCAGCCCGCCACATGAAAGCATAGTTGAGACAACTACATATAGTCCATTGTACTTGATCGTGGTAATACATGCTATTGATTCATGCATTTACTATAATAAACCCTTTTATTTTACTTTTAGTTGTAGACGAACACAATACCCTTATTTTACTTATTTATTTTTATGTGGTGCTGGGGTTCAAACCCAGTGCCTCACGTGTGCTAGGCAAGCACTCTCCTACTGAGCTATGACTCCGGCCCTTTAATAAACCTTTTAGAGATTACTTTTTAGTAGACCTTTTTTATTTACCAAAAATAAAAATTGACTACAAGTCTGCCCTGTGTCCCCTGGCAGCAGAATCGCACACCTTGTGTTTACCATGTCCCTTGCTTCCATCGAGACACTACACTGAGTGACTGACTTGAACCATCTCAGTGGGCCAGAATGCACCCTACTCTGTTTGCAGAGTGACAGAGTTGACCCATGAGCTCCTTCTCAGAGTGCATCGCTTTCATTAAGCCAAGCACGACTGTGCTTCTCCAAGAGGGAAGGTGGGAACTTGGTAAGGAGAGAAGGGAGTAGGAAAGAGAGAAACCACCCATCTCAGTTCTCCACAGAATTCTAGCTCTGAGAGGGTGGCGGGACTAGATGATTTCTAGTTCATCCTATTTCTGAGACTGCGACTCTAAGAAGACAAAGAGAATTTTGCAAGAACCTCATTCATGGTGTTGCCTGACTTTTGAGTGACAGAGCTCCTCCTACTGGGCATAAAACTTTTCTTGAACTGCATTTTGCCATTTTCATCATCTCTTGGAACTGCGAAACAGCAGGATGCCTTCTTGGACTAACTCTCTAAATTCCAAAGAAACAACTGTGGGAAAGTGATTTTTTCATAAGCAGTGATTGGCAACAATGAAAGCTCTTTGGACCAATTCCCTTTCTACGTGGAATCCATGCTATACTGTGTGATAAGGCATATCCTACTCTACTGCAGGCAGCCTGTCAATTACCAGTGTGTACTGAACACCTACGATGGGCCAGGCTGCTTGGCACTGAGCATACAATGCTCAGCAAGTGAACACAGATCGATGCTAAGAAGCAGAAGTTCAGAAAGTTGTGAGTGTGTATAGCAGGGTCTTGTACCACGCATGGTGTGGAAGCAGGTTCGGAGGAGGTGTCCCAGGAAAGCTCCTGAGAAGAACTGATTTTTGCGTTGATTTCAGGGTAGGACTGAAGCAGAGTTTGCCAAGTACAGAGTAGGTGCTCACTATTCTAAAAATTAACTAACCAAGTCATATGTTCCATCATTCCTATCTCAGTTTAGTTAGTCATTTCTTTTCATTTCTTCTTATTTTTTAAATTATTGCCTGCTCCAGAATAGACTGTGGATGCTTTAAAGACAGATGCCACAGTTCATACACTGGGGAGGCAATAAACTGAATTATTTAGACAGAACCCAGAGTTTTTCAGGTCATGACACTGAATTAAGGAATTATACTAGAAAACTGTGTTGGCCATAATTTCAGCATTTGACTTGGAAGTAACGGAAATGTTAATAACATTTAAAATGTAATCTCCAAGTATGACTCACGGGTATGAGATTCATATAAGCATTGTTAGTATGGGCTTCTCCATACATTGGAAGAGATAAATAGACTTGGATAGTTGGAATAGAAGGGAATCCAGTATAATAGCTGTTAATCCATGCATCAAAGATATAGACAATAGTGGCTTTCCATAAGGAGAAATGGAAAATAAACATTTATTGAGTGTCTACTAAAACTCAGACATAGGTTTGTGCTATTTTATACTGCCTTTGTAAAAACCATGTGAAATGGACATTATGAACTTCAGCTGACTGGTAAACTGATATATTTTTGACTCTAGGTTGCAATGGTTACATAATAGTAATAATTACACTTTGGCCAGTCTTCTACAAATTATAAAACAACCTAAACAGATTTTGAACTGTTACCAAGTACCAAGCTGTATGTCCAGCACTTCATTTACGTGCGCCATTTTGCTTAATCCTCAGGACTATGGTCCTCTCTTCTAGCTGGGTTACTGGGACAGGGAGATTCTGTGACTTGCCAGAGCCACATAGCTGCTGAGGTAAGATCACAGGATTTTTCATCCCAGCCTACACAACTCCAAAGCCCAGGCTTCTGGCTATGTGCCACACAACATCCCGATCTACCACAGAGAGGGATCTGAAGGATTTGAGAAGCTTGTATCATACAGGAAGAGATTTTCAGGGAAAACCTTATTTTAAGCTATCACAAACTCTATCCAGTGACCCACGAAGAAATGGAACAGTCATCAGAAAAGAGAACAGTAACACTTTTCCTCAGGTGACAAAAGTGAGTTCTATTTTCCCAGATGATGCATACTTTAGGCTGAGAAAAACCCAATGAAAGAATTCAAATAATAAGATCATGTCTGTGTGAAGTGGATGTTCTAAATGACTGTGACTGAATGTTCAGACTCATTGCTAAACTCATATGCTAAAGCAGGGCTGGGTGAGGAAGAACTCAACCTGGAGGGAGGTTTCAAATGCAAGTCCAACCAGAGAAGACCAAGAATGGGCTGTGAACTAGGAAGCTCTTTCCCCTCTTCCCTCCAGTCCAACACAGATGGAAGGAGGACATCCATGTGAATTCCACTCAAGTCTTCTCTCCACCTAGCTGCCTTTGTCCCATGCTCTTGGAATTGAACATGTGTGCTCATAACTGATGTATTTATCAGGGACAGGGAACAAGATAGCTTATGTGTTTCTATCATCTGCAGTGCCCAGCTTTGTCTCACCCCAAGTGTTATGATTTGGATATAAGGGGTCCCCCAAGAGCTCACGAGTGAGACAACGCAAGAAGGTTCAGAGAAGAAATGAGTGTGTTAACCACCTGATGGGATTAATAGAGGGGTAACTGAAGGCAGGTGCAGTGTGGTTGGAGGAGGTGGGACATTGGGCGCCTGGCTTTGGGGTATATATTTGTACCTGGCGAGTGGAGTTGCTCTGCTTCCTGATCATCAGGTGAGCTGCTTCCCTCTGCCACACTCTTCTGCCATGATGTTCTGCCTTATCTCAAGCTCCAAGGAATGAAGCCAGCCTTCTATGGACTGAGACCTCTGAAACTGTGAGCCCTCAAATAAACTTTTCCTCCTCTACAATTGCTCTGGTGTGTCTTTTAGGCACAGAGGTAAAAAAACTGACTAAAACACTAAGCTTTCTCTCAAAATAAATTAACTTCTATGGCTGCAGTATTATGGCTGCCAGAGCACAATACCATCATCCTATAAAGGACATCAGTTTTACCAGGGCAGGGCCCCACCTTGTTGGTGTATGATTTCCCTAAGCAGTATGAAATGTCCTTCTTTATACCTTCTGACTAACTTTGGTTTGGAGTCCACTTTGTCTGAGTATGGAAACCCCTGCTAGTTTATACAGTCCATGTCAGTGATGTTTTTTCTCAACCTTTTACCTTCAGTCTGTGGGTGTCTTTTCCCAGGAGGTGAGTCTCTTAAAGATAGCATATTGTTGGGTCTTTTTGTTTAAATCCAAGCTTCCAGTCCATGTCTTTTGATTGATGAGTTTAGGCCGTTAACATTCAGGGTTATTACTGAGATATGATTTGTATTCCCATTCATTTTGGTTTATTTTTGGTTTTTAACTCAGTGTCTCCTTTGATTGACCTTTTCTTTAGTATAGTTCCTCCCTTTGCTGGTTTTCCTTATTTTTTAAAATTTCCTCCTTATGGAATATTTTGCTGAGAATGTTCTGTAGTGCAGGCTTTCTAGTTGTGAATTCTTTTAACTTTTGTTTATCATGGAAGGTTTTTATTTCATCTTCAAATCTGAAGCTTAATTTTGCTGCATATAAAATTCTCAGTTAGCATCCATTTTCTTTCAGAGCTTGATATATGGTATTCCAGGACTTCCTGGATTTGAGAGTCTGGTTGAGAAATCAGCTGAGATTCAAATTGGTTTCCCACTATATGTAATTTGATTTTTTTTTCTCTTGCAGCATTTAAAATTCTATCCTTATTCTGTATGTTAGTTGTTCTCATTATAATGTGACTTTGTGTGGATCTGTTGGGGTCCTGTAAGTCTTTTGTACTTGATTTTCCACTGCATTCTTTAGGTTTGGGAAGTATTCTGATATTATGTCATTGACAAGATTGTACATTCCTTTGGTTTGTATCTCTGTGCCTTCGTCTATTCTGATAAATCTTAAATTTGGTCTTTTCATGTTATCCCATATTTCTTGGAAGTTCTGTTCATAGTTTTTACCATTTTCTCTGTGTGGTCAACTTTATTTTCAAGAGTATATATTTTGTCTTCATTGTCTGAGGTTCCGTCTTCCAAGCGGTCGAGTCTGTTGGTGATATTTTCCATTGAATTTTTAATTTGGTTATTGTTTCCTTCATTTTGAGGATTTCTGCTTGATCCCTTTCTACATTCTCCCTTTGTTGAGTGATTTTTACTTCCTGTATTTTCTCTCCCATACCATCCTTTATTTTGAAGATCAATCTAACTATGTATTTTCTAATCTCCTTCTCTGACATTTCTTCTACTGTGTTGTCTATGGATTCTATTGTTGGAACATCTTGGTTTGTTTGAGGCACTTTGTTCCCTTGTTTTTTCATTTTGTTCGTGTGTCTTTTCAATTAGCTGAGCAGAGCTGAGGTAATACAGATTCTACCCCGTAGCCTTTTAGTGTCCCTAAAGGCTTCCAGTATCTCACCTGTGGGTACTGTGACAATGGACTTCAAGAAAACAGCAGGCAGCAGGCGATCTGGAGGCTAATGGTGGACGATCAGCAAGTGGGTGATGGGTAGGTGAAAGGCGGATGATGGGCAGGCAAGAGGCAGGCAAACGGGCAAATGGTGGATGATAGGTGGCAGTCAGTGAGCGATCTGCACTCAAAAAGCAGACAATATCAGGGCCCCGCCATTATGACCTCATTTAACCTTAATGACCTTCTGCCCTGGGAGAGTGTGTCCCCCACAGTTCCCGTGTGGAAACCTAATTCTTCCATGAGGCAATGCTGGGAAGTAGTCTGGTAGGCACCCTCTTCAAACAAAGAAAAGAGGAGGCAGATGACCAGACTTTGTGTGTGGATATGCGCAACTCTGTCAGGTCACCTGGATGGTCAATGTGCGCACGTGCGCCTCTTCAGTAACCTCATTCCAGTTCTCTAGACAAAAACAAGCAGCGTGGTGTCCTCTGGGCACATGCGCAACCCAGCAGATGCCCGGGGTGCATGCACTACCCAGCAGATACCCAGGGTGCATGTGCAACCCAGCAGATACCAGGGTGCATGCGCAACCCAGCAGATACCCAGGGTGCATGCGCAACCCAGCAGATACCAGGGTGCATGCGTAACCCAGCAGATACCTGGGGTGCATGCGCAACCCAGCAGATACCAGGGTGCATGCGCAACCCAGCAGATACCCGGGGTGCATGCGCAACCCAGCAGATACCCGGGGTGCATGCGCAACCCAGCAGATACCCGGGGTGCATGCGTAACCCAGCAGATACCCGGGGTGCATGCGCAACCTAGCAGATACCAGGGTGCATGCGTAACCCAGCAGATACCTGGGGTGCATGCGCAACCCAGCAGATACCAGGGTGCATGCGTAACCCAGCAGATACCCGGGGTGCATGCACTACCCAGCAGATACCCGGGGTGCATGCGCAACCCAGCAGATACCAGGGTGCATGCACTACCCAGCAGATACCCAGGGTGCATGCGCAACCCAGCAGATGCCCAGGGTGCATGCACTACCCAGCAGATACCAGGGTGCATGCGCAACCCAGCAGATGCCCAGGGTGCATGCGCAACCCAGCAGATACCCGGGGTGCATGCGCAACCCAGCAGATGCCCAGGGTGCATGCGCAACCCAGCAGATACCCGGGGTGCATGCACAACCCAGCAGATACCCGGGGTGCATGCGCAACCCAGCAGATACCCGGGGTGCATGCGCAACCCAGCAGATACCAGGGTGTATGCACTACCCAGTAGATGCCCAGGGTGCATGCACTACCCAGCAGATACCCAGGGTGCATGCACTACCCAGTAGATGCCCAGGGTGCATGCACAACCCAGCAGATACCCAGGGTGCATGCGCAACCCAGCAGATACCCAGGGTGCATGCACTACCCAGTAGCTGCCCAGGGTGCATGCACTACCCAGCAGATACCCAGGGTGCATGCACAACCCAGTAGATACCCAGGGTGCATGCGCAACCCAGCAGATGCCCAGGGTGCTTGCACAACCCAGCAGATACCCAGGGTGCATGCACTACCCAGCAGATGCCCGGGGTGCATGCACTACCCAGTAGATGCCCAGGGTGCATGCACTACCCAGTAGATGCCCAGGGTGCATGCACAACCCAGCAGATACCCAGGGTGCATGCGCAACCCAGCAGATGCCCAGGGTGCATGCACTACCCAGTAGCTGCCCAGGGTGCATGCACAACCCAGCAGATACCCAGGGTGCATGCGCAACCCAGCAGATGCCCAGGGTGCATGCACTACCCAGCAGATACCCAGGGTGCATGCACTACCCAGTAGATGCCCAGGGTGCATGCGCAACCCTGCCACAACTTCCTTATGAATGTATGGTATAGAAAACCTGTGTGAAATCTACTTTTCCATATAAGGGAGACAAAGGGGCTAGTATTTAGCAGGGAGGTGGAGAAGGGGTCCAGCGGGGTCTATATAAGGCAGCCCTGATGGTGTGTCTGGGACTCAGCCTTCTGGATGTAATTCCCCGAGTCTGTGCAGCACAAGATAAACACTGCTTCCTGTTGAATGCCCTCTCTGGTGCCCTCTCTGTACGCAAATCCCACAACAGTAGAGCCTAGTAGGAGATGTTTGGGTCATGGCGGGGAAACCTCATGAACAGATTAATGACCTTCTCAAGAGCAGAGGTTACCTATGGGGACACACTGCCCCCTTTTCTCTTGTGCATATGCCCTCTCTCCCTTATTGAAGTAGGAAAGAAGAGGTTGGGCACCTGAGGAATTTTCAAGAAGCAGATTTTTTGACTGTAGCCAGTCCAGAGTGTGGCCTGTGCCTGAAATTTCCTCCTCTGGACCAGGATTTTGGAAATTCTTGGAGCTTTATACCCAGTAGGAGGAAAGGCTTGGAGGTTTTACATAAAAATCTTTATTTTTTTCTTGAGTGCTAAGAAAGTGCTTTTTAGGCCAGATGCAAGTCTTAGAAGTCTTTACCAAGGCAAGAGAGATTCTATCTTTTTGCACAAGCTTGACTGTAGATTCTAACTCTGTCATACCTTTTGTGTGCAAGGGGGAAGCTTCAAACCACAATTCTCTCTGCAGACCTGCTGATACTCTCTGTAAAAACCTTTCTGAAGAGAGGAGAAACTTAATTATGGCAAGGGTCTTCTGGGTGGGACTCTCTGGCCTGCTTCATTATGACTGCTGCCATGTTATAAAGCAGCATGAGGCCCTTACAGCATTTAGCACCTAATCTTAGACGTCCCAGTCTCCAGAACTGTGAACTCTTTTCTTTATAAAGTACCCATCTAAGGTATTATTCTATAGCAACAGAAAATGGACTAAGAACCAGGAGCGGAGGCACAGGCCTGTAATCCCACTGGCTTGGGAGGCTGAGGCAGGAGGATGGCAAGTTCAAATCCAGCCTCAGCTACTTTGTGAGACCCTCAGCAACTTAACGAGACCCTGTCTCTAAATAAAAAATAAATAAAAAGGGCTAGGAATGTGGCTCAGAGGTTAAGTGCCACTGGGTTCAATTCCTGGTCTGAAAAGAAAAAGAAAATGGATTCAGATGTCTTTTAAAGGCTTATCACTTATAGGGATGAGGGGATTACAATTCAATCTATAAGTGTTACGATCCTTATTTCATTTTTCTTTTCCTTTTTTTTCATTGCAGAGTCTCACGCATGCTCAGCACATGTCCTACCACTGAGTTATGCCTCCAGTCCCTGTCCTTCTTTTCAGATGCTTACATTTCCCTGCCAGCAAAGGAGAAGCTCCAGTGAGTATTTACTAAACTGAATCCTGAACTAGCCAGCAGTCAGTGGCAACTGCTGTGTGCCATACAGGAGCAGAAAAACCACCACGTTTCCTGACTCTGGAAGGAGGTAATCATCCATTCCTTCAAGCCAAAGATAATTATGGACAATGCAGAAAGAAAAAAAAAAAGAGAGAGAGAGAGATCTGCCCAAAGACGTTGGAAGCATCAATGTGAAAGAACGACTAACGGATCCATCACTGGGTTGCTCTTCAAGACTCACACGGGGAAGCTGCAGACGTTTCTGCTGCTCTGGACCACGCAAGCTGAAACAGTGTGTAGTTTCGCTCTCTGACCCAATTGCCCCACATACCATTTGGGGATTAGAAATTATAAATCATGAAAACTGCATCTTGCTTTTAGAATCGCAAAGGCTTCCCAGGTCGACTGAGGGTGTTGGCAAAATAACCAGGAAAATGAACATTAATTGTAATTAGACATTGATTGTCACGCCATTATCACATAAATACCACCTTTTGCGTACTTCTAATTCATTCCATTACTGTAGGCAGAAAGATGTATTTTAGCTTTTGGAATTAACTGTCTCCGTTGATTTCTCTCTTCCGTTAGTTTGAAAAAATTACTGTCTTGAGAGAAGACGTTGTGTTTCTGGGAAAAGGTCATTTTGAGGTGGATTCCTTAGGATTCGATTACATAGATGCAGGATCAGCAGTCCTGTTCATGACCTGGCTATCCTTGGGAAGGATGCTTATCATGTTGGTGCTTTAGTTTCTCATCTAAAAAAATAGGGGGGAAATCAGGCCACTGAGTAGATGTAATAACATGCATGAAAAGATAGTGTTTTATTTTTGCTTTTGGGGTTTTGGGTTTGTGTTGTTTTGTGTCGTTTGCATTTTGCATTTGAGAGCTACAGTGTCCTATGTCATCTACAAAGCTCTTTCTTCCCAAAGAGCTGCCATATAGGGCTGAAGAGTCTCATAGATAATAGTTAAAAAAATAAAAATAAAAAGTACCAGAAGTTTTTCTTTTTTAATTTATTTGGTACTGATAGATGGACAGCATGCCTTTATTGTATTTGTCTATTTTTATGTGGTGCCAGGATCTAACCCAGTGCCTTGCACATGCTAGGCAAGTGCTCTGCCACTGAGCTACAGCCCCAGCCCCAAGTTCTTTTCACTCAAACAAAACACCAGCCGTCTATACTGAAAATTCAGTTTCAAATGTGAACCTATATTGTGAGGCCGAACATGTACCAATGACCTGGAGTAAAGGCTCAGTCCATCACAAGTCACCATGGAGATGAGCCCGTGGCTCCAGGCTCACCTCAAACAGAGCACATGATGTTAAACTCGCTGACAGCTGGCAAGGGACACTCCCCTCCTAGAGCCATAAGGAAACTGTAACTCAGGTTAGCAAGTGATAAGGTCACGCGTGTATTTAGTGAGAGAGTCAGGATTTTAACCTAGGCCTCCAGGTAATAACAATCATCTACAAACATTACACTGACCTCAGGGCCTTTGCTTTTTCTGAGGTAACCCTTAATAATGATCTGAACAGACTTGGACAGAACAGCAAAATGGGCTGCCACATTACTAGATTCCTTTGGATGGTATATATCAAGTAGCTGAAACCCAAGCCATTCCACTAATCCATAAACTACTGTTTCCTACCATGTCAAACATTGTTGTGGCCTTTCAATATTGAAATGCATCAACTCGGTTTTGGGTGCAACATGTTTTTGTGTACATAATGGCCAACATCTGGAGCCAGAGAAAATAAATTATTTCCTCATCCAGATGTCTTGATGTTTGTTAATGTAACAATATCTTATTGAGGCTACATTAGGCTCCTGCACTTCAGAGACTGGGTATCTAGTAGGGAATTAAATATATATATTTTTAAACCTTCCAGATGTTTACAATAAAATGGAAACATTGTCTCAATTCTCAAAGAAAGAAAATGAGCGGGAGGGGGGGAATGACAGGGATTATAAAACAAATGTCTGTGACTAACTCGCATTGAATTATCAGGATTTATTGTTAATAGTATAATGGGAGCTTACATTTATGGAGGTCTACGTGGCACGTCAAGTGATATGCTGAATGCTCTAAGTATATCGTTGTCACATTTGATTTCTGCATCACTTCCTCCTTGGGACACAAGTAGTTGGGGACTGGGAAAAGCTGGTCACCCAGTGAGGAGACAGGTTGGATTCAAAACCTTGACTCTATGACTCCAGAGCCCTCACTCGGAGTGTGAGGCTCAGATCAGCAACGTCTGCCTTTTGACAGTGTGTTCACAATGTCCCTTCTCTGCCTCCTTCCTCAGGCACTGAAGGCGAGTCTGTACTTTAACAGTTTATTAGTAGTCAGCTTTACGTCACTTTAACGAAATACCTGAGACAGGCTACTTGCAAAGTAAAGGGAGGATTATCTGGGTTTACGGTGCTGGAGGGTCAAAGACATTGCATCTCCCTCTGCTCAGTTCTGATGGGGGTGGTGTAAGGCAATGGTCAGAGCCCAGGTCACAGCCAGTGGTCACATCTCTGACCAAGAAACAGAGAGAAAGGATGTGACCAGGGCCCCAAACTGCCCTTTAAGCACACATTCCCAACGACCTAAGACTCTCCCACTGGGCCCCAAAGATTCCACCACCTCCCAATAACACTGCCCTGGAGACACTGCCATTAACATGTGCATCTTTGGGGGAAACGCATCCAAACCACAGCACCAGCGGACTTGAGGGCTGACTGCTCTCAGTGTGGTTCATGGTAGCACCTCATCTCGTCTGGGCGCTAGGAGGAAGGCAGTTTCCTGGACTCTGGTAGAAGCAGGCTGTGTAAGCATCCCTGGGGGTAGGACTGAGGAATCTGCATTTTAATCCATCCTCAGACTTGACTGATAGCACTCTGATGTCTGAAAAGCAATGCTACATTGTATTTCTTTCTTCTTTAAGGAGTCCAAGTGGGATTCTGTGCTTTCTTTCAACAGTAGAAAGTGTATCCAAAAATGGGAGACATGAACAAAGAGGACACAGGTTCACTCAAGTGATCTTAGAAAGACATTAATCAGGTGGTTGTTGATTTTGGAGTCCTAAGAAAGCTCTTATGCTTCCTTTCAAAGCCAGTTCATCAATTCCATCCAAGTTGGCTGACAATGGCTGAGACTCTCAACTCAGCATTAGCAGCAGGTTTAGGGTAAGAATCAGCAGGTTGGGTGAGGGAAAGACACAAGTAAGCACAATCCAAGGTACAGAATCTTGGTGGTACAACAGAAAGGTACGGCATCCACGTCAGCTTTCCTGAGCTGGAAAACCAAGCACTGGATCTACCTGGCTCCACAGCCACGGCCCTGACCAGTGCAATAGCTTACCACTGCCTGGACTTGAACTCAGGGTCCTGCCCACAGTTAGACTGGAAAACAAAAGTCTCCATGCCTTGATGAGCCCCCAGCAAGCCTAGGCACACCCACCATGATGGCCTAATGAACTGGATTTTGGCTATGATTTCCCCACTTAACTGTCAAAGAAATGCTGAGATGAACACCTCCCTCTCATTCATGGTATAAACTCCTTACTGATATTTAACAACATCCCTGTCAATTCCCTGAAATAAGGTGGTCCTGATTTTGGACATTCAGTCATTTCACAAACATGCGCTCAGGATGCAGACACCATGGAGACGTGAGACTGATCCTGCATTCTGCACTGGTACATCTTACTTCGAGTCTAGCGATGATAGAAGTTAACCCTTAATTAATGACAGAGATCAATGTGATAAGGTGAGGTTCCATGCCCTGTGAAAGGGAGTAATAGGGGAGATGAATTCAATCCAGGAGCATGGTTGGCTTTCTGAGCAAACCTGGGATCTACTGAGAAGGGACTGATCATCTGGGCCCATGACACACCTGTTGCAGGTCAGAAGAGCTTCACTTGACTTCCACAGGTCTGTAATGCTAATAATGACTTCATGTGCATTCACTTGTTATTGCAAATGAGGTTTTGTGCTAGGTTTTGGACTAAATGTCTATGTCTTACCCCTGTTCCAAAAAAATTTAGTATGTTGAGGTCCTAATCCCTCATGTGACTATATTTGGAGATGAAACCTCTAAGGGAATAATTATGGTTTAATGAGGTTGTAAGAGTGGGACTCTGATCAGACAGGATTAGTGTCCTCATTAAAAGAGATATCAGAAAGCTAGTGCAGTCTCTTTGCTTCTTGCTCTCTCTTTCTCATTCACTTTCTCTTTCTCCTCAAAGACAGTCATCTGCAGAAACTGAACCCTGCCAGAACCTTCATCTTAGACTTTCCAGTCCACATAGTTGGGAAAAAAAAATAAGCAAATTATTAAAGTCAATTAGTCTATATTGTTTTGTTATGGCAACCCAAGCAGACTACGACATATGGTGGATTGACTTAGATCTAGTAGAGATATTTTTTAGACCAATATTTCTACTGAACATAAATGCAGAAATCATCAGCAAAATCCAACAGCATAGCAAAAAGATCATTCATCATGATCATATAGAATTTATCCCAGGGATGCCAGGAGGGTCCAATATGTAGAAGTCAGTAAATGTAATATATCACATCAACAAAAAAAGAACAAAAATCATGATTATCTCAACAGAGAAAAAGTATTGGATAAAATTCATCATTGCTTGCTGATAAAGACTTTGAATGATTAGGTATAGAACGAAAATCCTTTACATAATAAAGGCTATATTTTAAAACCCACACCCAACATCAGAGTTAATGGGCAAAATCTGAATGAATGCTTTTCCTTTAAGATCTGGAATAAGACAATGAGGTCCTCTCTTGCCATTCATGTTCAACATAGTACTAGAAGTATTAACCAGAGAAATTAGGAAAGAAAGAGAAATAAAAGGCATACAAAGAGGAAGAGAGGAAGTCAAATTATCCTTGTTTGTAGATCACATAATTCTGTACATAAAATTACCTAAAAACCACCAGAAGACTATTTGAATTGGAAAATGAATTCACTAAAGTAGCAGAATACAAAATCAATACACACAAATCAATAACATTTTATATACCAATAATGATATTGCTGAGTAAGAAATCATGAAGGCGATGCCATTCACAATATCTGAAAAAATAAAATAAAATATCCAGGAGTAAATTTAAGGAATTAGAAGACCTCTATGATCTTTGTTATAAAACTCTGAGGAAAGAAATTCAAGAGAACACGCACACAAAAATGGAAAGGCCTCCTATGTTCATGGATTGGAAGAACTAATATTGTTACAATATCCGTCTGTTCTACCCAAAGTAATTTATCAATTCAATATAATTGCCATCGAAATACCACACTCTTCACAGAACTAGAAAAAATAATCTCAAAGTTTACAGGGAAGCACAAAAGACTCCTGAATAGTCAAAACAATCTTGAATACAAAGAACAAAGCTGGGAGCATCACAATATAGTACAAAATATAGTACAAAGCCATACCAATCAAAATAGCATGGCATTAGGATAAAAGCAGGCACAGAGAGCAACAGAACAGAATACCGTGTGTGGAAATGATTCCATGCATTTACAACAAACTGATCTCAACAAGGGCCCTAAAAATATATGTTGGAGAAAGGATAGCCCCTTCAATAAATGGTACTGGGAAAACTGGATATTCACATTCAAACAAATGCAACTTGACCCCTATCTCTCTTACCCAATACCAAAAAATCAACTCAAAGTACCTCAAAAACCTAAACTTAAGACCCAAAACTATGAAACAATGAGAAGAAAACAGAAAATGAAATGCCTCAAAATATGGGTACAGGCAACAATGGGGGGGGTTTTAAGACCCCAAAAGCTCAGGAAACATAAGCCAAAATAGGCAAGTAGGATTATATCAAACTAAGATACTTCAGCAGCAAAGGAAACAAGCAACAGAATAAAGAGACAATCTGCAGAATGGGGCAGGGGGGAAATTTGGCAAATTATTCATCTCACATATGATTAAGGTCCACAACATATAAGGAGCTTTAAAAAACTCAAAAGCAACAACAAAAAACTCAATTTTAAATGGGCAAAGGCTGGGTGTGGGGGCTCATACCTGTAATTCCAGCATCTTGGGAGGCTGAGTCAGGAGGCTCTCAAGTTTGAGGCCAGCCTCAGCAACTTTGTGAGGCCCTAAGCAACATAGTGAGACCCTCTCTCAAAGTAAAATATTTAAAAAATGGCTGGGGGGCTGAAGTTGTGACTTAGTGGTGGAGCACTTGCCTGGCATGTGTGAGGCCCTGGGTTTAATCCTCAGCACCGCTGAGGATTAAATAAATAATTAAAGGTATTACGTCCATCTACACCAAAAAAAAAAAAAAAAAAAAGGAACAATGATTTTAAAAAATGACTGGAGATGTGTCGCTTAATGGTTCAGTGCCCCTGGTACCCAAGGGGGGGGTGGATAAAAAAGATGGGCAAAGGATATGAATAAACATTTACGTAAGTAAGTTCAAATAACCAACAAATTTATGGGGGGCAAATGTTCCTGCTGCCTCCATTGTAAGGTCACTTGCTCTTGGTTCTTCCTTCTTCATCAACCCACAGCGTAAACTAGATCAAGTCCCAGGGGGGCGGGTTGTACCTCAGTGCTATAGTACCTACACCTTACTTTCAAAGCACTTACCATAATTATATATTTGTGATGTTATGCATTTAATGTGCTTTTGCTACCCTTCCTCTAAAATAATCTCCCCACCACGATAGTAAGTCTGTTTCTTTTGCTCGGAATTGTTATACTCTTACAACTGCTTAGTGTCCTGTCACATAGTATTCACTCAATAAATACGTGTGGAAGAAAGGAAGAAACGGGTTGGAGGGAGGGAGTGAAGGAGCAAAGCCATGACCAGTAGGCAACACAGGATTATCACTGATAACTACTGATAACTCATACATCACTGTAACATTTATAAAAAAAAAATGCCACCTTCCTCTCTCCTCTGCCCAGATCTACTCCCATTAAAACCATCTATCAACTGGACGTAGTGGCACATGCCTATAAACCCAGCAGCTCAGGAGGCTGGGGCAGGAAGACTGCAAGTTCAAAGCCAGCCTCAGCAACTCAGACAGGCCCTAAGCAACTCAGTGAGACCCTGTCTCTAAATAAAATATAAAAAATGGCTGGGGATGTGGCTCAGTGATTAAGTACCCCTGGTACAAAAAAACAAACAACAACAGCAAAAACATCTATCATTTAGGCAGCAATTATTTGGAATCTGCTACATAAGAAAAGAATCAGAAATCAATAGAGGTGGTGACATTTAAAGGCAATGATGTTCTCTGGGCTGTACAGGTGGCATGTAAGATGCATGATGTTTCTCAGGAGGCCAGTGAACCCTGGCCTGGAGATAGAGTCCAGGTTTCCAAGTGGCCTCTCTATGGAGGCCTGGCTCTGCCCAGGCCATGGCTGGGTTGGTCTCATGTGGGAACAATGAGGGCCTTTGGAAATGGTGGAGGGCGGGTAGAGAGTGAGGAGCAGTGTCCAGAGGGAATCAGAGCCAGCAGAGGATGCAAGTGTCTGAAGAAGAGTGGAAGTGGCCGTGGGGAGGGGTCGCTATTTCTCTCTGACCCTTTCTATGTCTCTGGTCAACGATGGAGAGGAAGGAGAAACCCTGAACCCCACCTCCATTCCAGAACTGCAAAGACTGAGCTCACTCCCAACAAAATATCTGCAGTCGGAAAGTCCTGGCATTCTGGGAATAAATTTGATTTGTCCCTCCCCTCTGATGCCCTGAACCTCCATGCTGCCTCTCCCTCTGGTCCTATTTAGGGCACCCCAACTACCATAGCCCAAAGGCTCCAGATGGAGATTTCTACTGTTGACAGTTAATTTTCTGAGTCAACATGGTTCATCCATGATACACAGATTGTGGCCAAACGCAAGTCGAGATGTTGCCATGAAGGTATTTTTAGATCAGATCAACAGGTAACGTAGCAGACGTTGAATAAAGCAGATCACACTGATTAAGGTGAGTGTGGCTCCTCAAATCAGTTGAAGGCCATATATAAAAAGTCTGATGTACTCCCAAGAAAGGAGGAATTCTGCTTTCCAGAAGGCCTTCGGATTCAAGCCGCTCTATGATGCTTCCTATATCTGCATTCAGTGGCCTGTTCCATGGATTTCAGACTTGCTAGCCCCCACAGCTGTGTAAGTCAGTCTCTTAAACTCTCTCTCTGTCTGTCTGTCTCTCTCTCTCTCTCTCTCTCTCTCTCCTTGTACATATAGATTCTGTTTCTCTGGAGACCCCTGACTAATAAACTCTTCTTCCTTCCAATCGCAAATGCTCAGTTCTCCGTCGAGCCCCCTGAGCTGGCTGGGACAATTACTTTCACTATTTCTGGCTGTAGCTTTGCTGGAGACGAGCGGAGTGGGCAATTACTCCCAGAACACACAGACAATTGCTAGAGTCTACAAGTGTCTTCAAAGGCTGATTGCAAACCAACATACTCCCAGAGAAGCCAGGAGAACAAGCATCAGTAGGTCCATTTTAAAAATGAAAGGAAGTGAGCCCAGGGTAGGGAAAGTGAAATGCTCAAACTCACAGGTCTAATAAGTGTCAAAATCAGGACCTGGACCCACATGTATTTACCCTCAGTTCTGGGCTCCTTGCTGGATATTCTATCGATCTGCCTGGAGCCGGGATCTTGACATTTGAGGCTTATGCTGGGACATGGAGACACAGTGTCGTGCAGAGGGAGAAGCCGCAGGATGCGGAGGGAACAACTTGGATTTCAACTGAGTCAGACCTGCGTGAAAAAGCCCACCTGTACTGCTAACCTGTGGCAGGTGTGGGCGCAGCTCGATCTCGCTGGGCCTCCGTTCACTGTGCGTAGCCTGGCACGGTGGCGCATGCCTGTTGTCCCAGTGCCTCCCAGCCCCAGGCTGAGGAAGTAGGATGGCAAGTTCAAAGGCAGCCTCAGCTACTTGCTGAAAACCTAAGTAGCTCAGGGAGACCCTGTCTCTAAATACAGAGGGCTGGGGATGTGGCTTAGTGGCTAAGAGCCTCGGGGTTGGATCACCAGTAGAGGAAGGAAAGAAGGAAGGAAGGGAGCGGGGGAGGAAGGGAGGAAGGGAGGAAGGGAGGAAGGGAGGAAGGGACGAAGGAAGGAAGGAAGGAAGGAAGGAAGGAAGGAAGGAAGGAAGGAAGGAAGGAAGGAAGGAAGGAAGGAAGGAAGAAAGGAAAGGAAAAATCTTATAAAGGAGAAGCACAGACTACACTATATAATTGATATCTGGGAAGACTCACTCTCTTTCCGAGACCCCGGAATTCTATAATTGGAGAAAAATAGCAGAAGACAAGGAATCCAGTAACCCAAGGAAGGGAGAAAGGTCACAGGCTGCAGGCGTGTGTGTGTGTGTGTGTGTGTGTGTGTGTGTGTGTGTACGTGTTTTGTTTTTATCACTTTTCTTCTCACTGCCAGGGTCTGTTTTGAGTTTTTCCACCCCTGACACCCGAGTCTGACACATCTCTGTGGCTCATAATGAGCTTTCATTCAAGCCACTGATCAATAGCAGAAGCCAGCAGGTCTGTCTGCCCTGCTTGTTTTCTCTATCTTCAATCTACCAAGACAGATTAGGCTATTTCCAAGGTCACTCGATATTCGGGGAGAGAATGGAAAGATCTGGTGGGTTGTTCATGGAACAAGGCTGCAAACAGACAAGACAAGAGCTCAACTGTGTGTTCCATGACAGATTCGATTTACATCAAGGTCGCAGAGGGTATGTTTTCTTACGGAACCTTTACCCACTCCAGAGTTGCCGGCTTGTCCGTTAGCCACAAACACAGGGCCAGCCCTGCCTGTCAAGAGGTGCTGTGTCATCTCATGATCTGATGGGTCCCTTGCTGTTCAATCTACTTTATTAGTCTATTACAACATTCACTGTCAGGCTAAAGAACAGGACAGAGCACCTTCCTCTGACAATGGAATACTGATATTTTTGTTGTAATAAATAGACGGAGTCTAATCTCTTGCTTACCCTATCAGCTCCGTTGAGTGCTATTAGACTAAGGATTTGTTTAGCCTTCACCTCGGAAGACATGCAGTTTCTAGATTCAGAAAAACAGTACAGGAAGTTCCATGTCATGATGCTCCCTCAATTATTTAAAAAGAACCCCAAAAGATGGCAAGTATGAAAGGTTTTCCATTTTAAACCTAGTAAGCATTGGTTTAAATGCTGTAAAGGCTGTAATACACAAAGCTTGGGAGAGGATCTATCTTGATTTTTAATTGTACCCTTCTCTCCAAATTTGTATGTTGAAGTCCTAAACATCAGTATCTCAAAATGTTGCTGTATTTGGAAATAGGGTCATTAGATAATTTTAAAAAGCGAGACCATTAAGATGAGCCTAACCTAATGTGACTGGTGTCCTTATAAGAAGAGGAAATTTTGGACAGAGACACCCACACAGAGGATGTCCAAGTGAAGATACGGGGAGAAGGCAAACCTTCTAGAAGTCAAGGAGACAGACATAAGAAGAAACTAAATTGGACAACACTTTGATCTCAACCTCTAGTCTCCAGAGCCAAGGGAGAATTAATTTTTGCTGTTTAAACTGTCCAGCAAGTGGTACTTTTTAATGACAGTGCTAGGAACCTCTAAGGACACTCCTTCATCTGCCAAGACACTGAAGTAAATTTCGATGTAGGGTCCCCTCTATCAACAAATTTTTAATGTCAATAGAAATGTGTTTGAAAGTAGATGTTTCCTAGGGAAAAAGAGTAAATATAATATGGGTGATACAAGAGAATAAATAAAAAGAGAAAAACTTTCTCCTTATCCCCCACATCCCTTTTTTAAAATTTATTTGTAGTACTTGGGATCAAACCCAGGACCTTATGCATGCTAGGCAAGTATTCCACCACTGAGCTCTGTTTCCAGTTCCCTAATTTTCTAAGATACTTTAAAGCTGTCAAACTCAGCTCAGTGAGCTGCAGTTCTTTTCAGAAGTAGCCCTGGCTGTAATTAAAGGATGCCTTCATTCATTCTATCACTATTTATCAACTGCCCACTGCTCTAGGCACTGGGGATATAATTGTGATTAAAATCTCTGCCTCATGGAGCTGACATTCTAGTATTGAAGATTGGTGATTTAAAAAAAAAATGAGTTTAGATTCAGCGTGTGAGGCAGGGAAACATTATCTGGAGAAATGTAAAGCAAAGAAAAAGGATAAGTTGTTGGGATATTTCATTTTCGAGTGGACAGGGCAAGCTGGTTTTTGACCCATTGTTTCTTTGTTCTATTCCATTCTTTCTAGATTCAGATCTCTGGAAGATTGGAAACTAAATTTCCCAGAACCCCTTGCAGTGGGGAACTGGTTGGGTTCAAGGGGAAGCAGTGATTAAAGTTAGGAGGAAAGCATGAGGGAGGTGAAAGCAATATTCCTTCCCTTTCTAATGAGGTTTTATGCAACTTCATCCACCACAGTGGAGTGTGGGGTTCTCGGACCCTGGTTCAGAGAGTGGCACCAACATCAGTAGCTGCACAGCACACAATGTCCCTGGCACTGGTGACGTCAGGAGCAGGCATCCTCTAGGTAGATGCTGTTGGTAGATGCAACAGCAGCCTCTCCATGGCTGTGAGAGCATAGACTCTGGGTTACACCATTTCCCTTTTCTCCTTCAGTCTTGCCGCTGTCACTGTCCTCTGTGAACTTTCCTGTCCATTCTGCTCCCCTAATCCTTTCATTATTCTAAACAAATCTCCTCTATTAAATTCTCTGTTGGAAATACCTACACTTGTTGTTTCTTGCTACACAATGGCCCAAAGTTCTCCCGGAGAAGGTGACGTCTGAGTAGAGATCTGAAGAGAAAGGAGTGAGGTTTGTGGCCTTGTCTCTCTCAGAGAAAACCAGGGCCAAGGTCTTAGGAGAGGGGCATGTCTGTTGTGTTCAGGGAGCAACAGAAAGGTCAGGATTGATAAAGGAAGTGATAGGGGAAAAGGAGATCAGGAAGACCCAGAACATCATGGCCTCAGTTGCAACTGAGATGACTCTATTGTTTCCCCAAATTCTGAGTATTCTCTATTGAATATGTGGAAAAGGAGGGAAAAACCACTCAACTGAAGGAATAACTCTAAAGGAATATCAGAGATGATTATATCCCTATTCCCTCATTATGAAGATTAGCAAACTGTGGGAACTATGATTGAAAGAAAAGGTTGGCAAATCATCACCTGAGGCCCAAATCCAGCTCACCACCTGCTTCTGTAGATAGGAGTTTTATTGGCACAGAGCCACGATCATTCACTTATGCATTGCATATGGCGGCTCCTGCACTACAACAATACAGTTAAGTAGCTGCAACAGAAACCATCTGGCCCGTGAAATCTAAAATATTTACTGCCTGACTCTTTACAGAAAAGGTTTGCTGAAACTTTTCTTTATGTCGCTTTTTAAATTTTTTTTCTATAAAGCTTTTACCTACATAATACAATCTGGGTATGAGTGACTTCAAAGATGGAACCCTCCAAGCATCACATCACCAAATTCTTCACTGGATATTGCTGGGTAGGTATCACTGCCAGGCAGTGACTGAGGTGATAAATCGCCTCTGCCATGACCTCTTCAGTGAGATGATAACGGGCAATCAAAACAAAACAAAACAAAATAAAACAGGTAGCCAAGCTGTAGTGGAAATTCCAGACAGAAGCAGGCTTCATGGGCTTTGGAAAATGGATCCTAATCCTAAGCCCCAGGATGGGGAGGGAGGAATACATCATCCAGTCTCACTTAACCCTCCCACCTTTATTTTCCCTAAATACATACCCTCCCCTGTTGCATCTTTCCTTCCTCTGCCTACATTTTACTCTACTAAGATAAAATAGCAAAATTCATCTTCTAATATGGAAACTCAGCTCCTTATCTTCTTAAAATGTACAGAACCAGAGACTAACATTTGCATTACACAGCCTCCAGATTCCCACAGACCTTGATGAGCCAAGAGGCAGTTAACACAAGCATTCTTGGATAAACCGGGTTTTTCTATTGGCAAATAAATCTTTTTATATTAAGGTGAAACAATAATAATCATTTTAAACAATCATGTGGAGTGTGATTACAAAATAGCTCATTTGGAAAGAACATTATCAGCTTATGAGCTCCGTGGAGATTCAAAGACGGAAGGTGCTACAGATAAAACCAACTGTTATGGAGCTTTGTTATTTCCACAGCACATGGAGGCAAAATGTACATTTTAATACTGTAATGAGAAAACAATGCAAATTCTGATTGAGTCAAAAGGAGAGCACTCAGCACTTGCTGGCACTGAGGAGGAACTTCGGGAGAGATTTCTAACCTCCAGAGACAGCCCAGGTACCATTCAGTTCTGCACACATACGTTCCCAGGACACTCCCTTTGGCATTCGGGTAATAGTATAAATTTGACAGTGAACGCAAACAATTCCACTTTGCAATACTCCACTCTCTTGCTATTTACCCAAGGTTTCCTGAAAGCAGAATTCCATCTGGTCCAATCTAAGTCATGCTGAGCTTGCCTTGATGGTACATTTTCTGACTTGGGCTTGTTGGGAACGTGTCAGGCCTGAGTTACCCAACATTCACAAGGATCAGGAGCACTGAGTACGTCTGCCAAAGTTTGGTTGTATTACTTCTAAGTACTCTAGTAACCCCTAGACTATGAAAGAAACAACTTGCATTTATTCGATCAACAAACAGTAATGGAACCACTTCCGTACCGGATGCTGTTAGGGTGCTGAAGATCCAATTGTGATGAGTAATCAGGGTTCTCCCTTCATGGCACTTTGTATCCCACAGAGATGGGAAATATAAGCAATCTTCAGATCAATGGTCTTATATAAATAAATACCTGAACCTCCTTCTTCCTGAATAATCTTATTTGCACAAAGACAAACATTATTTACCCTTTGCTGTGGCTTAGATATGGTTTGAATGACCCCCAAGAGTTCATGCAATTGAAGACTTGATCCCCTGGGGGGTGGTTTTTTGAGATACTGTGAAACCTTTAGAGGTGGGGCTTAGAGGGACTTCCTTAGATCACCCTTAGGGGTGAGATGGCTGTTGTGTGATCCCTTGGTGTTTCTCCAAATAAATAAATAAATAAATAAGTTATTGAGGGAGTAAACCTGGATCCTCCTTCTGTTTCCTGGTATCAACATGTAATCTGCTTATTCCTGCATATGCTCCTACCATTGCCATTTATTACAAGGTAATGTATCCAAGGGGTGACCCTCACTGATCCTGTGCTATGTAGTCTGAGCCAAGACAGCCTCTTTTCTTCATAAATAGTCTCTGTCAGGTATTTCATTATGCTAACAAAAAGCTGACCAATACACCTTCTTCCATAATAAAATTGAAAGTAGCTTTGAGTAAAGCCATTTATCCAGATATGAATTCTTGAAATATGAGGTGACACAACTTAATTCTGAATTGCACAGGTAAAGAGCATGTGTACCTTCTGAACCTTTCATGAACACTTTTTCAGCTACACACATAGAATTTGCTTCTTCCCCAAACAAACTGTAGCTGCTTGGAGAACATAATCTCTTTCTAATCAGTCATTTACATCTTTATTTTCTACTTTCTCCTCCCTCCCTAACCTACACAATCTACCTCCATCTTGCCATGTGGCTCTTCCTAAGGTTACTGACGATTTCCTTGTTGCTAACTCCAACAGATGTGTCTCAGCCCTCAGCTTGCTTAGCCAGGCTGCTGCATGTACTGTTGCTTATCATGTGTTTCCATGACGCCACATCCTTGTAGTTTCCTCTTCACTTTTTAGCCTCTTTTGCCCATTTAAATGTTGACAGTCTTTTCCCAGTGGTGTCTCTTCAACCTTTTATCCCACATTCATAATCTTTCTTTTAACTTTTATCACGTTCTGAATTCTAATGACTTGCAAATTGACAAGTCCAGCTTGGGCCTTCTCCTCTAAGTTAATGAATATGCTCAACTGTCTACTTGACATTGGCCCTTGGATAAACCACAAGTACCTCAAAATCAACATATATAAAACTAAGTTTTTCTTTTTTTGGCAGGGGGTTGTCAGGGTCTTTCTATGATGGCCACCTGCTGGGTTCAAGTGATCCCTCTGCCCCAGTATCCTGAGTAGCTGGGTGTTATGGTTTAGACATGGTGTCCCCCAAAAACTCACATGTGAGACAATGCAAGAAGGTTTGAAGGAGAAATGATTGAAGTTAAATTAGTGAGTTAATCTCCTCACAGGGATTAACTAAGTGGATTGAAGTGGTAGGGTGTGGCTGGAGGAGAGAGGAATCAGGGTGTGTCTTTGGGGTATATATTTTGTATCTGGAGAGTGGAGTCTCTCTCTGTGCTTCCTGTTGATGTGAGCTGCTTCCATCTGCTACGCTCTTGCACCATGATGTCCTGTCTCACCTCCAGCCTCAAGGAATGAAGCCAGCCTTCTATGAACTAGGGCTGCTGAAACTATGAACCCTCAAATAAATCTTTCCTCCTTTATACTTGTACTGGTCAGATCATTTAGTCACAGAAGCAAAAGAACTGACTAAAACACTGGGCTTAAAGGTATAGGCAACCATGCTGGCAAAATTTTGATATAATTCCCACATCCATTTTTCTCCAAAGTCCCAGTCTCTATGAATGGCACCATCAATTGTTGCAAATCAGGAACTTCAGAGTTGATCTTCCTCCTGGGTTATTCAATGCATCCCACTCAAGGTAAGGTCTATTCACTCTACTTCCTAAATACCTCTAGGATTCATTCAAAGTTCTCCAACCCTTCTACCACCACTAGTCCAAGTCAAAATTTTCTTTTCCCTAGATAACTGCAAGAACCATCTTCTATTTTGACCCTTTCTGGTGTACTTCCCACATGACAGTCAAGGTAATCTTTAAAAACAAAAATCTCATAATGTTGATCTTCTATTTAAAACCCTTCAATTACTCAGAATAAAATCCAAACTCTTAACCTGGCTATATCCAATACTTCATTGTTCAGCCAAACTGACCTTCTATTTCCTCAAACAAGCCAAATATCTTCCAGAGGACCTCAGGTCTTTTGCACATGCTGTTCCCACTGCCTGGATTGCTCTTCTCGTTTTTTATGAATCTCAACTTAAATACGATTCTTACAAATTTCAACTTCAATGCAATTTTCATTTTAGAGAAATCTTCACTGACCCACAAACTATAAACACCCCTTCTCCCCAAGTATGGAAGAGCTGTGCTTTTTTTCTTTCTGACCCTAAAAACAATTATAATCAAGTGACTGATGTATGATCCTTGGGCAGCACCGTCAGCTCCTTGGAGGTGCATAAGAATTCCACAAGCACATTTTCTGTCAAACCACATAGAAAAAACATGTTGATTTATCATTACAGGCAAGTAAGCAATTTGGTAAGATGCACATTTTCAGTTGACTCAATCTTGAATTTAATTATTTAATTCATTAAATATTGTCTTCCAACTCTCTTATTTTACTCTCTGTTCTCTGTAAAATAAGCAGTCAAAATTTCAATTAGAAAAACACTATTGTGTTATGTTAGATGAGATCCTGGTTGTCTCAAAACAGTGTTCATGTATCCCATCTCAGGTCATGTATCTCACCTCACCCACCCATACAGTTTGCCAAAAATATTCTAAAAACCATGGTTGAACCTTGAGCCTGGATACTAGTCTGTTCTACCTGCTTCAATCTCCTATACCTGTTCTTACCTTTCCAGATCTGCAACTCCTGGTTGCTCCCCAGTATCTTACCAATTATCTGTAACTATATACTGTATCAGATCTCTCAGACATACCACTCCAATAAGGTCACTTTGGAAATGACATTGGTCAAAAGACCATGGGACCAGGCCCTGCTCTTTACAGGCATAGAGAGGAACAGAAAACAGTCACATTTCTATTGCCACGAGGTTATTAGACTCAAAGCTTTGATATTTAAAACCTGTCTTGGGAGGGTGGATGGTGCATTCCTTAGTGAACAGTCTATTTCCTTTGAATCATGAAATCCCAAATAAATTACAAGAAAGGTCAGGCTGAAAATTAAAGCTATAATTTCATTGGGTGATTCCTTTCGGGCAGACAAAGCTGTTTTTCCTTCACTGCATCACTTTTATTGAATTTCTGGGTCATTTAAAAGAAAGAAGAAAAAGGGATATGGGTTTCTATAGTCTCACTGAGTAAAAGAAAAGGTTTTAAAGATGCTTATTAGTTGTAAAATACTAGTTTACAAAGAAAGACAAAAATGATTCAATAATCATGTAGAAAAGATAAACATCAAAAATATTTTCTTACCTAGAAATAATATAGATAGGAAATACAAAATGGGAAGTACATTTTCAAAGATAAACTATTTACTGGGGATGATGTGCTAACTGTAATCAGAAAAAGAGCAATATATAGTGAAACGAATAATAAACGTTTCCTTGTATCCTTCTGTACTGCTTCCTTCCCTCCAACACTGTCCCCAGGAAACCAGCAGTTTGTTTTAAAGATGAGCTTGCATCTTTAAGAATTCTGCATAAACGAAATCACCCATTATATACTCTCTTTATGGTCTGTGCTTTCATTCAGTATGATGGTTTCAAGACTGATCCATGTGATGTGTGTATCTGCGGTGGATTCCTTTTCATTTGTGAGTAGTTTTCCCTTCTAAGAATATACAACTCATGGATATGGGGGTATTTCTCTTTAGGTTTTAAGAAACAGAATTGGCATGAAAGTGTAGGGATAAGTCTTTATGTCCACATAGGTTATTATGTGGCTATGGTCGGCCTTTTCCATTTTAGCCATTTCATGGGTACGTAGTAGGGATTTAATGGTTTTAATTCACCCGTTCCTAATTAAAAATCACCCTGACCACCTTGTCATGACCTTTTACCCATTGCTTTAGCTTTCTCCAAAGTGCCTGTTCAAACAGTTAGCCCAATTTTCCTGCATGATTTTTCTTCTTATTATTAAATTGTATACATTCTTTATATATACTAGGTATAAGTGCTTTATCTGATACATAGCATAAAAAGTTTTCAGGTCCTTCCTGACTTTCACATTTTGATATTCTATGGTTTGGACATATTTCTGAACATTCAGACATTTGGATGTATGGAGTTGAATAGTACAATACATATTCAACTTTTTATGCAACTATTTGCATGGTATATAGATGTCACTCACTCAGAGTGGATGGATGGGATTTAAAGGATTCCAAGGGAATTTTCTTTTATTGATTGATTTTGTTTCCTGACCCTAACTGTTTAATATGAACAGTGTGAATTTAGTCTACTAAAAGCAACAATTTTATCCATACCCCTATAGCTATAAAATAAATGGGACATATTTGAGAGAATAAGAGATGGGTAAAAAAATCACTAAAACACAGAATCTGGACCAAACAAGAATATCCCATAAATGGCTGAAAGAGTTACTTAAATACCCAAATAAACCTTAACAAAAAGGGCATGAGGGGATTAATAAAACCCTCCGAAACTTAACACTGGCCTCCTTAGAAGACCAAACGGGATAGGTTTGGCTCCTGGTCAGTGTGGCCAAGGAAATGAGGAAAGTATAAGAGACAGACAGTCAGAGAGTGACAACAGCTCTGGGTTTGTGCAGCCAAGCCCAGGGTTCTTAGGGCACCAGGTTCTGTGATGACCTCCTTAAGTACTAGCAATGTGTCCAGCACTGCTTTTGAGGTTGAGGCCAAAGAAGGGGCCCAGGCTGAAATCTGCTTTAGGCAGTTAAGACTCTAGGAGAGGCAGATAATCAAAGAAAGTGGACCCCAGGAAGAGAATTAAAGAGCAGCTTCAGGAATAGGGTGCAGGTTAGCATGACCCATCACCTAGACCAACTTGAGGCCTGAGAGCCCAGCACAACTTAAGCAGTGCAGTGTACGTGGGATCAATCACAGAGGTGCTGTGGTATTTCTGATAGTCCAAAACGGTGATCTCCTCAAGTGGGAGACTTGAAATAGCACAGTGGGAGCAAGATCCAAGGACAGAACCACAAAACATCAAATACCAGCACTACTGATGTCATCGGTGAAGCAAGAAGTCTCAAACTTGAGAAAATGAACTCTAACTGCAGAGAGACACAACTGCCAAACTGCCATCCCACAAGCAAGAGATTTTCCAAGAATCTAGGAAAAGAAGAACCCCCAAGAACCCAGAGTAAAAGATGGGATTTTACCTCTAGCTATCTTCCTTGGCTCTAAGACTGTAACTGTCCTAAGGGAGAAGGTTTTGTTATCGTTGTTATAATTAATTAGACACATGTCCCAAAAGTTTCACTGTTGGGAAATGGTTTAGACTCTTCTCAACACTGATCCTTTATGTGTTTGTCCTCTGAAGAGTCATATTTAACTGTTGATGAAGAAGAAGTATCTAGGTATGTTGAACTCTTCACACCAATTGGAAACAAATAGAACATACTGAAGGATTCTGGGCAATCTCCAGGGTGATTGAAACATGATGTAGAAACAAAAAGTAACTATAAACCATATTTTGGAAATGTCCCAGAGAAAGTTCCAGGTCCCTGGTACATGGACTCTGCAGCTCAGTCCCATAGCCCCTGAACACCAGGACTCCCCCACCCAACAACTGTCCCCACAAGTCCACTGCATGCACCCTTTTCTGCACTTGCCAGAAAATGCTCTTATGCAACCTATCTCCTCCTGATGCTTCACATCAAACTCTCTCCTGTGTTTCCATTTTATTGATGAAGACTAAGTCACATGGCTACACTCAGTAGCAAGGGATGTTGGAAAAATGAGCACCTAGCTTCCACCTTTCATAGAAAGGACTCATGAGAAATTCTCCAAAGAAAGGGTCTTTTAGAAAACTGTGTATGACTGCCACACATAATAAGTGTCAACACTAATCATAGACAACTCTATCCAGAATTCAGTCCACTAGGCTGAAATGCTGGGACTGAGGAAAGACTGAAACTACCCACATCACAAATAGGACAAAGCATCCAACTTTACAAAACCTCATTCTCATTCTGCCCAAATGGTTTTCACGAATGTTCAATTCCTTTTTTCTCATCTCTTATCAGAGGTTTGAGTCAAGCTTCAGGCTCAGTGGCTGCCATGGAATGATGGGAAAAAAAAATGAGTCTCTGAATTACTGTTGTGGAGAATAAACCTACATTCGTTTTAAAGAGCTTTTGTCTGCTTCACACACAATAATGATTAGCTAACAATCGCTATTGTAGTGTGGCAAGTACATTGAGACTTGTTTTAAAAAAAAAACACTTCTACACTTTTATATGGGAGCAAAGCTAAATGTCTGAACAATGATAAATTCATTGGAGGCTGCAGAGAGTGGAAAAGTTCCAGAGACTAACAAAGGCTATTTCACCGATAAAAGCGGGCTGAAAAGAAGGTCATGTTAGGGAGATAAAGAGATACACTTAAAATAGAGGATCAAAGCAATCCGTTGAAATGAATCTGCCCTATTAATATCACAAAGGTGTCATGTAATTTTCTGGCTTGATTTCATGAAATAAAGATTAATTATTCTAAGCCAGGGAGAAGGGTCAGATTGTTCTGGTAAATGAATATCTGTGACATAGGCTAAGTTCTAATACTATAGTGATCACACCATTTGGAAATGATAGGTCATACTGAAGTGGGATCTTAGCCTACCTATTCCAAAAGTATTATACTTTTGAGAAATGGTACACATGCACACGCACACACACACACACACACACACACACACACACGTGAGCAGTGAACTGCTTTGTTTGTGGACAACAGCATTGATAAAATAGGAGGAAATGGACTCGATTCTCAGGAAAAGCCTGTGTCATTTTTCAAATAATTTTTTCCTAGAAAAACAAAATTCTTGCAAATGTTTTCATCTTAAGAGTATCCCATGACCAAAAATGCTTCAATGTCACTTGATCAACAGTCTAAAATATATGAAAATAAGCCTTTGGATGTTCACATTGATTATATGATTCTGGGTAGCTATACATTATATAATCTCCAAAGTCACATTTAATGTCTGTTACATGTATAAAATATATGTTTATAAAATATATATGTATATATTTTAATAGAAATCTTATATTTTATTTTTAATCACAAGAAGTCTATAACAGGAATCAGGCACCTGACATAAAAAATACCAACCAAAAGCTCATTTTATAATTAGCTTTTTATGGTATTAAGTGGGGTAAAGCATAAAATATCCAACCAGTAACAGAATTCTCTTAAGTGACTTTCACATGTGAACAAAAATACTTTGATCAAAATGAGTATCAAGCATGACAGTTTGAAAAATATGCCTAGGGTTAGTTTCAGAACTGTCAGAAAAGCCTAGAAAACTTAAGCATTCAGTTCACACGGATAGTTGCTTAAAGAACTACTTTATTAAAAGAAATTCCCCTTCAAATAAAAGCACGGCTGTCAGATGGGATAAATGCCTCCCAAAGCCAGCACCACCTTGCTCTGCTCGCAGCAGGAATCCATCTATCTGGAATCCACGACCTTTCAAAGGGTCGTCTTGAAAGGAACAGGACTTCAAATTTCCCAGGCTTTCAAAAGAACTTTTCAAATAAACTTTCTATAATGCATTGCAAAAAAAAAAAAAAAAAAAAAAAAAAAATCTTACCAGAGCCTCCCTCCTGCCTCTGTGGACCTGGGAGCTCGGCTGGACCCATGGGGGCTGCTTTCATTATGAGAGAAATGTTCTCCAACCTCAAACTGCCATTCTCCTCTCCTGTAGGGACAAGATGAATGGGAAGGGTCGGCACATGACAAGGAGGCAATTTCCCTGATACAGGCACTAATCACGCTGGTGACATTAAGGCTCGGACAGAGAAGAATTGCAGGCACAGCCAGATGGAGAGGGTGCCCTTTATTTGCAAGTTCTTGGGCATGAGGAACTGGTCCTAGGTAGAACAGTGAATTTAGGAAAGTTCCTTCCACTTTGACCCACTCCCCCACCCCCTTGTGCCCAAGGTTCCCAATCATTTCCTGCAGGGAGAACATTTCCTCCACTTCCTGTGGCGTCTCTCAGCCTTGCATTCCAAAACTGAAAAAGGGCGATGAAACCATTACATCGTTCCTGTTTGTAGAAGGAGCTACTTTATTTTATTTTTATTTTTATTCTTTTACAGACTGCATTCTGATTCATTGTACACAAATGGGGCACAACTTTTCATTTTACGGTTGTATGCAATGTAGGTTCACACCTCATATGTAATCATACATGTACATAGGGTGATCATGTCTGTCTCATTCCACCATCTTTTATGCCCCGGGCTCCTCCCCCATTTCATTTCCCTCTATGTAATTCAAAGTTCCTCCATTCTTCTCTTACCTGCCACTCCCCAACCCCCATTATGTATCATCATCCACTTATCAGAGAAAACATTTGGCCTTTGATTTTATGGGATTGGCTTATTTCACTTAGCTTAGTAATCTCCAACTCCATCCATTTACCAGCAAATACCATAATTTTATTCTTCTTTATGGCTGAATAATATTCCATTTTGTATATATGTCACATTTTCTTCAACCATTCATCAGTTGAAGGGCATCTAGTTTGGATCCACAATCAAGCTACTGTGAATTGAGCTGCTCTAAACATAGATGTGACTGCAATACTGTAGTATGCTGATTTTAAGTCCTTTGGGTATAAACCGAGGAGTGGGACACCTGGGTCAAAAGGTGGGTCCATTCTAAGTTTTCTGAGGAATCTCCACACTGCTTTCCAGAGTGGCTGCACCAATTTGAAGCTCCACCAGTAATGTATGAGTGTGCCTTTTTCCCCACATCCACGCCAACACCTTTTATTTCTTGTGTTCTTGATAATAGCCATTCCAATTCGAGTGAGATGAAATCTTAGGGTGGTTTTAATTTGCATTTCTCTAATTACTAGAGATGATGAACACTTTTCCATATATTTGTTGAAGTGTCTGCCCATTTCCTTCACCCATTTATTGATTGGGTTCTTTGTATTTTTGGTGTAAAGTTTTGTAAGCTCTTTATAAGTTTTGGAGATTAGTGCTCTATCTGTAGTGTGTGTGGAAAAGATTTTCTCACACTCTGTAGGCTCTCTTTTTTCACATTATTGACTGTTTCCTTAGCTGAAAAAAAGCTTTTTAGTTTGAATCCATCCCATTTATTGATTCTTGCTTTCATTTCTTACGCTTTAGGAGTCTTGTTAAGGAAGTCTGGTCCTAAGCCAACATGATGAAGATTTGGGCCTACTTTTTCTTCTGTTTGATACAGGGTCTCTGGTCTAATTCCCAGGTCCTTGATCTATTTTGAGGTGAGTTTTGTGCAGGGTGAGAGACAGAGGTTTAATTTCATTTTACTGCATATGGATTTCCAGTTTTCCCAGCACCATTTGTTGAACAGGCTATCTTTTCTCCATTGTGTGTTTTTGGCACCCTTGTCTAGTGTGAGATAACATTATTTATATGGGTTTGTCTCTGTGTCTTCTATTCTGGTCTGTGTGTCTGTTTGGTGCCAATACCATGCCATTTTTGTTACTATTGCTCTGTAGTATATTTGAAGGTCTGGTATTGTGATACCTCCTGCTTCACTCTTCCTGCTCAGGATTGCTTTGGCTATTCTGGGTCTCTTATTCTTCCAGATGAAGTTCATGATTGCTTTCTCTATTTCTATGAGGAACATCATTGGGATTTTAATTGGAATTGCATTGAATCTGTATAGTGCCTTTTGTAGTATGGCCATTTTGACAATATTAATTCTGTTGATCCAAGAACATGGGAAATCTTTCCGTCTTCTAAGGTTTTCATTAATTTCTTTCTTTAGTGTTCTGTAGTTTTCATTGTAGAGGTTTTTCACCTTTTTTGTTAGATTCATTCCCGAGTATTTTTTTTTTTTGAGGCTATTGTGAATGGAGTAGTTTTCCTAATTTCTCATTCAGAGGATTCATTACTCATGAATAGAAATGCATTAAATTTGTGCCTGTTGATTTTATATCTTGGTACTTTGCTGAATTCATTTATTCATTCTAGAAGTTTTCTGGTGCAGATTTTTGGATCTTTTAACTATAGAATCATGTCATCGACACATAGTGATAGCTTGAGCTCTTCTTTTCCGATTCCTGTCCCTTTAATTTCTCTGGTCTGTCTGATTGCTTTGGCTAGTGTTTCAAGGATGACGTTGAATCGAAGAAGCTACTTTAGATGGCTGAAGATAGTTTTCATTTATGTCAATGTAGGTGAACTCAACCTCAGACTGTTGATCATATCCTTTGATTACTGTTTTAAGCTAAATCTAAAAAGCCTACCTACAATGACTCATCTATTCTCACTAGCTCTGAATCCTAGCAAAATTGATTTATAACCACAGCTTGATGTCACATTTTTGTAGGTACCATTCATTTAACATTTATGCACCAAGTACTGTGGTAAGATTTTAATACTTGCAAATTCATTAAATCTTTGCAGTAGCTTGAGGATCTAGGTGCAGTAAGACGTGGGCAAACTTTCTAGTGCTCAAATCACTTGGGGACAGTTATCAACTCCAATTTAAAGAAAAGTTTTAGTAGCCCTCCCCCCCCCGCCTCCATTGTGACCAAAAGACCCAACAAGAACAATTTTAAAGGAGGAAAAGTTTATTTGGCACTCAAGGTTTCAGAGATCTCAGTCCATAGATGTCCAACTCTGTTGCTCTGGGTTCCGGGTGAGGCAGAACAGCATGGCAGAAGGGCGTGGAGGGTGAAACTCAGGACGTGTCAGTCAGGAAGCAGAGAGCTGTGCTCACCAAGGACAAAATATAAACCTCAAAGGCATGCCCCCAAATGACCTACCTCCTCCGGCCACACCCTACCTGCTTCTCCTCATCACCCAGTTAATCCATTCAAGTGGATTAACACACTGATTAGGCTAAGGCTCTCCTAATATGATCATCTCACCTCTAAACTTTCTTGCATTGTCTCACACAAATGGGGGATACCATAACAAGGACTACCTTGGTAAGGAGACTGTCCCCACATGGGATCGTGGTCCTTAATGAGAAACATGGTGCATGTTCCATGTGCATACATCCTGAACATCTGGTTTTCTATTCATGTTCCAGGACCAACCTGTTCTGAGAGCTTCAGTGAGCAACTCCATTCATCTTACACTAACTTCTCTCAACTAGAAAACAAAAGCTAAATCATGTCCATAAGATCTTTAAATCTCCAACGCTGTGTAAGATCACATAAAGTAGTAATTGTCTTTTTTAATGTTTTTATGGAATGATGGTTATACCTAATAGTGTGGTTCATTCTGATTTAATTATACATGCATGAAATATAATTTCCTTCATTTTAGCCCCCAGTACTACTTCTTTCCCTCCCAGTCTCCCTTCCCCTGTTCTTCTTCCTCTACTTTACTAGTCTTCATTTTACTTATTGTTTTTTAAATTGGTGTTTTATAGATATACATAAAGGTGAAATTTACTACAGTATATTTCATATACATACACAGCATCGTTTGGTCAATTTCTGTCTGCACTTTGTCCCCTGCTCTCTCCTTCCGCTGCTTCAGCGATCTTCCTTCTGTTTTCATGGGATTCCACCCTCTTTTCCTCCTTATTTTGCTCTAGTTTCTAGAAAACATTTGACCCTTGACTTTCTGAGTCTGGCTTATTTCACTTAGCATGGTATTCTCCAGTTCTCTCCTTTTACCAGCAAAGGCCATAATTTCATTCTTCTTTATGGCTGAGCAAAACTCCATTGTTTACCTGTCTCACATTTTCTTTATTCATTCACCTTTTGATGAACACCTGGGTTGGTTTCATATCTTGGCTATTGTGAATAGCATTGCCATAAATACTAATCTGCCTGTATCACTAGTATGCTGATTGTAGTTTTTTTTTTTTTTTTATACTTAGGAGTGGTATAGCTGGGTCTTATGGTGGTTCCATTTCTAGTCTTTTGAGGAATCTTGACATTGCTTTCCAAAGTGGTTGGATTAACTGCTCTATTACAAAACACATGGTGCATTTGCGCTAGCTCCCAGGGAAAGTTGTCACAGTATCATCAAGGCTAAAATTGGGACATTCTGAGAAAGTTTTGTGGCCCATCATTTTATCATGAAGCATCAGTTTCCCTCTGGCTTCAATTCTGTTGTTCTTTTTACTCTTTTCTCCTGGGTTCTCCTAATCTGGTTTCTCTCTCATAGTTTGTACATCAGTTGGCACATTTTCTTTCTCATGGTCTTTTGCTCACCATCAATAACTAATTCCATCTCTTGGTTTTCCAATTCTGGGAGAATAACCTCATTGGTCCAAAGGAACACTTCAAGCCAGGCCACAGAGTTCTAGATCACTTTTGAGCCTGTGGATTAGCTGATTCTGGGTCAGGGTCCAGTTCTCATGCATTCCATTCAGCTGTGAAGAAGGAGAAGACAAAACAATCACACAGTCTCTTCCCTCACCAAGGGCTGTGGTTGTTCACATTCCTTGAGAAGGGAAGAGACATTGGAATGTCTCCACTGTGGTTCCTAAATTGCATCAATGTTTCCATTAAAAAATATGCTTTGGTGTAGTGGGTGCAGAGGATTGAGATATAGCTCAGTGGTAGACCTGTTTAGTGCTCATGAAGACCTAGGTTTGATACCCAGCACTGAAGAAAGAAAAAAAATATGCCCTTACCCAATGAGTATAGACCCATACACTGCTGAGACTTCAACTCTCCACACACACACACACACACACACACACACACGGACGCACCCACATTGTATCTGCACACTTGCAAACATAAGACATTGCACTTTTCTATAACACTTGAGAAAGAGAAAAGCAGACACTGATATCCAGGAGCTAGCTTGGAATTACCAGCCAGACCTTGGCGATCTCTTGTTGAACATCACAAAACATCAATATCAGACAAGTTCACTCTGTGATCCTGATGGATCAAGGCAAAAACAAAATGACTCTGTAATCCCATCTGAACACAGTCAAAATGTGAACATTGTCCAAGACACCATGAAAATACCCAGATAGTCTTGGTTTTTCAACTAATATGAGTGATTGCTGCTTCTTCGTCAATTATAACTCTATCCTCCCTCTGGTCTATCCTGCTAGGTAAGATTTATTAAGACACACATTCATGGAATTTCCCCAGTCCCCTTCCTTAAACCTATCCTGAAACCATCTGACATGAGGCAAATTCAAAATAAGTTCATTCATCTGACATCTTCTTACTGGAATACCTCCATTTCCTGTGGATCTGTATTCCTTCCCTGCAACAAGAAATGAGCCCAACTTGTTTAGCTACAGGTGTGTTCCTGGTGGACTTCGTCTAGAGGGCTCTGACATGCTTTACAGTCTATGAAGGGAATTCACTTGAAATTCACTCATTTAACCTAACATGCAACCTGTGAATGGACGTACCACTAATCAAAAAAGAAGAAACTAAGGCTTAAAGAAAACCACTCAGGGTACTCAGTCATTATCAAAGGCCAAGTTTAACTATAGGGCTTTCAGATTCCAAACCTGGTACTCCTTATTCCAGCGGGCAGCAACTTCCCATTACAACTATTTTCCTTAGAATGAAATACATTAATTGAATTTATAGTAGTCTGTCTCCATCTCTGTCTCTGTCTCTCTTGTCCTTCCATGCATACTTTCTGCTTCAAACACCAAGGTGAACAACACAAAATGGCCCTCCATGTTTACCCCAAAGTTGTGACTGACTAGAATCTGAAGATTGGGTGGACAAAAGTTATCAGCACAGCAATTTAGGAGGATATACCAATGTCCTGTGGAGATATTCCTCCAGATGATATGCAGCCCTCAGGGACATTACCCCAATGCCAGCCAACCTGGTCCCATTGGACCTTGGCCATCTTTTCCTCGTCTTTTTTTCTCTGCAAATTAGAGCAGAACTGGTGTCCACTGATATTCAAGCAGGGGGTGGCAACCAATTCCTCCTCTCAAACTTTTCACTTCAGTGGGGGTTAAAAGTCATCCTAATGTATACTTAGTATGAGGAGTTGCTCCTATAAATGGAGGACTGAATGACAGAGTTAATAAAACATTGAAAAGGAGGCATTTTCTCACCTGAGAACTTAATTGCTACAGCAAATTTAACAAGGAGCTCTTGACATTCTATTTCATAAAAAGTGTTTTATTCTCAAATTGTATCTTTGATTTATAAACCACAGAGTGAGGGCCCATCAATGGCCACGGGGAACATTTCTCTTCCTAAATACCAAGGTATAATTTACGCACGTCAGGACTAAAACCAATTTATTTGGCTTCCAGTATAACTCAAAGTTCCTTTAATTTATGTCATTATAATTTTGAAAAATTAACTTGAAAAATAAATTAAGCCATTGCTCGTCTTCACAAATACACACATCCTTTGGAACTTTTTTGCAGGCCAAGGGCTCAAGTTACCACTATGAATGCCAGTTGAAATCTGCAATCCCCACAATGATTTAAAGAACCTGAACAAGAGAATATTTCTCTCAATGTCCTTTAAATATTCTACTGCTTATTTTTCTTGGCAAGGCTAAAGAGGGGTTTGAGCTTTTCATCATAGAATAATTTATCAAAGGATTTTGCAGGAGAGATACTACAGGTATACTTTGTTTTCAATCAGAATTTTTTTTGGGGGGGGTGGGGGATGCACTGATTCCTTTAATATATATTTATTAAATGTTGAGTCCATGCAAGAAGATCTCAACAGAGGACGTATTCATTACATAGACTCCACAGATATACATCCTCCTTGGAGAGTTCACATGCAAGGCACAGTTTATGAAGGAGCAGGAGAGGCAATCACTGAGGGGGGTGGTGTACCCTGCAGGCTAGCGGTGTGATGTGGTTACAGACTTCCCAGTGAACTGAGGGAGAGAATGGTCCCCACACCCTGGAAAGAGGGAACAGAAAGAGCCCCAGAATAGAAGATTTTGGATGAGCCATGTTATGGCTGGGAGGCTGATGCCCACCTGACCAGAAGGGATCTCCCACAGAAATGGAGAGAAAGTCAAGACTTTGATCTTGTTCTTCAATTTTCCCACCCCCGACCTTTTTTGGTTTGGATAGAACTCTCCATTGGTCAAAATCGACTTGGATTCACAGGACACAAGGGATCACTGATATCATGACACCATGCACAGGGTTCAGCCTCAGGAGGCAGGCAATAGAGGGGAGAAGGTGCCAAGAGGAGGAGATGGAGGATAGCAGCAGCCTACTATGCTCAGGGCACCCTGCTTGGCATTATGAGGACAGAAACTTGAATAGCACCCCCTGTCTGCCCTCGCTGTGCACAGTGAATAGAATACAAGAATAGAATAAAGGACACATAAATAAACTTTGTTTCTCCACCCGAGAATCTCAGGGGAAGGAAATTTCAGAAGTGTAACAGCACCTCTGTTTTGCCTATACGGAAGCCCTCCTCCTCTGTGAGGTAACAACATCCTGATTTTCCATAGGGTAGTGTTTCTCAAACTTCAACATGCAGGTAATTCACTGGGAAAGCCTGACAACACAGTTATGGGTCTAAACTGCACTTCCAATAGCTTCTCAGGAGAGGCTGTTACAGTTGGTGTCCAGGGACCAGTTTGAGAACCAGTGCCTTAGGAGAATTACCTGCATCTTCCCCTCCAGTCCTCAGCCCTGAGACTGGGTTAGGGCTGTCAACTTCCTGCTCATCAAGGTTGGGTCCAGTCCTGACAGATCGGCATCATCCACCCTCCTGAGTCCCGGGGGCTGCTCTGCAGTATCACTGTCTGTATGAAGCAGCCCCGACCTCAGATTTCCCATCTCCCTTTTCTTCTCCTTCTCTGGAAACTAGCCATGGGCTCAAGACCTTGTTTATTCAGGGAATTTATCATCAGAAAAGAATTTTAAAAGCAATGCCAAGATTCAGCAACAGAAGCATTCATCACGACATTATTAAGTAGCTAAGTATCCAGTTATAGGGGTTTGGTGAAATAAATTATGACAGTCAAACAATGGTATACCACAAACCCATTAAAAATTTGCATGCAAAAATATATTACTTAATATACTATGATGCTTACAATATATTAAGCTTAAAAATCAAGTTGAAAAACTATTTGTAAGTTATTATCCCCTTTGAAATATCTAAATATTAATGAAAGTTAACACACCAATTGTGTCAATTGATCATTTCTGCCTGGGGGGAATGACAGCTATACTTTTATGTTCTCTTTTGTTCACCTGTGTATCCTTTTCCAAACGATCGTGTGTTGGTTTGTAATAAAAATACGCAATAAAATAAATTTCACTTTGGAACACAGACTCACAACCAACCGGTCTCATTCCGACTCTACTTAGTTTTAGGGCTCAAAAATATAAACACCTAGATTTGTCCTCAGTTTTCTCAGACCTTCGTGGCCCCGTTAAATCCAAACGTATTAGTTATAATGAGGTTTTGCTGTATGTGACTGCAAATGTGAATTAAGAGAGGCTTAGGATGGAGAAGCATTTAAAATTTCTGGAGATGAGCATTCCAGGGCTGATACAACACTCTGCAAATCCCTAAGGACTCTGATCACCTGCTTCTACTCCACTTTTATTGGGACATGATCTCTTCTGTAAGGTCTGAGAAGGCTACAGGAATCATGGTTGGTTATATTCCTATGCTAGCCAGTAGGTAGCAGAAAAGACAAAGAAAAGGACACACTCTTTTCCCTTAAAAACGTCAGTTGGGGGCTGGGGTTGTGGCTCAGTGGTAGAGTGCTTGCCTAGCACGTGTGAGGCACTGGGTTTGATTTTCAGCACCACATAAATAAAATAAAGGTACTGAGTCCATTTGCAACTAAACAAACAAACAAACAAACAAAAAACACCAGTTGAATTGTGTACACTCCTTCTGCTTACACTTCCCTCCACCCAGATCTTGGCCATGTCGCCACGCCTAATTTCAAGGGAGATGGAAAATCTTTACCGTGGGCAGATCTGTCTCAAATGGAAATGGGAATTATATAATGCGAGAGAGGAGAAGAGCCAGCCAAGCCTGCTACACCATGATATATACAGGAATACTGCATAAACTCTGCGCAGTAACTCCCCTGGATGAGCCACTCAAAACCAGGGATCCTTCTGAAATATCTCCAGGTAGCTCTGGGCTATGAATTTTTCCTTAAACGGACACCAGTGAAGTACCATTTGTCAGTAATTTTATTTCAGGGGTGGCGAAGGCAAGAGAATATGGAAGTTTAGAAGAGTTTGTAGACCCTTCCTTGTGATTACGAGGACACTTGCGCCTGAGAAATGGACCATCGGATAGTGTGGAAACTCAGAGAACTTGCTCACTCCACACTGTCTGTGACTCATTTAAGACCTGATACCTGGAATGAGGGTGATTTCCACAACAGATGGAGGTCTATCCTTAGTCCACTCTGGCCACAATGGCTTCCCTGTTGTTCTGTGGCTGTTCCAGGAAGTTGGGTGCATTTTTTTTTAATATTTTCAGTTGTAGATGGACACAAGACCTTATTTTTAAAAAATTTATTTTATTTATGTTCTTTATATGGTGCTGAGTATCGAACCCTGTGCCTCTCACATGCCAGGCGAGCATTCTACCCCTGAGCTACAACCCCAGCCCAGCTCAGTGCCTTTGAACTTCTCTTTCCTCTGGGAAGAGTACTTAGAGATTTGCTTGGCTCACTGACTCACTCCTCCACCTCACCACTCAGCAAGGACTTCATCAGTCCATTCTGTTTAAAATGGTGATGGCCAGCCTACGTACCCAGTCCTCTCTACCTCAGATTTCTATTTTATTTTTGTCCTTTGCTCTTTGATTGACACTGAATACGATACACTTTTTTTTTTCACATTTAAAGGAAGGTTTAATACTCAAATATCTGCCAAAAGTAGATTACAATGCATGACAATCACATAAAGCGAACTTCACTTCCCAGAATCACAAATATTTGGAATATAAAACATCCAAGGAGGGATATTAGAAGTAAGAAAGGTACAAAAGAAATTTGCTTAAAAAATAACAAAGTATTTTAAAAAATTGATGTCCGAATAGTTGTGGTCTGGGTAACCTTCCAGGTAAATGCTTCAGATGCTTATTCCTTTAATAAGAATGAGCTCAGACAGAACTGTATATCCAAGTGTGTGTACAGGAGATGCTCACGGGCATCACACACACAAGCACATATATCCACAGGGAGAGACACACAGCTGAGTTCTTGTTGTTCTAGGCACTTCATATCCATGTTCTTAGTCTCATGCCTTCCCATTACATTTGACAAGTTACTTCTTTGGAGGCAGGACATTTTCTTCAAAGAAGCCCTGGTTGACAACATTCCCTGCTGGGAAGTATCTGGCCACCACAAAGGAAGACCCATCACTTGCAGATGCCTTTCCCACGCCCATCTTCTTTGTATTCTTCCATACCATGGCTGTAAAGTGTCCAGTCCCTGAGGTGAAGCCTGGCTGCTGGAAGTTCTTGATTTCACTGTACCATCTATCAGCCACCTCCTTTCCTGTCTGATTGTAGGATGCCCAAGCAAGGTTCTCCCCACACTGGCCACGACTGGACTCTGGGCTGTGCTTGAGGATCCTTGTGCTGGCCTGGGCCTCAGAATACTGTTGAGCCTCCTGGTTGAGCTCCTTGCAGAGCTTCAGCGGGGGGACGCCGTGCTTCTGTTGGTACTCATTGTGGGCCTTCAGGACCTCATTATTAAACTGTTTAGAAGCTGACTTGCCCATGGCTGGCTCTGCGAGCTCCTCGCTCCCGCTGCTGCTGCTGCGCTGGCTGCCTCGATACACCTTTTGAGTATCTATTGTCTGCCCTGCCTCAGTCCCCAGCTAGAGGAGAAAATTCCATGAGTGCAAGGATCATTTTCTATTTTAGACGGTCCTTCCATTCCCGACCTAGAGCAGAGCATGACACACATAGATGCTCAATAAAGATCGGATCTATGAATTAACCAGCAAACAAATCTGACATCTCAGCATCTCTGAGAGTATTGACCCAGTTCAAAGTGGTTTATGGAAGAATAAATCAAACAGTTTTAGGGGCGACTCCTTAAATCCACAACTCAATTTTACAAGTATTTATGGAGCTCTTGTCTCCTTAGGCTCTATGATGGGCAGCAAGAAAACACTGGTGAGCAGAGCCACGTAGGTGCTGCGTCAGGGAACTTTCCGTCTGATGATGGATAGCAGGGTGAGTCATAGTCCCGCAAACAAATGTAAAATGGAACAGTGCCAATCACTGTGAGGGCAAGGGAGTCTCTCCCAGATGTTGTTCACACCATGCTGGTTTTCATAACGTGCATCAATGAATCTTATTTAATTTCTTATTCATTCACCTCTTTATAATATACCTTCCCTATTGAAATGGAGGGCCCAACATAATGGGAATCTTTTTTTTATTGGTTCTTTTTAGCTATAAATGACAGTAGAATTCATTTTGATATAATCATACAAGCATGGAATATACATTCTAATTAGTATCATGTTCATCATGTGAATGTACATGATGTGGAGATTCACCATGTTTTCATATATATATACATAGGAAAGTTATTTGTCAGATTCATTCCACCTTTTTTCCTATTCCTATGCCCCCTCCCTTCCCTTTGTCTAATTCACTGAACTTCTGTTCTTTCCAACACCTCTTTATTGTGGGTTAGCTTCCATATATCAGAGGAAACATTCAAACTTTGGCTTTGGGGGACTGGCTTATTTCACTGAGCATGATAGTCTCCAGTTCCATCCATTTACTGGCAGATGTCATGAAGTCATTCTTCTTTATGGCTCAGTAATACTCCATCATGTATATGAGCCATTTTCTTTATGCATTCATCTGTTGAAGGACACCTACGTTGACTCCATAGCTTAGGTATTGTGAATTGTGCTGCTATAAACATTAATGTGGCTATGCCACTGTAGTATGCTGATTTTAACTTCTTTGGATATATGCCAATGGAGTGGGATAGTTGGGTCAAATGGTGGTTCTGTTCCTAGTTTGCTGAGGAATCTCCATACTGCTTTCTAGAGTGGTTGTACCAGTTTGCAGTCCTACCAGCAATATATGAGCACACCTTTTCCCCCCACATCCTTGCCAACATTTATTGTTACTTGTATTTCTGATGATTGCCATCCTAACTGGAAGGAGATGGAATCTCAGTGTAGTTTTAATTTGCATTTCTCTAATTGCTAGAGATGTTGAGCATTTTTTCATATACTTGTTGATCATTCTTATTTTATCTTGTTTTGAAGTGTCTGTTTAGTTCCTTTGCTCATTTATTGATTGGGTTATTTGTTTTTTTTGGTGTTGTGTTTTGAGTTCTTTGTATATCCTGGAAATTAACACCCTATCTGAGGTTCAGGTGGCAAATATTTTTCCCGATAATGGGAATCTTGTATGCTTTCCCCCCATCCCTAGCTCCTAGCACAGGGCCCAGCACCTAGAAGGCATGCAGTGAATATCGATGGATGGGTCAATGAATGCCTCGGAGGGGTTCAGAAAGGTAAAAGGAGAATATGATTAAAATGAGGAGTAAAGACTAAGAAAGAACAAACTGAGCAAGTAAAGAGATGGACAGCAATCCAAAGTGGCAAGTGACAACATGCCCAAACTCTATTAGTGGGAACATGGTTTTTACCAAGCTACAACTCATGGTCTAGTTAATGGAAACCATCCAACTCATCACCTATTTTTGCAAATGAAATTCTATTGAAGTCTGACCATCCTAGTTCTGTGTTGTTTCTGGCTGATTTCCTAAGATAGTACCAGAGCTGAATGGGCAGAGTTACTCAGCAGAGATCAAATGAAGGGACTGCAGAGCTGAAAATATTTACCATCAGGTTCTATACTGGACAAGTTTGCTCACCATGATGCCAGGGCTCAATGTAGGACACAAAGGTGACAGGCATTGCTACTCAAAGTATGGTCCTCAGACCAGCAGCAGCAGCCTCCAGGGAAGCCTTAGAAACACACCTGTTAGGACCCACCAGACCTACTGAATCAGAATCTCTGGGGGCCAGGAGCAGGGGTACAGTAATAATTACTTTACCAACTATATAGATGATTCTGATGCATGCTATTCACTGTGGATGAGGACAAGACAAAAAGAAGAATGTGGTAAAAGATGAGATTAGAAAAGTTAGCAGAGGCTAGACCATGCAGACATAAGCCACGTTCAAGAGTTGAGTCTTTACCTTAAGGATGAAAGGAAGCCATTGAAAGGTTCTGTCTTGTTATGTTGGATTTTTATGAATTATTATTTGAATCGCACATATTTATGGGGTTCAGTGAGATAATTATATATACACACACACACACACGCACACACACACACACACACACACACACACACACAATGGGTAATGATCAAATCAGGGTAATTAATTGTTCCATCTCCTAAAACTTTATTTTTAATATTTGATGCATGCAGAATGATTGTACATATTTGTGAGGTCCGGTGTGATATTCTGATACATGTGTACAACGAGTAGGAATCAAATCAGGGTAATTAACATTTCCAGCTCTTTATCATTACTTTGTGTTAACAACTACTGAGCTCCTCCCTTCTAGTTATTCATAAAATATGTAATAGGTTGTTGGAAGCTATTTTAAGCTATTTACTCTGAGCAAATCTGCAATGTACTCTCACTCTTACTGAAATGCGAAGACTAAGTTGTAGGGGGCGCTAGAGAGAAGGAAGCAAGATCAGCTAGGAAGCTGTGGTCCCCAGGGAAGGGAAACTGGTAGTCTGAACTGTCCATGATGAACATGGTGATGGATAGGATTGATGTAGGAAACCCAGAGAAACATCCAGCAACTGTGTTCTTGTTTCTCTCCTTTAAACTTCCTGAATATCAGTTTCCTTGTCAGTAAAGTGGGGATAGTAACACACACATTTACCATAAGGATTAAAAAATAAAACATACATTGTTATGGTTTGGGTATGTGGTAAATCCCAAAAGCTCACATGTGAGACAATGCAAGAAAGTTTAGAGGTGAAATGATCAGGTTCATTATGGCAGAATTAACCAAATCAGTGCTTTAATCCACTTGAAGGGATTAACTGGGTGGTGAACTATAGGCAGGTAGCGTGTGGCTGGAGAAGATAGGTCACCTTGGGGCGTGCTTTTGGGGTATATATTTTGTCCCTGCTAAGCAGAGCTCTCTGCTTCCTGATAACTATGTCCTGAACGGCTTTCCTCCACCATACCCTTCCACCATGATGTTTTGCCTTGTCTAGGACCCAGAGCAATGGAGTTGGCCATCTATGGAACAAGACCTCTGAAACCCTGAGATCCAAATAAACTTTTCATCCGCTAAGTTATTATTGTCAGGTCTTTTGGTCACAGCAATGAAAATCTGACTAAGACATGTAGGACAAATCCAGGGCCATCTATAGGCTAAAACAAGTACGCAGTCCCTTAGAGTTCTCTTCTCAGAACTACTTTATTTCCTCCTGCCTTCTTTATCCTGAATGGTGACCCTTGCATTCTACCTTGGACAATCTACAATGTAACTACTTGGAAGTCATTAAATATGTTCTTAACTTCTTCCCACCTCTAGCAAGATGAGCTTTTCCATTTAGAGTGAACTTTAGAGTTCTATTGAAAGCAACGAGGAACCCATTCATCCAAGACTTTAAGAAAGCCCAGTATTATTTCAGTCATTTGCAAGGAATCCCCTTTTAAAATATAATAATTTTTTCATTTATAGCCCACCCCATCCCAAAAGGGATCAAAGTTGGCTCCCAAAGATGTGAACGCCACGGAAAAATAAAATCCAATTAAAAGGAAGAAAACTTAGACAAAAGGAAAACTGAAAAGAAAGTGGTTCAGAGCCATGAATAAAGTCATTAAACTCCCTACTAATTTGGCTCTGAGTTTTCTACAAGTCAGAATGTCAAGGAAGCGACGGTCCGTTCTGAGATGCGGTGGCCACAGGAGAAGCCCTTAACACAGAGGCCAGAGAAAGATGTCTCCCCCAGGCTGCAGAGCTAAGATTCCAAATAACCTCACAAACAACATGGTTGGCTGTTTCCTGAACTGCCTTGAAGAATCGCCTCCTAATTGCTATGTTTTCTAAAGCCAGGATTCAAGCTAGCATCATCTATAATTTAAGTGGCCCCCTCGAGGGTTGAGGAATTAACAATGCTATTTCACGCTGCTGTTATTAGTTGCATTTATGGATAATACAAAAGACAAAAAGCCAGAGAGGTCTTCTAACCCTGAGGTTCTTAGGCTGTTTCTTAGACTCCTCAGATTCCTTGGAGGAGCCCACAAGAGACTCCAGTCTTGCACTTTGTATCCCTGGCTTCAACCAGAACAACCCGGCTTTCTTTTAAAAAGTTTCCAAGCCAGGGAGTCTCAGAAGAGTGCAGCAACTTGGTGAGTGGACTTTGGAGTCATCAGGAGGTTGAGAGCTCAGGTTCATATTGAAACTCAGATAGACACTAGCTGTGGGATTTGGGACACATCACTTCTCTGTGCCTCAGTTTCTTCACCTAGCAAATAAGGAAATTAATAGTACCTGTGACAGAGGGATGTTGCGGAGGTTAAATCACTCAGTGCAGATAAGGTCCTTTATCAGAACACCTGCCCAAGTTTAGTAGTTGGGTTTCGTAGCCAAAGTTTTGGTAGGAGAAATATTACCATCTGAACCTAGCCTTACCTCTTAGGTATGAGCAGATTCTTGCTATAAAAATATTCTACCCATAGAAAGGCTATGCAAAAGAAAGGTATCCAAAAGTCAGAGTGACTTGTCCCAAATCACATTACCACTAGCAAAACAGCCATTTTCAATGTTGTCCGGTGATGGGCTGACAGATCTGACTCCATGAGAATGTTACAGGCCAGACTCTAAGGGAGATGACTAAACAGACTCCATGTTGCTCTGAGACTCCATGTTATGTAGGAAATAAGCTTCTCCCATGGGAACACCCTGCCTCTGTGCCCATCATCAGTTACTTGGTGTGACATGTTTAATAATATACAATGTCAACTCCTATGTAGTAAAAAAATTGCTCTCTTTTGATTCCTATTGCTCCTAAACAATGTACCATGTGAACACTGATTGTGTGGATGTTAGCAACCATTCTTTAGTTTGTACCTAGGTGAGGGTCATTTTGACCCACTTCCCCCTCTGTCGATGATCTCACGATGTTAATGTGTAATTTTGAATCATAGCAACAGACACTTATGATTGATGTGATTTTTGGTATAAGAACCCCTACAACCCTGTGGTCGGGGCTGTTCTCCCACTAGCCATTTTTTGGGGCATTGTGTGAGATGGTCAACTGGCCAACTTAATAAAAACTCTCAAATTTGGACTTCTCAGTGGTGATCAGTCTGTTCTTAAGTTGCGTCCCATAACAGTCCTGTCTAAAGGGAAAGGTGACTAGCTTCCATTTCTCATAATGTGCTCCATTTTGCTCTTTGGGGTGTTTTTAGGGAATTTTAGAGCACATTGGGATCAGCATTACAGAGCTCCAGAATCAATTAATGATGTCTGCCCCTGGAAACAGAGTAGAGATATTTGTAGACATACAACTGTCACAGATGCTACGTGATAACTTACTGAGAATATGTTATGGTTTGGGTATGAAGTGTCTCCCAAAAGCTCATGTGTGACAGGATGTAAGAATGTTCAGAGGTGAAATGATCAGATGATGAGGGTTGCAATCTAATCAGTGGATTAATCCACTTGAATAAATTAGCTGGGTTGTACCAGTAGGTAGCCAGGGAGTGACTGGAGGAAGTAGGTCCCTAGGGACAGGACTTTGGTGTTTCTATTTTGTCTCTGGCACCCTGGTCTCTCTGCCTCTGCTTCCTGCCTGTCTTTACCTGAGCATCTTTCCTTCACTGCTCCCTTCTGCCATGATGCTCTCTCTCACCATGGGGACCCAGCAATGGCGTTGGCTGACCATGGACTGAACCTCTGACACTGTGAACCCAGATCACCTTTTCCTCCTCTCAGTTGTTCTTGTTGGGTGATTTGGTCAGAGCAACCCAAAGCTGACTAAAACAGGATGGGAGCCCAGTTTTCCACAACACGTTGTGAACATACAGTAGGCCGTTTGTCAATGTTCACCAAGTGACTAAATGACTGAATGTACAAAATATTTAAGAAGCGATTGGTTCCATTAACCTTTTATAAAACATCAAGTAGGCACTGGTGCTTGAGGCTAAGGATGGCGAATGTTCCATTATTTATTTTCTCACCATCCTCCCAGTACGTAGCAATGCCTAACTGGTTGCGGGTCCATTGACTGAACAATGGGGAGGAACATGTCCATCTATGAAAGTCGTAAATCAATTCAGGATGCCTACACAATGACTAGCTTCAATATGTATTGCCTCTGGATGTAAAATTGCTTATTTTCAAGTAATTTTTCACAATGCACACAGATATCAGGTGCTGACTTCACCCAGGCACTGGGTCGCTAATTGTAAACAAATCAGAGTTGCTGGCTTCCAACAAAGATGTAACTGCCAATTAATCATGACACACTTAATAAGGCGGACTGACACTAATATAAGAGCAATAAAGGTGTTCACAGAGTGTGAGTGTGTGTGTGTGTGTGTGTGTGTGTGTGTGTGTGACTCTGTGTGCATGCGTGCAAGTGGTCCCTGCTCCTTGAAATGCCTCCTCCCTGGGTTTAGGAGATGTAACATCCTCACCTGGTTCCCTGACGGAGCTTTCTCCATCTCTCTTTCTGGTTGCTCACCTTCATAAATCAAAAATGTTGCAATCCCAGAGCCCAATCCTTAGCTTTCTTTTCCTTCATATTAACCCTCATGCTTAGTGATCTCATCCAGACTCATAACTTCAAAGGTATGCTACATGCTCACAGCTCTGGCACCCTGTCTTGGTCTTGCCTCCAAACCGACGAGGACATGCAGCCTCCCACCTGACGCTGCTACCTGGATGTTGTTACACTTGGGATATAGAATGTCCCCCAAAGGCTCATTGGTCCCCAGGGCAGCAACATTCCGTGTTTGGGGAAGTTGACTGGATCATGAGGGCTATCATCTCATTGATGGATTATTCCACGGATGGGTTTATAATTAAATGGACTATTGGGAGGTGGTGGGAACTTAGGTGGAACCTAGCTGTGGGAATGGATCCTTGGGGGTGTGACCTCAGGACCTCCAACTGGCCCTTGGTCTCTTTCTCCCCAGCCCTTCTCATGCATGCCCTCGCCATCTCTTTCTGGATTACATGAAGAGTGCAGCCTTCCTCTGCCACGCCCTTCTACCTTGCCACAGGTCTAAGAGCCATGGATGGTGGCTTTTAGACCATGGTGGACCATGGTGGACCATAGACTGTAACTTCTAAAACCATGTGCCAAAATAAATCTTTCCTCCTGTAAGTTTTTCTCAGGTATTTTGTCACAGTAACAGAAAGTGGGCTAAGAGATATCTAGAGATCTCTCAAATGTAAAATACCCCTCATTGACTTCTGATACGCCCTTCCAAAACCACTCCTCCTCCAGTCTTATTTTATTTCAAGGCATTTCATAGCAAGTCATTCACTCAACTGCAGAGACCAAAAACATCTCCTGCTCACCAGTAAACTTTCTCTGCTCTTCCTTCATTTTACTCAGAATGGAGCACCTCCCCCACCTCCACTGTACATCCACCACGTCTCACCTGGATTACTGCTCTGCCCAGGTTTCGACCTTTTGCCATCTGCAATGTTTCAACAGAGCAGCCTGAGTGATCTTGTCAAAACCTGAGTCAGAAAGTCAAACTAATTCCAAACCCATCAACAGCTTGCAATTCCTCTTGGAGAATAAGCATCTGTCCCTGCCATGACCTACAAGACCCTGTGTGATTTGCTCCACTCCATCATCTCCCTGACCTAATCTCTTATTCCTCACCCCTTGTTTACTCTGCTTCAACCCACAGTGCTTCCTAGAGGTGCCTGAAACACTCCAATCACATTCACATTCATGCCTCAGGACATTTGCACCTGCAATTCCTCAACCTAAGATGCCCATGGCCCAAATATTTTGGCTCAAAAGTTAAGCTCTGCAAGCCCCTTGGCCACCCTATCTAAAACTGCAAACTTTATCCCCAATATGCTTTTTCTTTGCTTTATTTGTTTCTCCTTGGAAGTTATCACTTTCTTATGTATTTTACTTGATTAATATGTGTACTTTTAAAAAATCTCTCTTACCAGAATGCAAGATTCATAAGTATGGGCACCTTTTGTCTCTGATTTACTGTTGTGTCCCCAGTATATATAGAATAGTGGCTAACATATAGTAGGCACTCAATAAATATTTATTCAATGGATGAAGGAAAAGGGAATTCAGTTAAAGATAGGAGAAAGGAAGAGAGTGTGGCAAAATGGAAAGAACCCAGATTATTTTCATGAAAAAGAACATTTTAAGAATGAATTTTCCAAAATTTGAAGAAAAAAAATCTGACAGAAAAAATTAGTGATGAAGCTATAGAATGAACATATTATGCCTTTTCTGCAATTGGTAATCACTTTTATTTAAATGTTTCATAAATATTTTTAAAACCTTGATGAAGTTTGACGTGCTTTGATGTATTTGTAAGTTATTTTGGAACACTTCAAATTGTTTTAAAATCTTTTTAAAAAACTTTCCTCCCATCAGTGAGCTTTGAAAAGAAACGAGTTTAATATCCAAAGTGTTCTGAAATTGTGCCTTTAGACATTTGGATCTAAAATGGGGAAAAAGTTGGAAACAGTTGTGAAAGCCAAATGTCTTCCAACTGATTGTTTTGAAATTTAGAGTATTTGTTATCTTGATAAAGAAGGGGGAATCAATTAAGCATTTCTAAGTCACGTAGGAAGAACATTTCCAAATGTTTTGGAAAGCAGATTGAAAACCTTCTAGGATATTTTTTCACAGCCTTGCACTTAGTAGTAAAAACTTGAAAATGTGTTCGTCAGTAAGAAAACGGGTGGATAAGGCATTTAAAATGGAATATTAAAATATAATAAAAATATTCTCAGCAAAGAAATTAAGTTATTGAGGAATAAATCAATTTTGATCCTGCTGGGTCTTTTTGAGGTAGCTGAATGCATGCATCTGTGAGGGTACCCCTCCCAAGCAATAACAGTGGGTACCCCCAGAGTCAGGGACTCAAGTCTTTAAATGTATCTGTCTTCACAGTGTTTTGAGATTCTTAATAATGAGATGAGTTATCCATCAGTTATCTATTAAAAATATGAAACTACACCACAGTGAGTTTCACTTTCAAGTGTATCTATAAAGCACTAATTTTAAAAAAAAACTATAAACAGAAGAAAGACTCGTAGAATAGAGGAGGGAGAACTGGAGGAGGGAGGAAGGGAGGAAAAGGGTAGGTTTGGGGATTGAATTGAAGCAGATTATATTCCACACGCATATGATTACGTCAAAATGCATCACAATACTATGTATAAGTATAATGCACTAATAACAAAAATGGAACAAGAAAAATGGTTTCAAGTGGTTTCAGCATCAGATGGTTTGAGATATTCAGATGGATTAAATCTCTTCCTAACTTTTCAGGGATTGGAAATATAATCATAGAGCCAGAAATGTGAAGGGCTATGACCAGTTGTTCATGAAGAGCACAATGTCCAGGAGACACCCGGACAAAGGAACGGCTGAGTCTCTGAGGGAGCCTTCCCCGCAGATAACTGGGTCAGTTCTGCTGGACTGGGGAGCCGAAGACTTCTTCTCTGTTATTGCTAGGTACAGAGAACTCAAATTGTGAGCTTTGAAATAAAACATGATATAAATACGTAAGTAGGCAAAGCTGCACAGCCCGCTCTGGTCCACCTCCCAAGACTCAGGGCCTTGTCCCACATCTTTCCTCAGGTAAGACACCCCACGTCCAGCACCGTCACGCCAAGCGTTATTGCTAAAGGAAAACTGTCACTAATCCCTCCCTTATCCAGAGACTCTCCAATCCTGACCTTGTTAGATTCAGCGTTTAACCTTTCCCCCACTAAGACCCCACCTCTGGTTACGTTGGGCCTGCCCAGTGACCCAGAAGAAGAGAGGAGTTGAGGTATTTTTATTTCCATTTTTTAGGCAACATCATGAAGGCCCAGAGATAAGTCTCTGCAAATTGTTTATGGGGCTGGAATCGGAGCCCTCCAGCAAGCCTCCTCCATTGCTGAGCACCCCCCGTGGGGCAAGCTGTAGAATGAGTTCAGAGGCAGCATCACATAGAAAACACTAGATTGGAATTTATATTTCTCCATGATGAGTCTCATAGGACAGAATTCCTTCTTTCTTTCTCATGGGTGAATGAGAGGGCCCTTAATTTGTTGTAGTTTCACCTCCAAAGAGGTCAAAATCTAGAGAAACCTATTTTTATAGAAATCAATGGTCTCAAAAATTAAATAAAGGAGAGACGCTGTTGTTCTGGAAGGGTAGGGAAGATTGCATTGCTAAAAATGCAGGCTATAAACTAGGAAGCAAATACCAGTATAATAAAAAAAAAAAGTTACAGATATTTAGGCAACCAAGGAGGTAAATCTGACTCAAAAAATATGCAGTTGGGCTGGGGTTGGAGTTTAGTGATGCAGCACTTGCTTAGCATGTGTGAGGCACTGGGTTTGAGTCTCAGCACCACATAAAAATAAATAAATAAAAATTTAAAAGGTCCATTGGCAACTGAAAAAAAATCGCAGGTAACCCAAAAAAAGAAAAAAAAAAAAAAAAAAAGAAAAAAGAAAAAGAAAGGAAGCAATATGGTATGGATAGAAAGCAAATATCAAGATGATAGTTTCAACTTAAGCCGATAATTACATTAAATGTAAATGGCCTAACCTCCCAATTAAACTGAACTCTTTATCAAATTGAACCTAAACTGAAGATACAACCGTGTGCTACCTACAATAAACAAAGATGCAATGTGTTAAATGTTTATACAAAGACATAAATATGTCTAAATTAAAAGAGAGAAAAGATGATCCATGCTAATCCTAATCAAAAGGATTATATAATAACGCTATTAATATCAGAAAGCAAATTTCAGAGAAAAAAAGTTATTAAGTATAACAGAAGTCATCCCATCATTAGGGAAAACAAAATTCACTTCATTAAGAGGGTACAGCAATCCTAAGTGCTTACGAACCTAATGACAGAAGCAAACAATGACAGACCACTCCATGAATATAATCAGATATTTTAATTTTTCTCAATAATTGATAGAATATGTAGAAAAAAAACTCAGTAGGGATATAGAATATTTGAACAACACTGTCAATCAATTTGATCTAAATGAAATTTATATTGATAGAGCATACTCGACATCAAATGAGATATGGATCAAAGTCCTCCTTTTTTGGCATATGAATATTCAATTGTTCTCACACAGTATATTAAGTAAATGGTCCTGGGCACAGGGTTGCAGCTCAGTGGTAGAACATGCATGAGCCATGGGTCTCAATCCTCAGCACCATATTAAAATAAATATATAAAATAAAGGTACTGTGTGCATCTACAACTAAAAGAAGTGATTCCTTACATACGGAATTGTTTTTGTACTTGCATGATACAGGAAAATCAAAATCTATCACAGACTTGCAAGTAAAATGTTAAACCATCAAACTTGCAGAATAAAACTGGGGAGAAAGCCTTTGTGACTTTGGAAACTAAATTTTCTTAGATACAGCATTAAGGACTATTTTTATTAAAGAACCAAAAGATGAACTGGACTTCATCAAAATTAAAAATTTTTTATCTTAAAAATACACATCATGCATGCACTGGGGCAAAATACTTGCAAATTATATATAAGATCAAGAACAGAACTTCAAAATATGTTCAGAAAACATTCTTGAAACTCAGTAATAGAACAAAAATATACTTTGAAAACTAGGCAAATTCTTTAAGACATTTTCAAAGGGAAATACGTAGATGGTAAATATGCCCCTGAAAAGATATTCAGTATCATTACTCATTAGAGAAATGCAGGTCAAAAGCATGAGAGACCACTCTGTACCTAGTAAAAAAGGTAAACATTAAAAAGATTGATCATACTAAGTTTTGAGGAGAACAGGGAGGAATCAGAACTCATACTGCTACTCAGAATGCAGAAAGGACAACTACTTTGGAAATCAGTGTGGTGGTTTTTTAGAAAGTTAAGTATATACTTGTGACAGGCTCCAACTGGTTTACTCCCAAGAGAAAAGAACATTTCTCAAGAGAAAAATATTTTCCCAAGAGAAAAAGAACATTTATGTTTATACAGACTTATGGATGGATGGTTCTAGTGATTTTATTTACAAAGTTAGGAACAAACCAAAGTCCATCAACATGTAAATGGATAAAAACTGTGACTTATCTACACAACGGAACACTTTTGAGCAATAAAAAATAATGAATTATAAGTGTACATGACAATGTGGATAAATCTCAAAATAATTATCTTGCATAAAGTAGACCAAAAAAAGTGTATAATGTATGATTCCATTACATAAAATTCTAGGAAGCACACACTACAGCAAGCAACTAGTGATATCTGGGGATAGGGTCCCAGGGAAGGCAAGGGGAAGAGTCAGAATGGACAGAAGGAAACTTTTATGGGTACTGGGTGTGCTCACCATGTGGATTATAGTTATAATTCTGGAGTTGTACAAAACTGTATTCTTTATTCTTCAAATGCATGCATTCTTCAAATGATTGACTGTATGTCAATCGTACCTTGCTACATTTGCTAAAAACACAAACAAAATAAAACAAAAACACTACCAAAAAAAGACCAAAAAATTTTTTAAGGGCTGGAAAAAGAATATCAGGATGTGAAAGAAGTCAGACTAATCAGGAGTTTAGGAAACAATAGCACGTCATTTATTTTTCTATGCCTACTGAATTGAAATGAGTTATTGAGTGATTTTAAAACAATTTGAAATATTTGAAATATTCCAAAACAGCATCAAATAAATTTGTGTTCAAATGCTGACATTTTCTAGCCAGTGAACTTTGAACATATCAAAACTTCATTGTACTGTACATGATTGAAAATGGACCTCAATAAATGAAATGTCGTGGCCTGAAAAACTGAAAAGTCAACTGATCCTGGCTTCAGACACAGCAAGATTCAGCTCTCATCATTATGGTCAGAGCTCTTTCTCCCCATCTTGCCTCTGCTGCTGTCCCATAGTATCCTCAGTTTCCAGGTTCTCCCCTGACCAGGGCAAGACAGCTGCCAACATTCCAGTCCCGCTTCCCTAGACCAGTGGAAAGAGTTGATGGAAAGATGCCTTCTGATTGGACCAGCCTAGATCACATGCTATCCTTTGAACCAATCTCTTATGAATATGGAAATGAGCTACTTCCCTAAGTTATAATCCACATCCCACACCTACTCCATTCATGGAGTCCAAGTGGAATCACATGCTTTCCTTTGAACCAATCTCTTATGGATATGGAAATGAGCTACTTCCACAAGTTATAATCTACATCCCACACACATTCCATTCATGGTGCCCAAATGGAATTCCACCCACAGCATGGGAGAGAAATCACTCTCCTATCCAACACTGAGGGTTGTTTCTAGGAAGGAATTTGGCTTATGGAAATGTGCTATGATCTGAATGTTTATGTCCCTCACACCACACAAAGTTTTATCTTGAGATCCTAAGGTGGTAGTATCCCAAGGTGGTGATCATACAAGTCGGTGCCTTTGGGAGGTGATTATATGGTAAAGACCTTCATGACCTGGATTAGTGTCCTTGGAGACCACAGAGAGCTAGCTAGGTTTCTCCACCATGTGAAGATGCTGTGAGAAGACTTTACAAACCTGGAAATGGGGCCCTCGCTATATATTGAATTTTATAGTCTATTGATCTTGAACTTTGCAACCTCTAGAACTGTGAGAAATGAACATTTGTTGTTTTCAAAGTGCCCCGTTCCTGGCATTTTATTACAGCATCCCAAACAAACTAAGCCAGGCGATCAATGCAAAATCCCCAATATGAGCATCAAAGAGTTTTCAGCACACGATACATATTCCAGAAACAATGCCTTCAACTCTACTTATGGATTGGAAAGAGGCTAGTGATGTTATATCATACAACTGTAGACCAAAAAAAAAAAAAAAAGTCAATGAAATGGAAAGAGTTTATCCTGTTTTCTCCAATTTTTCATCAGGACATTAGATCAGATCAAACCAGAAATACTTTCCAAATAAAATATGTAAGACTAGAAACTCTAAAAACTGAGTTTTGGTATCAGGTCACAAAAATCTCCTGGGTTCCTCTTATCAACATTGTTTTGGGCCCGTCCTTCTCCTTCAATTAACAGGTAGTTACTCAGGAATGTGACAGAGCTTCTCCACGGAGGTCCGGCAGAGCTGCAGGTAAATTGCTTCTTGGAAAAGAGAACATGTGGGGGTCGGCACTGTGGGCCCATTTTAAAGAATTATTCTCTTAATCTTGGGTCCCCAACATCCTCATCTGTCTATCCCCTAACAATAAGTCCCAAATTCTTCTTTTCTTTTCAACTAGTGTAATTGTGAGTTTGAGCCCCTGTATCTGCCTGGTCCCAGGGATGGCCCTATAATTCAAGTTGGACCAATGAAAGAATACGCATTTCTCCTTGCTCATACCAGTTGGCTTTGGAGAGACATGTGACCCAGGCAAGACTCGTTGCTGAATTTAATGAAAATAAATGTTTTTCCTGGGAGTGTGGTATTATGTTGATAGTTTGTGACCCTAGAGTTGATGATGGCCATTAGTCCCAGTTAGGGAGGGCTTGATTGAGAAGACAACACAGGACAAAGCAAATCTCAAAGGAGATTTTCTGATGGCCATGTTTGAACCCCTAGATCCAGCCCTACCTGAATCCCATAGTACACCTCAATTTTCTAAGTTCTGTGACCCAGGGAGTTCCTGTTTTGCTTCAGGCAGGCTGACCTGATCAGTAAAAACAAGTCTGCCCCGTCACAAAATTCCTCAGCACCTACAGAGCCGATTCGGTCCAAGACCCTAACAAGTTTCAGGTCCCAGTGGAGAATGAGCAGCAAATTCACTTTCTTGGGCTCCAGCCTCAGCTGTCTTTCTCCTGGATTGTCTACTCCCTGCACGTCTGACTTCAAGCAGTTGCACTGTCTTGACGGTCAGGTTATTTGGACTTTTGTCACTGTTCAATTTACCGCTGTATCAATGTAGAATTTAGAATGAGTAAGTGTAATAAGCTGATCCTATTTGCTGCGATGTCAGAACCTAGCCAGATTCGATCATTCCCCCGTGATGAGTGCGCAGATGGGCAGGGAAGGAGCCAGCACTGGACAGGAGGGAGGGAGGACAGGGAGTGGGGGTTCAGGAAAGCAAGTGCAAGAGAGTACGAGGAGGCACCCAGATTCAGGGAAGAGCACTGGACCAGGAACCCCGGGATGTGGGTGTGGGTTCCCGTACTAGCCCTGCTCTACCTTGGACAAGCATCTTCACTTGATTCCTCAGTTTTTCTCTCTGCAAAATGGGCACAATCACGTCAACCAGGCCCACTTTCCAAAGTGACTGGAAAGAGTAAATGACAATGGTAGATGAGCCACGGGCAGTAGAAAGGGCCCGTGTGGTATGTTTTGGTACCAGGGATTGAACCCAGGGGTGCTTAACCACTGAGCTGCATCCCCAACCTTTTTTCATATTTTATCTAGAGACAGGATCTCACTGAATTGCTTAGGGCCTTGGAAAGTTGCTGAGGCTGGCTTTGAACTTGTGGTCCTCCTGCCTCAGCCTCCAGAGACACTGGGATTACAGGCGTGCACCACCACACCTGGCCCATATGTTCTTTTTTTTTTTTTTTATTGTAAACAAATGGGATACATGTTGTTTCTGTTTGTACATGAAGTAAAGATATACCATTCGTGAATCATACATTTACATTGGGTAATGGTGTTTGATTCATTCTGTTATTTTTTCCTTCCCCCCACCCCTCCCAACCCTCTTTTCCCTCTATACAGTCCCTCCTTCCTCCTTTCTTGCCCCCCTCCCACCCTCCATTATGTGTCATCATCCGCTTATCAGCGAGATCATTCGTCCTTTGGTTTTTTGAGATTGGCTTATCCCACTTAGCAAGATATTCTCCAATTTCATCCATTTGCCTGCAAATGCCATAATTTCATCATTCTTTATGGCAGAGTAATATTCCATTGTATATATATGCCACAGTTTCTTTATCCATTCATCAACTGAAGGACATCTAGGTTGGTTCCACAATCTGGTTATGGTGAATAGAGCAGCTATGAACATTGATGTGGCTGTATCTCTGTAGTATGCTGATTTTAAGTCCTTTGGGTATAGGCCAAGGAGTGGGATAGCTGGGTCAAATGGTGGTTCCATTCCAAGTTTTCTAAGGAATCTCCACACTGCTTTCCAGAGTGGCTGCACTAATTTGCAACCCCACCAGCAATGTATGAGTGTTCCTTTTTCCCCACATCCTCGCCAACACCTGTTGTTGCTTGTATTCTTGATAATCGCCATTCTAATTGGGGTGAGATGGAATCTTAGGGTGGTTTTGATCTGCATTTCTCTTATTACTAGCTGGCCCGTATGTTCTTGGTGCTGTGACTAGCACTTGTTGTCCGTGGGACAGAACCAGGGACCAGGCATCTCAGAACCTGGGCGTCCTTCCCGGGAGCTTCCCAGGATTCCTGATCTGTCAGGTGAGGCCTCTCCTCCACCATCTCACTGGTTCCTCCAGCAATATGTAGCTGTAATCAAGTGGGAAGAGCAGGAAGAGACTGGGGTGCGAAGCTGCTTCCCCCACGTTTCCCTCTGTGTGATCTTGGCAGGTGAGCTAAGGACTCACCTGTGGGGACAATGGGGTCCTACCTTTCTCTGGATTCCCAGAGACCATCTGTAAGGAGAGGCTTTGGGTGGGTAATGTCAAGGACACTAGCGTCAGCGCCTGCTTTTCCTGAGTCTTAGGCCGTGTCGCAGGGACTGGGCTGGTTAAGAACTCGGGCTTTAGATTCAAGTCCTGCCTTCCCAGCTCGCTCGTGAATGACTTGGGGCAAGTGATTTAAGTTTTCTGTTTCCTCATCTGTAAAATGGGGATAATAAGAACTACTTCAGAGTTACCCTGCGGATTTGGCACTTGGCACTTAACAGCTACAGTGGGATTCAGAATTTATTCTTTACAAACACTGCCTTCATCATCTCATTTAACGCTTTCACAAACCCTCTGAGGTAGAGACTGGGATTCTACAGAGGAGGGAACTAAGGCTCAGCAAGACTGATCACCTTGCCCGAGGCCACACAGCCAGGGCACTGCAAGGCCAGGACTTGGATCCAGGTGTGTGTGGTTCTGTTGTCTGGGGGTCTCATGTCCCTGCTACACACTCACCTGCTACATCAGGGATTCTGAACCCTTAGCACTAGGGATATTCAAGGCCAGATAATTGGTTGCTGTGGGTAGGGGCCCTCCTTACACCGCTAGGATGTTGACCAGCATCCCTGGCTTTTCCCTCCCCAACTGTGTTAACCAAAATGTCTCTAAACATTCACAAACATCTCCTGGGGACAAAACTGTCCCCAAGTTGACATAATGTCCACTTCAACTCTAACACCACATTTCTACCTCTACTGGAACTGTGCCCAGGTAAGAGCCTCTCGGAGAACAGAGAGGTTGATAATGCTGGTCATCCCAGGAAACAGACCAAACCTAGTGGAAACCTCCTTCCTGGGACTTTGCCCACCTCATTGGTACCGGGTGGCAGTGAGTTCGACTGATGCTTTATGCAAATAAAAGAAAGGTGCACACTGTCAGCAGACAAATGCCTGTTTTATCTGCCACTTTTCAACATCTTTGAAATTGGGCTGTGCCTTCTAATAGAAGCAGCATCGGGATTTGATTGGCAGCATCTCGCCTTTCTTAATTACTTAATAATGTATGGCTCGCAATCTGGAGCATCCTCAACACCATGACACACAGCCTGCAGAGCCCCACACCCCCACCCTCACCTCTCCAAGGCATAGGTGAGAAAAAGTCGCCATCTCCGCTGTCCCCAAAGATCATGGCATGGACAGTGGACAGTGATCAGTTTTCACTGTTTTCTTCAAACCCCCAATTTTTTCTTTTTTTTTTTTTAAACAGACTAGGAATACCAACCAATCACCTGTAACTAAAAGACAAGGGAATAATCACACACACACACACACACACACACACACACACACGCACACACAATGGAGTGCGGTATGCTCCCTCAACAGCAGAAGAATGTAGCAAAACAGCTATTACTATTTCTCCCTGAAGAATGAGCTAGTATAAAACCGGGAGGGACAACAGCCATGCATCTTCTTCTGTCTTCGTAAAACACAGCCCTCCTTAAAATTGACGTGATTACTTGTGAAGCAAGAGTTTCTTTATTTTTTCTTCTTTGATGGCTGTGTGTGCCTTAATGTGCTTTAAATGTATAATAAAAATATAATGAAAAACATACATTTATTCAATGGGGCTGCTACTACATAGGCTATAAAACCCGGATCCTATAAAGTTGAATTTTATGGCATTTCTTAAACCCGTTCTTTCTACTTCTAACTGCCCTACAACATTGGTCAGAATTTAGTGCTTCTCTCTCCCATCTCTCCACCTCTCAGAAAATTATCATGCTTGAAGTTGCAGTTCCTGTTTCTGCCCCTTTCCTTTCCCTTTCATCTTAGTGCCTGCATGATACCCCAGTTTCTCTCTTCTTTCTGCCCCTCTCTCTCTTAGCTTACCACAAAAGCATCCATGCCAGGAGTGGCTTGTCAGAAAATCCACACAGAAATTCCATGACTAGATTCCCCTACCCCCCAAAATCTTTTCTATTACTATGTTAAGCATGGTGTTAGATTGGGAGCCACCACACCACAGTTTGAATAGTGGCCCTCGGATCTGGCCCTTCCCTTCTGGTTTTACAAATAAAGTTTTATTGGAACACAGTCGTGTTCATTTAATTAGGCATTGTCTGTAGTTACTTTTGTGCTAAAAAGGCCAAGTCAAGTGGTCACAACTGACTTGGTGGCCCATAAAGTCTAAAGCATTAACTATCTGGTCCTTTACAGAAAAGTTTTGCCAACTCTGTGGTGTCAGTCAGATTTCCAGGACTGGAGTGCTTGGGTTCACATTCCTTGTTGAGACCATCAGCCAAGCTTCTCTCCCGGATAGACTTTCCTCCCTGAGAATATCTATGCAAGGTTTCCTACTGATGACTGAGGCTGCTCTTAGGTTCTCACGCCAGAAAGAAACGAGCCACTCGCCCATGTGAAACTCACCATTAAACCCAGGCTGAGACCTGGGGCGGCTCTCACGGCAGCCAGGCTCCACCCAGCCATGGGTACCACGGACGTCCCAAGCCCTCACTTGCCAGCTGCCTTCATGATCCTCTGACCCATGATGCCCCTTGCTTGGTGGATGGAAACCAACTCTTTGTTCAAGAGGAAACAGTTACCCAGTTTGGACTCCCCAAGCAGCAGTCCCTGGGACTAGGATGGAATGGAAGCGGTTTATCTGGGAGGTCATCTCGGGGAATATTGCAGGGAGGTAGAGAGCAAAGAAGGGAAGGAAGAAAGCACTGGCAGATATGAAATCAAGTCCCAAGGAAGGGCCGCCAGAACCTCATTTGGATGGATCCTTGGAATATGGTGTAGAACCCACGTTTCTGAGTCATCCCACCAAGGGAGGGAGAGCCAGCCCGCTCACGCTCCCATTTCTCAGTTCCACACAGTCAGGGTGGAGGGAGGCCCCTGAGGCCCTCCCAGCCGACTACGCATGCACACTCTGCAAGCCAAGGCTAAGCCCTGGACAGAGACACGGCCATAGCAACTGGACGTCAGGCCAGAGGGCACTGCGATGGGAAAGAGGCCAGGGGAGATGGGAACCCACAGCATCAGGTATAACATTGTGAGGGAGAAAAAAAAGTACCCTCGTGGAGAGAGATGAGGGGACTGGGGAAGACGCAGATTTTATGTAGAAATTGAAATATACTGTGGGAACCACCATGTGCCTTTTAGAAAACAATGGTTGAAACTCAGGTTTGATTACACGTGGCTGCCGCCATTTTGAGACAACAGCCAGGCCCCGTAGGACCCTTGGCCAGACTGACTGAGCCCCGTCTCCAGGATCCCTCAGCCCAACCGATCGCTCCCTGCCTCTGGGGCCCTCACGTTGACTGACTGTTCCCTGCCACCAGGACCCCAGACCGACTGATTGCACCCGGCCTCCAGGATCCCACAACCACACCAAACACACCCGACCTCCAGGACCCCTGCCTGACCAACCGCACCCCGCCTCCAGGACCTCCAGCTGTCCACGTCCACACCCTGAGCTGCAGCTCCCTATTTGCCAACACATTTGGAAGCCAGAGCGGCCATCGTGGATAATCCTGGAAGCCAGAGCTCCGATCTTTGGGTGGGGCAAATCCCATCCTGAGATGCCTGCTGGAGGCTTGAAGCTCATTGTCAGCTACCTCTCATGCATCAGGCTACTGAACACTGGGAGGTTTCATTACTATATGACTGCTATACTGTAGATTTTCTTTTTTCTCCTTATTGAAACTATCACGTACTTGTTAGAAAACAACTGCCTTAACCAAAAGGAACTTGAAGTGTTTGCATTTGGAAAAACAGAGTATTTATTCTCCTGATAGAACTGCTGTGGGATATTTGAAATAAGAGTGGCTCTTTACCTTCGAGGTATTATTAATGGTACGAGGCTGCCAATCAAGCTGTTTTGTTTGACCTGTCTTAGAAGAAAATGTTCTCCTTCCCTTGCACTTGCTACTTGTTTCCCCTTGCTAGGACTGTGGAGCAAAACTGTCCTTGTAATAACATAGTAAGTTTTTGATATTTTTATTTTCCCTCACGTGAACACAACTGATACACTGAAGTTAGACTGGTGTGTACTTCAGAACACATGGAGCGAGGGGCGAGGTATTTTTAAATGGCAGCCATTTCTCATTTGCTCATTTTTCTGGCCTTTATTTCAGGCCCTCAGTCAATCAAGTTCCTGCACACGCACTGTGTCATTTATTAAAGACAGGATGGGGATGTTAAGAAATTAGTAAGTCATAATTGCTCCCTTCAAAGGGTTAAAAGTTTATTTGTATTGCAGAGTGGATTCATTGATTTGGGTTGCCCAAGCATCCTTCCCACTCCCGTGGTGGTGGACCTTGATCCCTTTTGAAGGAACGGTCTCTCCTCTCATCGGTACATACAGTCCCCAACTCTAGTCCAACACTGAAGTGTGTGACCCACGCTGGCCAATCAGCTCACTGAATCCTCTAATTTGCTGTGATTGGTTCAGTGATACCCACATGATTTAACTATTCTATGAGAATGAACTCTAGGACTTAACGTGGGGCCTTTCAGTAAGAGCCGCTTTCCTCTTCCTCTGTTGAACTTGGACTGAGAATGATTAAAGCCGAAGGTTCTGAGGCCATCTTCCTCCTGTGAGAAGAGAGGCTATTTGACCATGGAGACAAAACGGGTCGTGGGGCTGAAAGAACAGGATGGAATTTTGATGGCACTCTTGGTCACCCTAGACCACACGTGTCTCTCCAGACATTTTGGTGATGGAGTTCAATAATATCCCGTTTACCTCTAGGCTAGCTGCGACTAGATTTTTCTGAAAAAAACAGAGGCTAAACCCACCCAAAGTGAAATAAGATAACTTTTACTGGTGAAAAATTTTAGGTGTCCATCAACCCTATGGGACAATCATGGAACGTAACCACTGAGGGGTTAAATGTGTCCTTGGGATATAACAACAAATTTGGAGTGAAGGTATCACAGAGATGTGATTCTTCACCTAAGTCCTGACTGGTCGGACCCCCATCTAGAATATTCTCCAATTCTGAGTGCTTCACCAGACAAATTGGAGATATTCAAAGGAGGGAGAACAGGATGAGGTAGTTTTTGAAAATCCTGTCATAAGAATGATTGAAATACTTGGGACGTTGATCTCAGAGGGGGTGGGGGAAGGAGGCGAAAAAGCATAATTTTATAGTTATTTGCATGATTTTTAATGTTCCAAGTGGTTTGGACATCTTAAGGATCATCAAATAAATAATGCCCTTCTATTGAATGGGTTTCAAGACAGCCTTTGGCTTTCGACTTTAGCTAAAGGATTTAAAAATCTGACAATTGGCTTTGCTGGTCCATGAAAGTGAGCCTGAAAGTAGAATTCACCCATGCTACTTGAAAGCTAATTCTGTGACAGGCAATTCAGGAGTATTGGAGGTCGTCCATTCACTCAGTGCTGCCTGGTCTCATTTGTCACCAAAGGTAACGGTGACAAAGGTGCAGAAGGAGCTTGCATGTCAGTGCAGTCAGATTCCTTCACAAACTGATACTTAAAGGAGCAGGCGCTCTCCTGTAACAACAGCTGGCTGATAGATTCAATCCCAGCTGGACCCGCAGTTCTTCAATCTTAAGTAAATAACAGCTCCTTCAAGCATTTAGGGATTTATTTAACAAACATTTTCAGAGTGTCTAAGGACCGTAGGCCATCACGAAGGTAAACTCAAGGTGTTGAGTGTACAATTCAGCAAGATGCAACTTATGCCCTTGAAGAACTTAACCAATTAGTATGAGCGATGCTTCACTCATAAGGTAAAGGTGTATCCAAGAAAGCACCTAAGCAACATGAATGTCTCAGTTCCTCTTTGGTGTGATCTAGATATTGCTAATTGTTATAGTTTGGATATGAGATGTTCCCCCACAAAGCTTCTGTGTTACTGCAGAAATATTCAGAGGTGAAATGATGGAATTATGAGAGCTGTCACCTAATAAGACCATCCTAGTTTGAATGGACTGAGGGGGTGGTGACTGTAGGCAGATGGGGCATGACTGGAGGAAGTGGGTCACTGAGGCATACCCTAGAAGAGTGTGACTTCCCTGTTGCCTGGTCTCTCCTTCTGCTTCCTGACTCCCATGAATGGAGCCATGCCCTTCCGCCATGTTGTTCTGCCTCACCTTGGGCCCAAAGCAATGAACTAAACTCTGGAACCAAGAGCCAGAATAAACTTCCCCTCCTCTAAGTTTTTCTTGCTGGGCATTTTGATGACAATAATACAAAGCTGACTTAACACACTAATAAATGTGACAATCTTTGCCTTTGAGCAAAACACAGCCTCAGAGTTCTTCTCAAGTCTACTCTGCAGGCAGCTGGTTAATCAACTGGGTTTCATTCCCAAGATGAAATCTACTTGCCACACCTGGGTTGCAGTTATAGGAAGAAGAGACTAAGATCCATAGCAGAGATTAGGAAAGGCATTTTAACTGGCACTTGTGAAGTGGCTAGAAATCGGTATTTGAGTAGCATGATCTTCCATATGTGAGTGAAGGTGAGGTTAAAAAGAGAAGCCAGAGTTTTGAATGTGACACTTGCATGTGGAAGTCATTAAGAGGGTAATAGAATTATTATATCAGCGAAGTGATTGCCTTAGAAGTATCATCAGTTAGACTCTAGGAAGAAGAGGAAGAGTTGAAAATAAATCAAAATACAGATATGAGTTAATACAAAGAAAAGGGTATGGAGATCTGCCATATCTATATCTGGAAACAGAAGGATGGTCATCAGAAATGGCTTCAGGGAGAAGAAGAGACAGCAATGATGTTGCACTGGCCCTGGAAACAGGAGGAAGAGGGATGAGCAAAAGCAGATCATGGCTATGAGATTCTGAGTTTGAGTGAGAAGACAGAGAAGAGACACAAGCCTGCTTCGCTTTGAGCATGCCAAGCTTAAAAGTGTGGGTAGGACATCCTGAGGAGCTGTGTAGGGAGAAGCTGAAAACGCAGCCTAGAATCAGGAGGAGGTAGAAGGAGGTGACATTCAGGTGAGAACTCCAGTCCTGAAAGAGTAGGAGCTAGCTGTGGATGAGAAGGACAACCAAGGGCAACTTGAAAGAAAGCCTGTCTTTATGATCCGACCCAAAAGCGTAAGGCACCTGAGGAAACCAGAAAGGAGATGCATCTTTTTCCAAGATAATAACTCCTATCCAAGGCTATAGCTGATTTTCAATCAAATAGGATTTTATTTTTAAGGAAAATCCTACAACAGTTTTGGCTATACAGTTGATATGGTCACCTCTAGGTGAATCACTCACTTTCTGAGCTCAGAGACCTCAGGGTGGACCTCAAGGTGTCCTGATTCTTGGGACAAATCTGTGAATAGACTGTAGAGTTACAGACACAGCTCCAAGCAAAACTGGCCCCAGGGGTACAGGTGGAGAAAAGCATTCACCCAAGTACCCCTTATTTATTTGTGGTGCCCCCTGAGTCAGTTATTTGCTTGGTAGTGGAGATACAGAGGTGAATAAAACCTTAAGGAAGCTGTAATACAATAAGGTAGATGCACTTTAAAATGCTGATAAAACCATTATGGACAAAACAATTTCTTTCTCCAAGGGAACAGGTAATCAGAAGAGGTTACCCAGGTTTAAGAGATTCTTCTTTGACTTTGAAGAACTGTATACTTGACCTGGTACCACTCAATTAGAATGGATGGATGAATGGATGGATGGATCAATGGGTGGATCAATGGATCAATGAATATATCAGTGAATAGGAGGAGCACATATTTATTGATGACAGTAATGTGGGACAATTTTTAACATATGAAAGTCATCAACTTTCTCCTCCCCCTCCTAGCTAAAGAGGAAACTGGTCCAGTCCCTTTACTTGTGACACCCTACAAAAAGGATATTTCAATTACCACAAATCTTCTTTAAGTGGGTGCTGTAGGGTGGGGGTGGAATATCTAGAATGAGGAAGACAGTTTTTCCAAGCTGTAAGAGTTATTCCCCAAATGGAATTCAAGCCCTAGCTTGAAGGGACTAGCCCTCCCAAGATCCAGGAAGATCACACAAGATCAAGGGTCAAATCGTAATCCTGGCTCAGATTGTGTTTCCTTCAACATAACATGTGGCAAATCCAAGAAGTCTTTACCAATATTTCATGTGCTCCCTTCATCTCCCAGCCTTCATTGAACTTCAGGCTTGAAACATGTAACTTGTTCTTGTCAATGAACTATAAAGGAACATGGCACATCTTTGATGCATTTCACCACTATAATGTTGGGGCTTATTTGTTTTTGCAGCATAACCTAGTATGATTTTGACCAATACCTAACACCATATCAGTTCTAATTACATGAGTCACAGAACTCATTACAGTTATAATAGTGATGTTAATTTTTTTCAAAAAGCCCTCATATTCATTCTCTTTACTGCTTTACCTTCCAGTTTAATTGCACTGTTTCATTTCTTGCTTCTAAAAAGTATAAGCACTCACTCATGGTTTTATTATCACATCTCTCTCTCAATAGATAGACATATGTGTAATCACACTTTTCAAAACAAGTGCAAGCCAGAAAATGCAAAGAAAAGATAATGGCATCCATATTTACCCAAATCAACCACAGTTTGCTTTTCTTAAGGATACCACATTAGAGGATGCTGTGTTTTAAACATGGATTTCCATGCAACAAAATACTACAAAGGGAGTAACAGTAGAGACAATGATATTGCATCTATGCACGAATAGGAAACTGGCATAAAGTTTAGTATCCTGTTTTCAAGATGGTCCATTTAATTTCAAGGAACACTTATGAGGGTGGCTTGAAAGATAGATCATTTTTACTTCAGTAGCTTCAGGGGTAAATTTTAACTACCCTCTCATTTTTTTCCATAAAAAAAGGATAAAGAAAAAATGAGAAAACTTAATTTTTTCAACCCTCTAGCATAAGTATTAAGGATAGTCAGAAACACCAAAAAAGAAGGAGGAGGAATAAAGAAAAGCTTTCGACTATTATATTGTTACAATTTATCAACACTTGTCCCATAAAAGTTTTATGTGACATCTCAAGATGTGATAATAAAAAGTCATAAGTTTGAAATAAAACTGCACCTCTAGGTCCTTTCTAATCAGTCTATGTGCAAAGCTGTGGCAAATATTAGACCTGAATTTTGATAGAAAATAGAAGGTAGGCCCAAAGGAAAATGACAAAGATTAAAGCAAAAAGTAATCAATACCATTACTCATTAAACCAATTTCAAGGTCTGTAGAAAAAATCACAAAGTCTCTATCATTATTATGTCAAGTACTGTAAAAGTCACAGTCATTCTTCTATTTCCCTAACTGACCCATCCATCTATCCATCTGCTTACCCATCTTTCTCTATCCATCCATACTTCCACCTACCCATTAATTTATCCATTTATCCACTTTTTCATCCATTCTTTTTCCCCTCAGCCAACCATCCATCCCACCATTCATCCATGCATCTACCCATCCATTCATCCATCCATCCATCCATTTATATCTCCATCCATATCTCCATCCATCCATCCACCCATGAATCTATTCATCTTATTCATCAAATTTTCAATTAAGCTATGAAATGTAAAGGGTCACCCCCAAAAAACTTAGTAAAGCATCATGGCAATACATTGACTGCAAGACTGATAGAGATGTGACATGGTAGAGATAACCAAAAAGCAGTGAGACTGGAGAAGAGGGGAGCCACTTCCTTCTCATAGAGAATCCTAAAGGTAGAAATAAAGCTCAGTAGCCTCTGGTTCAGTGCCTTAGAGATGAAGCCCAAGTGGAAAGCAGTATTATCAATAAATTTTACCCATCTCAGAGCAGATTTCTTCATTGCCAATGGGACATAGAACAATTTCTGCAAACCACTCCTGGAAATCTTAGTTGCTAACAGCAGCAGCAAAAGTTTTACCATTTTCTTTTTTTCAAAAGAAAAAAAAAAAAAGGCAGATCAAGATGGCAGATTGGTTGTTCATTTTTTTAAAATATACTTTGTTAAGCAGAAAGTTCCACAATGACTTTCCAAGTGGGGCCTGCAATCAAAATGTCATCAGCTCGTTTCCCCCAAATTTTCCCAATCTCTCGGGAAAATTGCTGTTTTTTTAAAAAAAATAATAATAATAACAGAACATTTCAACATTATTTCTATGCCACTGTCCAAAATGGTGGCATTTGGTTTATGTCAGCATTCAGATGTCATTCACATCAGGCACTGATTTTTGTTTTTAATGGAGGGTTCTATTTTTCTAATGACAGCTAAGGTTATCGCTCACCCCCTTACTTTAAAAAAAGAACAGTAAAAAATAGTTAAAAAAAAAAATAAGGCTTGTGAAAGGGGACAGAACAGTATGTCACTCGTGGGATTGCTATTTCCGAGAACGCTGGGTGGCCATTGAAGCAGTCCTACTCTTGTCTTCTATTTTCCGCTTCTCTTTTCTTAACTCCATGGAGACTCTGAACTGGGACTTCTCTCTGCTGGAGAGGCAGGCTCCTCTCAAATTTCCCCATCAGCCGCACCACTATTTAATCAAGGGAGCTAATCAACTGTGGACTTCATAATGCATGTCAGGAGCATTTCCTGTCTTGTGATTGATGAATCTAACTTCAGACTTAATGCCTTTGTTCAAAATTAGATGACGATAGAATCGAGATTAATATCACGTCTATATTTTTTTTTTAAAAGCTGCCTGATGGCAGCTAGTTAGAGTGACTTCCCTCCCAGCGACTGTCCCACACTGGGGGTATTAGAGATGATTTTAGGCAGCACCCACGTGATTTTAATTTGGCTAACGTCACATATTGTAATGTGCATCCATGTGAATATTTAGGATCACTGGTATTGTTTGTTTATGAGTAGTCATGATAAAAATTTCCCTTTCTGTAAAAATTTAAATAAAAATAAGTCGCGTGTGTGTGTGTGTGTGTGTGTGTGTGTGTGTGTTGAATAAATATCTATCCACCTTCTCTTCTGAAAAAAGAAAAAATTCAAAACCACTTCCTGAGTCATCTGGCTCTCTCTTTATGCCTCTCCAATCCATTCTGTCCCTCAGAATAAAAGCCAACAAAATGCAGATCACCCACAGACAACCACTTGAGGCAACTGTCCCCTTGAAATTCAAGGGCACCATGTGAAGCAATTGAAGCTTTGTTGAGTCCAGGTCTAATCTGACCACTTAACCCTGGGATCAATAGACACAGGCTGCATTTATAATCTTCTTTGTTCCCTCCTGTTTTCCTTCCTTTTTTGATTAATCAACAATGCTTCTTAGTAATAATCTCAAAAGAACATCCTGATAGATTGCAATCATTAAGGACTTTTTCCACAGAGGAATGTACTTGAAATGTTCATCAGGATCAGGGTAAAGGAGGGAGGGGGTGGAGGAGTGCTTAACAGTTTATAATAGGAAAAACTAATAAGACTAAAAACATTCATTTCAGCTCAATGGGGAAAGAGTGCTTTTTTCTAATTATTAAGTTTCTTAAGACAACAAAATCACATTATTGTACTATAAAATTGAGCAAAATGCAGAAGGAAATTCTGCATAGTAATAAGTAACCATATTAGCTTGATTTTTTAAAATGATCTTCATTTAGCCCCTAGAAATGGAAATTTCTGGAGAACACATAAATCTCAACACTTATACTTTTCTATAAATTCCTTCTCCATTTGCATTTCTTAAATTTCTTTTCATTGTGCACTAAAACCCATTTAGGAAGGAGACTAATTAGGAAGAGGTTGGAGTCCAAATGTGAATTGAGTTTATCTTTTCCAAGGATTACCAACTGCCCTCTGTACAATTAGTAAAATTTACTACTGTTTCCAGGGGAAAATTTGGTGGTCACTTTTGGTCATTAAAACCACCAGATTGGTCCTTCAAGCTGAGTCATGTTTGCATCAAAGCATTAATTTCATACTAAATTCCATACAACCTCTTTCTATGCCCTCCCCAAATATATTAATCAGTTTTCTGTCACTATAACAAAAATACCTGAGGCTGGATACTCTATAAAGAAAAGAAGTCTATTTAGCTCACAGCTCTTGAGGTTCAAGTATATGGTACCAAAGTTCTGATGAGGACCCCCTTTGGCTGCATCTCAACATGGCAGATGGCACCAGGGTGGGAGCTTATATGAGAGGGAGAGATCACATAGCAAGGTAAGAAACAAGTGACAGAGACCAATGTCATTCTTTTTATAACAACTCATTCTTGAGAAAGCTCACTCACTCAGTGAGACCAGCATTGACCTTTTCCAAGGGCGGCACCCCCTAATGATCTAATCACCTCCCTAGGTCCACCTCTCAGTGGGTTCTACAAGTTCTCAGGATTGCCACACTGGGGACCAAGCTTCTATCAAATGAACCTGTGGATAACAAATAGCATCTGAGCAAAGCTCTAGAACAAGCTAAAACTGTGACTCAAGACCCTATGAAGGAAGAGTATGGGCAGGGCGCTTATTCCTGCTTCCTTCATGAAGGTGAGGTGGTGCAAAGGGACAGGGAAACAGATGGGCCCTTTCGTGACCACTCTAGGGCCGGGCTGAGCCCTCTGGTCATAACCATGATGGGTTTCTTCGTCTCTGGACTTGAAGACCTTGAGTCAGGCTCCATCTGGTGCTTCCCACCGGGGCTGCACTCCACTCCCTGCCTAAGGAGCAAATCCTCAACTCCTGACCGTGACCCCCAGTCTGATCCAGACCTCTTTCCCACCTTGACTCCACTCCCAGAATCCCGTGTTCCGGCTCTGCGTTCCTGCCTCCAGACTTGTCCCTCGGCTTCCCTACCCACGGTTAGATCCCACCTCCCACTCCTCTCTGTTCTCAAAATTCTTATTCATCGCCCAGGTCATCTTGTGATGTCTCCGTCACCCAGGCAGATGCACAGCTTCTGGTTTCATCCAGTTCCCTGCAAATTCTGCAGCAAAGGACTCTGCAGCTACCTTTAAAAACAGGGGAAGATTGAAAACATCCAAGACTTCTTTATAAGTCAGCAAGACACATAGGTTAGGTTTTTTTTTCCTTCTGCTTTTGTTGCTTTCTTTAATGCCATTCTAGTTCTTCTATAACTAAAAGTCGATTTAAAAATAACAATAGGTCACATGAAAAAGCCATCAGGAATATATTTAAATTTCTTTCACAAACCCCGTCACCCCTCCACAGAAACAATGCTATTTTCTTAAAACAAATAAATTATAAAAATGAGGCAGCAAAACAAAGCCCTGTTGTCACTGAGCTTTACGACCTTGAGAAAACACACACACACACACACACACATACACACACACTGGACACACTTGTACTATATATGCCTATGTGTGTCTATATATACACACAATATTACATATACACGTTATGTTGGAATCCTAGCAAGCTTTCAAATGTTGACTTATGTACAGTCTTTTATTCTAAGTGAAAAATATGGCGATGTTTCACACAAAACCAAAATGCAGCTGAGCATGGTGGCGCATGCCTATAATCCCAGCAATTTGGGAGGCTCAGGCAGGAGGATTGCAAGTTCGAGGCCAGCCTCAGCAACTTAGCGAGTCCTTAAGAAACTTAGCAAATAAAATAAAATATAAAACAAGCTGGGAATGTGGCTCAATGGTTAAGTGCTCCTGAGTTCAATCCCTGATACCAAAAAAAAAAAAAAAAAACAATAATCAGACGATGTTAAAACCCTGTATTCGGTGCCAATGACTAAAGCAGTAAATATATTCTAAATGTGCATACACAAATCAATGTTTTTAATAAGAGGGAGGATATTTGTAATTATTTAGAATACAATTTTCTATTGTATTTATCTCTCCTCCTCACTTCAAAATAAATAGAATTTACAGAAATAATACAAATCTCTGCTCTCAAGGGCACAAGTTTTCCCTCATGTACAACTGGGTAACTTTCTCTTTTATGGCCAAAAAACCCCATAGATCTGAAAATTTAACTTAAATTATATCCCATTTTGTATTTGAGGCACACGGAAATTTTCAGGGAACATAATGTCTGGGTGGATCTCTATGAAACAGTAAAATAAACACTGGTTATCATCAGCTTCCAGAAAATTACATTACACACTTTTGGACTTTTTTCTCCCCCTAATCCTAAACTAAGGTATGGATGTGATCGTAGGGACCTTCACACAAACAAGGTCATACAGCGTGAGTTCCTTATCTGTGGTGGACCCTCTACTAGAATTGTTGGGGCTCTCCTCCAGTCCAGAGAAATGTTATGTAATCTCTTAAAATTCCATTCTCAAATTGCTCATGTGGATAAATTACCATTACTGGGAGTAAAAATAAATGTGTATTTCCTCTGATGGGAATTTTGATGTCATGGTGCCAATGTGGTCAGAGCTGAGAACCTAAAAGTCACCAGGTGAGCAAAATTTTCAGTTCTCTTAATGCCAAATGCATTATTTTGGGTAGAAAATCCACTTCTGTTGACCTGGGTATTTTCAACAGTAACGCTGAATGAGAATTGGAGGTTTTCAAATCTCTTAAAACTAGTTGAAGAATTGTTCACGGTCGGGGCTGTGGCTCAGTGGTGGAGCGTTTGCCTGGCACGTGTGAGGCACTGGATTTGATCCTCAGCACTGCATAAAAATAAATAAATTAAATAAAGGTATTGTGTCCCTATATAGCTTAATTTTTTTTTTCTCAAGTGATGCCTTATGCGAAGGCCAATAATGAAACACATGTTTTATTTAGCTTTGTCACCACTGTGACCAAAAGATCTGACAAGAACAATTTTAGAGAAGGAAGAGTTTACGTGGGGCTCATGGTTTCAAAGGTCTCAGTCCTTCAGATGCTCTGGGGTTGAGGTGAGGCAAAAGATCATGGGGGAAGAGTGTGGAGGAGGAAAGCAGCTCAGGACCTGAAAATCAGGAAGGGGAGAGATTAAGCTTGGCTAAGCAAGGACAAATCTACCCCAAAGGCTCATCTCCACTGACCCATCTCCTCCAGCCACACCCACCTGCCAACAGCTACCATCCAGCTAATCCATTCAGGTGGATTAATGCACTGATTAGGTTAAGACTCTCAAAAACCAATCATTCTATCTCTAAACTTTCTTGCGTTGTCTCACACACGAGCTTTTGGGGGATACTTTATATCTAAACCAAAACAGCACATAAGACTGTGTGACTCCCTTTGAGGAGAAGAGGTAGGCAAAGACCTACCCATCATGGGGGAAGGGCCAGTTTGCAATGAGCTGGGCTGCAGTACATGACTCCCCTGACCCTTGCAGCCCAACACTCGAAACCTGGACTCTGCAGATGACAGCCCAAGAGCCAAGTCCAGCCCGTGGCCTTTCTTGGTGAAACAAATAAATAAATAAAAGATTTCACTGGAACACAGCAATGCCCATTTGTTTACCTAATACCCACTTTCTATGGCTGTTTTGATGACACAGCCACAGACCTGCATATTAAAAGACCTAAATGCATATTTTCTCGCCAGCCTCATGTCTACTTTCAACTTGATACTTGGCACACAGTTGGCACTCAATCAACACTAGCATCTTTCCTATCACTTAATTTTACACTTGGAGTGCCAGGGTGTGAACACTTCCTCAGTAGGAAGTGAATCTAAAAACACTGCACAGACGAAGAGAACAGAGCAAGGGAGATCGGTTTCAAATAATGTAAGTCAGCCACTATCCTGACCATGTGATTGACACGTGATGTCATGATGTCACTTCCTTTCTTGTTGAGCACTGTCCCAACCCCAGAACCTGCAGAAAAAGAAATTCCAAGTAGGAACCTCAGGCCATTCTGGTCCCCCAACTACTTATGCCTCAGTTACTTCAGTTAGACATAATGAAGAACCTTCCACCTGCAGTCCTAGGTGTTGGGTAACAGCAGGAAAGAATGAGAAACGGGAGAGTCTACCTGTTGCCAATTCATCAACAGAAAGCAAACACAACCAGCCTGATTCTCTGAAAGCAAACTGTGAAAACACCGAGATACAAAACTAAAATAAAATATCAGTGATAGCAAAAGCCTGGGAGATCGAAGGTCCTAATAAAGCAAATAGTACTTTTCTTTTCTTTTTTTTTTTTTTTTTTTTTTTTACATTTTCACTTGGGTTTTACTACTGTGTGTGGAACAGTCACATCAGCCAAATGTGAACAGCACACGCTCTGGTCGCCGGCTCATGATTGTGTTGTCACAAACCATTTCACGCCCACCCATCTCTTTTCTTAAAGATTTTTGTTAGTTGTAGATGGACGCAATATCTTTCTTTATTTTATTTATTTATTTTTATGTGGTGCTGCAGATCAAATCCAGGGCCTCACATGTGCTAGGCAAGCGCTCTACACTGAGCCACGGCCCCAGCTCCCTCAACCATCTCTTTTGGATAAGGTGACTTTGTTAGTGATTTTATTTTGTAATTGCAGCCTCCTAACAAGAGACTCGTTTGTACCTGTCCTTTCACAGTGAAGCCTACTGGGACGGGGAGAATTTCCCCAGGTATAAATACTTCAGACCTGTTCCTACCTGGTCTCAAGATGGAGTTTGAGTGGGGCAGGATGTGAACTCCATTCCGATGTCAGATAAGGTTATTAAGATCCCTAAGAAAACACATAACTTATATATAGAAATCTTCCTTTGAATTTGTATGCAGAATTAACAACCCCATCTTAGTTGCATTTCAATGAATCCTGGGAGCAGCGCTCTATTTAGACTGATTAGTAATTATTTCTGAGACCCCATAATTATCAGTATGACTCATTTAATGAGCACCATGACCAGGGTGCACATCTCTCCCAGAAGGGTATGTGGTAGGGCTTGCTGAGAACAAAGAAGGGCCAGTTTCACAGTCTCATCACAAATGACACGACAATCAGGATTCTCCACACACACTCGGGTCTTGGTGATATTTCATGAGATGCAAGCGGTGTTTTTCTCATTCCTCTGGGTCCGCGTGGTCCTTCTGTCACCCAGCTGTATCTGTGAGCACTCTCTATGTGACCATGGTGTTGGCTAAGGATGGTGTCGCGGACTCTCCCCTTTGTACGGCTACCCTAGAAGGCTGGGAACCCCTGGAGACAACATCTTGAGCCTCTCATCCCCAAGATAATGTGCAGCACACTTGAGATTCTTTTTGGTAAATGCGTGTTAACCTAAAAATGGCTTTGCTGGTGTGAGAAAGTCCATGCGATTTAAGCACAATGCTCCCAAACTGACAATCCTATAGTGCACAAACCACACCTACAGATTGCCAATGCCTGCCACAAGGCCTAGCACATGACAAACACTGAATAAATGCCTCTAGAAAGAAGGAAAGATTCCCAGCAGGAAACAAAAGGTCCATTTGTGGTACCAAAAAATCATAGTTTTAACCAAATACATTATGGATTTGAATCAAGAGTTGACAAACTTCTACAAAAAGTCAGCCAGAAAATACTTGAGGCTTTTAGGTGATGTACCCTCTGCTGTCTGCTGGAACAACGCAATCTTGTGACCATAGCATAAAAGCAACCATAGACTGTGATTGTGTTCCAATAAAACTTTATTCACAAAATTGGGTGACAGGTCACATTTTCTTGAGAGTGATAGACTTTCAACTCCTGATAGAAATGCGATAGGTAAAATAACAAAGTTTTTAGAAGATAATATAGAAGGGAGCCTACGGATCTTTGTTTAAGCAAAGAGTGTTTATGTAAGACACAAAAAGCAGTTACCATAGGGGAAAATAATTTGTAACTGGATGATAGAGGACCAGAGTTAAGAAGAGTGAGGAGTAGAGTGAGACAGACATTATCACCTCGTACATACAAGACCGCATGACCCATGTGATCCTACAACTTGTACAATCAGAAAAGTGAGAGAATATGCTCCATTTATATGATTTAGAAAAATGCATAAATGCATTCTACTGTCATACATAGCTAATTAGAACAATTTTTTTAAAAAACTTTAGAAAGCCACATAAAGCAATCTTAGTAATCAAAGAAAAAATATTGAAAATAAAAACGAACACTAAGATACTATGCAAATAAGAAACAAACCACAGTTACGTATGCAACATGAGAAAGGATAACGTGCTACCGCCAGATATTGGACTAAAGAGAACTCAAAAGTAGATACAAAAATACCATTAAGAAAGGAGAAAGTTCTTTATGAATTTTGGAGATCAGCAACATCATTACCCTATGTACATGGATGATTACACAAATGGTGTAAATCTACATCACGCACAACCATATAAACAAAAAGTTGTACCCCATTTGTGTACAATGAATCAAAATGCAGTCTGTAAAACTAAAATAAAAATAAAAAATAATTAATTAAAAAAGATGTTTTTAATGTTAAAAAAGAAACTAAAAAGCAATGCTCTTTTTGTTCTTTTAATTTTTTTTATTTTTACAAACTGCATTTTGATTCCTTGTACACAAATGGGGTACATCTTTTCGTTTCTATAGTTGTGCACAATGCAGATTCATCCCATTCAGGTAATCATACATGTACATAGGGTAATGTCTGTCTCATTCCACCATTTTTCATATCCCCCTCCCTCTCATTTCCCTCTACGTAATCTAAAATTCCTTCATTCCTCTCTCATCCCCTACCCCCCCACCCATATTATATCTCATCATCCACTTATCAGGGATAACATTCAGCCTTTGGTTTTTTGGGATGAACTTATTTCACTTAGCATGATATTCTCCAATTCCATCCATGTACCTGCAAATGCCATAATTTTATTCTTCTTTATGGCTCAATAATATTCCATTGTGTATATATACCACAGTTTCTTTATCCATTCATCTATCAAAGGGCATCTAGGTTGGTTCCACAATCCAGCTATTGTGAATTGAGCTGCTATGAACACTGATGTGGCTGCTTTATGGTAGTATGCTAATTTTAAGTCCTTTGGGTATAAACCGAGGAGTGGGATAATTGGGTCAAAAGTTGATGCTGAAAAGAGTAAATACCTTGGGAGACACTGGGATGGAAGGAGGGTGCTTAGGGTATGGATTTTGGAGGGCTGGGGACAGAATTCTATGGACTGAAAATATCCCCCAAATTGGTAATCTGTTATAGCAGCCTGAGCTGACTAAGACGTATGCCATCCTGCCTTCCTTTCAAGGATGGATCATTTTCTGTAAAGTACCTTTGAAATGGATAGAACAGAGATAAGGCGGTTTCCTCCATGTTGCATTTGACACAAAACCCTACCATGAGAGTTTCCGTGAGAAAACTAAGGGTGTTTTAAAATATTTTTTTTGGTTGTCAGTGGACCTTTATTTTTATTTATTTATTTTTATGTGCCGCTGAGACTCAAATCCAGTGCCCCAAGCATGCTAGGCAAGCGCTCTACCATTGACCCACAACCCCAGCCCCTAAGGGTGTTTAACAAGCGCTCTGCCACAAAACAGCTCTATGGCATGGACAGTTAGCCCAAGCCCTGTTCTCTTACCTGTGAACTCCCACAGACACTGGGACATATAATGAGATAATGGGATGATACCTACTTGGGGTTATCTTTGAGGGACTTATGGTGATAAAAATAATAGGGTAATGAAAATTAAAAATAATCATGATACCATTGCCATGTTCCTTTTTGGGGGGGCAGCTGGCTCATTTTAAGGATGTGAATTCTCACGCATGTTCACATAACACTTAGCTTTCAAACTGTTTCTATAACTTACTAGATGAAAGCAATCAATAAATTGTAAAGCATGATGGAGACTGAGTTATTATTGACATACAAGGAAGCAATAACAGCTAGGAAACCTCAATCCACAATTGCCAGGGACCCAAAGTGATGGAAGAGAAGGATTAGAAGGATGGGGCGTACCATGGGAAGAAGATTTTCCTTCTCTGGATGCTCAGATTCAAGACAGGGCTACATACACACAAGTGCCAAATAACCAGAATGGTATCTGGATCTTCCCTTTAAAGTCAGCCACCAAAACTTTCAAAAATTTCAGAACTGGCAAAACCATGCAATCTCCTATAAGAAAATTTCCCCCAACTGCTCCTTCTAGGTAATAACTCAGGCAAACTCTTCCACATTATAATAAGAAGAAAAACAAAGCAACAAACAAACAAACAAAATTAATGGGTGGCTCAATGATGGCCAATGAGATTTTGCCCTTTGTGAATTAAACCTCCATCCTAGGACTCAGGTCTGGGCTGGGGCTTCCAATGAAGCACACCCTCCATGTGGGTGGTTGGGACTCCAGTCAGGGGTCTCAATTCAAGGATTCCCTGCTTTGTCTGAACTATAAGAGTTTTAAATATGCTTGGTGACTCAGTCTAGTTCTTTTTTCATTTCCACAGCGGCACACACAATGGAACAGAACACGAGGTCAAGAATAACAGAATAGAAATTCGCCTTCTATTGCTGAGAAGAAACGGGAAGATGGAAGATCACGTTCTGAATGGACTTTCATAGCTCTCCAAGGAGCGAGATTCATGAAAGGCATGAAGCGTGGGGTTGGAGGCCATTTCCTCGCACAGCTTTTGAGTGGATATATTTTATTCCTGAAGTCTTTTATTGTATTTTGTTTCTTGAGGGGTAGGGAAAGTCACTTCCGGACTTGCTCTGTCATCTTTTTGTGGGGACCGCAATGCCGTCAGGGGGTCAGACTGTGTTCAAAACACCACAGGGTTCCTTGGTCAGTTCTGAGTCTTTATAGCGTTCCTACTATGTTTTCACACCATGTTGTTTTGTGGATGAACTGGTACCCTCAAAATAGTTGGGGATCAAGAGACGGTTAGTTGTTCATTCATATAATCACTATACGAGACCCACAGTTCCAGTTGATGGAAGAGACAAGCTCTGTCCTCACACAGTTCCCCATGTAGTGATGATAGTGGTGGCATTAGGCACCAAATGCTGTAGCCTGAGAAGCAGAGGTGACAAGCTCTCTGCCACAAATCTGCTCCCCAGATAAAGCAGCTTAGAGGGAAACAGTTGGGTACATTTGCAGTGCCATTTGTATCTAGATGGAGTCATGTTCACCATGCTCCAAATCAAACCAAACTAAAATGAGCAAGAAAAGAAAAATGCAGCAGAAGTAATGTGTATTACTTCTAGATCCAAATCATAGAAGTTCCTGCACAATCTTCCATGCATTCTTTATTTCCACCTCTGTTGGTTGGATGTCAGTCTATGGGAGTCATGTGAAGGTGGCAAATGCTGTCAGCCTGGGTCCCTGAATGGCTCTGTGGAGCAGATTCTGCCTTTATTCCATATACTGCCATATCACAATCACTGATTGGACTTACATGCATGAAAAATAAACTTTGATTCTATAAAGACACTGATATTGGTAAGTTTTATCTAGCACTGCTGCTAAACATTCTATTAACCACTCATTCACCACCTTCCAGTTCTTTACTTCATTTATTCATTTTTTTATGCATTTGACATACTCAGTGAGAGCCTACTTTAGCTAGGCATGGTTTCAGGTACTGGGGACACCAAGGTGAGGAAGAGAAGATCAGAAAATAAGCAACAAATATACAAGATAACTAAAGCAGAATAATGCTATGAAGCATTACTGTGATAGCAACTGAGAAGCATCTGTAAGATGATAATTTGACCTCAAGACTTATAAAGAATGATAAAATTATGGCATTTGCAGGCAAATGGATGAAATTGGAGAATATCATGCTAAGTGAGATAAGCCAATCTCAAAAAACCAAAGGACGAATGATCTTGCTGATAAGCAGATGATGACATATAATGGGGGGGTGAGAGGGGTTAGCGTTAGGGTTAGGGTTAGGTTTAGGGTTAGGGTTAAGGAAGGTGGTAAGAATGGAGGAAGGAAGGACTGTATAGAGGGAAAAGAGGGGTGGGAGGGGTGGGGGGAAGGAAAAAAATAACAGAATGAATCAAACAACATTACCCTATATAAATTTATGATTACACAAATGGTATGCCTTGACTCCATGTACAAACAGAGAAACAACATGTATCCCATTTGTTTACAATAAAAAAAGGCAAAAAAATAAAATAAAGTAGCTATGTTGTCAAATTAATAAATAAAAGAACATAAGGACATAATCAGGCACAAATCTGGGGGAAGATGAAGGAACAACAGATGCAAAGGTTTCACATTAGGAAACCAGGAGGCATATTCCAGGGACCGCGTAGGTGCATGTCAAATACAGCTGTAGCAAGACAATAGGCATAAATCAAGACAGCTCAAACAGTGCCCAGAGAATAAAGAGGCATGGTCAACCTTCTAGAACCTTCCCAACCACCAGGTCAATTACTATTGGCATATAGTCCCAACACCTTAATCTCTTCCTGAGGACTCTATGCTTCTGGGCTATGGCTATTCCCAGTGAGGACTAACTGGCCACTGAGTTATTTTCAGTATTGAGCATTATTCTAGAATGTCACTGGACATCATCTGTTTCAATCAGAGATTCATTTTTACATTGCAATTAAAAAAAAATAAACCTGGGAAAAGTTCTAGTAGTTTGAGTAATCTTGACCTGAAGGTTTTAGGAAAGCAATCCACACCAATTGCCTAGTATTTCTTTATAAAATAAATAAATAAAAGACAAGCCAATACCAATAACCTCACTATGGCATGTTCTCTCTAGAAGAGAAAGAGGAAATTGTTATAGTTTCAATTCGAGACCTGGGGACCACATTTGATATGAACTCTTCTGCCCTTACATGAGATATTGAATTAATTTCAGTTATCCATTGGAATATGTTGCTGTCTGATTCACTGTGAATTACCCTGGCTGAAAATATTTTCCATTTTTTTTTTCTCCTTCAGATTCTCCTGTGTCAATAGCCTGGGGGATAAACTGTCTGATTTAGTTATAGAGAAAATCACTGTTTTTATTTGATGCCGATTTTTTTCCCAAGAGACAAGAAAAACATTCTCACCACTATCAAACTTGTTTCTAAGAAAAGAAGAAGGTGCCATTTCACTAAAAATCCATCAGGCAGACTAATAAATAAATTAGGCTTCTTTGAGTTAGGATGGGGAACACTCTAAGAGATGAAGTAGAAAGCAGTAAATGAAGCTGGAATAAAAGAGAGTATTGGGTAGTTCCAGATGGGACCTTGGCCCTGAAGTAAGAGCAGAGCCGAAGATTTGACCTTCAAGATCTCTACAGGGGATGAAGGATAGAAAGGTAAATGGAGTCCAGAAACTGGTTTCTGGTACTGACCCCATCCCAAGTGACCACCAATATGTTAACCGATCACCGTGAGCCTCAGTTTCTTCATTGGGAAAATGAATTTGTGGCTTAGTCTCTGCCAACCTTAAGGGTCTGTGGTTTGTCCACAATGTTTTCTGAGCACATGATGGTTAAGTTTATGTGTCCATTTGGCTAGCCCATGGTACACAGATATTTGATCCAACACTCTTCTAGGTGTTTCTGTGGAGACATCTTTGGGATGGGATGAACACTTGATCAGTAGACTTTGAGGAAAATACACTCTTCTCTACACTGTGGTTTCATTAAATTGGTTGAAGACCTTTAAGAGGAAGACTATTTCCCCGGAGAGAAGGAATTTTGCCAACAGATGTCTTAAAAAAATGAACCATATAACTCTTCCCTTTTGACAATGGGCTTGTGAGCCTTGCATGGATTCAGTTTGACGTGACTGCAGCCATCTTGTGTGGTAACTGCCATGATCCTCCCTTTTTCCTGCATATTTCTCAGACAACTATCAATAGACAAAACCTTTAGAATTGTATATGGAGTTTTATAACCTGAACCTGGCTCCAGGAATATGTAAGATCTTTTGATTTTAATTGAAGGTAAACTAGGTATATTCCAGCTAGGATGCAATCATTTTTGTCCTAACTCAAATATAGGGCCCACTTCTGACCCAAAATGTGGGAATCCAAGGTCTTTCTGCCATCCAGGGTCATGTATCCATAAATGAGTCCTCTGATAAATTCCTTTCTGGGCAAAACTGGATCTGTACGCCTCTCTTCCTTCAGTCTCATTGTACCTTGGGGCTGATTCTCATAAACTAAGGCTCACTGGTTCTGGATCATTCCTGAAAACATGAACCAGTAAGTGCATATATTCATAGAGACAGGCAGACACACACACCCATATACACACACAACCTACTAGGTCTGTTTATCGAGAAAACTCTAATGTAAGCATTTATGGTGTGCTTGGTATCAGTCTAAACAGTTGGAGTTTACGAAGAAACAAAAGGTACAAATCCCCTGCCTACTTGACCTGTGCAACCAACTCAACCGTTTTAGGGTGCTCGAATACTGCCCATTCCAAAGAAAGGTCTGACTGATCTTGGGATACAACCTCCAATCCCTGGGAATACTCTACCCAGGAAGTGTGTCTTTGTACCACTGGGGACTTGGACTCTGCCAGATGCTCTGAGCTAACCATGCGATTCAGGGTGAAGGCCGACTTCTGACCATCTGGGTCCCTGAGCCGCAGTGCATGAGTAGAGGGGAAGGAGGAGACTGAGTCACTAAGGTCTGTCCCTTGGCAATCCATGCATATATGTTCAAACCTAAGTGAAAAACCAAGACAGGATGTCAGTGCCCCGGACACTTGTCTCTGGGCACTGCTGCTGTCCAAACTGCTGCTGTCTACACTGCTGCTGCCCAGAGGTCGCCTGGAGGTCTTCTCTCTGGATGCTGCTACAGCTGCAGCCACAGCTGCTGCTGACCCCCACAGCTTCTGCCACCGTAACAGACCCACTGCAGCTGCCGCTGACCAGCTGCCTGCGGCCAGCAACCCCCACCACTACCCCTTCCACCACCGCCCAGAGGTCTGCTGCGGGAAGAGTCCGGTTTGCTCACACGCAGCCACACCCATCTTGAGATGCTGGCCAGGGTCTGGGAGACTGGGCTGCCGGCAGGTTTGCTGCCGCCACCGTCTTGGGGTGCAGCCAACCCTGTCTGGGGACACCGGCTTGGACCTGGAGGTTCAGTTTTGGGGTGCCTCTGGGTTTAGCAGCACCTGGGGGCTTCCTCCTGGGAGGGCTGGTGACCGCCATCTAGCTGCCGTTTCTCAGCATCGCTCATCCCTGGTGGTCTCTCTCCAAATTCCAGCAGCACTGAGATCTTGGGACTGCAATGTGGCCAAACCAGGGATATCTAACGGCAGATCATGGGGACAGTGACTGGGTCTGCCAAGGCAGGTCTGGGCCAGGCAATCCTGTGACTAAGGCAGGGCTGAGCAACTTTCAAATGCTGAGACAGTTGCTCAGTTTTCTGTCAAGATCTATTTTATTTTTATTTTTTTCTCCTCTAACGTCTCTCTCCACCGTATTTGGAACAAGGTATTTTTCACGCATCAGTTTGTTGAGGACAGTGATATATGCATGGTGTTATGTAGTTCTGTCGTACATTCTTATATTTTCAATTTTTTTCTCTTTTTCTGTATCTTCCTCTCACTTGTCTGTTCTCCTGGATTCCCTTTCTACCTCATCTCCACCTAACAGACGATTTCTGTTTATTCCTCTCCCACTCTTCCTGTGGATTTTACTTCTAGTTTCTCTCTTCCTCCCTCATGAACATCATGTCTTACACTATTTCTGTTCTATGTCCACTAACTGAAACTGTAAACCCCTTTGAGCAAATTTTCTGTTAATATTGTGGACAGTGACTGAACGCATCATTTCTGTTTAGACGCCTTAGTGGGAGCTATTAGATTTAAGGCTATATATTGTTCACATTGGGTGCTGTTGATATTGGTCTCCCTCTTGAAGGTGAGGCACTGGAAACCTTCAGGGACAATATAAGTCTACAGGGTAAACTTGTACTGCCTCGGATCCACACAGCTAGATGGGAAAACACACAAGCAACATGAAAAAACAAGGGAACAAAGTGCCCCCGAAAACCAAGATGCCCCAATAGGAGAATCCACTGACAACACAGTAGAAAAAATGTTTGAGAAAGAGTTTAGAATGACTGATCTGCAAAATAAAGGATGGTATAAAGAGTGAAATAAAGAGAAAATACAGGAAGTGAAAGGTCACTTCAATAAAAAGAGATTCTGAAAAAAAAAAAAAAACAAGCAGAAATCCTCAAAATTAAGGAATCAATAAACCAAATTATAAACTCAATGGAAAGCATAACTAACAGACTACATCTTTTGGAAGACAGAACATCAGGCAATGAAGACAAAATATATAATATTGAAAATAAACTTGACTATGCAGAGAATATGCTAAGAATCCATGAAAAGAATTTCCAAGAATTATGGGATAATATGAAAATACTAAATTTAAGAGTTATTGAGATAAATAAAGGAGCAGAGATACAAACCAAAGGAATCCACAATCTCATCAATGATATAATATCAGAAAATTTCTCAAACCTAAAGGATGAAATGGAAAATCAAATACGAGAGGCTTAGAGGACCCCAAATACATGAAATTACAGCAGACTCACATCAAAACACATTATAATGAGGATGACTAAAATATAGAATAAGGATAAAATCTTAAAGGTGTGAGAGAAAAAAAGCAAATTATAAATAGGGAGAAACCAATTTGGATCTCAACTGATTTCTCAACCCAGACCCTCAAAGCTAGGAGGTCATGGAACAACATATTTCAAGCTCTAAAAGAAAATGGATGCCAACCAAGAATTTTATATTCAGCAAAATTAAGTTTCAGATTTGAAGATGAAATAAAAACCTTCCATGATAAGCAAAAGTTAAAAGAATTCATAACGAGGAAGCCTCTACTACAGAACATCCCTAACAAAATATTCCATGAGGATGAAGTAGGAAAAAAAAGTGAAAACCAGCAAAGGGAAGAACTACACCAAAGAAGTTGTCAATCAAAGGAGAAACTAAATCAAATTAAAAGCCAGAAACAAAGCAAAAGGACCAGGAATACAAATCATATCTCAATAATAACCTTGAATGTTAACGACCTAAACTCATCATCAAAAGACACAGACTGGCAGATTGGATTAAAAAACAAGACCCAAAATCATGCCTTCTCCAAGAAACTCATCTCATAGGCAAAGACATCCACAGACTGAAGGTGAAAGGATGGGAAAAAACACATCACTCATGTGGACTGTGTAAACAAGCAGGGGTTACCATTCTCATATCATATAAAGTGGACTTCAAGCCAAAGTTAATCAGAAGGGACAAAGAATGACATTTCATGCTGCTGAAGGGAATTGTACATCAGAAAGACATAACGATTGCAAATATTTATGCCCCAAACAACGGCATCTATGTACATCAAACAAACCCTTCTCTATTTCAAGAATCAAATAGACCACAACACAATAAAACTGGGTGACTTTAACACACTTCTCTCACTTCTGGACAGATCTTCCAAACAAAACTAAATAAAGAAAGTTTAGAACAAAATAATACAATCAATAACTTAGACTTAATAGACATACATAGAATAGTTCATCCATCAACTAGCAAATACACTTCTTTCTTGGCAGCACGTGGATTCTTCTTTAAAACAAACCATATCTTATGCCATAAAGCAACTCTTAGTAAATACAAAAAAAATGGAGATAATACCCTGCATTCTATCAGATCATAATGGCTTGAAATTAGAAATCAATGATAAAAAAAATTAAAAGCTACTCTAATGCACAGAGACTAAATAATACACTGTTGAATGATGAATGTATAGTAGAAGAAATCAAGGATGAAATTTTAAAAAATGCTTATTTAAGGTAAATGAGAATACCAATACAACATACCAAAATCTCTGGGACACCATGAAGGCAGTACTCAGAGGAAAGTTTATTGCATTGAGCTCCAAGTCAACAAATAAATGACCTAACATTACATCTCAAAGTCCTAGAAAAAGAAGAACAAATCAACATCAAAAACAGTAGAAAACAGGCAACAATTAGAATCAGAGCTGAAATCAATAAAACTGAAACAAAAGTAACAATTGAAAAAATTGACAAAACAAAAAGTTGGTTCTTTGAAAAAAATCAATAAAAATGATAAACCCCTAGTCACACTAATGAATAAAAAAGAGAGAAAATCCAAATTACTAAAATATGTGATGAAAAATGAAGTATCACAGTGAACACAGCTGAAATACAGAAGATAATTAGAAACTATTTTGAAAATTTATACCCCAATAAAATAGAAAATATTGAAGATGTCAACGAATTTATAGTGACATATGACCTACCTACACTGAATCAGGAGGTCATACACAATTTAAACAGAACAATTTCAAGTAATAAAACAGAAAACTCCATCAAAAGCCTGCCAATTAGGAAAAGCCCAGGACCAGACAGATTCTTAGCGAAGTTCTATAAGACCTTCGAAGAATAATTAACACCAATACTCCTCAAATCATTCCATGAAATAGAGAAGGAGGGAACCTTTCCAAACCCATTCTATGAGGCTAATATCACCCTGATACCAAAACCAGACAAAGACACATCAAGGAAAGAAAACTTCTGACCAAGATCCCTGATGAATGTAGATGCAAAAATTCTGGCAAATTGCATATAAAAACATATTTAAAAGATAGTGCACCATGATCAAGTGGAGTTCATCCCAGGGATGCAGGGTTGGTTCAATATATGGAAATCAATAAACATAATCCATCACATCAATAGACTTAAAAACAAGAATCATATGATCATCTCAAAAGATGCAGAAAAAGCCCTGGAAAAAAATACAGCACCTTCACGTTCAAAACACTAGAAAAACTAGGGATAGTAGGAACATACCTCGACATCGCAAAAGCTATATATGCTAAACCCAAGACCAACATCATTCTAAACAGAGAAAATTTGAAAGCATTCCCTCTTAAAACTGGACCAAGACAAAGATGCCCTCTTTCACTACTTTCAACATTGTCCTTGAGATTCTAGCCAGAGCAGTTGGACAGAAGGAAGAAATTAAAGGGATACAAATAGGTAAAGAGGAACTTTATGTGCCAGTAACATGATTCTATATTAAGAGGATCCAAAAAATTCCACTAGAAAACCCACCATTAGACCCAGCTGCCCCACTCCTTGGTTCATATCCAGTGGACTTAAAATCAGCATACTACAATGATGCAGCCACATCCATGTTTATAGAAGCTCAAGTCACAGCAACTGAACTATGGAACCAACCTAGGTGCCCTTCAACAGATGAGTGGATAAAGAAAATATGATGGAATACTACTCAGCCTTAAAGAAGAATGAAATTATGGCATTTGCTGATAAATGGAAGGAGTTGGAGAATACCATGCTAAGCGAATTAAGCCAATCCCCAAAAAACAAAGGTCAAGTGTTTTTTTCTCATATGGGAATGCTAATTCACAATAAGGTGGGGCTGGGGCTAGGGAAGAATAGAGTTACTTTAGGTAGAGGGTAGTGAAGGGAGGGGATGGGTTATAGGGGTAGGAAGGACAGTAGAATGAAACAGATATTATTACCTCATGTACATGTATGACTGCAAGGTTGATGTGATCCTATAACATGTACAAACAGAAAATAGAGAAATTATACTCCATTTTATGTAAGATTTATCAAAATGCATAAATGCATTCTACTGTCATGTATAACTAATTAGAACAAATAAGAAGTTAATTTATAAAAACCAAGGTATCAAATCTTGGGCAAGTTTCCTTGGTTGGGAATATTTCATCCCTGTTGCCACACATTACAGCTAAGAAAATTAAGTTTTATCCATTTAACTCCACTGGGAGAAGAAAACTCAAAGCTTATCCCTGGTCTCTTATAGATTCCACCCTTCGTTTATTTTAATCTCTATCCTTTCTCTGCAATGAACTGTAACCATGAGCATAACAGCGTATCTGAGTTCTGCAACTCCTTCTAACAAATACTCAAAGCTGAAGGTGATCTTAGAACGCCTAACATAGTCAACAGTGTTGACTGAGCATCTATTATGTGTTGATTTTATCTGATATGTTTGGGATTTATGAAGAAGCAAAAAGAGGTGAATCCTCCTGCCTTACAATTTGGGGTGTGCCTGCGGGGGTTGTGGGGAGTACTCTAGTCCTCATGTTCATTTCCTGCCGTGGTCCTCAAGAGTCGGAGCACAGTGACAAACAAAGACACGTGGAGGAGCTCAAAAATAAATAAACACCGAAATAAAATCCAATTCCAGGGTAATCATGAAACAGAAGAAAGAAGGTGTCTTGCTTCACTCTGCTCAGACCATGCCTAGCATGTGCCCAGTGCCATCAGTTACAGGGGTCTTGGCACACTGTCAGCAAACACTGATGAAATAAGATGCATTCAGGTGACAGTGTCCACACTTGTGATGGTGACCCAAATCATGGTGGGAGGACATGGCAGGGAAAAACTCAAGACACTGCAACCAGGAAGCAGAGCAGAGACTCTGTTCACCACCAACATGAACTCCAAAGGCACGTCCCCAGTGACCCACCTCCTCTGACCACACCCGACCTGCCTACAGTTGCCACCAGTTAAAGCATCCACTGTTAGGTGACAGCTCTCATCATCTATTCACTTCACCTCTGAAAACTCTTGCATCATCTCACAGACGAGCTTTTGGGGGACACTTCACTTCTAAACCGTAACAGCAACCCAGAGGGACCAGTAGAGCTTAGACTCTCATCTCCCTTGGCCTGAACTTCATGACTTATAAAACAGGATGATGACTTATTAATACTTTTGTTCCAAGTAGTAATAGGCTCATGTTTCTCAGTTAGAGTCCCGACTGGAAACAAAGATGATACTCAAGCATAATTCAAGGGATGTTTCTTCATAAAGGAAGATATACAGGTGATCAACAAATATATGAAAAAGTGCTCATCATCTCTAATAATTAGAGAAAGGCAAATTAAAACCACCCTAAGATTTCATCTCACTCCAATTAGGATGGCTATTATCAAGAACACAAACAATAATAAGTGTTGGTGTGGATCTGGGGGAAAAGGTACACTCAAACATTGCTGGTAGAGTAGCAAATTGGTGCAACCACTCTGGAAAGCAGTATGGAGATTCCTCAAAAAACTTGGAATGGACCCACCATTTGACCCACCATTTATCCCACTCCTCAGTTTATACCCAAAGGACTTAAAATCATCTTACTACAGTAATGCAGTCACATCAATGTTCATAGCTGCTCAGTTCACAATAGCTCAATTGTGGAACCAACCTGGATGCCCTTCAGTTGATGAATGGATAAAGAAACTGTGGTATATATACACAATGGAATATTACTCAGCCATAAAGAAGAATAAAATTATGGCATTTGTTGGTAAATGGATGAAGTTGGAGAATATTATGCTAAGTGAAATAAGCCAAGCCCAAAAACCCAAAGGCAGAATGTTTTCTCTGATATGTGGATGGTGATATATAAGAGCAGGGGGGCAGCAAGAGAAGAATAGAAGCACTTTGGATGTTGTAGAGAAAAATGGGGTGGAGGGTGGGGGAAGAAAAGATAGTAGACTGGAACAGCCATCATTACCCTACGTACATGTTTGGTCACATGAATGGTGTGAATCTACATCATGTACAACCATAGAAATGAAAAGCTGTATCCCATTTTTGTACAAAAAAAAAGGATTCTTTCCAAGCCTCAAGACATAGTATTGTTACCAGGATCAACAACACTGGAGGTGCCCAGATGCCCAGAAAAAAGAAAGAGGCAAAAAGAGATTGTGGGTCCCAGAACATGGAAGGAGAGAGTTGGGTAGAATGAATCACCTTGGAAGGACCGGGGACTCTGTGTCACAGGTGACTGCAGAGGAGGAAGCGAGTCAGGAAGAGAAGCCCCTGGTCCCTCCCCACTGCACCAGCTGCCAGGCTGCCTGAGGCTCTGCACCATAGGAAGCAAGATGGGGAGCCTCTGCACACCCTCCCACAGGGGATGTCCCCGGGTCTGGGAGAAGAGGAGAGATTAGAGGCGTGAGGTATGAGGGAGTCTCTGAACGCACGGAAAATGCGCAACCACACTGGGAACAGAAGGAAAAAAGATATAAAGGATAGTACTTTTCACATCAAATTGAAGTGGAGTTCTTTTTTTTTTTATTGTAAACAAATGGGATACATGTTGTTTCTCTGTTTGTACATGGCGTAAAGGCATACCATTTGCGTAATCATAAATTTACATAGGGTAATGCTGTTTGATTCATTCTGTTATTTTTTTCCCTCCCCACCCCTCTCACCCTTCTTTTCCCTCTATACAGTCCTTCCTTCCTCCATTCTTACCACCCTCCTTAACCCCTAACCCTAAACCTAACCCTAAACCTAACGCTAACCCCTCCCACACCCCATTATATGTCCTCATCCGCTTATCAGCGAGATCATTCGTCCTTTGGTTTTTTTGAGATTGGCTTATCTCACTTAGCATGATATTCTCCAATTTCATCCATTTGCCTGCAAATGCCATAATTTTATCATTCTTTATGGCGGAGTAATATTCCATTGTGTATATATATATATATATACCACAGTTTCTTTATCCATTCATTAATTGAAGGGCATCTAGGTTGGTTCCACAATCTGGCTATTGTAAATTGAGCAGCAATGAACATTGATGTGGCTGTATCTCTGTAGTATGCTGATTTTAAGTCCTTTGGGTATAGACCAAGGAGTGGGATAGGTGGGTCAAATGGTGGGTCCATTCCAAGCTTTCTGAGGAATCTCCACACTGCTTTCCAGAGTGGCTGCACTAATTTGCAGCCCCACCAGCAATGTATGAGTGTACCTTTTTCCCCACATCCTCGCCAACACCTATTGTCGCTTGTGTTCTTGATAATCGCCATTCTAATTGGGGTGAGATGGAATCTTAGGGTGGTTTAGATTTGCATTTCCCTTATTACTAGAGATGTTGAACATTTTTTCATATATCTGTTGATTGCTTGTAGATCTTCTCCTGTGAAGTGTCTGTTCATTTCCTTAGCCCATTTGTTGATTGGATTATTTGTATTCTTGGTGTAGAGTTTTTTGAGTTCTTTATATATTCTGGAAATTAGAGCTCTATCTGAGGTATGAGTGGCAAAGATATTCTGAGGTGGATTTCTTTTAAGATAGGGTCAGTATAATTGTGGGTCTGATGAAACAGACATGCTCATTACAACAGACTGAACTAGAAGTGTCCATCATCCCTACGAAGCAGCCTCCTAGAAGCAAGAAGTGTTAAAATAGCCTTGCCTCTTGACTCGGTAATTCCATAGACACACCTACAGGTATTTCTATGCTAGACTATCCACTGCGGCATTATTTATGAGAGTGAAAAATTGATGAGTTAAATGTTTAAGAAGACCAGGATTAAATAAATTATAGTGTGTTCCCATGGAGGAAAAAACCCCACAGCCGTAGAAAATTACGTTGTTAAAGACTACTTAAAGATACAGCGAAATGTTCAAGGTATAAAACTCCTGGCAAAAAAATATCAAGTTCTAAAACATAGACTGCGAAACCCAATGCTGACAGATCCTGCATGTGTCCCCGTGACTACATCTGAATTAATTCACGAATCAAGTACGCTGAGGCATTAGCTATGTATGACTACCTCTGACTGATGGGATTAGAGGTGATTCTTAGCTCTGTTCACTGATAAAACAGGGAAAATAAGAAAGGAAAATAAATTCTGGGCATTAGCATGTGTCAATCAGCAAGAAAATCGTGGGTGTGAATTTCTGAGGGAGACTTTGTGCAACTCCCTAAGGCCCCAATGTCACACCAGAGGACCCCTAACAGGGAAGGGATTAGAAAATGCCACCACAGCTCTCTCCCCTGAATGGGAAACAGGAGATTTTTTAAAAACTAATAAAAATTACTAGTCAAGTGTCTATTATTTCTTAATGTGGTGATTGAAAGTCAAGCTTTAGTTACTTTGAACAATAAGCCCTAAAGTTAATGGCTCTTTCAAAATGTATGCATCCCCATTCCCATTAAGTGACACCATTTACTGTTTGCTGGCCCTCAAAGCCACAGTGACACTTTCTTAAGACAAGGAAACCACTGAGACTCAGAAGCCGTGAAAGGACCTAATGTATAGAGCCCTTTCCTGTTTCCCAAAGTCTCTCACTTCTATTGCTTCCTATTTATGGTCCCACATTCATTTCCACATATAAATAAATGGAAGGAGTCATTCAGAGTCCCTGGCGTAGCCCTGTCCTGTAGTGGACCATCCCTGGGCTCTATAAACCTGGAGGGCCAAAGTCATTGCTTTTGTGCACAAGGAAAATAAGCCTGGGCGGTGTGAAGCTTCTTACCTAAGGTGACGCTGTAGGGGATGGCTGAACCTTGTGGCATCCTTGACATTTCACTTATATGGGTCTTTCTCCAGGTGGCTGAGTGTGCTTGAGCTAAACACCAGGCTGAGGAGACTCCGAGGGAAAGGAGGTCCTCACACCTTCACAGCCTCCCATGAAGAGCCTTAAGCTGAGCATGCTCAGTGCGAGTGATGCATCTCATCACTCAGCATCTACCCAAGAATCTAGAGAGGCACACCACGCTTATGTAGCAAAAAACCAGCTAAATGCCCAAAGGCATAACACAACACGTAACAGAACATCGTATTATCAATGAAGATGCTCTCCAGGACTATCCAGTGGCATGAGAAAATGCTCACAGTATAATGTTCAGTGTAAGCATAGTAACAATAATAATTTGACAAATTGTCACCCAGGGGGACAAATACCAAATAATGAGGATTTCAAGGAATAATGACTGCTTCCTGTGATGCATCCAGCAGGCACTAAGTAAATGTTCCAGGGAGCACTGCTTGCCACTTTTAAATAGAGCACCTTGGACTCACTCTTTTCTCCTGAGTTCCATCTTTAAAGTAGTTCCACGTCACTACATGTTCAGTACTAGCTGTGTTCCTGATCTCCATTGTAATATGGGCACAAAGCGGAGATTTTGAAAATAAAAATAGAATGATGAAATGGAAACGAAACCACCAATAAATTTGGCATTTATCTTACCCTATCTTTACCCCCCCCCGAGATAACCACTCAACATTCCTATCCAGAACCTTCCCATTTTTCTCCTAAGATAAAGCTACCCTGGACCAAATCTCCACATTCTGTAATTAGTATGTATATAATTAAGTGAACAAGAAACAAAATACCCCGTCACTCTATGGTCAAATTTTACCTATGACCTCTTCTTTTTTGTTGTTAAAAATAAATGCAAATGAAATAATGATTAAAAAAATGAAATAACGATAAAAAAATAAATAAATGCATATATATTATATATATCTCCTTGCAAGACATCAAAACTATCGACCAGTTTTTCCTTCCCCAACCATTATGGAGGTAGCTCTTTGCCTAATGAATGATTAAATGCACAATTAAAAAAAAAAGTTTTGAATTAATGAATGCATGCTAAAAAAATGTTTCCTGGCCTGGAGGAGAAACACGAGATCATCAGCAAAGTGACTGGCTGGCCCACAAACAATTAAAGAGGAGTTGCTACGAGGACCTTCTCTCTCTGGCCGTAAGAATACCAGAACTATCTACGGCATGATGAGTACAATTCGCTCCTTAGAGCACTCTTTGTTTTGTCCGATGAGCTTTAAATTATTTGGCTTCTATATATTCATGGGGAATGAGGTGGCTGAGAAGAATATCTAGACATAAGGTTTAACTGTCCTCAATTGGCTAGAGGTACTTGACTTGGGAACTGCCCGTGTCCCTGGGTTCTCTGACCAGGGCTTTCTCTATTATATTTGATGGCTCCCTGGAGACCAGGACCAAGATGTCTCCAGACAAAGTTATCAGCCTGGCAGTCGTTGCTCCTTCACTGACTTCATTCTTCTCTCACTTGTAAAGATCAAAGTATTGACGCCTGCTTTCGTTTTGCTCATGATCTTCTCCAGTGACTGATGACAGAGAGACTAAGCAAAGACATGATTCCCCTTTTGCAATCTCAGCATTACCATAAGAGACAGATACTCCTGAATAAACTGTCTTTAAAAGATCAGCCAGTTACACTGAACTGTAAAGTATGGAATTGCAGGAGAAATTAATCAGCCTAACTGGGTTAAAATTGGACTTCTGCACATGGTGGGTTTGTTTCAGAAGTCGGCAACTTGCATGGGACTTGGTCCATGTATATTGCTATAACAAAATACCACAAGTTAGATAATTTATAAGGAAAATTTCTTTCTCACAGTTCTGGAAGCTGGGAAGTCCCAGGTCAAGGTGGTAGCAGCCTTGGTGTTTAATGAGGGTCTAGTTTCTGCTTCTAAGATTCTGTCTTAAACATTTCATCTTCTTAAGAGGAGGAACATCATGTCTTCACATGGCAGAAGGACTTGAGGGAGGACCAGCTGTCACCTAGACTCATTCAGGAGGGCTCCACCCTCCTGACTCATCACTGCATGAGGCTCCGCCTCTTAATAGTTACATTGATGACTTTCAACATGAATTGTGGAGGTACACCAGCATTTCACCCATCGCAGATGGGATAAGAGGAGCTGGAAGGAGCCAGACCATGCTGGGCACTGCAGACCACGACAAAGTGTGCTCACTTTCAATGCAAAGGGAAACGAATGAAAAGTTGTAATCCTGCGCATGATGAGATCTGACATATAATTTTGAGAGCTGACTCTGTTGGCTTAGTCCATGTGGGACTAGGGATGCACAGAGGCATGGGTCACCCATTCTAGTTGCCCCAGGACATGGACGTGGACCGCTAGCAACTGCTGAAGATTTATTCAAAGGATAACTTCACAGGACAAGAAGAGGGATGATAACTAGCATTTAATGAGTACCTACTGTGTTCCAGTCCTAACAACCCTCTTCACATCAGCACAATGACTCTTACCTAGCAAAGGCCACAAGCAGGGCAGAGAAAGCAAGAAAATGACCCAAAGTCACATGAACTGTTAAGCAAAGACTAGGGATGGGATTCCAGGTCTCCTTACTCCACAGTAAATTATAATCTTTCTATAAATATCATTGTATTACAAATATTTATATATATATTATGGTATATAATTATGGTATTATTCAGGGTATATTTAAGTATTAAAAGATCTTATATCTATTTTAAGGTCAATGATAACTATGGTCATTGAAATGTTTTGGGAGGGTTTTTCAATACCAGGGCTTGAACTCAGGGTCACTCAACCACTGAGTTGCATCCCCAGCCCTATTTTGTATATTGGTTTAGAAACAGGGTCTCACTGAGTTGCTTGGGACCTCACTGTTGCTGAGGCTGGCTTTGAACTTGCGATCCTCCTGCCTCAGCCTCCCGAGCCACTGGGATTGCAGGCGTGTGCCACCGTGCCCAGGGATATCGCTGTTTTAATCCTCGTTCTATCATCCTAACAAACTGCTAAATGTGTCCCCCCCCCAAAAAAAAATACTGGCCTTGGAGGGAAAAGGAAGAATCCAATGCAGGCAAGGCAAGGTATTCGAGTTCTCTTTCCTGTCCTGCAGAATTCCTGACAGTGCCTGTCACCTTCCCTGCCTGCATGTTCTGCTTGTCTGTTTCATAAGAAAGACTCCCCTTGTAGGCTCTCCACTGAGCGTGCAAATCCATGGTGTGTAGGAGCCAATTACCAGCCGGGCGGCATGGGTTGTTGAAATGCATCCTGCAATTCCACCCATTATCATTCAGTGTAAGTGGCTGAACTTTCAAGAGTTTCTCCCTCTGCTTTCCCTTGATGGAGAACAAGGTCGGAAGGCAAATGCCTGCGATTTGAAGGGCTTTTATAATGCAAGGATTGAAGGTCGGGAGAACCAGACTGGTCCCCTCTCCTCTCCCAAGCTGCACACAATAAAGATTTCTGATACAAACAAGGAGAACAGGTGAAGGAGAGATGGACACCCCCTCTTTTTAATGGTTTCGGTGTGCAGGGTGGGGGAATCAAGGTCAAGGATGCTTTATGGCATTGCAAGGATCGAGAGTCCCGCAGAACAAAAAAAGGGCAAAGAGAATCCCAGGTCCACAGTGCAACTCTGCCCACGCATGCTCTTTTCTTTACTAGACGGTATTTACTTCTCTCTCACGTTCTGGTATCTTGTGAACAGGACTGCGCCTTCAAATCCTGAGCAGGTCCTTCGGGGGTGCCAAGAAGGACCTTGTAGCTATCGTCATAACCCGAATAATTTCAAAGTCGCCATTCATTATGCAAGCAAAACCTTGAGGCAGCTTAAAGCAGAAGGCACACAAGAAGGACAAGTCCGCAAAACCCTTAAATCACATACAGTGGCAAGAACCAAGATATCACCGTAGTCAACAGACTGAATTCTCCAAATGTACTTTCATACGGGAGCTGATGATACCTTGAATTCGTAGCAGGGCAGAGCTCTGATTCTTCCTGGGCTGAGCTGCGCTACTGGGGATGGAACTCAGGGCCTTAGTGCTTGCAAGGCAAGCACTTTACCAGCTGAGCTATCGCCCCAGCCCTGAGCTGCTCTTAAAGGCGCAGGTGTGCTCATTTAATAATGTTATTTCCTGTTCACCAATTTCACTTGGATACATTACACATACTGAAGAGTGTGGTCCGCAGAGGAGAGCTGAATGAGGTTTCCCCAGGCGACCACTCTCTTGTGCCAGCAACCAGATCAAGAACATGAACCCTGCCCAGCATCCCCCTGCTTCAGGCCTGAGACCCTCACCTCTTCCCTAAAGATTCCTGCTTTATCCCCAGAGGTTAGTTTGACCCGACTTTGAACTTGATGTGAATGGAGTTGTGGACTCTGCGTTCTTTCCTGCCCCACTTCTTTTTCTCAGCACAATGCCTGCATGAGGATTTCACCCTTCCTTCTAAGAATATACACCATCCCTGCTACTGTAGATGTGCATCTTGTTGGCATGGGACCTGCTATTTTACTGCCGCCATTACTCTGCCTCCCCCACCCCACTTTGTAACCCAGATAGTTAGCACTTGAACTTCTTCGTCAGTCATTGGTCGAGACTGTTAGCCGGGGAACCTCCTCGCCAACCATTGGTCAGTTGTTATTAGACCAGGAAATTCCACTACTTAATAGCTCCCCCACCGTTTTCTCTCTCTCTCCTCCTGGCTTTCACTCACTCTCTCTCTCTCTCTCTCACCCTGCAGGCAGACTCTCTGCCTGTCTGCTTAATAAAATCTCTGGCCTGAGGTCCCGCATCCGGAGTGGTTTCTGGGTGCTTTCACATTTTGTTTTTTTCCAATCCTGAGCTACCAGGAGCAGATCTTCTCCAGGCAAACTTGTGAAGCCAGAATTAGGGACCTGCAGTTAGTGTAGAAATAGGGGATCGGGTCAGATGGAGGAAATGGAGGCCATGAAAGCCATCTGCCTCTGGAAGTTGGAGACTGCCCCTGGGAGAATGGAATGTCAAGGATCTCCGGAGCCCACTGATTACCAAATTTGCCTGCCCTTGTCAGGGACTACAGGGAAGGAGCTGCTAATTAATGTCCCCCCACCCCTGCCCCTACCCCTGGGCCCTTACCTGGCTGAATCACTTTGGCCCTCCCCCTGCCCATCTGCTTCTCACTTATGCATCTCACCTGCAAAACCGAGCCTAGTCACATATGTCGGCAGGAAGGAAAGAGATAAAGGGGAAAGAACAGGAGAATAAAACCTATAAAAAGGACAAGATTTGCTCATCCCATGGATTCCACCTTTGGGTCCCCTTCTTCCACCCGGGAGAAGTCTGCTTTTACTTTCCTTTAATAAAGCTTCTTACTTGCTACTCTTCGCTTGCCTGCTTCTCTGGCATCATACTTACAATACCTGAGGAAGCAGGACGCGTCACCGGTAAACGGTGGTATCACTTGTGCGTCTTTTTAAAAAACATTATTTATTTATTTATGTACTATTTATTTATCTTTATGTGGGACTGAGGATTGAACCCAGCACCTCACAGGCGCCAGGCAAGTGCTCTACCGCTGAGCCCCATGCTTGTACACCTTTTGGCCCGTGACTGCACTCGTTTCTCTTGGAACCAAACTGCTAAGGTGATTTAGTGTGAACAAACAACTTCAGTAAATATTACCTGTCTTAGTTTGTTCTCAGTTACTGTAACAGAATGCCACACACTGGGTACTGTATAAAGAGCTGACACTTGGGATTCTAGGAAATTCAAGATCAAGCCACTGGAAGGTCAAGGCCTTGTCTCTCTGCTTCCAAGATGGTGCCGGGAGCATTGCAACCTTCAAAGGGGAGGAGCACTATGCCCTCACGTAGCAGAAAAGCCCGGGAGACGAACCCATTCCTGAAAGCCCTTTTCATAGCAGCACTTCCCACGAGGGCCTTCCACCAGATACTCATGTGCTGGGGATTAAGTTTCTGATACACGTGGGAATTTCAGAGAGGACAAAGACATTCAACCCACAGCAGTACCAGAGAGTTTTTCAAGGTGACTGTACTGATTTGTATTCTGATTTCTTGGATTATCTGTCTAGGTCCTAAGTGGAATCAAATATATTATTATAAATGGGAGACAGAGGGAGATTTCACACACACACACACACACACACACACACACACACAGAATAGGAGAAGCAATGTGCAGAAGGGATGAAGCAGAAATCAGAGTGATGTAGCTAAAAGCCAAGAAATGCCAGCAACTACCTGAATCTAGAAGAGATATTCAGAATCCTCCTCTATTCCCACAGGAATTCAGCTCTAGATCTCAGCCCAGTGAAATTTATGTCAAACTACTGCTCTCCACAACTAAATGAGAGTTAACTTCTCTAGTTTTAAGTCATTAAGTGTGCAGTTATTTATTACAGCAGCAAATGGAAACTAATACAGACTTTGGCACCTACTCTAATAAATTCCTGAAAATATGGAAATGACTTTGTAATTGAATAATGGGTAGAAGTTGGAAGAATTTTGAGACTCAAGGTAGAAAAATCTTAGATTGGCTTAAACAGACTAATGGTAGAAATATGGACATCAAAGGGTGGATTCCAGAAAGAAGTGAGGAGCATGTCACTGAAAACTAGAGGAAGAGTGTCCTTATGTATAGCAGCAGGAGACTGAGCTGACTTGTACCTACAGTAAACTTTGAAATTTAACTGAGCAAATTTCCAAATGAAGTGTTCAAAGCACAGTCTGGTTTCTTCTTCTCATTTACAGTAAAATGTGAAAGGAAAGAGCTAAAATGAGGAAAGAACTATTAAGCAAAGAGAAACCAGGGTTTGATGATATATGGGAAATTCTCAGCCTATCCAGATTGTAAAAGATGCTAAATTAGGAGATTGACTGTCAAGAAATCACACTTTGGAGAAAAAGGCAAATGTATGACTCTCAACCTTTGACTAGCCTTCAAGAGATTAGACAAGTGATTCACAGACTCCCTCAACCATCTCAATAGAAGCCAAGAAAAGAGACGAGATTATCCAGGAACTTTGTGCGAACCGTGCTCTTATTCAATGCCATGAACCCCTGTGACATACGCTGGAGAGCCACAAGGATTTTGAGAGTGTTATATCAGCAGAACCCAGTCAACTTGGAGCCAAAATGGGAGAGGACAAAATAAACTTGTAAGCTTTCCACAAATCTGCAAGCAGGAAACAGGCTCATAAAACTGGCTGCAAACATGTGTTAATCCAAAAATAAAAGAAGAATGATTCCCAGAGCAGAGATTCAGGCTGAAGATTCAGCTACAGAAGATCATTTCTAAGCCTGAAACCTAATGGAATTTGTCCTTCTGTCTTCTGTATGTTTTCCCCAATTGCTTAGATTCAATGACTCCTTTCTTTCTTCCATATCCTCCATTTTGGAATGGGAATGTCTGTTTTCCTATGTCCATCCTGCCATTGTATTTCGGAAGCAGATAATGTGTTCTCTGCTTCCCCAAGTCTACAGACAGAGAGGAGATTTGCCTCATGATGCATCATACCAAGAGTTTCATCTATTCCTTGTTTAGATAACTTAGATGATGAGATCTGACACATTTGAACTGATATTTTGGACTGGAGTTGAAAAGACAAAGGGTTGAGAGGTGGGGAGTGGGTTTGGTTGCGTGCATTTTGTATGTGAGTGGGTATGATTCTTTGAAGACTTAAAGGGTAGACTGTGGTGAGTTGAACAATGACATCAATCCCCGGGCGGGGAGAAAAAAAGATATGCCTATTCTCATCCCTGGAACCTGAGAATATTTTTTTACACAACCAAAAAAAAAAAAAAAAGTGGGGGTTGGAGGACTTTTTAGGGGGTAATAAATTAAGTACCTGGAGGTGGAGAGACTCATCTGTATTATCAAGGTGGGCTCTAAATGCAATCGCATGTACCATTCCTAAGGAGACTCAGGAAAAGATTTAACTACAGAGGAGAACAAAATGAGAAGATGGAACAAAGAAATAAAAAAAAAGATTTAAAGATGCTACGCAGCTGACCTTGAAGATGAAGGAAGGGTCCAAGAGACAGTGAGCCCTTCCTTACCCTACTTGGAAAGTGGGCTAACATTACCTGATTCACTATATCCCCTGGGTTGTTTTGAACTTAAATAAAGAAAAACCAACATTGCTTTGTAAATTAAAATGTACAGCTAAAATACATGATGATTATTTTTAAATATATTTTAGTTGTAGATGGACACACAGACCTTTATTTTTATTTTTATGTGGTGCTGAGGACTGAACCCGGTACCTCACGCACACTAGATAAGGGCTCTACCACTGAGGTACAACTCCAGCCCCAACTGATTATTTTTAATAGAGGAACCATCCAAAAACATTATCCTGAATTCGAAGACAAATAGTAAGTACTACAAATACAGTTTACCTGGACTTTTGATTTTAAAAATTTTATACCATGAATTCCAAGGAGCTCACCTGATAGAACACAGAGCTTGGAATTTAGCTGATGGAAACCTGAGTTCTAGGGAAAGGATGGATTTATTTTCTTCATACAAAGGCAGGTATTCCAACCACCTAGGCAAGCCCTCCTCTCATTCCAGGCTACACGTGCTTAGCGACAAAAGGCTACACATAAAATGTCAGTTTCATCTACCAGGCATGACAAAATAAGACTTAGAGAAAAAAATAATTTACTTTGAGAATTCAAACCCATTCACATGGCACTGTCACCATTCAGAAACATTTGCGGAAAGGCTCTTTGAGAATTTTTTTTTTTTTCCAAAGTCAATTTCACCAGCCAAGTGAGCAAGCAAACAAACAATTCATTAACAATTCAAACTCAGCCTTTGATTTGGCTCCAAAACGGTGTTCCCCGGAGTATTTTTCTGCCTTATTCACAAGACTTGGCATTGAAAGTGTTGCGGGTATGTTCAAAAATGAAATCTATCCTCAAAGGGCCAGGATTGGTTAACATCAAAACTGCTATTAAAAAATCTATATATATTATCAGAATGTCATTCCCCAAGACAAGTTCCAAGAGTGTTCACAACAATAGTAACCCACCCAGATGAGTTTCCAGCTATCCCAGGGGACTCATTCTTTCCTGGTGCTGAGAAGCAGAAGATTCCAGAAACAACCTGGGCATCACAGACAGACTCACCTGGGCTAGAATCCAACACCATCTCCCACCTGCAAGGTGACACTGGGTATATTGTTTACCCTCTCAATGCCTCAGATTCCTTTCTCACAAAACACAAAAAATATCTCCAGTGATCTTATGATTTATTATCCAACCTAAGGTGCTTTGGGAAGTGAAGAGGGGCTCTTTCACCGATCTTCACACTCAAACGCTGTCATTCTGGCTTTTAATGAAGATCACATAATATAATGGGTTTGGAGGATGGAATTTAGCATTAGCCCTATGTAATTCACACCTGATTTTTTTTTTAACCAATAATACTTGTTGACGATGCCTTCTCACTCCATTGATTCTTACTTTGCAATGCCTCTTACTCACAAATCTGGGCAGGTCTGAAGTGATCAATGGATGTGCATTTACCCTGATGCTTGGCACTGCCGCCACCAGAGCCCGCCACCATCCCTCCAAAGTGGGGTGCCACTGCAGGATGGCAGGTTTCTCCCCAAGTCCAACCAGGAAGGAGGCAACACAAGCCCTTTTATCATTTGCTTTGCCAATGCAAATGGCACTTTGCCAATGCACCGCGAAGTCCTCGGACCTGTCACTGGCTCCACAAAGACACTGTGCTCTCGAGGGGCTGAACTTCCTCAAGAGAAGTCCATTAAACCCAAGGATATCCATACGCCCAGTCATATACAATGATACACTTCTCTGTTTTCCCTTCTGAGAAAAAAGTAATCCAGTAAAGAGTAATCCAGTCTTTTAGAAGCTATCACACATCTTAAGGCTAGTATCTACTTCAGGGACAAATACATCCAACTGTCTTAACGTGAAATCCATTTTCTGAGATGGAGCTCCAATTCCTGGATAAGCTTCCTTGGGTCACTTAGGAGCAAAATGTAGCCATAAAAAGGCGGCGGCTGACAACAGGACGCTGCACAGAGTATCCTCAGAGAGGAATCTGCCTGAACTTGAACCCTGTACTCATTAGCTGTGTTGTTTGGGGGATGTACCTGAACCTTTCTGCACCTCAGTTTCCTCATCTGTTTAACAGAAGTGACAGTAGCATTTAATTCAGGGAGGAATTGTTACGAGAATTACATTAGTCAAATGAGCCAGTTTTTGTAAAGTATAAAACTCTCTGCTGTGAGTTAAGTACTTCATTAAGCTCTGTTTGTGGGCTTTTTTTTTTTTTTTTCCCTGATACCAAATACATCAGTCCATACCAGTCCTCGAATTCTCTGATACTAGCTCCACGTCCAACAACTCAACTCAGTTCTAACACTGTGCAGAATTCCTACAGTCCCCACAGGGCAGGAGTTCAGTCCATAAAATACTGCCACCACCTCAGATGTCAGCCACATGCAGGTTGCCCTAACTACTATCGCTTTGGTCAAAGCAATAGTACAAAACTACAATTTTAGGGGTTCCCATGATCTCTCCTCAGATTCAATAATGTGCTAGAAGAATTCACAGGATGAAGGAAAGTACAATATGGACTCTTAGAGTTTATTATGAAGGATACAAACAAAGAGTCAGATGACAGTCTGGAAGGGTCCTAAATATAGGAGTCTCTGTCCCCAAGGAGTTGAAGTGGGCCACCCTCCCAAGGCATGGGTGCGTTCGCCCAACGGGAAGGCCCCTCAGACCTTATCACTCTGGCCTTTTAAGGGCCCTTTCAAAACCTCTTCCTATAAAGGGCCATATAAATAATTTAGGCTTTGTAGACCGTAAAGACTCTGCTGCAATGATTCAGTTCCACCCTCACGGCACACAAGTCCTGGTACGTTGTATAGAAACATAGGGCGTGGTCGTGTTCTGATGAAGCAGGATTTACACAAACAGGTACTGGGTGAGATTTGGCCAGTGGAACAGTTTGGAGACCCCTGCTCTACCAATTTCTTCCCTGGTCAGCAAAATCAGTGTCTTTGCCACCGGTGGTTAGCACCCTCTGGTCTATCTCCCAAACCTTTCATAATTTTAATGCTGGGTAGCCATTTCAAGGGTAAACAATACAGCCAAAGTCACCCTGCAGGTGGGCGATGGTGTTAGATTCTAGCCCAGGTGAGTCTGTCTGTGATGCCCAGGTTGTTTCTGGAATCTTCCGCTTCTCAGCACCAGGAAAGAATGAGTCCCCTGGGGTAGCTGGAAACTCATCTGGGTGGGTCCCTTCTTTGTTGGTTCCTCATCATCTTCTCTGGCTGGAAACGGGTCTTTGGGCCAGTTCCGCACCCCCACACCCCTCTTCCTAGGGGAATTCACCCAGTCTCATGACTTAAAACTGGTAGGTGACGCCTGAGAGCTACATCTGAGGCCAAGACCCTCCCGGAGTCCACAACTGGACACTCATCTGCATTCTGCACCTGTCCACTTGGAAATTGCACAGGAAGCTCCCAGTGGACTCATCCCAGAGCAAACACCCGTGCTTCCCACCCACCCTTCTTCTCCAGCAACCTGTGTGCCCGCAGCCTTCCCCGTCCGTTCTGGATGGGAGACCAGGTGTGCCCCACAGCTCCCGTTACTGCGGGACTATTCGGGAGTGGAGTGACGGGCTCGCAAGGGCTGTAACTCGTTGGTCCATCCTAGTTGGAATGGAAGGCCTGGGTGGTGACCGTAGCTGGGGCAGGGCTGGAGGAGGTGGGTCACGGGGCCATGCCCTAGAAAGGTGGTTCTCCCTGCAGACCCTTCTCCTCTACCCATCTCTGCTTCCTGGCCCCAGGGCGAGAGGGGCAGCTTTCCTCCAGGGGCTTCTCTGCCATGATGCGCTGCCTTGAGCCTTGAGCCCAGCACAAGGGAATTGGCCATTGGTGGACTGAGACCGTTGAAATCATGAGCCACGAGTGAACTTCCTCTCCTCTTTATGGTCCTCGTGGGGAATTTGGGAAATCTATCTAAAGGGCCATCTACACGAAGGAATATACTTTCCTACCTGGCACCAGTCAGATTTCGTGAGGTCTTTCTAGCATCTCTTTTTGTCTCCTACAACCAACTCATCAGCGACCCCTGAGGCTCTGTTTTTAAGACATGGAGAGTCAATGGCTTCTCCACCCCACCCCTCTGCTACCACGGTGGTGCAGATTCTTATCATCTCTCATGTCAACCTCACAACAGCCTCCTCACTGGTCTCCCTGCCTCTATCCTTTGTTTCCATCACCCCACTCAGAGTGGAACCACCAGAGACATCTTGGGAAAACAGAATTCAATCTCTTCCCCAGTGACCCTCATCTCACTTGGAGTCCCAGACGATGGCCTCAGGATCACCTCTGCTAATCTCAGCTCATCCCCTTGCTCACTGACTGCAGCTCCATTGGCCTCCTTGAGCTTCCTAAAATACACCGAGCTACACTTGCCTCAGGGCCTTTGCATGTTCTGTTTGTCTGCTTGGCAGAGTCTTCCCTACATATCCTCCTGGCTTCCTCCCTCACCTCCTTTAGGTCGTTGGCAGCCTATTTAAAATAGCGACACTCCCTACCTGAACCCCATCTGGGCCATCTCTAGTCCCCCTTGATTGTCTTGCTGTACTCATTAACTCTTAACTACCATCCGGCATATATTCTCATTTAACTGATTATTTTTTAAATAGAAACTTCAAGAGGAACAAGGATTTGGGATCTCTGCTGTATCTCTTGTGACCAGAACTTCGTTCCATGGTGTCAGTGAAAGAATATTCATTAAAGGAGGGAAGGAGAAGAGAGGAGGAGGAATGGAGAGAAAGAGAGAAAACAGAGGGAAGGATCTTACTGGTGAAATGTTGTTAAAACTGTCGCTGGGAGAGAAGAAAGGGATACCCCAGTTGGAATCCAGTCTTTGCCCATCTCTGAGGGTCAGCCATATTTCGGCAAGTGTTAAGTGGTCAGAAGAGAAGGTTGTTTCAACATGAATCAGGCTGTCTTTCACTCCAATTTGTCCCGAGTTCAGCCTCTTGGCCTCACAGCTTGGCACCTTGGAGAAGGAGAGCTGTAGGTACAACTGAAAGGGTGGATGGACTTTGGTAACCATTGTGCCACAAGCAATATGGCAGTGGGTCTCTCTTGGGTACAGAGTTTAATGTGAAAAGAGGAAAGTAGCTTTCTCCTCTCTTTGCAAAGGCATGGCACACAGTTTGGGAGCAGAGGATGCTCCCAGGCCTGGCTGCAGAGGAAGAGGGAGACATTTGCAGAAACAGCTGGGCTGGACTGTGTGTCTGCTCCCTGGTAGACCTATTTCTAACCATGGCAGAAGACAAAAGACACAGAAAATTACATGGAGCTCCATCACACAAGAGAGCAGATCTGCTCACGAGCCCATGACAGTTTCCTGCCAAGACTTTGCAAAATGTGCAGGGGCTATTTTTAAGGAAGAGGAACTCTCTGAATAAGAGACAAGAGCCAGCACAAATGATAGTTATGCTTCCAGGCTGATAAATATTGGGCTAACAGAAAACCCAAACCCAGATCCAATTTCAGAAGATCAATTTTTGAAGCATTCTCTCTCGCCTATATAAAACTTGACAGCCTAGAGAACCATCAACAATTCTATTGTCTTTTTTTTTTTTTGCATTGAGTCAAGCCCTCCAAACACAGGTCTTAATAAACCCGGCCAATTGGTTTGTATGGAGAGAGAGCCTCTGAATTGGGATTTGAATGACCAAGTCCTATTTTCCTGCTGCTTTATTTTTTTTTTCCTTCTAAAACCAGGGTCTCATGCACGCTAGGCAAGCGTTCTACCACAGAGCCACAACCCCCAGGCCCTATTTTGATGACAATATGTTCACAAGTTGACTTTCCCAGTTCATTTCTGGAGCTTCCGTGAATATCTTGATCTAGGTAAAACCGTTCACTTGAAGACTGTGACCCCAATGACTAACGACCAGATGAAGCCAGAGAACAAGGAGAGCTTTGTGAACGTCACCCCTGACCCCCAAGAGTGGACAGCAATTAGGAACATAAAGAGCTGCTTATTTAACAGCATTATTTTGAAAGTCCCAGCCTATGGAAAAGGCATTAAAAGAAATGAATAGATCACCTTGAGAAATATGGGAGCATTATGAAAATAGACACTGTCGATGGTTTTGTTTTTTGCTTTTTTCTTTCCAGGTTCAATTTTATCTTGCCTTAGCAGCCGCCGTCATTAAGCAAACATTATTAAGTTCAATTGCCTCTTGAGGGGAGCATTAGATTTGGGACACGTGTCAATACAAAAATGATTTGCTCCATTGATTGCCACGTGGGTGTGGAACAAACTCTGCCCCCGCTTGAGCATATCAGAGTCAGCTTGTTTTATCCTCCGTCACCACCCGAGCTCCCCAAGCTCCTGAAGATGAGGAAAGTTCTCGGGATCCACTGCACACTCTCCTCTCCAAGACCCAAAACGAGGGGGGAGCTCATCTCCCGTTTGCTCTCTTCTCTTAAGACTCCAGTCAGAAGAGAAGGCCTCTGACTCCAATTTGGCTCCATTTTCTTTCTGAAGGGGACAGAGTTAACCCATCACTCTTCAGCCAGACCACGTGTTGATTGGCATAAAGTGAGAGTTGCCTCTTGGATCATGTCTGTCTCACTATCTGTACTATCACAGTCTCTTCCCTCTTACTCCTATTTTTCTAAAACTGCCCCGACATTATTCTGCATCCAAAAATTCACACACAAGGCAGCCGGCACATGCCTGTCATCCCAGCAGCTGGGGAGGCTGAGGCAGGAGGATCATGAGTTCAAAGCCAGCCTCAGCAATTCAGTGAGGCCCTAAGCAACTCAGCCAGACCCTGTCTCAAAATAAAATATAAAAAAGAGCTGGGGATGTGGCTCCATGATTAAGCACCCCTGGGTTCAAGCCCCAGCATCAAAAAAAAAAAAAAAGAAAGAAAGAAAGAAAGAAAGGAAATAAAAGAAAAGAAAAAGTAAAACGATAAGAAAATTCACACATACAAACAGACATCTACTTTGTTTGCCATCCTAATCCCAAGGCACAGATTCACAGTTAGGACTTAAGACATCGCCTTAGGCTGACTTAAGTGTGGTCAATGATGCCCAGGGCAAGCAACAGACAGTGGATATTATTCAGGAAAGACTCTCCTAGTTATGGATCAGGAACACCATCCCGCCACCCACCCAAGACACTCTCCAAGGCTGTTGGCAGATATTCACGCTACAGAGGGGCCAGATTGGTGCTGTAGGGGCCAGAACCCCAACCATTTATGGAGAATTTCTGTTCCTATTTTAAGGATCTTTTGAAAATGGAAGATGACTACATGTTATGGTTTGAATATCCCCCAAAAGCTCAGGAGCCGTGATCAGAAGTAAAATAATTGGATCAGGAGACCTATGACCTCATCAGTCCATCCTGGTCGAATGGACAACGGGGTGCTAACTGTAGGGCAGGTGGCCCGTGGCTGGCGGAGGTGGGCCATTGGGAGCGAGCCCTGGAGGGTGTATCTTCCCTCACTTCCCCCCACTCCCTCCTCTTCTTCCTGGTCACCATAAGCAAAGTAGCTTTCCTCCAACAGCCTTTCCACCATGAGGTTCTGCCTCATCTTGGAATTGGCCAACCATGATCCAAATAAACTTCCTTCCCTAAGCTGGTCTTTTCAGGTATTTTATCAGCTGCCTAACACACTACAAATTCTTTCACGGCCCTTCTCTCCAGAGGAGAGGTCTATTTATTCCCCCTTTGAAGACACAGGATCGGCCTCTTAGACCAGTAAATAGGGTAGAGGTGACAACATGTCGACTCTGGGTCTCGGCTTTAAGAAGATAGGCAGCTTCTACCTCGGTCTCTTGGATGCCCCGGTCGAATGAGAAGAGATAATCCTCTTAGACCAACAAGCTGTGAGAAGCCCAAGCCACAGGGAGAAGCTCTGAGGCTGAGGCACCATGTGGAAAAAAAGAGAGAGCAAGGGCATCCGGGTGACGGTCACGAAGGTCACGGATCTTCCAGCCTCCATCACACCACTGATCCAACAGGACCCAAACCCAGGGCCCAGGCGAACCTTCTCCAGATCCTGACACTGACAAAACCAACCAAAATATAAACAGGCTCTCTCATTTCGTTTAGCAGGACAATCTCCAGTTTCATCCCTTTACCAGAAAATGCCATAATTCCCTTCTTCTTTATGGCCGAGTGAAATTCCACTGTGTATCCAGACCTCAATTTCTTTACCCATCTATCTGCTGATGGGCACCTGGGCTGTGTCTATAACTTGGCTCTTGTGAACTGACCGCTATAAACGTCATGTGCCTGTATCCCCGGAGTGTGCTGATTTTAGTTCAGAATGTTTTCTCTCATAAGCAGAAGCTAGACCAAAATAAGGTGTGGGAAAGGGGTAAATCTATGAAATCGGATGTGAGATCGGTGGAGAAGAGGACAGGGAGAGAAGGAGAGGGAGAAGGGAGGACAGGGAAAGGGGACTACAGAACGGAACTGGCCAAATCATGCTGGGGCGAATAAACCACGGTGAATGTCACCAATTTAACCAACAATACTTTCCAGTAGAGGAGAGGAAAGGAGGGAGGAGGGGAAGGAAAGAGGAAGTAACGGGACTGAAATGGAGCAAACAATATTCCACATGTGGATAATCATGTCCAAAATAAACCTCAGTCTTACATATAACTATAAGGCACTAATAAAAATACATAGGCTGTTTGAAACTATTAAAGTGGGGAATAGACTGTCACGTAGCAAGAGATAACTGGAGCAAGGTCAACTGACGCAAGACGCTTTGCTTGAACACAAAAACCTTGTTTTCACCTCAGGGCCTTTGCACATGCTTTCCCTTGGGACACTCATCTTCTTGGTATTTGCCTAACTAGACCCTTCTAACCATTCAGCTTTTAGGTCAGAGCCCTCCAGCTTGGAGACACCTTCCCTGACCAATGCAGTTCCCAACACGTGCCCCCCAGTCACGCTTTATCCCACGCCCCAATCCCAATCACCCATATTTGTTTATTGTTCCACTAGTTGATATCGTGCCTCCCTACTCCCTTGAGGACAAGCAGCTTTGTCATTCCTGTGTGACTTTCTCTGTTCAGTCACTTAACAGTGTGTGGCACAACCAAGAAATACTGGTAGAGCAAACTTTTTTAAAAAAACAAAAACGATAAGCATCAGTTGCCAGAGTCCTTGATAAAACAAAATGGATCTCCAACAGGAAAACGTTGTAAATTGTGACAAAGTTATGTTATAATAAGGCAAATAAAAACATGTAGCCCTCATTTACCTGTTTCTTGAGGTTCTTAGGTTTCCAGATAAGAAGCTAAAGGAATGTTTTTAAAATTTTCCTTCCTGATTCTCTGGAGCAAGACCCTGGACATTAAAATATCACTTGTAACACACATTATTCCATTATATAGCAATGCCTCTTCCTTTGATATGCAACCCGTTTTTCCCACCTCAAGACTCAAAATTAAAAGGGTACACAAAGGTCCTGGTTTAGTAAACTAAAACTCAGAGCTATTACCACAGTGCCACCTTGTGGCTAATTAAGATTCTGCACCTGTTTTTCCTTAGCCACCCTGATGGATTAAAGAAAGGTATCTTGAAGCTCAAGTTACCAATTGCTGGATGTGCAGGAGCTTATTTGAGATGCAATGACTTCAAGTAGCTAAAGTGAACTCCACGTTATGGGCGCTGAGAGAGGGGTAAAGGACAGTCGCAGATATTTACTGATACCATTGTCTGCTGTATTATGTAACTTGTGAATGATTTTTTTTTTTGAGATTTGAAATCATTTTGGGGTTTTGGGTACTACTGACATTTTTCTTCAACAAGCATATTTATGCACAGTGATATGGAGTATATTGGCAAACATGTAGGAAATGGTGATTTGGACCTAAGAAAGCTTATTTCCGGAGCTCAGCACTCCAATCCAGAGAGCTCAGACTTCACCAAACTGGTTCAGCCCGTGCAGTTTAGAGACCAAACTCAACCTCCTGACTTCTGGCCCTGGTGTTCATTCTTCAACAGATGTTTACTGAGCTCTAACCATATATGGAAATTGCTCAGGACGCAGAAGATAATATTGCAAAAACATGTCTATCATCGCGTTTCCCTTAGGAAGTCAAGAATCACCTAATCGTCCATTTCCTTCCAAATGTGACCACCACATCAAAATCCCACAGGCTCTAGTCAACTCTGGACAATGTGTTCATTCGTTGACTCATCGGCTCTTCCAACAACCATTAAATACCTGCTGGAAATTTTACTGTAAACAAAACAGAAATGGTTCTGGCCATCATAGGTTTGGGAGATGGACATTAATCAAATAATCACACTTAAGTGCAAAAATACCACCATGGCCAGTACTGAGGGACACATGTGGTGCCTAAGAGCATGGAACTGGGGGAGTTGACCTGTTCAGGAGGCCAGAAAATGTTTCTCTCCCGAGGCGATGCTCAACCTAACAGAGTAAGGAGAAGTCATGGAAGTGAAGGGGAGAGAGAGGAATCCCAGGCAAGGAATTATCCATGCAAAGGCCCTGAGATACTTGAGGGAGAGACCATGTTTATGACGCTCAGATCCAAAATCCTTTCTCCTGCCGGGCACAGTGGCACATGCCCATCATCCCAGTAGCTCAGGAGGCTGAGGCAGGGGGATCACAAGTTCAAAACCAGCCTCAGCAACTTAGTGAGATCTTAAGCAACTCAGTGAGACCCTGTCTCTAAATAAAATACAAAAAAAAAAAGGGTTGAGGATGTGACTCAGTGGTCGAGTGCCCCCAAGTTCAATCCCTGGTACCAAAAAAAAAAAAAAAAAAAATCTTTTCTCCTGGTTTCTGCTTGACATTAGAAAATGAAGATACAGTGGGCCCCTGTATCCACAGGCTCCATGTTCACAGATTCGACCCATCTCAGAAAGGAAATTATTTGAAGAAAGAATTGCATTTGAACTGAACAGGGACAGACCTTTTTCTTGTGGTTATTCCCTAAACCACCCAGGCTAACAACTATTTACATAGCATGTGCATTTTATTGGGCCTTATGAGTCATCTAGAGATGGCTTCAAGTAGATGGGAGGATCGCACAGAAGATGTGCAAATCCTGCACCATGATGTATAAGGGCCCGGCCATCCCGGGGGCCCCAGGACCCATCCTCGACCGGTACCATGGGATGAGGAGGCTCTCAGCAGTCCATGGCTGTTCCAAAGCACTCAGAATCTTCCAGAAAGCTAAACATTGAAACGGCTCCTCAGTGCCCATGAATTATTAAAAAAGAGCTGCAGATTTATGTGGTGCTTTACCTTTCCAAAGTGCGGGTGCCTTCTCCTTCCGTTCGCTCTCCCCCAAGCCCGTGAGCTCAGCGTAGTGCAGCCTACGCATATTCCTGCACGAGCCCCTGGTTGGTTACCGCTAACTTACCCGGCTGCCATTAGCAAGTAAGCCACTTGGTACCTAAGGTCGAGATGAACTGGGGTCTTCCTGTCATCCGCGTTTTTGGCCCACTCTGCACAGTTTTCCAGAGCTCAAGTGCCAGCCGACAGTCCTTTGGTTAAAACCCGAATGTGAAAAAACAGAGACCGACCTTGTGTTTTCTTGATTTTCAGCTCAACCTCCAGCTGGGGAATTTAGTCAACCACTGATCAATTCCAACTAGTTTAATTAATTTTCTCCCCATCAAATTGTTCAACTCTTCAATGGATTTTTAAATCAAATTTTTTCAATGATCAGAGAGTCGGGAAGATATAACAGGATAATTCGATGAAGTTTAAAGGTAGCGGGAAGGTAGGATTATGTGGGGTGAGTGAGCTCCATTGTCCGCTCCTCCGTCGATAAAATCGAAAGCAGGGGAAACAGCGATCTCCAGAGCATCTACCAGGAAAAAAAAAATCCACTCATTTATGCATATTCATTAATCCAATCATTCAGTTAACATTAGTGCTGCATCTGCTCAGGGCCAGAGCTATGTCGGGTGCCGGGCTACAGAAATGGTTTGGAGGCACGTGCAGTAAAGAATGGGCCAGTGACATTTCTTTTCTTTCCATCAGCTTCCAGGGCGCCCTTCATTTGCTGTCCCAGGAAGAGAGCTCTCCTCTGAGGATGACCTGCTGGGCACTGGTCAGCAGAGGGCTCTGAAGAGGGGCAGCATGCGGAAGGGGCGTCTCTTGGGGGCTGCCTTCTAGCTCATTGTTGGGGGCTATGCCATGCGAACTTGCCGAAGATGGCACCGGGCAGCCAGCCAGAAGCTGTTTTGATCACATTGGAGGTAGGCTGCACAGGTGTTCTCAAGTGCTCCTACTTGCGCCTGCTCGTGATTGGGCAGCGGGCTCCTCGCCTGATCTCAACTGGCGTGGCTCCGCCCTCCGCCTCTTGGAGGGAATATAAGCAGACAGTAGGTAGAAGAGTAAGGAGCAGCAGCAGGCAGAGAAAAGTGGCCAGAAGTAAGGCGTGACAGTAAGAGCAGCAGCTAGCAGAAAGAAGCAGAGGAGCCATTAGCAGAAAGGAAGAAGAAGCAGCGGCAAGCAGATAGAAGCAGCAAGTAGGGGCAGAGGTGGAAGGCAGGTCGCAGAGCGGAGAACTGAGAACACATCTTCAGGTTGCAGATCACAGATCGCAGTACGCGGAGCACATCACTGGGGCGCCGTGGGTAGACGCACCCTTAGTTCACAGGATGCAAGACGCACCTTCAAGAAGAAGCAGCAAAACTGAGAAGATATGGATCTCTGAAAGTGTAGTCTCTCTCTCTCTTAAGCAAAGTCTTTCTCTCCGATAAGCAAAGCCTCTCTCTCCCTCTCTCCTCTCAAATCAAGCAAACCTCATTTCCTCTATCCTCTATACCCGTGCAAAGTGTTACTGCAGGCGGTGACAAATACCTGTGGATTTGGCACTGCAGAGAGCCAGCGACAGCTCTGGTCAATGCAATTCCCAGAAGCACACTGCGGGAAGGTCACCTGCTCTCCTCCTAGTATCAGTGACACACCACAGGTGAGTTCCAGTGGGTGGGTCTCACAAGCCACCCAGCACCCATCTCCTGCTTGCTGGTCTCTGCCTCCGTCTTCCACCTGTGGTGTTTCTACTTGTAATTATAGACCAGCTCCGATCAGGGTAACCTGGAGAACTCCCCCCATACCACACTGTACAGGGCTTTGGCCACAGTACTTCCAACAACGTCTGAATCTGAATCCCAGTTTCACAGAGAGGGTGTTCTGGCTTTCAAATACATCCCCTCCTTGGGTTCTCTCCCCAGTCCCCAGGGTGTCCCCTTCTTCCTGTTTATACAACCCCTGATAGAGTGAATAATTCTATTAGCACTCATCCTCAACCAGGGGTCATCTGGCAGACCAGAGGACACTGTAACGTCCAGAGACATTTTCCTTTGTCACAATCAGGGCCGGGAGAAGGTGTATTACCGGCATCGAGTGTGCAGGTAAGGGATGCTGCCCGATATCCCCAAATCCACAAGACATCTCTCCACAATTCAAAAGTACCCAGCCCAAGATGTCAGTAGTGCTGAGGTTGAGCGACTCCACTTCATGGTAAACACTGGCTCTTCAAATGACTGAGTGGTTTCTTTCTCCTGATTGGACCCTGACTGAAGAGAGGGTGGGGACAGGAAACCGCACGGGGGAGTCTCACCCTGGGGCTTTTGCCTTAGCAGCTCTGTTAAGTCTAAATAATCCCACCTCCTCTGATTTGATCTGCTGCTGATGGATTCAGGTAAAACACAGTGCTGGAGGGAGAGGGGAGACCTCCAATCGGGGTTTTTAAGAGGATTTGGGGGGTTTGGTTGGGGTTGGCGTGGAGTTTCCCGGCAGATGAATGGGGAACTTATTTTCTGAACGCTCCTACTGTTATTCTCTGCCAAAGCAGATACAGGAGGGTAAAGATCTGCACCCATCAGAAAGGAAATTTGCACATGAAACACTAGAAAACAATAAATTCAAGAAATATATAAGTGACTAAAATCAACTCGACATGAGTATTGAGGACAGTTGAGCATCCAACAATCAGAAAGGCACCTAAACAAGGAGGAAAATCTGAATTACCCGGGGACATTTGTTTTTTGAAATATAGTCTCAGCCCGTCCTGATCAAATTCAAGTCTTTGGAGAGTCCAACCTCTTTACTTTGGTCAGGGTCACTGCTAAGCCTAGCAAATACCCTTGTGAAAATGAGGAAAGTCACCCTTCCCTCGGCACCAGGCACTGTGACTTGGCAGGTGGAAAATCTAGGTTTTATGGCCCGTCTACCTCCCACAGCCAAGTTTCCTTGTGCAGTGCACAGTCTGTGCAACCAGTTATCGATGTGCTATTAACAACATAAAAAGGAAACAGAGGCCCACAGAATTCAATTTCATTCTTGTCCTCATGTGTCCTCTGGCCCACTCATTCATAAATGTATTCATTCAACCATCACCGACCGGACCCTGACCTAGGGCAAGCTCTGTGGAAATAAGATGAAGAAGGCATGGGGCCTTGTCCCCAGTCTGCAGCCTCCCATACCCCTATCCCCCAACCTCGGGCTGTCAGAAGTGATTTTTCTCTGCACTCTCACATTCTTGGGTTTTATCCCTCAGCAGACTAGCTCCCAAGACTCCAGACGCCTGCTCAGTTCCACAGCCTGCATCTGCGCATGACCGTGTCGCCGCGGGGGTCGGTGGCAGGATATCCAGGGGGCACGTGTTCATCTTTGCATAGGCCTCAGATCCCGTGCCGATCTCCCCATCAACACACGGGCCCCGGCTTCCGGCCATTGACCGCTGGACGACGCTGGTGCTTAACTGGCTTTGCTCCTACCCGCGGAGTGTCAGCTCCTGGAGGGTTGGGATTTGTCTGTTGGTCCCATTCTTTACTCCCAGGATGTGAACGGGCTGTGGCTGGGCAAACGCTTGTTGAATGAATAAATGACCACATTCATCAATTTTCCAGACCTCCCAACGTCAGGCCTTTCCTTCTGCCTTTAGCAGAAAAGCCCCGAGCAATGGGGTTTCATAAATTTGGATGAAAAGCCTGTAGAGCTCCTTTAAGAAGGTACACACGTTTTATTTGTCGGAAAACTAGACGATCTCCTTCCCCACGCTGGATTTTTACAGTGAAGACTTTTCCCGTTTTTGCTTCCCCGTTATTATGGTGGTACTAGCCAGTTGACGGTCTGTTTCTTTTTATGCTGATGGTTTTAAAAAACAAATTATCTTGTCATTTTCTGTCACTCCAGCAGTCCAGAATAAAGTGGTCGAATCCAGTGTGGACAGAATGACTGCCATCGTCACAATGCTCACAATCACCAAGCAGGAGAGGTGGGAGGAATCTTTGCATAGCTTCGTGCATCTGCAGTCTTAAATATAAATATATGCTTGATATATAGATAAATTAAGTATATATATCTTAAAGATAAAAGGAAGCGCAGCCTGGATTGGTTAAGGGGATCACTGGAGCCAGGGTGGGACCAGATTCCGACTCCCACCAATGGGGACAGACTCCCCCTCTGGTGTTCACGAATAGAACCACAGCAGCAGCGTGTATCTGGGAACAAACCCGTGTAAACACACTGACTGGGGACTCCAAAGAAGGTGATCTGTGGCTCTCACTGTTCTGCCCTATCTTCTGCCTCCAGTCTTACCTGGGACGATGGTTTGGGTATGACTTCAAGGTAAGTGTATCAGGTAGATTCTGCTGTGTAACAAATTATCCCAAAGCTTAAGTGGTGGAAAACAATGGTGATTTGTTTAGAACCTGGTTGCACAGGTTGGCAATGTGGGCTAGAAGGTTCTCCCAGCTTCCACCTGTTAGCTCTTTAGGCCAAAGTAGTTCCATTTTGAAAATCAGCACCTGCCCACCCAGGCAAGACCTTCCTGTTAGGCCTGCCCCCCAAAGAGTCCCTAACCACCAAAAACACAGCGAAAATGCCACGTAACAACCACAGGACCAGGCAGTTATTTTTTTAACTACTTCCTTGCGCCTGACTACAGAGTGAGGTTTCTGCAGCAGCCTGATGCACCTTGCATAAGGGCAGCCTGGCTGATATTCTCTGTCAATCAACCTGTGCTTGACTCAGAGCTACATCTCTCGTGGATATTTGCACCAGCCACCCTAACACGAACCGCTTGGACACCAGACTAAGGTAAAACGAGGCACTGAGCCACAGGTCTGTGATCCCCAGACAGGCTAGCCGGCCTGGTAACCACGGCAGAGGCAGGGTTCCCAGGGGAGGAGCCGGCACCCCATCCCTTCTGCAGATCCCGTTGCACTGCCCAACCATGAGTCCAGCCTAGCACCAACGGACAAAGAAGTAGACATCTCCTCTCAAAGGGAGGAGCCCCAAAGTCACATCACAAATCAGATGTAAGGTTTTACAATTTTCCAATCAGTCAACAAGGGGAAATACCTCTGCCTCATACCCCTAGGGCCAAGCACACCTGTTAAGCAGGTCTGTCTGTTTCTGTCTCTCAGCCAATTCTGTGAAGATGCTCATTGCTACAGAGGAGGGTAGGCTGGCCATACAGAGACACCCTGATTGTTACATTTTAACCAGGAAGCCCATTTCTTTCTACCCCCCTTTCTCCACCTCCTTCCCGCCCCTTTTACAAACAGAATTAAGCTTTGGTTCTGGGGTTCAATAATCTAGATGCTTCTTGGGTACCTCACGGTCAAGTCAGATGACCCATTTCCTGAAATATAGGGAGTATCCAGTACGGCAGTTAAACCTTGGTCACCATCGGTGTCTTTACCATCCTTTTTAATAACGTGAGTGATCCCAGGTAACGTTCTTCCCCGTTATGCGCTCAGGGGCTCTGGGAGTCTCTATTTCACCCCCTCCTTGGGTTTCCATTGTGAAAAGAGGCCATGCGTGGCCAGCAAATGGAACTCAAGACTCACATCTCATCCACCACCAGTCTGGCAGCGTCTAGGTCAACCGTGGGCAAGAGTAGGACAGTAGTGAAATGCTGGGGTCCATGGAGCCAGGTCTCAGGGACAGCTGACCAGGGACAGTAGCAGGAGTCATGGTAGTTGTCCTAAGCTGAGAAGGGGTACACCTGTGGATGGGGAAACAGATGCGCTCATTTAGAAACAACCAATCCTGGGCCAGGCTCACACTGATCTGACTTCTTAACTTTGCCAGGAGCATCCTTCTGGCCTGGGTCAGTTCTCAAAGCCCTTCAAGGTGTTTCTAAGCACTCCTTTGCTGACTGGTTCCCAGCAGAAATTCCTCCAATTTTCTCAAGATCTCCCGTGAAGCCAGAAGAGGTGGCGCACGTCTATAATTCCAGCGACTCGGGAGGCTGAGGCAGGAGGATCGTGAGTTCAAAGTCAGCCTCGGCAAAAGCGAAGCCCTAAGCAACTCAGTGAGACCCTGTCTCTAAATAAAATACAAAACAGGACTGGGGATGTGGCTCAGTGGCTGAGTGCCCATGAGTTCAATCCCCAGTGCGCTCCCCACAAAAAAAGAAAAGATTTCCCATGAAGATGTTCCTCTACTCCGGAACTGAGTTTTGTTTCCCAGCCTTGAGTATGAGATAATGCTTCCTCCCAGGTCCGCACCAATCAGCTCCCCTAAACGGTCCACTACCCTAAATAACCGAGGTTTTGGGGTAAATGCTAATCAGTCCCTAGGAAAGTGTGCGGTGAGATCAGGACTCTACAGATGTGACAACAAGAGAAGCTTTCACTGAGAATCAAAGCAGTGACCTTGGTTGTTAAGTAAATAATGTTATCCATGAACCACCTGAAGAAATCCATCTGCACAGTGAACGGGCGACCTACCCCCACATATTCCTCCTGCTTGAGGAACTCTGGACGCTCCACTGTATCCTGCCTGCCAAAGAGAAGTCCGTAAGTAAGAAAATACCCAAGGCTTCTTCCCTGAGTCTTCCGGGTTCTTTCTTTATGATTGGCAGGCAATATGCCGGGGTGTTGACCCGGGTTTGAACATGGGGCCAGAGAACACCCAGAGCAAGCTCACCCGGAAGGACCCTGGCACGAACCTATCCAGGGTCCTCTGCTGGGTGTGGAGGGAGGGTAGCAGCTATTCACCAGAACCAATATGCACTGTTGTTTTGTTTTTGTTTTTCAAAACAAGAACACTGTTATTAACTACAGGTACATCCTACATTTTAATTTGCACTACGTCTTATGAATCTGTTCCTGTTAATTACTAAATAAAATGAGGTGCATTGGGCCGCAGGATGTGTCTCGACTCTCTCCGTCCAGCAACACTTGATTATTCCATTTGGTATTAGAAATTATAGCCTCTGCTATCAAGGTTTGGGGCTGCAAAATTCTCAACAGCCATATGGAAGACTTTGACTCGCCTGGAATTGGGTGTCTGTTTAAGAAGGGTTATATTATTTTAACAAACACATCCTGTTCGCCATGTCCAATGAAATGCTTTAAATAATTAATAAGTACAAGTTTCTGTGGTTCTCGCAATGATCCTATGAAGGAGACACAGGTTGGGCATCCCTTATCCGAAATACTTGGGACCAGATGAAAGATTGTTTTTTTTCAGATTTTAGAATATCTGTGTATATATAATGAGGTATCATGGGGATGAGACCCAAGTCTAAACACAAAATTCATTTATAGTTCATGTACACATGATATTCTGAAAGTAATTTTATAAAATACCTTTTCATAATTTTGTGCATAAAAAAATTAAGAGTATAAGACGTTCCACTGGTGGTTTTATACTAGTACTCAAAAAACTTTGGATTTTGGAGCATTTCAGATTTTTGGAATAGGGGTGGTGAACCTCGTTAATTTTTGTCAGTCACATTTTGCAGTTGAGAAAAGTGAAGCACAGAAAGGTTAAGTTCCTTGCCAAAGGTCACAGAGCTAATCAGTGGTAGAACAGGATTTGACAGAGCTGTCTTGGCATCTCTGCACAGAGCCACTATCCATGATGCAAATATTGTGACTAGACTTTTCTAGCACACCCAGGAAAATGTCAGAGCCAGAGGATGCATGGTGGAATCCACAACCTCAAACCATGGAGTCTGCATGTCCCCTGATGGCCCCTCTGAGATAGTACAACCTGCACTTCAGGCTTGGTGTTGAAGCTTGATCAACCCTGGCCAGCTCTCCATCTTAGCTGAGTCACTTTGCCGAAGTTTCTGCCTCCACCTGCACTGCTGTGACCATTAGGAGGGACGATGCTTGGGAAGCGGGAAGAGCCACGCCTGGCGAATCTTAAGAATTCGATTGATATCCACCACTCTTATTATTACCATTGTGCAGATGCAATATGGAGATGAAAGGGCTCCCCCCAAAGCAAAGCTGGCCAGCTGGCACAGAAGGGGCACCAGTGTAGACTCACACATGCCAACTGCCCCACGTGGATTCTACTAGAGCAAGCTGGATTCAGCTCATCATCTCTGCTCATTTCCGGGGAATGTGTTGCTCCCAGCCCCAGAAGAATTCCCAAAATCCATCAGAAAGGAAAGGCATTTGGGATTCTGCAAGTCCACCTCCAGTTCACAGGTTTTGGGTCCCTTCCCCTGAGCCGGGAGCCGTGAGCCCGTGTGTTGTTTGGTTGGTTCTTTTTTTTTTTCCCCTCCCAGGCGGAGCCTCCCAGCTGTGATGGTTGCAGAAAGCAAATAGGAACCAACAGGGGAGACGTGGCCAGGACAACAAACCACTGCCAGCAATCGATGCAATTAATCCGTGGGAAGGCCAGGCACGGCAGTCAAGTGGGTTTGCTGCCCCTGTTTGAAGCATTTATCTTAAAGGCCGAGATGCCTGGAGTCTGCTGAGAGAACAAGTTTGCATTTCAAAGATGCCTCCAGGAAAAGTGGAGTCCCAGCCTGCAAACAAGGTCTTTGAAGGTTCTGCCATTCCTCAGCATCTGGCAAAACAGCCCCTCCAGGAAGGGAGCTTAACTCTGTTGGGGGCTGAGCTGTGGAGGCATTGGGAACTTCTCCACCTACACACGTGAGACACACACACACACACACACACACACACACACACACACAGGACCTGTGAAGGCAAAAGGGACCTGGTTTTTTCTCCAAGTCCAAATGCATGTGTAAGACATGTCAACGTATTTCAGGAAGCAGGAAAAAAAGACAGCCCAAATCCCTTGGCTATGGAGAGTCAGCGCACCCGGGCTTCCCGGGCTCCAAGACACGCCTCACCGGAGAGGGTGTGGTCCAGGGTACCTAAGAACACAGCCGTCTGTGGCAGGAGCCTCCTGCTTCTGTGGGCATAAAAATTGCCTGGGGAGTTTGGTACAAAGACTTTCCCCTACGTGCAAGGCTATCTAGATTGGACCCCATGAAATGGGCCGCGTCGGACCACGGTGACGTTCCTAAATGGCGCTCTCATAAGGCGTAACCTAATATTCATCCTGAAGTGGAACCAGGAAATGGAGCTTTCTAGAAAGTCCCCAGGTTACCCGGATGCAGAAGAAGCTGGGCCCTTTTCTCCAGGTCTGATCCGCCTGAGCCTGGTGTTCACCATCACCTCTCCGCAGCTCTGCCACAGAGGGCGGGGTCTCTCAGGGTAAGAGTTGTTTTTTTGTTTTGTTTTGTTTTAGGTTGAAAAAAAAAAGGGGTTTATTTAGAATGAGACAGCTGGACTCTGTTTAGATGATCCCAATTTTGTTGGCAACATCCAAAGCTTCATAATCAGGAGCCAGTCGAACGTACGCCTTCTTCTCTCCATCAGGCCTCATCAGGGTGTTGACCTTGGCCACATCGATGTCACAGAGCTTCTTTTCGGCTCGTTTGATCTGGTGTTTGTTGGCCTTGACATCCACAGTGAACACAAGTGACGTCTTGGGAAGGTAGGTGATATGCGGATCTTCTTCTTTTTATGTGGAAACCCTTCGGCACTGCCTTCTTGGCTTTCGAAGCTTTTGCTTTGGCTTCAGCTTTGGGAGGGGCAGGATCTTCCTTCTTAGCTTTCAGCACCATCTTGGTGCAAAGGGGGTAGGAGATTTTAATGCTCGGATATCTCTCTCTCTCCACCGAGCCACGAGCTTTCTCCTCCGGGCTCTTTCTTGACCGTCTGCTTGAGGAGCCACAAGTTCCAGGTCTCAAAGCCACAAGTTGAAGGACCTACCGTGGACTCTGCCCACATAAGAAATCCATCTGGATTGTGTTCGGCACACTGGGGACAGCTGGCCCATTGTAGCCCAGGCTATCCATCTCCCTGAGCCTTGGAGTATTTCTACTCTCAGCTCTTCTGGGCCACCTTCCCGTCCCTGTGCCACTTCCCCATGCCTCTACCACACTTCCTTCCATTCCCCAAATAAAAATGTTGGCTCCGATCTGAGACTCAGAGTCGGCTTCTGAAAACCTGAGTAAAGACCCCCTACCTGACCCATCAGTGGGCTGTGCCTAAGGCCTGAAGGAGCCACAGGAAACACACCAAAGGAAGCAAGAGCTCGCCATTTATTTTGGCTGTAGTGTGGGCATTCAGTACATGGTGCATCCCCGCCACCACCAAGGAGGGACTCTGGGGGTTCCCAGGGAGCATGGGCACTGTGGGAGCTGGCAGCACACTGGCAGGTACCCCAACCCCATGGATCATGGAAGATGACTTAGCCCTGCAAGATAAACCTCTCACTCTTGGAGGAAGGATTCTCAAATACACTACATCCAAACCGGGGCGCGCCTGCAGCTCTCCCTGAGAAAAAGCCGCCATCTGACTTGCAAAAACATTCTTTCTTCTTCAGGAACCCCCCAACCCCATAATTTAGTGTCTGACGGACCCTAATCAGGGGTTCAAGCTCCACGCGCTGTCACCTCAAGGATCTCAAACATCTCTATTTAAATGTGCTCGAGAAGGTCCTTAATGACAGACCCACGCTCCCTAGGAAACATGGAACGAGGAACTGGTGAGCCCAGCGGACTGACCCCACCTTGTGCCTGGAACCCCAGGTGTTCCCCTCTGTCTCCCACCTGCGTCTTCTGTCCTTTTGTGCCTGTTGAACCATCTGACAGGGAGTTGTGCTGCTTCTCCTTGACGCCCTCAGGAGCTTCCAAGACACAACAGGGCTGCCTCTGCGCCTGCGTGATGGAAGCCCGTGCAATGCCACCTAGCGGACTGGCAGTGAGAAACTGACCCTTGGCCTTTAATAACTGGCTGCTTTTCCTGCTCATCAAAAAGAACTTGACCAGCAAAGGGTTAGAGAACGGTTTGCCACAGTAAGAATGGGACGAAGAAGGAAGAGAAGAGGAAGAGAGAAGAGAAATGGAATGGAGAAAGGGAGGGAAGGAAAGAGGGAGGCAGGGGGAAGGGAAAGCAGAAGTCTGAACGTGGAAGTGGAAGGGGACCAGGGGAAGGAAGGGGATGAAAAGGGCGACTTTTCACACCTGCAGCGTCGGAGGGTCTGTGCAGCCACAGGGGGATCTGAATTCTGAGCCGGCTGGGGGGACATGTCATGTTGGCTGGGGGGACATGTCATGTTGGCTGGGTGACTTTGGCAGCTGCCCTGGTCCCTGCCACTGCCATGAGCTGTTTCCTAGGCAGTTCTCCCCGAAAGAGGAAAAACTCAGGCCTGTGACTAAATAAACACAGGCAGCCATGCTGAGAGTCGCGCTAACACCAGAAGGGCAGATTAGAAGGCTCCCATCCCCACCCACAGCCCACAGAGGGAGGGAAATGGCGTCCCTGACGAAGTCCTGAAGCTGAAGGCTCCAGAATTTTCTGGAGGCAAATGAGGTCAGGGTTAGATCAATCATGACCCCTTCCTGCCAGGAAACTGGGCACCTAGAATAAGAGCCAGGGGGATCCTAGCCACTTCCTAAGCTTTCAGGACCTAGGGGCTGGATTCTCTCCACCCCGCAGGGTGTTGGTCTGCTCCAGGTGCTATAACAAAATACCAGGGCGAGGTGGCTTATAAACAACAGAAATTCACGTCTCATAGCTATGGGCAGTTAAGATCCAAGCTTGAGTCTGAGACTTCCTAGTTTCCAGCTGTAATCATTTTGCTGTGTCCTTAGTGGAATGGTGGAAGGGGCAGGGGTCTCCCCAGAAGTTCTTTCCTATGGGTACTGACCTCATGACCTAATCACCTCCCGAAGGCCTTGCTTTCTAACATCATCGCTTTAGGGGTGAGAATTTAAAAGCATGAATTTTGGGTGGGGTGGGGGCAAACATTCAGACCATAACTGTCAAGATTACTTTTTTGGCCTCTTCCTGAATAATATTTTATCCAGTATCTTCTACAGGTCTTACCCATCTGCCTCCTTTGCTGCTTATACGTAAAACATTTTAACACTTTTAGGCGCTGAGACAGGCATAGGGATTTGGAGAAAATAAATAGCAAAGTACTTATTACAACAACAAAAAAGAAACCAATAATGACCAATTTAATGATGGGATGAAGCTTGAGGCTACTCTGTGACAAATCCCATACACATATAATCTCAATTTTTGCCATCTGTAATACAGTTCCTATGACAACCACCGTTTTTCTGACAAGAGAAACAGAGGCACCAGTAAGTCAAGCCTCTTTCCCAAGGATACAGGGCTTGTGGGTAGTGAACCCTGCTCAGACTTAGCTCACTCAGACCCTAACTCTGCTGCTTGCTGTTGGGGTCGCCTGGGACAAGGCACTTCAGTTTCCTATACCCAGGTCTCCTGGCTGGTTAGATATTACTCCACCCACCCAAAAGGACCACCAGGCTTGACAAATTAACATGCAAAGCAGGTCCGACTAACAGTCTGGAATGGGGGCAGCATTTAATAAGAAGCTGGTGAATAAGTACATAAGCATAGGCTGGCCATTAGCCACCGAAATTGTGACATGTCTTCCATGTTTAATTGTCCCAATTCTCTTTGCCACAGACAGTACAGGTCAGAGCAGCTGCCCGGGGCACTTTCCCTAGCGGCCATCACAGTCGATTCTGACCACTCGATCCGTGTGGCTTGGAGGAGGGGTTGGGGGATTGGGTGCGTTCTATCTGGTCCCTCCAGAGCAGCCAGCATCCTTTCTTGGTGACAAGCCCTGCCTGTCAAGTTCTTGGGGTGAGAACTGTCCATTATGCAGAAGAAAGGTGAGCAAAGAAAGAGAAGATAAATCCATCCATCATGCAGAGAGAGGGGAGGGAGATGAGAAGCAGGGGGAGCCGCCCAGTCTGTGAGTGCCGGGTCCCAGCTGTCACCAAAGCTCGTCCCATTATTATTGGTTTCATGAGCCAACAAAGTCCACAGAGGCCCCTCTTTGACCAAGCTAGTTTAAGCTGCAACCCTGGTATTATTTTCAAGCAGTGGAAACTCAGTGGGGGTCTGGCGCCTTAGAACAATGGTGATCAGCATATGCAGTGGGTGGTCCCACAAGGTTATAATAAAGGAGCTGAAAATCATCATCACCCTGTGGCTTCATATGTACTCTTGGATTCCGGTCCCCTCCAGGGCCCAGTGCAGTAGCAAGCTGTGCAGGTCTGCAGCCTATGAGCAAGGAGCTACGCACCAGGCTGCCCCGGCGGAGAAGGTCAGACCCCGGAAGTCTATGCTGGGACCCCATTTGCACAATGACAAATCTACCCATCATTCATTAAGTGGTGCTGGGCTGGGACACAATCAGCCGGCTCACCGTTCAGTCACTCATTCACTCTTCCAACACAGACTTACTGAGCACTAATAATAGGCCAGACCCTGAGGACTGAGAAAAGGCACCGGGCCGGGCCCCGGGAAAGAGGGAAGGGAAGGGAAGGATTCGGACATACGTGAATTCATCCAAGCGCAGCAGGAATTCTGCCCAGTGGGTCTTCTGGTCCCTGTTTCACAGGCAACAACACGAAGGCAGAGAGAACGCACTCACTGTAGTGAAAATAATTTCAGGAGCAGCCTGAGTGGAGTGCTCAGTATACCGCAGGTGCTGGGCTAAGTCCTTCGCATGGAGTAACCTCCTGTCTTGCTCAAGTCCTAAGGTGCTTCACCAGCGAGATGTATCATGTTGCCGATCGTAATAGTAGGATAGTAGGATGTTATGGATTGAATTGCAAACCCCCAAACCTCAGAGTCGGAAGCCGTCGCCTTGGGTCTCTCGGCATGTGATCTTATTTGGAAATCAGGTTATTTGGATGTCAGGACTGTTCAAATGAGGTCCTCCTGGAATGGGTGGGCCCCCGACCCAATATAAATGGTAGAACTAAAACGACCTCCAAGTAAAAATGCAGATGGGCACACAGGAGGGTTCTAATGAAGATCGGAGCAACCAAGGGATCCCAGAAGCGAGAAGAGAGGCATGGAATCCATCCACCTGATGACACCTGACCTGAGACTGGCAGCCCCGGGAGCACGAGCCATTCAGTCCACAGCCCCAGCAAACTGACCTAACACCACTGCATGGAAGATACACTGAAAATGTTAGGCACGCGTGACGCAAGATGGTTCGATCTTAACTCATCTGCAAACTTAACACGGGCTCACAGATCTGTCCTCATCTTGCAGATGGAGAGACTGAAGCACCAAGTATCCTACCTGAGCTTCACCTGATGCATCTGGATTCTCAAACAGGACTCCATAGAATTCTGGATTCTTTCTGTGGGAATCGGTACAGAGATCCACATAACCCCCAGAAAACACAGACACACACACACACACACACACACACACCTTCCACTTTTAGACCATTTAGAACAACTGATGAAGTTCCATCTCCAAAAAGGGATGACCATCTACCCATTCTCCATCTCTATTCTACACTCTGTGGCCACAACCAGTTCAATGGTGGCACTTCCTTCTGGCCAGGTGTGTGTGTGACACATTGCACTCTGCATGTAGGCTGCCCCTCGGTACAAGGTGAGCTGTAACCTATTCCATCAGGATGGCGGGCTCTTTAAGACACCCAGCAGAGGTGGGGTTGCAAACTGGTGCAGCCACTCTGGAAAGCAGTGTAGAGATTCCTCCAAAAACTTGGAATGGACCCACATTTTGACCCACCTGTCCCACTCTTCGGTCTATAACCAAATGACTTAAAATGAGTATACTACAGTGACGCAGCCACATCAATGCTTATAGCAGCTCAATTCAAAATAGCTAGATTGTGGAACCAACCTAGATGCCCTTCAATTGATAAATGAATAAAGAAACTATTGTGCATATACACAATGGAATATTATTTAGCCATAAAGAAGAATGATATTATGACCTTCACAGGTAAATGCATGAAATTGGAGAATATCATGCTAAGTAAAATAAGCCAATCCCAAAAAACCAAAGCCCAATGTTTTCCCTGATAAGTGGACGATGATCTATAATAGGGGATGGAAGTGGTGGGTGAGAGAAGAATGGAGGAACTTTAGATTACATAGAGGGAAATGAGAGGGAGAGGGTATGAAAGATGGTGGACTGAGACAGACATCATTAACCTATCTATGTACATGTATGATTACACGAATGGTGTGACTCTACATCGTGCACAACCATAGAAATGAAATGATGTACCCCATTTGTGTACAAAGAATCAAAATGCAGTGTGTAAAACTAAAAAACAAATTTAAAAAAAAAAAAAAGACACCCAGCAGAAACACCAACTGAGACCACGGCTTGCCCCCTCTGCACAACAAATGGGACACCAAGTCCCCAAAAGACAGACCCAGAGCATTTCTGAAGTCTCCCACATGGCTCAGGGGACACTGGTGTCATGGTCTGGCCATCCTGCTAAATTCTGAGCTAGCCCTTCACCCTGTCATCAAGTTTGCTCTCTTCTGTTAGCCCTGAAAAGAATCTTGAGAAAATGACACTTGCCATGTCCTCCCTGCCCCAAGCCGCCCCGCCCCCCTGGGATATTCCATTTGGGGAGGAATGGGAAAATGCAGCCAGGGATGATCATCCCAGGGGTTCTGGGTCAAAGTTCATGATAAAATGCCCAGGCTTCCAGCAAATGAGGCCGGAAACTGGTGTTCTCCAGTCTACCACTAGGCGGCAGGCATGGGCCTGCTTGTTTGGTGAAGCATGCTGGTGCCTGACCCAGAGCTTAGCACATAGCAAGTGCTCAATAAACCTCACAGAATTAAGCAAAGGGGAAAGCCTACTGCCCCAGAGGTTTTCCACAACTTTATAATGTCTGAAATTTTACCATTATAAATTCATTTCTTTGGAGTTAAATACAAAGTATCCTAGTAAGATGCATAACCCTTAGGAGGAGATACATCAGCACCCTGAAATTGTCCTCTCAACCAAGAATGAAAGGAAGACCTTTCAGCATAACATGAAAGGAGGAGGAGAAAAAAGAAGAACCAAAGATGGAAGAAACTCGAATGCCTGAAGAGGGAAGCGAGAGACAGAAGCAGGCACTTAAGGAACATCTCCTACCCGACAAGATCTACAAGGCAAGCTTCTCTGCATTTAGGGTGAGCCACTGCCTCCATTTGCTTGGAACTTGCTGATTCCTAGGATGCAGGACATTCAGGGTTAAAATCAAGGTGCTGGTGATACTACCTACATCATTTTCTTTAGTCTACACTACACACTAGAAAGAAAACGAGGCCCAGAAAGACTTAAGTCTATGTAACTTAAGTCTATGGTAATATTTATAAGATTGAAATCAAGACACGTCTGGTTGTGGTGTCCAAGTTCCCCCAACCAGACCATGGATGAGAAATCCTACCAACTTCCTAGTCTATTCAAATGTCATTCCAGCCTCCAGATCCTTCTGGAACAGTATTGAGAACTTGCTAGAACAGTTCTGATATCCAGAACTTGCGAGAAAAAGAACAGAGGCTCGTTCAGTGCCTGGTGCAGTGTCGGTCATTGATTCATATCTGCTGAATAAATAAACCAATCACTCAGGAAGCACGGGTTTCCTCCTTCCTCCAGCCTCAAACCCGCAAAGGAACCTACTGCCTTGGGCCCTGGTTTCCCCACGGGTTTTCTGAAGCGGAGGGATCTGGTATCATGCAAGGAGGAGAGGGGAAAGGGAACATGCAGGGAGAAGGGACGGCCCTTGCACAGGAAGCAAATTGATTGACAGGAGCAGAGCCGTTGTGCCGGGATGCGGCAGGGGCAGGAGGCCCTGGAGACCAGCATGCGTCAGTGCTCTTCAAAGTGGGCCGACAGCTCAGGAGGACAGAATGACTGCAGGGACACAGAAGGGGACACCATTAGGCTCTTATTTACGTTTGATTTAAAAATTTGTTCTTCATGTCTGCTTTGCAATGAAAATACCAGACGACTGAAGCAAGGCATAGAGACAGTGTGTAAATAATATACAGATACAGGAGGGTCTCGGGTTTTTGTTTTGATTGTTATTATTTTTGGTTGACTTATTTATTTACTTATTTATTTAAGAACTGAGGTCCATTTCCCAAACTGGAAATCAGCGCACTTGGCAAAGGGGAAGCTAATTTTTTTTTTTTTTTTCCAAAGCAGGGAGATGGAAGGGTTCATGGTTAAGCTCCAGTCCCCTGAGCTTGACCGACTTCAGTGACACTAGTCACAGATGTGTGTCCATGATAACTGTTAGTTAAAAACATTTGCTTAGGCGTAATTTGACAGGTACTAGGTCAGTTCCAACTAACCAAAAGCATTAACCACCCCAGGGGTCAAGGAGACTGCAGTTTTCTGCATTTATGATTCTTTGGTGTTTAACACTAAAAAGGGTATTTAAATTTGAGGTGTTAGATACGTTAACCAAGTTGATTGAATTATTCCACATTGTATTCTTAAGTCATAATATCACTTTATACCCCTTATATTGATATAATTATAAGTCATTAATTTACAAAGCAAAAACCTTCAGCTGTTTGGGACAATCCATACCATCATTCTCCCTACTTGCCATTACAATTTAAAGAGTATGAGGTATGCCCGCCATCGGTGGACACCTGGAATGTAAGGAGGAGACAGAGCCTGGGAGAGGGGAAGGTGGGGAGGGAAGAGAAGTAAAACTCAGGCTTTGGGGGCAGCACTGACAACTACCTCATCCAACCACTAGATGTCAGCAGACACAAAATCCCACCTGAAACGGGAAGAAGTGAAGCCAGGGAATCTTGATCCTAAGGAGTTCCTGGACTCAGCCCTGGGGAAGTCTGAAGGCTAAGGATCACGTGCACATCCCTCTAGGTAAAACAGGACATCCCTCTAGTTTTTATAACTGTCACCAGAGGAAAGGTCACAACTCTGGTGTCCGAGCACCCAAATGTCAAGCGCAGGGTGCCTCAGTTAATCCTCAGAGCATGCCCCGCCCCCCCCCACAGGACCTCTTCCACCCCCATTTTAACAGAAGAGGACACTGAGGGTCTGAGAAGCTGTTTACCCACTCACGGCCACGCAGCTAGAAGTGACTGCATTAGGACGGAACCCAGGTTTCCAACTGCATCTGGGCTCCTCCACCTATACCATGACATCTCGGGACACAGCTTGCTGTCACCTGTGAGTCACCATAAGAGGTAGCCTGACAGACCTGAGCAATTCTTCATTTATGAAATTCAACCATTCTAATCATTACTTCTTGACTTTTTTTTTTTGGTTGGGGAGTACCAGGGATTGAACTCAGAGGTACTTAACCACTGAGCCACATCCCCAGTCTTTTTATATTTTATTTAGAGACAGGGTCTTGCTGAGTTGCTTAGGGCCTTGCTAAGTGGCTGAGGCTGGCTTTGAACTTGCAATCCTTCTGCCTCAGCCTCCCCAGCCGCTGGGATTACAGGCATGCACCACTGTGCCCAACCTTCTTGATTTTACAACAGTCAATTATAATGGCAAGTAGGGAGAATGATGGTATGGATTGTCCCAGACAGCTGAAGGTTTTTGCTTTGTAAATTAATGATTTATAATTATATAAATATCAGGGGTATAAAGTGATATTATGACTTAAGAATACAATGTGGAATAATTGAATCAATCTGGTTAACATATCTAACACCTCAAATGCATAACGATTTTGATAGTAAGAACTTTTGAAATTTATTCTCTTAGCACTTTTGAAAGGTACAATATTCTATCATTAACCATATTTGTACTCTGCAATAGATTTTTAAAATTTGATCTCAGGGACTGAACCCAGGGGTGCTTTATCACTGAGTTATACCCCCAGCACTTTTTAAAATTTTTAATTTTGAAACAAGTTCTCACTAAATTGCAGATAGTAGCCTCAAACTTGAGATACTCCTGCCTCAGTCTCCCAAATCACTGGGATTACAGGCATGTACCATTGCACCTGGTTGCTTTAAGACTTTTTTTTAACACCCTGTCTAACAAAGATTTTGTAGCATTTGATTCAAATCTCCCCATCACCCACTCCACCCCAGCCTCTGTAACTATTCTACTTTGTGCTTCTATAAGATCAATTGTTTCAGATACCATATGTAAGATCATGCAGTATTTGTGTCTGGTTTCCTGCACTTAGTATAATGCTATCCAAATTCCACCATATTGTCACAATGGTAGAATCAACCTCTTTTTTAATGATAACTAGCATCTTGTGTGTGTATATATGCATCACACCTTTTTTTGTTTTTGTTGTTTTACATTTTTTTTCAGTTGTCAATGGACCTTTATTTTATTCATTTATTTATATGGGGTGCTGAGAATCGAACTCAGTGCCTCACACATGCTAGGCAAGCCCTCTACCACTGAGCTACCCACCCAGCTACAAACCTATGTCACACCTTTTATCCATGCATCCACTGATGGACACTTAGATCATTTCCTTAACTGGGCTATTGTGAATTGTGCTATAATGCTGGGCATGGTGGTCCACACCCGTAATCCCAGGAGGCTGAGGCAGGAGGGTCGCAAGTTCAAAGCCAACCTCAGCAACTTAGCAGGACCTGGTTTTAAAAACGAAAAATAAAAAGGGCTTGGGATGTAGTTCAGGAGTAAAGAACATGGGAGTGCACATATCTCAATGAAATACTAATTTTAAATATTTGGGTAAATATACAAAAACAAGATTGCTGGATGATTTGTCTTTTGCTCAGTGTTGACATATATTGCACTTTATTGGTTGGGGGGGCATCATGTGTACACTTTTAATGAATCTATTTCACTCCTCAGTGTCACCTGCATCCGATAACACTGCTCTGCATACACATGCTGTCTGATACAGGAAGTGGTGAGACTGCAGAGAGAAAACTGCTCAGGAAGAGGCCTAGCGATTCTGCCCAGGCTCAGACTTGGCCATGTGGACAACCATAGTTCGGGATGGATCGTGATTCTGCCTGTAGCAGAAGGGTAACCGGAACATTCCGACGTGGAAGCAGCTTGTCTGTTCATTCAAACATCGACCGGGAGCCACCAGGCATGACCTTGTCCTTATGACAGATCCCACGGAGAAGACGTGCAAGTGAATAATCCCCAGACAACACACCCAGGGCTCACTGTGAGACACACGTAAGTGCTAGTGGAGGGAAAGAGGAAGATCAGGAAGAAAGACGAGACAGGAGGGCAAGTGACCTCCGAAGTCACTGGGCAGGAGTTTAAAAGACAAATAAGATTTCAGAAGGGGTTGCCAAGGAACAAGATGAGTAAAGACACAGAGGCCGAGAACGGGGAACGTCCACAGGATGGCAAAAGTCTTGGTGCGCTGGCGGGCGCTGGGAGATCTGGGGATATCAGGAAGGTGGGAAAGAAGGAACCGGCAGGGCGGGCGGGGTGAAAGGGGGGGCGCTAGCCACAGGACCTTTGCAATGTGCCTGATCTGAATTGAGATGGGCCCCGAGTGTGAAACACAAACCAGATTTTGAAGACTCCGGGACAACAAGGAAAGAAGTAGCTCGTGAATATTTTTTTATATTCTTTTCCTTCTGAAAGGATAATATTTGGGGTACACAGAGCCCAAATCAAATGTCATTAAAATGAATTCCGCCTACTTGTTTTTACTATTTGAATGTGGTTATTAGATCATTTATGTGACTGGCATCTGAGGCCCTGGTAAGGGGCTGGGGGCTCTTCCAGCAGCAGGGGAGTGACTGGATCCGCTGCATGTTTACAGGGGACTCTGGGGGACTTCAGAGCTAACTGAATAAAAACCGATTCCGTCTGAACAAAGCAGGGAAGGAAAAGACGGAAGAAAGAGTTAGGAAAAGAGAAAAGACCTAACAGGTCAAAACCCAAAATCGGATTTCTGCACTGCAAAGAAACGGCAGGATCCAATTACAGGGCTTTGGAGGGACATTCCTACTCCTCTGTCCCCCCACCTCCCAGCCTCCACCACATCACATAATCTAAACTTCCCGGCTAATGGAAAAACCCAAGGCTGAAAAGATCGTTTTGGGGCACAGGAAAACTAAGTGGAAACGCTCCAGAGATGGACTTCGCGCCTCTGTCCTCCTTAAGGCTCCTGGAGAGAAACCCACCCCCACTGGGCCCCAGGCCCGCGACAGTGCGCTCCTCTGTGCCTTCCTTCAGGGCTGCTGACAGGAAAGGCCGTCGCCATGGAAACGGCCCCAGCCAGGAAGCCGAGCGGAGCAAACACAGACAGTCTCTCACGGCCAGCTCTGTCCACGGAGCCGCCGCTTGGTAAATATGACACCAGGCACATACCAGAGACGCGAAGCAAACAGTAGGTCATCCAGGCACAGGGCTGGAAGAGTCCTCCAGGAAGTCAGCGTTGGACCGGGGAAGGGCACAGCGCGAGAGGATGACCTCCCAACAACAGTGGGGTGGTTTTGTGGTAGTGGGACTTTGTTATACTGGTATCTTGTCACAGGCAGCGTAAAGGTGCTGCTGGTGGCAAGAGAGATACGGTCGGTCAAGTTCCCCCCGGGGGAAAGTGGGGATCAGTAGGGAAGTTAGTAGCCATTTCTGGCAGGCTTGGTTTTGCTCATCTTTAAACTGGGTGTAATCTAGGCAGCGCGGCCTCCTCGTGAGCATTTAAGGAGACAAATGTGGCTGATCGACAGAATCAACTTGCCGTTGGCATGTGGCAGGCGTTCAGTAAATGCTAGTTCCAGCTCCTGCTGCAGGGCGTCCGTATGTGTGGCATCCAAAACTAAAAAGATATTCGACACCAGTCTGAATACGCACACAAGTCTGGGACCATCCCCTCTCTCGTTTTAGGAATAATCATTATTTTCCATAAGCCTAAGGTTGCCTTAACGTTCCCAGTACATACCACTGGAAAAAAGCACAAAGCAATCTCTTTCCTTTTATTTTTTATTATTTATTGATTTATTGGCATGAACTACAGTTAACCACACATCTCCTGTGTGTGTGTGTGTGTGTGTGTGTGTGTGTGTATAAAGAATCTAACCTTTATTTTTTGTTTATTTGTTTTTCTGTGGTACCGAGGGTGGAACCCAGTGCCTCTCCCATGCTAGGCAAGCGCTCTACCACTGAGCCACAACCCCTACCCCCTCCTATATATATATTTTTTTTACTGATGTAGATTGACGATCTCATTTAAATCCGGGACAAGTCGGCCATCCAAAGGAATCTTATTTGACCACAATGAGGCCAGCACTGGAGTCCAGTAAAGTCTTTGGAAAGCTGACTTCTGCCTTTAGAGAGTTTGCATTCTGGAGCAGAGGTTTTCAAAATGTGGTCCCCTGACCCTCTTGGTTAGAAATTACTGAGCTAATTGTTTTAAAAGGGAGGTTCTTCTTAGGTCCCATGCTAGACCCCCTCTATCAGAATATCTGGGGTGGGGCCCAGAGACCTGCATTTTTTAAGCGACCTCTGGGTGATATTTGTGCCCATTAAATTTGAAAAATCGACTTCCCCTCCATTTTGACTGCATTTCTTAAATTGGACCTTGGACCACCTGTCTTGGTAATTTCCTAGATATTTGTTAAAAATGCGGGTTTCTGAGCATCACCCACATCTCAGGAAACATAATGTCTGGACTCAGGAACCAGCATGTACCCTACTGAATTGAAAGGCAGAGCTCCTCCAATTTGGCATGCCTACGAACTGCCTGCAGAGCTTATTAAAGCCGACCTCCAGAAAGGCGGGCCCCCTCGGTCTGGGGAGGAAACTCCTAGGGTTGTATTTCAAGTGTTATGGAGCCTGCCCCCTCTCCTGCAAAACTGAGGCTCTACAGAGGCCCCCTTCACCCCAATTCTTGCAATCAGGACAGAAAGATGTCAGACACGTCACTCAGAGTAACAGACATGCGTTTATTAGAAGTGATAAAGAAACTATGGTATATATACACGATGGAATATTACTCAGCCATAAAGAAAAATGATATTATGGCACTTAGAGATAAATGGATGGAGTTGGAGAATATCATGCTAAGTGAAATAAGCCAATCCTACAAAACCAAAGGCTGAATGTTTTCCTTGATAAGTGGATGATGATATATAATGGGGGTGGGGAGGTGGGGAGTGAGGAAAGAATGGAGGAACTTTAGATTATGTAGAGGGAAATGAGAGGGAGTGGGGTATGAAAGATGGTGGAATGAGACAGACATCATTACCCTGTGTACATGTATGACTACACAAATGGTATGAATCTACATCGTGCACAACCATAGAAATGAAATGATGTACCCCATTTGTGTACAATGAATCAAAATGCAGTCTGTAAAAAATAAAAAAAAAATTTTTTTTAATTATTTTAAAGTGATAGGAAAGAGGAAAAAGGGACACACCCGAGGGAGAGAGGGGGTCCTCTGGGAGAGGACGAGAAGGATGGCACACCCCTCCTGCCCTCAGCTTTATTGCAGATCCCAGGGAAGTTTCCAGAGAGTCCTGTCCAGATCCATCTCTTGACTTTTGACTGACAGCCTAGGAGCTCATGAAGCACCTCCTAGAGATGATCGCAGGGTGCTCAGGGTTGGAGTTTTAAGGAGATCAAGTCCCCCCATTTTTGCCTTAGTTTCCTGTCCCCTGAGTGGAGTCATGACCCTTTGAAGAGCCCTCAGCAAGCTTTCCTGGGTGAGTCTTGATGCTGTGGTTGCCAGGGTGACAGGGTAGTGACAGTTTCAGTGATAAGGGAAAGTCCAGGCCACCTGGAGGTCGTGGCCTACCAGGTCCCCATCTTCCAGGTGCTGGCCTGTCAGATGAGGCTCCTGTGGTTGCCAGTTGTCCTTCCTTGTCCTTCCCTGATCACCCATTCATGGCCGGGAAGCTTCCTCACACAAAGGACCCAGGCACCGGATGGCGTTCACGTGCGTGTGCCGGGTGGAGCAGGAGTGGACCAAGTGTTCTCTACGTTCTTCCCAGACCTGGTGACAGCCCTAGAAAGCGGCCAGCATGTGGTACATCTACAGAGTTCTAGGCATTCAGTCACACTTGGCCCACCAGACGATTTTCCATTAAAATTCTGGAGTCGCCCCTTGCAAAGAGTAAGTCCAATAGGTGCCCGGTCAGCAGGGGTCTGCATGACATCCACATTGGACATTTCCCATAATTCAAGAACTTTTTTTGTTTTTAGGTCTATGTTACCTACTGGAAAAATGGGTTAACCAGGACGAAGCAGGTGTCTCGAAAGCAAATAATAATAAAAAATTCTGAACTCAAATGAGTGAAAGGTGATGACAAACTATAACCCTAGCCTGGCTGTAACACCTTTTTAAACACTGGACAAATTTTTTTAAAAAAGGGTTCATGAAATGTTTCCAATTTATGACAGCCCCACCATGTTCCAGTTTATGATTCTTAGGTCAAGTGCCCCTTCCCCCATTTTAATAGAAACTAAGTTTCTTGATGCATGAGCCTTTCCAAAGCAAATTCCGAAGGTCAATGCAGCAAAGGAAACTTAATGACAAACTGTGTCTGGGGTTGGTCCATTTGTTAAACCCAAAGATGGAGAAGTGATAAAAGAAAAGAATCGGCCAGTAGAACAACAGAGATCACCGGTAGAACAGCAACAACCTTGTAGGATCCGCAATTGGCCAAAAATTACTTGCTCATTTATACCCTATTCCTCTTCAAAGGGGCTTTGGAAAAAAAATGTAATAAAGAGTATATTAGGGTTAATAAAATAAATACTACAATAAAGAATTTAGGCCAGGGTAAGGGAAGATAGGAAATATAATATATAGTAGTGCATATAACATAGAATCTATAGTAACATCAAATTTAGCTATGAGCTTCCTGGCAGCCATGTAGAAAGCAGGCGTTACCTAATTTTTAGCATCAGTATTAAATCCTTAAGAAAGAAAGAATTTTCCTTAATGGCAAACTTCCAAAGAACACTTTCACATGGTTAACATGTTTCCTAAAGACTCAAACATATGGATTTGATAAGTTTTTGTGAAAACTGCCAATCTGTTTTTCTATAGTGTTTTACACACCATGGTTAAGAGAATAGGGCAATTTAGGAGTCTGGAGGGAAGGACTTGGCAGGCTCACACCTCGCCTCACATAGGCACTGCTGGTACAGCCATCATCAACATCAAAAACAGTCCACACTACACACATCCCCAGGAGGAGAGTAACTCCAAAATTTTAGATAGTTTTCCAGGAAAAAAACAAAATGGATACTCTCCAAGTTCAAGAAAAAAAAAAAGAACAATTCCTTTTTTGGAGACAAAGAACCAAAGAACGACATCTATGTAAAACATGGAAAAAGATGCATCCCTGGAAAAAAATCAAGATATACATATCTCAGTAAGATATCGTCTCCTGGAAGGACAGATTGTTCTGTGGCCAACGTTTCGTGCTGTGGAAGAGAAAGAGGCTTTCTTCAAGAGCAAAGTGCTGACAAGTTTGGTTAACTAATCCAGCGTCCCCTGGAGTGACAAGAAAAATTGTCAAAAGAATGTATGTGAAGGTGGGAAACAGGGAGAGAGTGGAAATTCAGAGACATGGAGAACTGATCAAGGTCAAAGCCATGTTCTCCATTCTGTTCTGGGTCCACAGATCCATTTAAGTTATCAGGTCCGGCTACCGAACAGGTTAGTTACTGTGCACATTAAGATTCTTCTGTAGGAGGCAAAAGAAATGGGATCAGGTTAACTGAAGCAGAGAAGGAATTTGCTGAGGGACCTCGGGTGACTCACAGGATGAGCAGAAAACCAGAAGGAAAAGGTCCCAGAGAGCAGGACATTCTCAAACATCTCAGGTGCAAATCCATCAGAACCGAACTCTTCCCAACACTGAATTCTTGGCTACTGGAGCCCAAGTATGTATTCCTCAGATCAACTTAGACTCCAGAGAGGAGAAGTCTGATAATTCCAGTTTGGGTCAAATGTCCATCCTCTGACCAGAGCAAGCCACATCATCTTGACCAGTGGTTCTCAATTTCAGTGGTGGGAGTTGATTTTGCTCCATGAGAGACAACTAGCACTATCTGGAGACTTTTTTTTTTTTTTATCATGACAAGGGATGCTGATAAATCCCCTACGATGCACCAGGGAGTCCCCCCTATGATTATTCTGCCTCCAAAGTCAATAGTGTCAACGTTGAAAAATCCTGATGCTGACTGATAAGTCCAATAGGGACACACCAGGAGGCATCTCCTTAATGCCAAAGAATCTGGAATTGTGACCTGGAGTCCTTTGAATTTCTTTGTCCACTTCTCTCTTCCCCTCCCCTAGTTTTGCTGCCACCAATTTTATTTCTACCAATAGCCTCCGAGTTTCTTCTAAAGGACAATCCTTGGTTACTAGTGCCACTTGCAAGCCCAGAGAGTGGGAAGCACCTAGAATTTGCATTCCCAAAAGGGATCCTTAGTGGATGGAGTGGAAAACCCAGTTCTTCTGCTTCAAGTCAGGTGTGATCTATACTCCAGACCTCCCACAGGCTCGGGGTGAAGCTGGGACTTTACCTAAGTGGTAGCCAGGCTTAGCCTCTTCCTTACCAGCTCCTTCTGCAAACATTTTCTTAATAACTCATTTGTACCCAAATCCCCTCTGAGCATCTCCTTTGGGGAACTGAGCCTAAGACAAGGTTAGTTATCACAGAAAGGAAGGAAGGAAGGAAGGAAGAAAGGGAGGGAGGGAGGAAGGGAGGGAGGGAGGGAGGGAGGGAGGGGGAAATGATTGTCAGATAATCAAAAACAACAAAATCCAACATAACAACATGAACCTTCTGTCAGGGTTACCAGTTCTCCCTTTGTGACAAGAGAAGGTATCATAGTGAAGACTTATTCTTAGAAGGGGTGTTCAGGAATTTCCCCAATGAGCTGTTATTCAGAATTAGACCTTCACAAACAAAACCAATCAAGGGATCTTAGGCAGAACTAAGGACACTGACCCTTCCTAATCATTAATAACAGGTAGCTGTCTTCTGATCATTAGTAGCTAGTAGCGCCAACAGCAGAATCGTCACTGAGAATGAGCTTCAGACTTCACCCACGGGAAAGACCGAAGAGGAGCCAACGCATCCAGGCGGGAAGATTATGTGGGGAGAGGATCGTGATGCCTGATCACAACACCCAGATACAGAAAGGCGCAGACACCCCCAACGGCCGCTCCCCTCCCCAAGGGGTCGGGATGGCTACTTCCTTGTGTAAATATGGGCAGCTGAAATGCATGGGTTATAGGGACGCCTCATGAATGAAATATGAGAGATTACTAGTCTGAAGATAAGAAAACAAGACGCTGAAGCAGCAGAGAAAAGAGCAAAGGAGAATAAGTCATCATGGTGGGTAAACAGAGCCCTTCTGGTGGAAAGAAGCCAAACAAGGGGTACTGAAAGATACCTGGAATATGGGTGGAAAATGGCCCCCGTGTGGGAAGGGAAGAATTATTCTTATAAAACGAAAAGCCTCCTCTTTGTCTCTCTGCCTTCTCTCCTGCCTGGGACGGCATTGGGGGTTTTAGGAAGAACAAGAATGCATTTTTCTAGGGCTGGGGTTGTGGCTCAGTGGTAGAGCGCTTGCCTGGCATGTGTGAGGCCCTGGGTTCACTCCTCAGCACCACATATAAATAAAAGATCCATTGACAACTAAAAAATGATTTTAAAAAAGAATGCATTTTTCTAAGCTCTGGAACCATCTAACACAATTGTCACTGGCCATCACATGGGACATTTAAATTTACAAGATGGAAAATGAAATAAAATTTAAAATTCAAGTGTTCTGTTTTCTTTCTTCTCCCTGGACTTCAGAATCCTAATCAATAAACAAAGAGGGCTAACAGGATGGTGGGCAAGATCTCTTCCAGCTCTGGTATTCTCTGTTCTGTGGTCTGTCTTGGTTGGACATCTGAGAAGCAACCATCCTTTAAATCATCAACAGTTTCTCTATCTTAAAAATTCAACTGGCACGTGTCTTACTAGACCCAGAGCTGTGCTCCCCAGATCTTCCATCCCTTTGCTTCCTCTGGCTCTTGGCTCCTTGGAGCCTGCCTGAGCTGCAGAGAGCTGTCACACAAGGTCATGGCTTTCCATCTCACATCCAGTGACTGAGTGAGGTGGGGGTATAAGGTCTGGTCATTTCTGCACCACATGGGACAACTCTGACAGGCAATATAGTTGTCCCTGGGTATCCATGGAGCTTGGTTCCAGAATCAACCTTCTTGCATACCAAAATCCCCAGATGTTCAAGACCCTTCTAAATAATAGCATAGTATTTGCATACAACCTATGCACGTCCTCCTGTAAACTTTAAATCATCCCTAGATTACTTGCAATACCTAATGCAGCATAAAACTAGGTGAATAACTATTATGCCATATTGTGTAGGTCATATGACAAAGAAGAAAACCTTACATGTCCAGTATGGGTGCTAGTTTTAAAAACTATTTCTAATCCCCAGTTGGTTGGATCATCAGATGCAGAACCTGCAGACACAGAGGGCCTGCTGTACTGCTCCTGTGCCCCTGTCAGGCTGCAGGGGCTTTGGAGGACATGCACCATCAGCCCAGCTCCTCCTCTGCTCAGTGCCCCTCCTATCTACCCTCTCATTGGTCTGGACCCCTAATCATTTACAAATAAACATCTCAGGGTCCGCTTCTGGAAAACCCACCCCATGTCACATGGTGCCTCATGGCACCATGTCACATGGTGGCTCGGCAAAGCTAGACAAGTGAGATGAAGGATTCCGTGAGGATTCAAAGACAAAATCATAACCCATAGCAATCGCAAGAGCTGCCAATGTTTTAGCATTAAACATGTGCCAGGTGCGATGCTCTGGGTTTTGCACATGTGAATCCACGTGATGCTCATCCAGGTCAACGCATGAGGTGCTATGAACACAGGTAAGGGAGCTGAGGGACAGAGAAGATGAACAAGTGGCCAAAAGGGCCTCAGTGAGAAAGCAGTACTAGCAGGACGCATGCCCAGAGAGCCTGGCTCCAACCCACCAATCAGAGTCATTACCACTCTTGCGGGTCTTAAGTCATCACCTCCGGGCTTCAGTTTTTTTCCTTTATGAGATGTTTGGCCAGGACATCCTCTCGAGTCCCTTCCAAGTTCGCTGTTTGGTATTCTTGCTCCTTCTCAGAGTGCCCATCATCACTCAGAGTTGGTCATAGAACCCAGAGGGACCACCTCTGAGGCTCTCGGTGAAACTTGGTCTGGCGTTACAGAGGGAGGTGGACAGGGTCCCCAGAGAAAGACTGGAATTCCACTCTGTGCGCTTTTAGGGCAGGAGAAAACTGCTCCAGGAAGCCCCCTAGCAACTCCTCCCCACCCCCTGCCACAGGGTATAAAATGGGAGTTTTTCTGACCTAGCAGTTAAAATGTGCCAGGCATTGCATTATGAGGGGGATATTTATTGACTCACTCAATCCCCACCACAGATGGGGAAACTGAGGCTCAGAGAGGTGAAGTCACTTTCCCAAGATGGCGAAGATGGTAATAATCAGAGCAGGACTCACAGCCCATCTCTGCTCTTGATCTGTGGTTTGGTTCCCATACGGTGTGAGGTTCCTCCATGGGAAACTGTATTGCCTGCTTGGTCCTCAGGGTGGTGATGATAAGAGGTGGGCCTCGTAGCTCTCTGGGGGTGTGTGCACAGAAGGGATTAGGGTAGATCTCGTGGGGTCCCTGGGTTATTTCTCTCCAGAGAGCCATTATAAAAGGAGCAAGCCTGGCAACATTCACCATGGCAACGTGGTCTCTCCCTCTCATTTGTGTCCCAGACGTCCTCCATTAGGCCCTCATTGGAGCACTGAGTGAGGGGCCACCTGCACTTGGAAGTTCTGTCTTCAAAACCATGAGCAAAATAAACCTCTTTATCTGCCACCTGTGTTGGTTATCTTGTCATGGTTGCAAAAAAATGGACTAATATAACCTCTGATGACTCAGGCATCTAGGACCCCAGTTAGCATTTATTTATTTTTATTTAATTAATTCATTTTTCGGTACTGGGGATCGAACTCAGGGGCACTTAACCACTGAGCCACATCCCCGCCCTTTTTTGTATTTTATTTAGAGATAGGGTCTCACAGAGTTGCTTAGGGCCTCGCTACATTACTGAGGCTGACTTTGAACTCGAGATCCTCCTGTCTCAGCCTCCTGAGCCACTGGAATTAAGGGCATGTGCCACCCTGACCGGCCACTGATTAACCTGTTTTGTCCCACCGTTTTATATAGAATTGGAAACTTGAGACTTACTGGGTTAAAATGCAGCTGAAATAAAGCCACCCCCAGTCTAAGCCTCAGTTCCAGCCAGGCCAAAATTAGGAAACAAAGGGAGGTCTCAGAGACGAGAAAGAGAGGGGAAGGAGGGAGGGGAAAGGAAGGAGGCACAGGGAGACAGACAGAGAGGGATAGGTGGAGTTGTCCGTCAGTAATGCCCACACACAAGGGGACCACATCACCTGGTCTTGCAATCCAACACCTGCCAACAAGGGCTGAGGAAACGCTTTCTTTTGTAGAAAGGAGGGAGAGTTGGGGAAAGAGAGAGTGAGCCAAGGGCTGGAATTGACAGACAAGGAGGAGTGAACTCCTCCTTGGTTAGGAGCAACCCCCAGTGGAAGCCCTTGGTCTACACTGACTCATATGATCTCCAGAGCAACCCCATGAAACAAATACTATACATTATCCATTTTTCAGGCGGAACAAGTGAGGTTAAATGGTTTTCCCACAATGGTACAGCCAGCAAGTTGTTTCTCTGAGTCTCAACTTTAACCTGTCAATTATCTCCAGTTTTACTAACTGTTTTGCCTCACTGTGATCAAAATACCCAACAAGAGCAACTTAGAGGAGGAAGAGTTAGGTTGGGGGCTCATGGTTTCGGAGGTCTCAGTCCACAGATGGTTGACTCTGTTGCTCTGAGCCCAAGGAGACAGCATGACCATCATGAGGGAAGGGCCCAGTGGAGGAAGGTTGCTCAGCTCATGTGGAGCAAGGGAGCAGAGAGGGGGAGGGGCCACAGGAAGGACAACCCTTCCAAGGCACCCCCAGTGACCCACCTCCTCCAGCCACGCCCCACTGCCCACAGTTACCACCCATCAGCCCATTCAAACCAGGATGGTCTGATGAGCTTACAGCTCCCACATTCCAATCATTTCACCTCTGAATGCTGCTGCTTTAACAGAGGCTTTGGGGGACACCCGATATGCAATCAGTAACAGTGACAATGAACTACCATTGTCGCACATAATCCAGCAATGCTCATTCATATAGGAACGTGATGAGCGCTGGACTATGAGTTAGGAGACCCAGTGTCTAGCTCCCCCTTCTGTCCCTCGCAAGTTCTGATCTTGGGCAGATTCTTTTTCCCACGTATAAAATGAGCCCACGGAATGAACTTAAGTATAATAGTGGTTATTAGAAATAGTAGATCTACAAGTCGTAGTGGAAGCAAGTAATAATAAGTGGAAGGAGTAATAATAGAACCACAGAGTAGTATAAATAGAAGTAGCAGTAGTACTAGAAATAGGAGGAGGAGGAGGAGAGACATTAAGTAGAAATAGTAGCAGAAGTCATCAGGAATAGAAAAAGGAGGAGGAGGATGTGGGCAGGGGATGGAGGAGGAGGAGGAAGAGAAAGAAAAAGAGAAATCTCCCAAATTTACCAAAGACTTCCTGGGTGACAGGTACTGCACTCTTGTTAGAAAGCTACCTACCACCATGCCCATTTTACAGATGGAAAAACAGAGATTTGGATTCAGAGATGGCAACCTGGGCCAGGAGGTGGTAGAGTCAGGACTTGGTGCCCCAGCTTGCTGTGCTGCCTCTCGAGAGCCACCACATGATGTTCCGTTAGGCTATGTCAACTTTTACCACGCTCATTCCAAAAGTCCTGCTGCACCTAATGATCTGACTGCCCCCCCCCCCCGCCACCGCTTGTCCTCTGAATGAGAAGGAAACAGAATTAACTCCCTTCAGACAAAACCCTCTATAAATACTTTCCATGGAATGCCCTCTTTCCTTGAGACTGGTTGTCACCCAACACTGTTGACATTTCCTTTTTTAAAGAACATAACATACATTCCTGGGCTGAGCTCAAACATTCTTACATTTTGTTTTTTTTTAAAAAGGAACTATTTATGGAAAAACATAATTATTGGACATGTGAGGCGGAAACCCAGAGTTTTTTTTTTTTTTTTTCTTTCTCCCTCTATGAGGAAGGGCATTGAATGTCAGTTTTCTACAATTCTAGGGAAAATATCTTCCTTTCAAGCCCCTTCCCTGAGGCATGGAGCTTCATAATGATAAAAACCAAGGATGCTAATTGAATAGTGTTTTGGGAGAACCCATGTCAAGCAATTTATATGTGCTTTTTTTCATGTACATCACAATGTAAGGCATGCAACAGAGTCAGCCTCAGCTCCACTTTACAGATACTGACCAAAGTTCCCAAAATTTAACCATGTATCCCCCAAATATCATGTGGGAGACATATTTGCACAGGTACCCAAGTTCATATATTAATGGTATCTGGAGGTGGGATCTTTGGGGTCATGAGAGTTCTGCCCTCATTAATGGATGGAAACTCTCATGGATCGATGGGTTCAGAGGCAATAACTCTGTTCTAAAAGGAACTCTCTGGCTTACTTGCTCTGTCTCGCCATGGGATGCCCTCTGCCACGTTATGCTAACAAGAAGGCCCACCATGTGGAATAGATGCTGGAGCCATGTTTATGGACTACTCGGCCTCCAGAACCAGTAGCTAAAGAAACTTCTCTTCCTTATAATTGTCTTGGCCTCAGGTATTCTGTTATAGCAATAGTAAATGGACTATAAGGGCTCGGGTTATAGCTCAGTGGTAGAGTGCTTGCCTCACATGTGTGAGGCACTGGGTTCAATCCTCAGCACCACATAAATAAATAAAGGTACTGTGTCTATCTACAACTAACAAAAAACAATTCAAAAAATAAAATGGGCCATAACATTTAGTAACTGATGAAGAAGGGCTCTTTCACACAGGTCTGTCTGAATCCAAACCTGGACTCCTAGACTGAATGGGAGTAGCTGGATGTCACCAGTTAAGGGTATTTAAAGTCAGAAGGAATGCAAACTCCAGATGAGTGAGTATTCACCAATTGACCCACAAAGACACAATCATGAGAGGTCATTGGTCACACTCACCTGAGTAAGATCCAGGTGTGGGAGGGAGAAGCTCTGTGAACCTTCTCAGGCATCATCCACTGTATTTTCAACCAACACGTAGTCATTTAGTATGTCATACAGAGCCTGGGAAACCAGAGTCACAAGAGGAACCAAGATGGACATAGTCCCCGCCCTCCCAGAAGCACAGAGTTGAGGGGGAGTCAGCAAGTCAAGAAGCAGTTCTAGTTGAGAGGGAGAAAGGAGGCCCCAATGTCAATACCAAGGAACTCTAAGGATTTGAGACAGGGAGCAGGTACGGCCTGAAGAGAGGGAGGGAAGAGCCAAGGAAACCTTCCTGGAAGAGGTGCCACCAAACTGCTAATGGACAACCAGAAGTCAGCCAGCTGAATGAGATTGGCTCTGGAAAGTGTCCTGGGTAGAAAGAACAGAATGCACCAGACCTGGAGGAAAGGGATCAAGTAGAGGACGAAAAACTGTGGACCACGTGGAGGGTACATTCTGAAGGAGGAGATGAAGGCCGAGGTCACCTGTGACTGGGTGACATAAACCACTAGAGTTATCCAATTAACAACCAAGTCCCTTAGATATCGCTCCAGGTTCAAGTTCACCCAGTCACCTTCCAGTTAGCCTTGGCCTCCCATGATGGCTAATTTACAGGGACAAAGTGTCTAGACAGAGGTTAAATTTCAAAATACAAATGAATAATGACTTTTTTCCAATTCTTGCTTATCTTTCTCAGGTGAATTTGGTTATCACCAGTGAGTCACCTGAGTATCCAAACATAGTCAGCAAAGACCCAGACATAGAACATGGTGCCCTTGCCCTACAGGGACCTGGCTGAGATGGACCATCTGCCCAGGAGGCACACGGCTGATTTCAGGCATCTGTATGTATTCAATTCTGTTAAAATCCCTTCTGTTGTTATGAAGAGAAAACCGAGTACGAAGTCTTAAACCACAAGAGAATTTATGGTTAGGAAGTTTAGAGGATCCAGAGTAGGTTAATTCTGTAACTCAGTGATGTCATCAAGTCCCAGATCTCCCCCCGCCATCTTTATTCTACTGTTGTCTTTTCTCAAAGATAGTGTTCGTTAGACTTTCCCTGCCCTGTTCTCATTCTCAAGAGCAAAAAAACACTCTCAACTTATTGGCTAAAACTTGGTTGCAGGCCCCTTCTATTTATCCAAAATTTGGTTGCAGAAAAGAAAGGATTGATTGGTTTGGATCCACCATGGGGAGTAAAGAAAGTTTCACCAGCCCTGACCCATGGCTCCACAGAGAAGGGCAAAATGGAACAGGTATAGGCTCTGCTGGCCAGGAAAGGTAAGAAGTGGGTATGGGTCATGGCCTGCTACAGTGGCCATGTTTCTGGTGCCCAGTGGGTTTTCTGAATGAGAAAAAGAAACAAACAAGACAGGATGCTTCCAGGAGGGAGGGTAGGAGAGAGGCTGCAGCTGTGCATTCAACTCAATGGTCTTTGTTGTAAGAAACAGAAACCCAACTCAAACTAGGTTCAAAGAAGAATCAATGATACTTATCGGAGGACATAACTGAGAACTCTAGAGCTGTACTGGCCTCAGATTTGCACCAAATTACAACCTACATACCACAGCAGTCCCACGAGAGTGCATCTTCCTGTGACATCACAGCTATGTTAGTTTGCATGAGTACTATGATGTTCACGCAATGATGACACACTGATGACACATGTCTCAGAACACGTCCCCATTCACTATTGAACAATGGCAAATGACTTGTCCAGAAATAGATTTTCAGCAATCTGTCTCAGTTCCTCTGTTGATGCTGCTTTTTCACAAGATGATCAGCAGCCTCAAATCTCTGTCCTTCCGGTCCAACAACCTCAAGAGTAAAGGGGCCTATGCTCTTTAATCTTCCAGTACAAGACCCTAAGCTGAGGCTCAGCTAAGACACCTTCCCCTCCCTGATACCTAAGACTGTGGCTGCGAGGAGGCCCATGGTCAGCAAGTGGTCACATGCTCAGCAAGTCTGGATCACGTGGGCAGGGGAGGGAGGGGGAGAATCACTGAGCAGTAAGGAGCAGAGGCACAGAGGGAACACAGAGCCTGGGAGGGGGTGACTTGCTTGTGTGACTTTCCACTGCTCATTCACAGCTGCTGCCTGATTTTCCTTTGGCAGGTAGAAAGTAACCAAGAAGTCTATGTCTTTCCATAGTCTTCTCTCCCTGCTAAGCCACAAAAAATTCCTTCCAAGACTCCTTCCAAACCAAGGGCAGGGAGGGTGGCTACAGAAAGATGTCCGTGCTTAATTAACTGACGTTGACAGTCACGACATGATCTCAGTGGTCCAACTTCCTTTAACCTGGGTTTGGGGAGGGAACCGGTAGGTGACTCTGAATGAAGTTTTCTTTTTTGCAGCGACATGAAAAGGAAGGAGCAGCATCATTGGTGCCACTTAGTTGAAAGCGTCCAATGAATCAGTGGAAGTTTGTATGATGGGAAAGGGTGGGGACGGAGCCAGAGCAGGACAGAAACAACAGCAGGCACGTCCTAAGACGCATGGCCCGCGTAGCGTGCCAAGGTGCCTCTTTTAGGAAAAGGAGCTGGACTTAACTTGTGAGTGGTTCTTTAAGTAATTGAGAACACACAATAAATGCAGTGATTTCCAAATGGAATGACCCTCCTGCATGAGCCACAGAAAGCATCATGGCCCCAGAATGATCACATGACACAAAGCCTAGAACCCATGACGGCAGGTTTGGTTGGGACACAATCTCCGGCCCACCATTCCCACCATAGGCCTTTGCCCTTGTTCTTCTCTCCGACCTGATCCACACACATCTGATTCCTCCTCAACCTTCAGATCCCAACTTAAATGGCTCCTTGACAAAGAGACCAACCCCACGGTCTGCTTCAGAGTCCTGGCACTCTTTGGTTTCCCGGCAGACCAGTTGTTGATGTGCATCTGGTTTATTGGCATGCCCACAGACTTGCTTAGATTCTGGTTTAAGGATGGCAGCATAAAGCTAGGGCCCTGGTTCAATCTTAGTCACCAGGAGATGGCCAGCGCCCCACCAGTGACTGGCTCTCAAATATTTGTTGAAAAGATGAATCCTAGGTTAAAGGAAGTTGAACCACTGAGATCATGATTGTCAACTTCCATTAATTACCTATGGTCCCCTCTCACGGACACCTACACTTGGACTACAGCTTATTTGCATAAGCTCTAAACCCTTGCAGTGGTCATTTGTCTGCTCAGACCACACATCCTAACCTGACTTCACACCTCTGGTACCTGATGAGTCCTGTTCATTCTTAAGGGACAATGTCACTTTCTTTCTGTAGCTTGCCTTGAGTTAGAGAGCCACATGTTTCAATCTTGGCTCCAAAACTGGCTTGCTGTGGGTACCTAGGAAAATGCTTAGCCTCTCTGAACCTCTGTTTCCTCCTCTAAAAAGTGGGGATCACAATAGCACCAACCAATAGAATTTCTTTCAGGACTAAACGAGAACAAACATGAAGTGCCCAGCCCCATGGCCTCATATCATTGTTTTAGGATCTAGCATTAATCACAGCCATTTGTGGATGCGTGGACCAGCACACTGTGAGTTCTCTGAGGGAGGGACTACGTTCTGTTTCTCTTTATGTTCTCATGACTTGCATCTGCCTCAAACACAGTAGGTGCTCAATACATTTGTGTGGAATTAAATTGGGTGTCATCGCAGTATCACCCAGGCATTCGAACATCCTCTGTCCTTCTCCTTGACATGCTGCTGTGCAGAGAAGGAGAACCCATATGGTTTCTGTCTCAAGCAAAAATTAAGAAGAAATGTTACCAGTCATGAGAAAATAATCACACCCCACATTCCCACACAAACTGAACTGCGTTTTTTTTTTTTAATCTTACTTTAAATATTTTTATTCGTTGATGATGAACCTCTGTTTATTTGTATGCCATGCTGAGAACTGAACCCAGCACCTCACACATGCTAGACAAGCACTCTACCACGTAGCCACAACCCCAGTCCCATAAACTGAATTGTTTTCAATCAAGTTCTAGCCTGGGCACTGGGCTCTTCTAGCTCACGTTTATTAGTGTGAGCCTTAAAGGGGTGACTGAGAGCAACTACGGAGAGTGGACAGGAAATAAACCCGGCTTGGTATCTCTCTAGAAGGGATGCATCTTCTCCTTCACTTCTTAGGCTGAAATCCACTTTGGAAACTGCAGAAAGCAGAGAGGAAATAACCCCAGCTTGGTATCTCTCTAAAATGGGTGCATCTTCTCCTTCACTTCTTAAGCTGAGATCGACTTTGGAAACTGCAGAAAGTGGAGAGGAAATAACCCCAGCTTGGTATCTCTCTAAAATGGGTGCATCTTCTCCTTCACTTCTTAAGCTGAGATTGACTTTGGAAAGCACAAGACCTAATGTCCTAGCCTTTGGCTGCCTAACCCACCAATCCTTCCCTTCTTCAGTCCCAGGGACTGTGTCAACTTTAAGGTCATGAAGACAGGCCACAGAGGAGCCAGACAGAGTAACAAAACATTATTTGCTTCCCTAGATTCTGGAGCATTCATCAGGAGCCTTCAGCGCCCAGAGTCCTAAAGCCCCACCAACCCTAGTTCCAGCCCGTGAGTGACCGCTCACGGGGCACTAATCATTCTATCAGACACCTAAGGTGGCTCCAGCCTCCTGTGGCTGTGCTTTCTTTTCTCCAATATTATGAATGTGCTTCTTTTTTAGAATGTGTTTTTGTTGGAAAGGTCTGTACCTCCTCATTACAGACTTACAGACTTCACCAGAGCATGATCTACACCTTAAAAAGTCAACCATGACTGATTAAATAATACTTGCGATGCGCACACGGGACAGGTAGAAAATAAGAGGTGCTACATCAGTCAGAGTCGGGGGTGGCTCCGGGAGGGGGGTGTCGACGGGCCGTGGGGACCGCTCTTCATTCAGTTCTTTCCTTGGAAGATCTCCTCCATTCCACGGCTTGTAGGCATGTTTTCTCACTCAATGGGAAAACGGAAGAAATAAGTCATGGGGACCTTTCATTTTTCTCATTCCTGTCATATAAACATGAAGGAAATGCTGTCTCTAAAAATGCTGCTAAGTTAGAGCAGCCCGGGGTGTTTCAAAGCCCACATTCTGGCCACTTCTCTCTGTTTTATGTGGCTTCCTGCTCGCCTATCCGATGAAAATAGCTCTTTCCATGGCAACGTCACAGAGCGAGATGGCAGGTTTTCTTCCCCAGTCACCCACCCCCCCTTTTTCTAAGCAATATTGTTGATCTTGAAACGAAACCAAGTTCTCCCCCATCCTTTTCTCTCATTCCATAATCACACTCGTATTGGCAGTTTCTCCCAGGGGCATGTGAGGACACTTAGCCACCTTTACCAAGGGACTGTATAGTTCCCTCCAGTTCCCCATAGGATGCTAACCCTTAGCACTGACAGTTTTGAACCTCGGAAGTCCACGTTCTTAGCTCAGTGTCCGCGGTCACTTGCAATGGCCCAGCCTACTCCTGGGCGTGCATATCCTAGCCTGGTTTACGTTTTATTTTACATGCTAACAATACTGAGCTGTGTCATCTATGACCCCCAATGTACTGGAATTTCACAGCCAACCTGCCACGGCATGGCAGTCAAGTTCAACATATCACCTCATCCCAAACGCACATGTTCACACACACACACACATGCATAGACACACATATCTATCACTCTAGCCTTGAACAATAAAGTTCTACTGAAGATCTATGGAGAAAAAGACTGAAGAGGGAAATTCTCCTGCACATCACTTGACCCCATATTTGTCCTTTCAAAACCTGTGAACTATTTCCTCAGAGTTCCTTTCTTTCTATGAGAACTGTTCAGTGTGGCTCTCCCTCTTTACCCCAGAGCTACTCCTCAAGTTAACGCTTTCTTCTCCTCCCTCTTCCAGTTCAGCTAATCACACTGAACAAAGTGGAAGCCAGGTCGCCAGCTGAGAGATGTCCCTGAAGCCAGATCATTAGGCAGACACAGACGGCTCATCGTTCCTGACGAGTGCGCGGTGGGGGAGGGGTGGACGCTGAGGCTCCCCCCATTCTGCCATGAATGGTTTACAAATGCACCTGGAACCTCCAGGGCACATGCTCTTTCCTCTACCCAGAATGCCTCCCTCATATCACCTGTATGATGAAACCTTAAGGTTTCAAGACTCAGGTAAAGCATCACCACTTCTAAGAAATCTTGGGGAATTTCAGACAGGTTTCCTCATTCAAATGGGAAAAAGTCCAGAGGTGACCCTGCAGAGGTGGCACTGTTTCTTAACTTCTGGGTTTTGTGCTTCATGACACATGCCTTTGCACTATTATGCCATACATTCTTTAAAGGGAATTGCTTCCCATCTTTGTCTCTAGAACTCAGATCAGCACAGTGTCTAAAACATAGTATATGCTGAGTAAGTGTTGGCCAGATGGAATTATATTCTCACCACACAACCAGAATCTGGGTCTTACAGGTGTTCTATTTTAGGAAATATCACTGGACTCATTTCTTTGCATCTCTGAGTCACAGGGTATGTTCTGAGCCTCTTCTAATAAGTACTTTATGTGAACGAACTCATCTAATGACAAGATTCACATGATATACGTATTACCATCCTCATTTTAGGAATGATGATGTTGAAGTGGAAATCCCCCTCTGGTAGATTTTCTGATTGCTCAAAATATTTGTTGCCCACTCAGGAGAGCCCCCTTCCTGTACAAAGAGACTCCCTTCAAGCCTGGCTATGTGACTTGCTTTGTCCTAGGAAAAATGAGAAGTGATATGTATCGTTAGTGAATCTTTGAGAACTAGCATATGGTTTGCTCTCTTTTCTCTCTGCTCACTAAGTAGCCTCTGCTATCACCCTGGGTCTGAGTTAAGATGATGTGAAACAGAAATACAGCTGGCCCCACTTGGCCTTATGGCACAAACAATAAATAAACCTTTGTTTGTAAGCCACTGAGATCTGGGGATCATTTGTTACCACAGCATAACTTAGCCAAAACTGACTAATGAGCTATATAAACCTGCAAACTTTTTAAACGTTACCATGTTCAAGAAAAAGATGAACATCTATCTGTTCATATAGGTGATGGATCTGTAATGCATCCCTAGTGCTACCCACCTCTCCCCTCTACCCCCACCACCCCACATGCACAAATCCAAGTCCTGTCCATGCCACTTCCTCAATTTCTTCCACTTCTTTCTTCATGTCAATTGCTACCATCCTTGGTCATGCATCAGCCCTCTTTCCCTTGAGTGCTGAGATAACAGACCTGATCCGGCAGTACTCAAATACTGCACATACCTTCCCCTTCCTCCAGACTACCGTCTGGAGAAGCTCTATGATATGATAATGATGCCATCAATCAATCACATGGTGCTTCAAAGTCTTCCATGCCTTTCCATGGCTCTCATTTGGTGACAAGACCTTCCAGAACCTGGCTCCTACCCTTCTCTCCAATCTCCTAATATTCTACCTTCTCACTTGAACTCAGCAGTCCATCCACTCTGATCTTTCCCCTCTGGAGCCATGTTAGCTTTACCTGTAACACACTGTTCCTTCTGTATGGAACCCTCTGTCCTATCTGCCTTTGTTCTCTGTCTCGTTATTCACATGATACTTCTTGAGAAAGCCTTCCATGACCCGCATAATCTAGGTCAGAATCCCTTGTTAGTGATTTTCCTGGGACCATGTATTTCTCTTTCATAATATTTTTCACAGTTACACCATCAGATGTATTTATAGGACCTCTTATTTAAACCTCTTTCCCAACCACACCAGAAATTTCGTGGTACATGGGAATGATGTCTAATTCATCTTTTCACCTAGGCACCCAATAATTTCTGAAACATGGCGGATGCTCAAATATTATTTAATGAACAAAGGGATAAGAGAGGGAAGACCTCTTCCACGTTTATATTCTGGGGCTCCTTGAAAAACTTGAAAGATACACTGGCTGGCTAGTTGCATTAAGCAGGAATTGAAGACAACCCACCCCATTCAATTTACAGTGTTAGAAAAACCCAAGATACCACAGTACTAATATCTTTCACCTGTAATCACATCCACGCAGGCCCTTTGGCCTTGCAATGAGAAGTTAGATTCAACACGGCTCTGAGCACAGGCCCTGGGCCTACAGCAAATAAGCTGACCGTGAATACCACCGAGTACCGCAGGCTCACCACGGTCTCCAAGTGAACTTGCTCATGAGCTAAAATGGACTGTTTGTCTTTTGGAATGTGTACAGATGGTGACCAGAAATGGAATACTGGCTGATATTTTCTCTCAACAACTGGCTAGGGCTTTGGGCGTCCCAGGGGGATGGTCTGAGCAGTTCAACATAAACAGCCCCAGAGGCCCACGGCGGGGGCCCCATGTTTTTCTAGGCCACCGATCAGGACATTGCCTGTGCCACCGCTCTTACTGATGGGGGTCAGAGGGAAAAGGGCAGAGCCGGCTGCCAAGAGATGCTCTGTGACGGACGAGGCTCTGTTCCTGACTTCACAGTGTTCTGACCCGAGTTCGAGGAAAGAGTCTCCTCGAAGTTTCTAAGACAGGGGAACCCAAGTGTGGCAGCCCGGTACAAAGAAAACAACCAGGCTCTCTCAGTTCCTCAGGGTCCACATCCTGGCATACTAGTGATATAAAATCGGGAAGGTGGGGCTGGGGTGGTGGCTCAGTGGCAGAGTACTTGCCTGGCATGTGTGAGGCACTGGGTTCGATTCTCAGCACCGCATACAAATAAATAAAATAAAGATCCACCAACTTAAAATTTTTTTTAAAAATAAATAAAATCGGGAAGTTTACTGCATTTCTCTGAGCTGTATTATCTTCATCTGTCGAATAGAGAATTAAAATGATGTGATGCATTCAAGCCTTCCCATGTAGTAGCTTCTCAATAAACTGTCAGCTCTTCTCTCCATCCCACATCCTTCTTCCAAGTGGCAAACAGAAGCAAATGCTCAGCTTTTATCCCAAATATCTCAGAGATGCTTCAGATGTCAACATCTCATCCTCATTGTCACAAAAGGGATTATATAATCTTAGTTGCTTTATAGAATGCCAGTCGGGGGTGAACTTTATGAAAATCAATGTAACACTGTGGAAATGACCTGAATATTAAGAAGTCACATCTCCTCCCGTCGCAGAAGCAATATCATCAGCATCAGCCTTTGTGTGGAACCTCCCAGAGGTCAGGCACTGAACTGAGTGATTTATACTTCCTGCTAACAGTGGGACCCGCCACAAATGACCTCTCCGCATCAATCGTAACTATCGTAGTGAAGATAATAACAACAACGTCACCTAGGGCTGCTTTGAAGATCAGGAAAAATACTTTATTCCACTGAGATCCACTTAGCGCTATGCACACATTAAGTGTTCAATAAACGGTAGTTTTGGATTTCCTTCCTGAGTTTTCTGGAGTCCACTTATTCTGATGCACAGGAGCTGACTGAGTGCCCTTCTTCCTAACTCAGTAATTAGTTACACCCCAGAGCTTAAAATCAGCTACAGAGGATGCATTTACACCACAGAAATCGGCCAGCACAACCCACCAGGGCTCTTTCTTTCCAGAGAGTCAGTGATTACTTACGTATTCCATTTCATCCATGAAGAAAATGGCATTGATGGGGAAGTTAAATGAACTTTCCAAGGTCACACTGCCAGAAAATGGCAGAGCTGGGGACATTCAATCAGGCCCACTTGACCCCAAACTACTATTGCTGTTTTGGTTCTTTTTTTTTTTTTTTCCTACCCACAATAAATGTGTTAGCATTTAAGGTGAAGAATGAGGAAATGGCCTGTATTGTTAACAGGTATCTTGTAGAATGTAAGGATCTTAAAAAGAATCGAAGGATTTGGTCTGCTGTTCTCCATTCACACCGGTCCATTTCCTAACATTGCTTCGCAACTGTTTATTCACGGAACCCTAGTAACAGAGGAGGAGATTTTTCTTTTCTCTTCCCTACAGCTCCCTTTATAAACAAAGGAACTGAGGCACAAGGAAAATGCAGTCTGCAAAATACAAAAAAATAATTAAATAATTTTAAAAAAAAGAAAAGAGAACTTAGTTACTCACAGTAACTTGGGAGGCCAGTGATTGAAAATTTGGTCAAGACCAAGAAAAAAGATTTTTTAAAAATGTCTTTGAATACTGTCTCAGATTAGTTATTACTGATCAATATTGTAGTTTTAAAATAGTATGTCTCCCTATTAAAAAAAAAGGGGGGGGAGCTTGGTAACTCACAGGAAGTGGCTCAGGGTCATGCAGAGATTCAAGCCCAGGGGGTCCAGGTCCAGCCTCTGTGTTCTGAGCCTGAAGCGGGACTGCATCTCTATGTCAACCACAAGCCTTTGCTTCAAGTTCCAGCCCAGAATACAGCTCCCTTGTTTGCCCTGCGGATTTACCGGCACAGTTAGGAAGTCTCTTCAGAAGCCGCAGGACTGCACCGTGGGACAGACGTCAGCTTGCCCGAGGGCCCCGCAAGCGCAATTCGCCAATCAGCAAAACTCCCTTATTTCTACTTATTTGGATCAGCCCTGGTGCTGCTGGGAGTGAGTTGACAGAGCCTCCCAGCCGGCCGCCAGCAGGTAGCGCCTGGGAAAGATTTATGACTTTCTTTAACTTTCTATTACACACATTTTCAAAAGCTTGGAAATTGACGTCTTCTACCTGAGAACTGTTTTTTTTTTTTTTTTTTTTAAACCTAGTGAGCACGAAGGCCCAGCTCTCACCACCTCCGTCCTCCCGCGGCTGTGCCCTTCATCCAAGCCCACTGCGTCCTGACCTGGAAAGCCGCTGGAGCTGCCCGCAAGACTCCTGGCTTCCACTTCTGCTGCCCTACAGTGTCCTCCCTCAAGCAGCCTCAGAAGGCACAAAATAGATGACCGATCGCCCCTGCCGAAACCCCTCCAAGGGGCTTCCCATCACACAAGAATCAAGTCCAAATTCTCTTCCAAGGCCCACAAGACAGACCCTCAGAAATCAGCCCTCAGCCTATTTTCTCAACCTCATCTCCACCAGCTCTCTTGATTCTCTCAGCTCCAGCCAATGAGCTTCCATGTTCTCAAACAGGCTAGTTCTTTTGTGCCTCAGGGTCTTTGCACTTGCTACTCCCTGCTTCGAACTCTTTGCCCCAAGTTATCTCATGGCTGGTTCCTTGTCATCCCTCAAGGTTCAATTCAAGAGCCACTCCAAGAACCTTCCTTTAAGGCTCAATTCACTCCAAGAACCTTCCTTGACTGCCCCATTGAAAGCACTCCTTTGACACATTCTATCCATGCTTTATGATTGTTATGACACTTGTCACTTACTTAAGCATTTCTTTGTTATTTATTATCTCCGTCACCTAACTGGAACATAAATTCATAAGAACAGGGACTTTGTCATTTTTACTATTCCCGTATCTGGAATGATACCCAGCCCTAATAGGTAGCCTATCAGCATTTGTTGAATGAACTAAGAAGTGATGTCTGATGCCTGATAGTCTCGGAGTTCCTATTTAAAATAGTAGGAGCACAATGGAGATGTCCTGTGATATCATTTCTCAATGCGGCAAGAGCGTTCCAGAACTGAGTGACATCCAGCTGGGTGTCCTCAGGAGAACAGAGTGACTCGGGAGACTAAGAGGTGCTTATCATCCTATTTCCTGTGTGACCAAAAGACCCTCCTGTCATTCATGCCTTCATGGACCTGTGGCTCGTTTCTAACCCAATGAACATGGCAGATCTCACTCTGGTGATATGTCTGCTGTGTAAGACTCCAGCTCAGCAGACGGGAGTGAGGGGGGACTCTTTGCCAGCTGCCATGTTGGGAGGTGGTCTCTGGAGAGGTCACATGACAGGGAACGCCAAGTGGCTTTTAGGGGATACAAGCCCGCCGCAGCTGATGACCAGAGAGAAAACAAGGACCTCAGAGCTACAACCGACAGAGATGCATTCTGTCAACAGCGTGGGCATCCTTAGAAGTGGTTGGATCTTTCCAGAGTTGAGCTTCCCATAAGACCACAGCCCTGGCCAATATCGATGGTCACTGACTTACGATGGTTACACTTTAGGATGACGCTTCATAGTGATGCAAAAGCCACATACACTCAGTAAAAGCATACTCTTCTGAATTCTGATCTTTTCCTGGGCTAGCAGCGGGTGGAACAATCTTCTTTCAGGTTGCTGGGTAGAGTAACAACTGTGGTTCTAGTTAGCCACACGATTCCAAGGGGAGACGGCTAGTCTGCTACAGTGCCCTGGGCCACTAAGCTAGAATGTTCGGTAGGTTTGCTGTAGTAAACGCACTTTTACTTATATTTTCAACTTGCAATGGGTTTATCTCAGTATCACCCGTGCTGAAACGAGGAGCATCCATACCTGGAATGTTGGCTGGGATTCCAGGCTGAGGACCCAGTTAAGTCGTGCCTAGACTCCAAATCCACATGAACTTAGAAAATCATTTCTGTTGTTTTACATCACTAACTCTGTGGTTCACTCTTCCCCAGCAATAGAGAACAAATGCAGGGGACATCCATTGATCCATTTACAGAAAGGAAGTTCCTTCAGAAAAGATGTCTGTGTTGAGGAAGTCAGGAGTGATTAGAATTTAAAGAGCCCTACCGTTGAGAAAGGAAAGAGCTACCTGGATGTGGTGGCACATGCCTGTCATCCCAGCTGCTAGGGAGGCTGAGGTAGGAGGATCGCAAGTTTGAGGCCAGCCTCAGGCACTTAGGGAGTTCCCTAGCAATTTGGTGAGACCCTACCTCAAAATAAATGAAAAGGGATATGGGTGTAGCTCAGTGGTAAATTTCCCCTGAGTTCAATCCCCTGTGCCAAAAAGATAAAGCAAAACAAAAGAAAACACATGTTGTTTCTAGGTACCACCTGAGAGAAGCCGAGGGATTGTTAGCAAGGACTAGAACAGCTGTGTTGTCCTCTGGAAATTAGCACCAAATGAAGCAAAAAGTCCCTCTGGGCTAGTTTTCTGAAGGGACAGGAGAAAGAGAGTCAGGAGACTTGCTCCACTCCCCCAGAGAGACGGGGCGGGGAAGGCCCCGGGGGGTTGGGTGATGTGACAGCCTCGGAGAACACAGCAGGCTGACTCTGGGGCTTATGGGAAAACAGAAGAAAGAAAGAAAATCTGTGGTGCATAAAGTGGACCCCAAATGTGAAAGGGGTGCCTCGTGATAAAGGAGCCACTGGTGGGTCCTGGTATAGCAGATTCGCCCTCCCTTCCCTGGGAACCAGCAGTGAGCATCCTCAGGCCACCAACTGGGCTCTGGCGGGAGCTTCAGGCACCTAGTCTTGGTCTCCCTGGGAGCCCAGTCCAGAGAGCCGAGCTGGTCTCGCTGGGAGTCCTACTAGGGCCGAGCTGGTCTTACTGGGAGTCCTACTATGTGTGGCTCTGCCCAATGTGGACGCTCTGTCAAATTTCGAGATCAAGTTGTGGTCCCCGCCTGCCAGACTCCTGGGTAAGTTTAATGACACAAGTGGTCATGGCCCCATGGGAACCATCTTCATTCCTCGCAAGTCATTAAAAGCAGTGTCTTGTGACGGCTGCCCCCGGAACACCAAGCATGTTTTTGAAGCATACGTACAAAGACACGGAGCAGATGTAAAAATAAATAAACCATCAGGGGAGGGAGGCTCGTATTCTGCCTAGGACACAATCATCCATCGACCGGCCATCTCCACCCTGAGTTCGGGAGATAGGATACAGAAGCCTGAGCTGGGACCCATGTGTCTGCTGGAGGTGCCCCATCTATACTCTGGCTTCTAGCATCTTCTGGGAGCAAAGAGAAGAGGAATACAGGTCAGAGTGGTGCAGAGCAGGAGGAGAGAGGAGTTCTCCAAGGGAAATGGGAGGAGGGGGTTACAGAATCCAGAGAGAGATGAGGGAGAACGAGAAGCAAAATATATTGGACTAAGAGAAACGTGAGATCCAAGGGCAGAGGTGCCTGAGCTCAGGTAAGGCCCGATCACTAATGAATATCAGCTGGGGATGGTGATCATTTTCCTGGGTTCTCAACCTGCAGTTCCTAAATCAATAGCATCAGCATTACCTAGGAATCCGCAGGAAGTACAAATTCTCAGGCCTCACCCCAGATCAACTGCATGAGCAATTCTGGAGGGGAGGCCCAGCGATTTCTTTGGGCTTGGTCATGTGATTTCTTTGGTCAATAGGATGTTAGCAGACTCAGTCCAAGCAAGGGCTTGAGGGGTGCTGTGTACTTGACCTTGAATACCCCTGTTATTCCCATAAGATGGGTCCCCCCTGCTCATACTGTCCTTTAGGCTCCTAGAATGAACATGGAGCAGATCCAATACAGCCACCTCAGTCAATGCACAGACTTCTGAGCAAAATAAAAGATTCTGGGTTTATTTGTTACCCAGCAGTAGCTCACCAACACATCGACCTTCAGTAGGTTTGGGTGCTAGGTTCCCGGGTGAGCTATCTCCTGTACAATATGGGCCTCGTGAAATCTCAGCACCTTAGAGCAGAGGGGGATTTTCAGGCCCCTGAAGCAGACAGTGAGGAGTATATTTTAGGGGAATGGATTCGTTTGAGGGACAGGGAGCTCTTCGCTTCTCTCAAGCTCACGAACAAGGCTACCCTGAGAGTTACTTTGGCACCGGACAATGACAAAGACCCAGAAGATGGAGCCAGAAATGGGATGCCAAGAATAGCCAAGGATGAGTTTGAGCAGTAACGGTCAGGAAGGGAAGAAAGTGGACAGGAACCAGAGTCACGCACGTCACTCCAGCTCACCTCAGCTGCTGACCTCCAACGGGCACACGCTAGACTCTCGGCTGAGCCAAACCTGTCTCCATCCATTCTTGCTCCTGGCCTTGGCTTTCCTGGGGTTTGCCTTTTACTCAGCAAGTTGGAGCTGTAGCAGATCCCGGATGAAGGGCAGCCTCCTCTCAGGGGAGGCTGGGTGCTGCTTGTGTGGAGTTCGCTCTTCACCCTGCAGGCCAAGCAGCCCCACCCAGATTCCAGCACTGCAGCCCATTGTTTCTCAAGTGCTTTCTCAGATGGTCATGGCAGTGAAAAGCCATGTGTGCTTCCGCTCAGCTGCGGGAGAAGTACTGCGGGCCACTTGCTAGGGGTCCTCGGCACCATCCTGGCTACTCAGGGAAAGCAGAAGTTACTCCTGGTCATCTGGCACCTGGCCTCCCTTGTGTGACCAATGATGCTTCCCATGGGCTTGTATGTCCAGGCAAATCCTCTCAAAAGGGGAAATCATTTAGCAAACACTTTCTGGATACCCAGAGGCAAAGATGTAAGTACTTCTCACACGTATTAGTTACAAGATACCCTCCTTTCTCAGCCTCGATTGATTAATTGAGCTGGTCTGTTCCATACCAATATCATCCAAACTCCCCCTGGCTCAGGATTGGGGCTGTCCCAGGGCCTTAGAAAGGAAGGAAGGTGAAGGATGACATGTTTGGCTACATGCTAGGCATTGTGCCAAGTGGTTTATATGAATTGCCTCATGTCTCCTCCTGATTCTTTGCATTTTTACCCTTATACCCATTCTACAGATGAGAATAGTAAAACTGAGGGAGGTAAAGCAACTTGCCTTAAGTCTACATAATTGATAAGTGGGAAGCCTGGATGGGGAATCCAGACTCACCTAGAAGCCAACATTTATACCCTTGCTATAATACATGAGAGGGGCTTGTCCATTTTGCAACTGATTATTTTATTATTAACTCCTTGAGGTAATACAATAGCTCTGATCTCCTCTTGGGCTAAGTTTTAAACACATTTTCTCATCTGCTCTTCTCAATATTAGTGTAACCCTCATTTTCTAGGTGAAAAAAAAATAATAAAGCTCAGATAGGTTAAGTAACTTTCCTGATATAGCACAGGTAATAAGAAACGAATCAGGATTTGAACACATGACTCATTTTAGAGTCACGATCCCCAATCACCTTGTCAGTGTCTATGCCTCTGAGCCCCATCGTATTGGTCAAAAGGGGGTTCAAGTCAAAAACGGAATGCTCCAAAAGACCCTAGCTTTCCAGAGCCCAGTGGATACCCCAGAGCTCTCGGACACACGTGACCTTGTAATGTCTGCGTCTAGAGCAACGTGAAGCACTGAAGATATTTGGGAATGAACTCTGCCACCCCATGCAATTGTGCCGCTCCGGGTGTTGGCGCTCACCTTTGGACACACCAAGGATGAGAACCAGGGCCATAGGGGATCTGAATGAGCATTTATAAAAGTAAATCACTTCTTGCATGAGAAACAATACAAAAACTATATTCCAAAGAGTCTCGTTTCCCTGCTCAAAAATAACCAGGGCTGGGGTCGTGGCTCAGTGGTCGGGCGCTTGCCCAGCCCGTGTGAGGCCCTGGATTGGATCCTTGGCACTGCATATAAATTGAAAAATAAAATAAAGGTACTGTGTCTGTCTACAACTAAAAACTATACGTTAAAAAAATCCAAAAATGGAGAGGAGAGTTATAAACTGGAAGACACAGCAAGAGAGGTATTCTCTCTCGGTTTCTCCCTAATTCATCTGAATTCTACCTAAACTGAGGCACAGGAGGACTTTCCACGTGGACCAGCAGGGCTCTCTATTTAAGCTCGTGTCATGAGCAAGAGAAGCTGCTTTGGTTTCTAGACTCCGCTTGGCTCTGGCTTTGGTCTTCCCTGGGGACACCGACTTCCTCGTCCGAGAGCACCCTCGCATGTCCCAGGAGGGGCGCGGCCACCTCCCAGTCAGGATCCAGGGCTTGAAGGCACAGCTCTGGAACTAGTTCCGAGGGGCACTGACATCAGCCAGGACCCCCTTGATGCCCTGGCCACAGAGATGACCCGAGGACAGGCTGGCTGCTCATCCTGGTCCACTCAGCGGGGGCCTGAGGCTTCTGAGGGAACCAAGAAAAGCAACTCTCCTCTTTTTCCTGTGAGTGGAGGCGCTACCCAGGTGGAGGATGGCGGGAGGGAGGAGGAGAGGAGGGGGTTCCGCCTTAGATGAAGCCCAGAGTCAGGGGAGGGGGAATGATTGACCCCAGCCACGTGAACCCCTCTTACCAGACAACCCGGAAGCTTCTCGGCTTTCCCTACTCAGCCAGAGGTGCACTATGAGCATCGGAGTTCTTTTCTCTCTCAATGGCTAGCCAAAAACCCTAAGTAATATGCCACCGGTGAGCAGAAACTAGGCAGAAACAGTCATCCCCTCTGTCCTGGAACACTGGCTGGAGGGCTAATAATAACCAAGGATTTTCTGTGTCCCACACCCTAGGAAAAAAGTGCTTTTACTTTGAGGACAACTGTACTTGCTTCGACCTGAGGGGTCCTTCCTCCTAGGAATTCCCTCTCTGCTCACCTCTGTCCAGGGAACTCCTATCCACCCTGCAATACCCAGCTCAGCTTTCCCTCCAGGTTCCCACAGCACTTACCCACGGCTGTTATCACCTCTGCTGTGGTTTGAATACGTCCCCACAAAAGGTCATGTGTTGGAAACGTAACCCCCAAAGTCCTATGCTACCAGAACTTGAAGGTGAAGCCTTTAGAAGTAACTAGGATTAGGGTCCTAAGAGTGAGGCCCCACGATGCAATGAGTGACTTTATAAGACTCAAGCTAGCACTCCTCTTCTGTCCGGCCAGGGGCCCTCCGCCATGATAGGATGTGCCAACAGGGCCCTCCCCACATGCTGGCACCTCAATGTAGACTGTCTATTTCTCTTATGGTTCTCATGAGCATCGATGAGTTAGTAAGTACTCAAAAAGGGCCTGGTGCATGCTCAGCTCTAGGTACATGTTTGCTCTTACCACTATCGGCACCTCTAGGAGCTTGCCCTAAACAGAAAGGGCTGAGTGAAGATGGTTTGCTCCATCTGGACAACCTCAGGTGCACAGGGTTGGGGCAGCCTCTCTCGAGCCAGCTTCCTGTCCCTCAGGCAGCTTTTCTTCACTTCCTTACTGACATGGCCTCACTGTGGCAGTTCCCACCTTGAGCAGCACTACTGTTTATTGAGTTGTTATTATGTGCCAGGGTTTGTTGGAAGACCATTCCATATCCTATCTCATTTTATTCTCTTAGTATTCCTTTTTTTTTTTTTTAAGTATTTACTAATGCAGATAACAGCATGGTTCACGAGAGCCAAGAAATGGAAACGAGCACGTGTCCACCAAGAGATGAATGGATAAACAAAACGTGGTGATTATGTACAAAGAAATGCTACTGGTTTTAACAAGGGAGAAATTATTATTATTATTATTTTTATTTTTAGTACCCGGTTATTGAACACAGAGGCACTCAACCACTGAGCCACACTCCTAGCCCTTTCTTTTATGTTTTATTTAGAGACGGGGATTCAGGAATTGGCTAAGTTGCTTAGGGCCATACTAAGACTGGTCTCAAACCTGGGATCCTCCTGCCTCAGCCTCTGGAGCTGCTGGAATTACAGGCATGCGCCACCACACTAGCACAAGGAGGAAATCCTGACACAGCCTACCAAGTGGTTGAGCCTTGAGGACATTGTGCCAAGTGAAATAAGCCTGTCACGAAATGTCGAATACCAAGCGATTCCACTCCCTAGAGTAGCCAAAGTCATAGGGACAGGAAGTGGGATGATTACTGCCGGGGCTGCAGGGACGTGGGGAGTGGGGAGCTATTAGCCCCCTACTCAGTGGGTGCGAGTTTCAGTTCGGGAAGATTAGAACATTCTGGAAATGGATAGTGATGATGGCTATGGAACAATGTGAAGGTCCTTAATGCCACTGAATAATTAAAAATGACTAAATGCTAAATTGTATGTTATGTGGACTTTATCATAATAAAACAGTATCTGATTATCTCATCTTCCAGTTGAGCAAAGAGACATTGAGAGATATCAAGCTGCCCCCACCCCATGGCCACACAGCTGGTCAGAGCTCAGGTGCAAAGACACACCTGTCTGTCCTGCCCTTTACCCTGCGGTGTGTCTTCTTCCACCCCAGCCTCTCTCCTCCCATGGTCTCCAACCCCGCTGCTGGGCTACCCTGGGGCTTTCCAGTAGGACGCTCAACATAATTCACTGTGGTCCTTTGTGCCCTGTTGAGACTTAGGTCACATTCCATGAAATGCACGGTCTTTGGCCATCTTAGTGGTTTGACATTTCTGAGTTGAGATAGGTGGGCCTTGTTCCTAGACATTATTTGCTTCAGGAAAAAAAAAAAATCACGGAATGATATTCACCTTAAGTGAGGTAACAAATCTCCAGTGATATTTTTTTCTTCTTGTCCAAGAACAACGATGATGCCTTGTCAGTCTGCACGTTCAGAGGGGCTAGATCACGACCACGTTGGGTTCTGCGGCTCACTCTGCCACTGTGTCACCGTGGGGCCTTGTGCTCCTCACCCTAATGACTCTCCCGATTTCTTTGGACCTCCGTTTCCCTTCTTGATGTAAGGGGTCCACAGCACCAACTCGTGTGTTCTGCAAAATGCTTGGAGGTCAGATAAGGAAGGTGCAGGAATCTTCTATCTGGGACAAAGCACATTCCTCCCACCCAGAGGAAGGAGAAGTCTCTTCCTGTCCCTTCCACCCTTTTCCTCTAGTGACATCTTATCGCAGTCTCCCTGGGGTGGAGGTCTGCCAGATGCACCGTCCTACTTATGGATTACGGGATAACAAACCTTCATAAAACAGTGACATGAAACAACACCTGCGGTTGATTTGGCTTTTGAGTCTGGAGATTGATGGGGTTCAGGCAGGCCGTTCTGGCGGGGTCCCTGAGCTAAGTGTCATGGAGGGTGGCCAGGATGGAGCCATCTCAAAGGCTCTAGATCTGTGTCTAGATCTGTCTGGGAGGACTCTGACAACTGAGGTTGAGGTGGCAGGGGCCGGGGCTCTTGGACCACTACATTTTCTCTCTACGTGGGGGTCTCCATAGAAGAGGCTCTGAGCCCCTGAACTCATGCATAGTGGCCAAGCCCCAGAGTTCTTGGCCCAACAGCAGAAACGGTACGGCCTTTTCTAACTTGGCCCTCAGCATCAACCAGCTTCATTTCTATTACCTCTGCTCTTCCAAGCAGCCACCAAGGCCCACCCAGGTTCAAGGGCAAGAGATGCTAATACCACTTCTTCATGGGAGGAAAGAATTTCTAAGCAGGATATCAGCCCTCATTTTAAAAATGGGAAAACTGAAGCCCAGAGAGGCTAAGGAACATGGTGAATGTCCCCACAACTGGTTGAGAGGCCTTAGACTCAACTCCACTGAACCCCAAAGGACACTACCTGCCCAGCGTGCCTGGTACATTATGGGTGCTTAATGATATTTGTTGAATAAAAATAAATAAATGAAAGCTATTGTGGCATACTGAAATATTGCATGGTATCCCATAAATAAATAAAACTTTTATGTACCAATTAAACATATATGAAAAGAGTAGCTGTAATGATGATTATCCTTAATTCATTCCCTTTGCTATGTTAAACCAGTGGCTTCCTGGAAACTACTATATCCAGGGAATAAAAAGAAAAAAAAGTATCACAGCAAATGATAATCAAGGAAGATTAAGAAAGAAGGTAGAAGTGTCTTTGTCTGCCCAGGCTCCGCAGGTGTGAAAGCGAAGAAAACCATTGTAGCTGCTGGTCGACATGTTTGTCCAAGCCCAAGCTTGTAGACAGGACAAGGTGGAGTGCAGGCTGTGGGGGACACTTCTGCCCCCACACACATCAGCCACTACAGTACTTCAAAGCAGAAAGAATCAGAAAACCTACCAACAATTCCTCAAAGCTTTCCTGGGGGGGGAAAAACTGTCATAGTAGAAATGAGGAAACCAAGGCCCAAAGAGCAAGTGAACCAACTGGTGCTCTCCAGCCCGTGGATGGAATGGCAGGAAGCAGAATCAGCCCTCATACTGTAGGTCCACACGTTTCTCAGCAGGAAGATAGCAGGGTGTCATGGATATACCCAAAGCCTAACAGGACAGGGAGCAAATGCTGGGCCCGGTGCATGGCTATGCAAACCTGAGCAAACCACGTAGCCACTAGGACACCCTGTGTCTTTACTGACAAAATGTAGATATTAATTCGCTCTTTGGATTAATAATAAGAACATATGAAGAGTTCCTTTTCAGTAAGTACAACCAATATTATAGGAAGAAGTGGGCAAAAAAACCCCAAATACACATTGATATATATATATATATACAAATATTTGTATGTGTGTATATATGTATATACACACAAATATGTATGTGTGTGTGTATATATATATATATATATGTATATATCTTTAGTGCTCAAGAAAATGTAAATCAAGACCTCAAGGAGAGGGCCGTTGTTTGTTACATCTGTTAGTTTAGAAAAAAACTGTATTTGACAATTCCAAACTTTGCATTTCAGTTAGGTTTTTCACTGATGTAACCAAAAGGCCTGACAAGAACAACCTAGAGGGGAAAAAGCTTATTCTGAGGTCTCAGTCCACAGATGGTTGATTGCATTGCTCTTGGACATAAAGAGAGGCAGAGCATCATGATGGCAGAATATGGTGGAGGAAAGCAGCTCAGGAAATGGCAACCAGGAAGCAGAGAGAGAGACTAAGCTCAGCTCATCAGGGACAAATATAAACCCCAAAGATAATGCCCCTCCATCACCCACTTCCTTGGGCCACCCTACCTGCCTACAGTTACCACTCAGTTAATCCCTAAAAGGGGATCGATGCACTGATCAGGTTAAGTCTCTCATAATACAATCATTTCACCTCTGACCTTTCTTGCATCGTCTCAAACATGGGCTTTTGGGGGATAGCTCATATCAAAGCCGTAACCGGGTGGATGTAATACCAGGGTCTCTCATGTTTCTGGCAAACCTATAAACTGATATAACCATTCTGGAAAACCAAGATTCACAGGAATGTTCATTGCCATGCTGTTAACAAAAGTAGACACCTGGCAAACACCAAAAAGCCCATGAAAGAGGAAGTGAATGAATCAGCTGTGGGATATTCCCACAATGCAATGTTCTATAGCATACACAGAAAGAGAAAGTAGCAATCCACGTGGATTCACTACAAAGAAGGACAACAATATGGATGAATCTCATCGATGCACTAAGTGGAAAAACTAAAGTCTCTAAATTATGTCCATTGTGATTGCCCTTTATTCACATTTAAAGACAACTAAAACAAAATGCATGCATGTGTTTATTAACATGCATGCAATAAAATTATATTAAAATTATAATAAAATGACACGAAAAAGAAAGCCAGCAGTGACGGCCACAGGATTCAAGGTGATGGTTACCTCTGATGGGTGTCAGAGATGAGATGGGGAAGGGACCTCGGTGCTTAGATGCTGGCTACTGTCAAAGTCTGAGCTTCGGTGTTAAGTTTGAGAACACGAGAGCTCATGACTTTGTTGACGTATGACATTTATGATGTATTCGTGAACCAAAACTCATTTACTAATTTAATTCTGCAAAATCGAGGATCAATGACAAGAGCCTTCCCGTTGAGCAAGGTGACTACGAGGATTTAGTCCCACAGCACTCCGTAGCACACAGTAGGCCCATAATAAGAGCCAGCAATCAGCAGTGGTTGTTACATGTATACATGGCTTAAAAACAGCTTCGAGTGAGTTAAAGAAAATAAAATCCTTCTATGCTAACCACCCCCCTGCCTGGGGCTTTACCAATTTCATCATTAAACGCCATCTTTCCACTTTGGGGGACCCCACACTTAAAAGTTGCACAGCTCTTGTTTGACAGACAACAAGGCCCAGTTACTTCCCAAAGCAGACTTCATGAGCAGAGAGCTCTCGAAGGCACCGTGATGTGTGGACTCTGTCCCTCCCTCCCTGAGGACCTCTCAGAGTCTGGTCTTGGGCCCTGTTCTCTTGAAGGTGTTCACCTGGCCTGGACTCTGGCTATCTGCAGAGGGCGGGGGAGCCTTGTGGACACCACTCTTCCATGCAGCCGGAGGTAAGAGTTTTCTTTTCACTCCCACGTGATGCAGGGAACAGAGAAGCCATTTAAGCCCTATAAATACTGGCAGGCTCAAAAAACAAGTCGCCAGCCTTAAGAACATGTCTCTGTTTCCTTTGGCATATTGGCCAATCCAGTAATATTTTCAGATAAGAAGGTAAACAGAGGGTGGAGGGGATTAAGAAGGCCTCACTCAGGCCAGTATGGTTACAGAAAGGCAGGGAGAAGAAATGTTTCTCAAGTCTTTCCCTTTCAGGGAAGAGGATGGTGGCCAGGCCCAGAACAGACTTCAAATTTCAGGGGTGGGGCAGAAGTAGGCCCTTCTCTCGGTACTTCAGGAAAAACTGGGAATGTCAGAGAACAGAGTGCCAGACACATTGGCACCCCAAAAAAGATATCTGTACAGCCTATATTTAGAGCTGTAGAATGTGATGGGGTACCTAGGGAGGTAGAGAAGAAAAATAGAAAGAGAGGAGGAAGGAAGGAAGGAAGGAAGGAAGGAAGGAAGGAAGGAAGGAAGGAAGGAAGGGAGGGAGGGAGGGAGGGAGGGAGGGAGGGAGGGAGGGAGGGAGGGAGGAAGGGGAGGGGAGGGGAGAGGAGGGGAGGGGAGGGAAAGGGAGGGGAGGGGAAGGGAGAAAACCAGATCAGAGTTCTTAACCCAGGGCTTGAAGCTGGGTAGGCAGGGTGGATGAACTAAAGCCAAAGGCACAAGCTTGCATAGCTCAAATGAAGGCTCCCAGTTTCTACATATTCTCAAAGAAGTACATGACTAAGAAGTGACTTCATAGCATAGATGATCTTTATGGATCCTTCCCCATCCACCAGACCTGGACTCCCATGTGCGTCTGAATTCAGGCTGAGACAGGTAAACACTGAAAGGCACGCTGTAACAGGAAGGTAGGCCCCACGGAGGAAGGAATTTTGTGTGTCTCCTTCGCTTCTGTATCACCACCAGCCAGAACAGCGGCTGACGCGTACTAGGTACTTGGAAAAGTTCTATGGAGCAGATGATCACGCCCAGCCAAAGCCTGTACTTCTTGGGCTCAGTCGGACCCATGGACAAATGATTCCTCGTCAGGTTGGCCATGGATGTGGCTGGGCTGTAGCAAATACTCATCTCTGGGCTTTACCTGCCCCACATCAGGGGCTTGGGAAACCCCATCGTTCTGTCAAGAGTCACACCTAGAATCCGGTGCGAATCCCTGGTCATTTAATCCAGTGGAGCAACCCTGAAATGCCCTCTGACACCTGGCAGCAAAAGAAACCTCGCCCAGTGTGGAGCGGCGGGTTGAACTGTGGCCCTGGACGCTGGATTTATAAAAGGCTTCCGCTGGCCTGGACTTCCAACCTTCCCCGTGTTGTTGATACCGAAACCTAATTGTGTTGATGTTGGTCTCCAAGGTAAACAGAGCTTGACAGGGGAAATGTTTGGGCCCAGAGATTCCTGTTTGCTCCAAGTACGGACGAATGGCCGGAATAATGAACATTTCCATCCATTTCCTTTTAAAGGGCTCCTGGGAAGCAGCGAAGGGGAGAGCCCCAAGCTTCCCCTGTCGGTCATCTTGCACAAACAGTCTCTGGCGTACCATCCGCACTTCCTGTTCTCGTGGAATCTCACTTGGAGGTAAAGGCCAAGAATTGTACCACGTGTACATAGGGTCATTACACAAATGGTGTGACTCTACTTCATGTACAACCAGAGAAATAAGTTTTACCCCGTTTGTTAATAATGAATCAAAATAAACAAATTAAAAAAAAATCATACCTCACTACAAAGGCCCCGAGATCCTGAGAGTAAGAGCCAAGAAGGAAGCAAAGAAGAAGGGAATGGGAAGAAGGAGGAGAGCAACCCAGCAGTAACCACAGTGAAGGCCCATGGTGTGCCCGCCGCAGAGCTGAGACTTGGAAACGCACCGCCTCCTCAGACCGCTCGGCAACCTGAGAGAAAGGTTTTCATGTTCCCTATTTTATAGGGGAGAACCCTGAGACCCAGAGTTAGCCCAAGGTCACACAGCTGAGTGATGACCCAGCGGGCATTGGGTGCCAAAGGCCACACTCTTAACCACTAGACCACACTGCCTGCCCTATCCTGTCCCTCTCCCTCCTTTCCATAGGGGCCCTTCCTCAGAGCACAGCATGGCTTCTGAAGTAAAGAGGGGGGCCCTTGGACTTGGAGGGGAGACACAATGAGCATCTGAAGCAAGGAACTTGTGGCGGTTCCCTGAGGATGGGCTGGAGGTGGAAAAGACTGGGAATGGACATGGAGCTTGGCAGATAGGCCAGTGAGCTTGACCCTCTCCGGAGACCCTTGGGAGCCAGGGCGGGATTGGGAGTGGGAGGAGAGCATGGCAGAGAGGGTTGTCTAGCGGCTGGGCGACTGGCACTCTCCGAAGGGGTGCGCCTGGCGAGCCTCAGTCTCCTCCTAACCCAGTCTGGGAAGCTGGCCTCTGTTGGGTTTGGCCAAGAGACCCTCATGAGCTCAGCAGCAGGGAATGCAGAGTGACACTGGTGTAGAGAGGAAAGGACTCTGCTGAACCAAGACCACAGCCGGAGCATCCCGCGGAAGGACTTAGCCCGAGTCCAAGGACAGCCTTTGTCTCCTGAATCACAGCCAAACCAGAGTCAGGCTCATCCCTGTCACACGGGGGTGAAAGGCTCTGAAAACGAGCCCTAAGAACCTCACAACCCCAAATGTGACCCAGGGACCAGCAGGTTAAACAGCAGCAGTAGCGTCATCTGGGAGCACCTCACAATTGCAGAATCCCAGGCTCCTCCTGATCCACAGTTGGCACTTTAACAAACGCCCTGGGCATTAAAGTTTGAAAGAAGAACTGTCCTTGACTGAGCCCCAACCAGGTGACTCAGAATTCCTAAAGCAATATTTCCCTCAAAAAACAGACTTTGCAAACATGGGGTGTCTTAAGATGCATATGCACATCCCCAAGGGAGAGAGGTCGGGGGAAAGGCGACGTAGTCTGAAGAGGTGTGTTAGTCGCCTCATGTTGCCGTGACCAAAATATCTGACCAGAACAACTTAGAGGAGGAAGAGTTTATTTTGGCCCATGGTTTCTGAGGATTAGGATTTCTTTCTTTTTTTTTTTTTTTTCTGGACAAAAGAAAACACTAATCTTCAGACTAAGTGACAGTTCAGAGCCCACCTTTCTTGATGGGGATCTATCAGCAAGTATTGTCATTCTATGCCCAGAGGAAATCTTAGATGCTTCACTTCTCTTCCCCTCTGCTGTGAACATCACATCCTACAAAAACCTCCAGCCTGGCTGGGCATGATAGCACATGCCTGTAATCCCAGCGACTGAGGAGGCTGAGGCAGGAGGATTGCAAGTTCAAAGTCAGCCTCAGCAACTTATTGAGGCCCTAAGCAACGTAGTGAGACCCTGTCTCAAAATAAAAAATAAAAAAGGGCTGGGGGAGTGTCCCAGTGGTTAAGTCTCCCTGTGTTTAATCCCTGGTATCAAAAACAAACCAACCAGGTTGGTCTCCTTGCTTTCAACTTCTGTCTCCTCTGGTCTCTGCTCCACAAAGCACTCAAAGTAAACATTGAAAAATCATGCTCCAATCCAACCCTAAGAACTGCCTGCATCCGTTTCCTTTAGTGGTTGTAACAAATTAGTAAAAACATGGTAAATTTGGACAACAGAAATCTATGGTATTCTAGTCTGCAGGTTGGAAGTCCAAGAGTTTAAAGAAACAAGATGGCAGCAAAAATAGAAGCAGCCTCAGGAATGGAGGTGAATTCACTTCACCTACTTCTCGATTTTGCCTGGATTGTTATCTGGTTAAAGATGTTTCCACCCAATCTTTCTTCAGTTACCAAATACCTTGAAATAGCCACAGCTCTTAGTTATCTGGAGTGTGCTCTTGGTTTCCCTTCTTCTCTGCCTCTCTCCTTCCTCGTTTCCAAGATCTGAGCCGCTCTTCTCTGCACACCCCATGATGTTCTGCCTTTTTTAAGGCCTGGAATTATGGAGTTACCAACCGTAGACTGAGACCTCTGAAACCACGGGCCAAAATAAACTTCTCCTCCTCCAAGTTGTTCTGGTCAGATATTTTGGTCACGGCAACATGAGGTGGACTAACACACCTCTTCAGACTACGTCGCCTTTCCCCCTACCTCTCTCCCTTCGGGATGTGCGTATACATCTTAAGACACCTCATGTTTGCAAAGTCTGTTTTTGTCAAATCCTATAACATTTACAGGTTCCAGGGATAAGGAGGGAGCTATCTTTTGGGGACCATTATTCAATCCACCATGTTGTCTCCCTATTGCACTTTATAAACCTTAAGTCTTTGCTGTGGGTTACATGGTCCTATAAGCTCCCACCCAACTCTTAGACCCTATCTGGTTCTGCCTTCTTCCTTGCTCGGCCACCCCTCTGGTCTACTTTCAAGTCATCTATTAAGTATGTACCTGCCACAGGGCCTTTGTCCTTACAGTTCCTTTTGCTTGAAATGCTACTACTCCTAGCCTAATTTTCTGAAAGAAGAAATGGATGAATGAATGAGTGAAAGAATGAATTAATGAATACCTGATTTCTAAGAGTTTAGAAAACAAGATGGTAGCAAAAGTAGAAGCAGCACCATGAGTAGAGATTAACTTCACCTACTTCTCAATTTTGCTTAGAGAGTTATCAGGTTAAAGTTTTTTTTTTTCAGTTATGAAATATCTCAAAATATCCCTGGCTCTTGCTTAACTGGAAGTTTACTATCAAGTAATTAGATGAGATGATCTTTATCAAAGTCTGAAGTGAGACTGATAGAAATAATGTCACATGGAACCAGTCCAGCCTCCTTATACTTGGAGGGAGAAAAGATAGCCCATGGTAGAGAAATCTATTCTGACATCCAGCAAAAATTCTGAGGGGGCTTCTTCTTTAAGTGGTCAATAAAATGGTGACTGTTGACTTTGGTGGCAATTTCACAAAGGCCACTGTGAATATGTTTCATCCTACCCTGAAGACAGGAATCCCGTCCTGGACCAAATGACCTTTCAATACTTCCTAATTCTGAGAACTGAACTATCACTCAGTGGAATTTAGAGTAGTCTAGTATGGAAATGGAAAAATGCTCTCATGTAGATACACAAATCAGTGGCTGTCACTCTATTATAGATATGAGTGGGTCTAGAGAGACCAACACAACTCCTTCTGGTTTGTCTGGAACTTTCTCCATTTGCATTTTAAATCCTGCGTCCTGGGAAAATCCCTTAATCCCAAATAAACCAGGACAGTTGGTCATCTTAGTGGTCGCTAACAGGCATATCCCAGCCACTTGAGGGACCCAGGGCAAAGGGTACAAGTGGAGGCCCACGTAGTTTATTCCTAAATAAATGGAAGTTATAAATCAAGTTTGCACACGACTGAATAGAAATATGTTCTGCCCTCCTCCAGAGACACATGTTTTCAAAACGACTTTGAAGGTCAGTTTGGAATGCCAAGCCTTTGGATTCCACTTTCTGGTTTGTCCCAACCCTCAAGGGGTCCTGTTCACATATAGGGGATGGTCTACTACATCCACCCCTCACCCCCTGTCAATAGCCAGTTCTTGGTTATTCCTTGGGCCTAGGGGTAAAGGCCAGGCTACCCTGTAAGACGGACTGGGACCCTTTAAATATGGAATTCTCAGGTCCATTAATTAAAATTCGATGGAGAAAGGGTGGGTGACCAGAGTATGGTCCCCAGGACTGGAGTCTCCCTTGCCCAGCTCTGCAGGTGATGTTGGTAGCCACCACTTGCTGAAGGCCTTTTGCATTAGAAACCACAAGCTGGCTTCCAGTCTCCAAATACTGCATCAGGTCCCCCTCAGTCTGAAGTCAGAATGATTCAAACTCAAAAGAAAAAAAATTGCACAAGACCTTAGAGAGGCCCTCAGACTATAACTAGAAAGAACTGAGGTCCCAACTAGGAGAAATGAAATGATAGTACAGCAGAGAAAATATCTATAAAGTGTACTTAGAGATTGACTTTCATGCCTGGGGATCTGTAAAACAGCGCCTGCCACAGCAGAGACCAGAGCTCAACCCACTCACACTCTGAGGCCACCCTAAGGCTGACATTTCTGTTTTCCTTCATGAGCTTGGCCTTGATGGGAGATTTAGACTATGGTCTATTCATCAGTAGGTAGGAGGACCCAGGTTCAAAATGTCCTGTGTGCTCTTACGCCTTGGTCCCATGAGCTCGTGAAGGGGAGCCACCTGGTATTAAGTAAACCACTACAAGGACAATATGAGGGGATGAGAGAGATCTAGAATACAGGAAGTGACATGTCAGCGTTAACATCATGGTAGCAGATAAGGCAGGCCTGGACAATCCCTCTGCAAGTCACTACCCGTGTGACCTTCTAGGAGGGACATTGCTTATTTTGAGCCTCATTTCAAAGCAAAAGAAAGATCCAAAGAGTACCTCCCATGTGGAATTGGCTTGAAGACGAATTAAGAAACAGCAAATAAAGAATTCAATCCAGTGCCTGTTACAGGGCACCTGTTTTAAAATATTGCTTACCAGTAGTAACTGGAGTAGTGGTGGTAGTGGTTAATTGCATTACACTAGTAGAGAAGTACTAGTTAAGGTCAAGAAGTAGCAATAGAACACAGTACTAGGAGGTATGGTTTAGTTGAACTATGAAGTTCACTTCTGAGTCTGCTAAGGAAAGAGCCAGCCTTCTTTATGTAATTTTCATTCTTTACTTTTGGGTATTGCAAATTGAACGCAGGAGTACTTTACTACTGAGCTACATCCCCAGCCTTTTATATTTTATTTTATTTTTTCAAGACAGGGTCTCACTAAGTTGCTGAGGCTGGCCTTCAACTAGTAATCCTCCTGCCTCAGCCTCCCAAGCCGCAGGGGTGACAGGTGTGTACCACTTGCACCCAGCAAGAGTCAGTTTTCTCTCTGACTGAGAGAATGGGTAAAGAAATCTCTCTGGGGAAAAAGCAAAGGTGTAGACTAAGCCTGCATAAACTGCAGAATGACCCAAGAGAACTGACAGGGAGATTCAGGGAAACACGAATCATTCATGCCTCTGTTGGAATATGGTACGAGGTGCCATCTATGCCCATCCCCAGTGATGTGGGGTAAGTGAGGAGCTCACCATGGTATTCACGGCTATGCAGATTCCACCAGAGTCACGGCAGCCATTCAGTAATATGGCAAATGATAGAAGGCAAGTCACAAGCTGGTGAGCCTGAATCACTGCCACCTTTTGCAACTGTCCCCAACTCTGGCCAAAGACAGGGACTACTCACTTTGTAGGTGAATCACTTCTAAATTAAGCATGAAGATTTCCAAATTAGTTCAAAATGCTCTAACAACTGGACCAAAGGTACCTCTCACTGAGTAGACGGAAGGGGATGTGAGTGAGGAAGAAAAATAGAAGCCTGTGTTCTCCAAGAATACAATTAATTTTCTTTCGAAATAGAGAACCTATTTTTGTAAAAATGACTGACTCACTTTATTTTTTTTTATCTTTTTTTATGACTGAAAAGGAAAGAGCGCGTGTGTCATGGATCACTTTACAACCAAATAAAGATGTCATGTGGACTTTAGGCTTTCTAAGTCAGTTTATATTATTCTAGCTCCATCCAAAACGTACACGTGAGCCTAAGACTGATTCGTTTCACAGTTGGACTGCCTGAAGTCCTTCTACTATCACAAGTAACTTCCCGCAATGCTTTCTCATGCCTTCTGGGAGACGCAGTATAGCTTTCCCCAAAATGCTCTCTGACCTGGTAACCCTAAGTTCTTGCTCTTGTTCTCATGGGCTCTGAGTCTCACTGCAGGACTTTTGGTTCTTTGGGACTCAACTAGGAAGGTTCAAGCCAGGCATGGTGGCACATGCCTATAATCCCAACAACCCAGGAGGCTGAGGCAGGAGGATCCCAAGTTAGAGGCCAGCCTCAGTAACTTGGTAAGACCCTCTCTCAAAATAAAAAAAAATAAAAAAGGACCAGGGTTGTAGCTCAGTAGCCAGGTGCCCATATAGTCAACCTGCAGACCAAAAACAATTAAAAAAACACACCAAACTAGGAAAGTCCAAAGACAATAATTGCCCTGAGTTCTCAGCTCTGGAATCAGACCAACCAGGGCTCCATTCCCAGTTTTGGCGACTGACTCTATGTGATGACGGACAAGCTGCTTACCCTTTGGGGGCTTCAGGCTCCTCATCTGTGAAATGGGGATACTTAGAGGCCCTAACTCAGGGGATAATCAGGAGGATTAAGTGTAACTATCTTTGTGAAGGGCTTGGCTCAGTGCCTGGCCACAGGGCAAGAGCCTCACAAATGTCAGCTCTTAGTCTTTCTAAGGCAGGACTGTTTAGAGTTATTTATTTAGACCCCCTAGAAGCTAAGCCACTGGAATCTGAAGGCTTTGCTAATAGAAAACCATAAGCTCCTGCCAAACAGAACTTCTTTTGCTGGAAGATCCGTACTTTTCCTGTCTCCAACTCCCCATTCATCATCTTTCATTATAATTGCTCACTTAACGTCCGTTTTCCTCAAGAGAGTGGATTCTCTGCAGGTGTCTTTTTTTCACTCCTGTCTGCCCAGTGCTCAGCAGAGAAAGATGGACAGAAAGACTCAGGCACTGGTTGTTTACTGAGGGACGGGAAGACTGAAAGACCAAGAGACCAATGGAATGACCTACCGAAGGACTGCCTGAATCCCAGATCAAATGACAGATCCAATGACCAACTGAGCAGTTCAGTGAATGAACACATGAAATAAGTGACTGAAATTGGTCATCCACTGTCAACTGGACCACAAGAAAGTATGTGAAAAAGGCAGGACTCCCAAGTACCCAGGTTAAGTTGGAAAGGGCAAACTCTTTGGGGAACAGATAACTATCTTTTTTAATTATCCTAAAGAGTTGGATTCTTTTTCTGATTCTATTAGTGATGGGATGGGTGCTAAGTCCCTACTGGAAATCATTGCTCACTGTATGCTCCTGTGGCCCTCAAACTATGTCCCTCCCACTGTCCCCACAAGCCAGGATCGACTTGGCAGCCTCGGGCCCCAGCGCATCTATTCGTGTCAGATGACATCGCCGCCAAGCCTGTGTCTTGAGCTGTGACAACAACTGGGGACATCAACAGCAAGGCCCAGAGTTCTTACTACCTCATTTCTGATAACTAAGAACCTTCCCTGAGGTCCGCCACCCACTCCTTTCGGCTGGGTGAGTTCATCCAGTCTTTCCAGAAAGCTCCTCAGCAGCGAGGCATGACTGGACCTCGTCAGGGGGATTTGGTGTCTTCATACCTTGTTCGTCAGCCGCGGACACACTCATCTCTCAGAGCTGCTGGAACCCTGCCCAGGGCTGGGCATTCCACGGCCTTCTCAAGGGCCTCCGAGGATGTGCGTGGCTAGCCAGAGAACACCGGACTGCGTTTCCAAACCGTCTTGAACGCACATGCTTACAAAGGCCCTGGACAGTATGTCGACTATCCTATTTTCCTGCAAAATATCTGTGATGGTAATTACATAGGCCGAACACTTATGACATTTTTCTGGTCATGAGGGAAGAAGACAGGACTCCCAAGTAGAGGCTGAAGAAAAGCCTTAAGGTCACCAAGAAGATTTTCTAAGAAAATCAAACACCATGACTACCTACTTGATAATTAGCAAATAAAGATTGCTCAGCTGCGAGGTGTGGAACACCTTCCCCGTGCCTGGCACTAGACTGTATGCTTGGTATAGCTGCCCGTGTGATCTATACGATGGGCAGTATCATCTCCATTTTACAAACAGGTAAACTGAGGTCTGACTCTACAGCTGATACCAAGTCCCAGCAAGAGGGGAGGGAAGAACAAATGGCAACAAAGTAGAATACAGTGTTGGAATATAACTTGGGTAGAATAAAATAATTCCTAACACTGGAAGAAAGAGGAATAGGGAAATCTCTTGGACATCTGATCATAGTTTGCTAATAAATTAACTGTCATCGTGTGACAAAGGGAGAACCCTTCAAATAAATTCCCAAGGCTGGCAAAGGACAGATGATTGACAGCTCCAGGAAGGCAGATGGCAGGGCAAACTGAAGAACTTTCTAACATGGAGAACTGTCTGGTGAGAGAATGAGCCCCCTAACATAGAAGACACCCAAACAGAGGGAAGCACATCCTGTCGGGGTACCATGGAGGTGGCAGGGGGACACCTTCAAGGATCTGTCCAGCTCCCAGCCCCTTGGGGTAGATGATCACTAATCATCTGAGAGGGTCTACCCCTGCCTGCATCCAGTCCTTTTGGGTTACAGGCATGCATGTGGAATAATTTCTGTAGAATCAGTTCAATGTCACAGTTTCATCTTTCTGGGGAGAAAAGCAGCAATAGGGGGAACCTTTATTCTGAGTCTATACTTTTATTTTTTTTGTACCTGGGATTGAACCCAGAGGTGCTTAACCTCTCAGCTACAATCCAGCCCTTTCTTTCTTTCTTTTTTTTTTTTATTTTGAGATGGTCTTCCTAAGTTCCTGAGGCTGGTCTCAAACTTGTGATCCTCCTGCCTCGGCCTCCCAAGTCACTGGGATTACAGGTGTGTGCCACCAGACCTGGCATTATGAACCAATTTTGATAAATATGGAAGAACTGGGTGGACATTAGAAGGAAAGGGGAACTTGGAAGAGGGATAAAACTATAAGAGCTACCATGTGCCAAGCAATGGGTAGCATACTTAGCACACAATTCCCTCAAGCCACTTGGGTAGGTCCTCCCGAGATCAGACTCATTCCATTTTAAGGCTAGAATGATCTAAGAGAGAAGTTAGTGGGTCCACACCCATATAGCCCAGAAGCAACAGAATCAGGGCTCAGATTCAGATAGCCTGGCTTGAAAACTCCCTCTTTTCTCAACAGTATCCTGTCAAACCCAGGAAGGGGAAGGTCGGGCAGGGAACAGAGAAACCAGTACTTAGGACAGATCAGTTCTGATGGGCAGAAAAGGAATAACAAGACCACAGCATAGAAAGGGTACCAAAGGACTAGGTCAGACCCTAGTGGAAAAGCAAGAAGGAGGAAATGGATCCAGCCTGACATCCCTCCTTCACATCTGAGTCTAATTTTGGCCTGGAACCCAAACAGCAGAAATGCTTCAAAATCACAAATGTTGGCAGACCACAGATGGGACCTCACACGTTTTGATCTAAAGCAAATCCACACGTCACCTTTGTCCCTGCAGGTGGACAGAAGCATCTTCATCAGCCATGTTTTTTTGTTTGTTTGTTTGGTTGTTGTTTGTTTTCTTGTTTTTCCCCAGAGAACAGGAACTTCGATATCCTATGGGGAGATGTTACCAGGTAACAGAGTTCCAGAAGGCTTTGGAAAATCAAAATGCCAACCTGGCAAACAGGATGGAAACGGTGACAATGGGGAAAGTGCTAATGAAGCCTTTAACTCCAGTGATTTTTATCTCCTGTCTGTCTCTGAAGCTCTCCTGGGAATCAGGAGTGTTACACTCCTTCGCTAATTAGAGATTCCCTGGTAGGTTGGACAAGCCTGGTATTCACCCTCATCTTGTACATAGAACATTATTCTAGACTGGAATGTTATTCTAAAGAGTCCCCGTAATTAGGTTGCGGAGGCTCAGGTACCATTAGCCCATAGGTGTTAAGTGAGATGAAATGATTCGTATTTCCGCGCCAAGGATCCAGGCCCTGGGGTACAGCGCTGCTGGCACATGGCCAACACCCAAGAAATGGTGGCTGGCATTCGAGTAGTTGCTCTGTAGTTTCTAATTCATGTTAACTTTGGAGTTGGACGCACATGGGTTCAGATTCAGGCTCTAAAACCAACTATGTAAACTTGTGGGAAAATTAATGTCTCCAGGGCTCAGGAAGATGGGGACAAGATGACTACCAACCTCAAGAAGGCCATGGGAAGCCTCCATGAATTCTGTGCAGACAGAGCCTGGGAAAGTTATGTTGGTGTCAGCTCAGAAATGACAGTGGGCACCAATCATCTTGAGTGTGTGGCTTAAAGCTGGGTAGTCCCCTCTGACAGGTCACTGTAAGTCCATGAGACAGCCCCCTCCCAGCGACTCTACCCCTCCACAACCCTCCCTTCCCCAGGGATCAAAATGATTCTTAGGCCAGGAATATTGGAATTGCCCTCTTGCCCTTTAATCCTATTCGATACGCTTTCCCCTCGGTGAGTCATGCCAACACCTCACTCCCACGTACTCTGCTACATCTTGGCTGCAAACTCCACAGATGTCAGCAAACTATAGCAATTCAAGTTCAGTAAGAGGGTCCAGAGCAGAAAATTGCTCTGGATTCCCCAGTGTCTCAGACTCAAGTTCCCGCTTCAAAGAATCAAGGCTAGATTAACGCTAGCTGGTTTCCCCCACCCTCCATGCATGAGGCAGAGTCATGGAAGCTTAAGCCGGGTGCTACGACTTGGATGTGTCTCCCAAAAGTTCATGTGTGCACCGTTAATTCCCCAGTTCACAGGCTGATGGTATGTGGAGGTGGGGCCTCTGAGAGGTAATTAGGATTAAATAAGATTGGGAGGTCAGAGTTCCTTGATGACATTAGCGGTTTCATAAGAAGAGACCAAAACTAGTATATTTGCTCTCTCGCTATGGGATGCCCTCTGCCATGTTATGCTGTAGCTCGAAGGCCCTCACCAGATGCCAAGCAGATGCCAGTATCGGGTTCTGAGAATTTCCAGCCTCCAGAACCATGAGCCAAACAAACTCCCTCTGAGAAGTTACCTTTTCTCAGGTATTTTGTTATAGAAACTGAGAGTGGATGAAGATACTCAACCTAAAATCCCACACTCAGTTCTCACAGTAGACCATTTCTTTGAATGGCAATTCTCTTTGACAATTTTTTTAATATATATATAAATATATATTTTATATATATTTATATTATATATTTATTATATATATTTATATATATTATATAATAATATAAATATATTTTATATATTATATATTATATACATTATATATTATATATTATATATTTTATATATATATATATATTTTTTTTTTTTAGTTGTAGGTGGACACAATACCTTTATTTTATTTTTCTGTGGTGCTGAGGATCCAATCCAGGATCACAGGCATGCCAGGCAAGCCCCCGACCACCAAGCCCCAGCCCCAGTCCTTTGACAATGTTTTAATAGCAATTATTTTTTCTTGCCTCCTCAACTTACACATCATTTCTATGTGGCAGGCATTCCTGAGCATGAGAAATCTGACAACCCAAGGTGACATGATTTCTCAGTTGAGGGAAAAGTACAGAGGAGAAAGAAGGAAGCTCCTTCCAAGGATTTGACCACCCATTACACTATCGCCCAAGCCCCGGTGCCAGTTTCCATGCCCCGTGAAAATATCCAGGGAAGAGGGGATGATGACTTTGCATCTCTCAAGTTCGTTGGGTACCTTTAAAGGAAGTTCCTCTACGAGAATGAACTCCATTTTAAAGATGAGGAAACTGAGGCACAAGGGGTTGAAGTGCCAAAGTCACTGTTGGTGGCAGAAGGAGAAATCTACAGTCTCCCCCGACCCAACAGCAGTCAGCATCTCGGCCCAGGAGAAGGCTTTCAAATTTCTCTCATGCCCTAGCACTTTTAACTGGTTTTTCCTATTCTTGACTGTCAAGCCCTCCCCAGTTCCTTTAAATAATTCACATAGACACAGAAAATGTAAAAGAAGCACACAGGCAATTTGTACCTGCATCAGGTTAGCTGCTGATGCCACAGTAGGCTCATTGGCACAGGTCGTGTCCTGGATGGAAACAGCAGAAGGGAGAAAATGAAGGAGTTGTTCATACGTGAGAAAACAGGGTTCAAGGAACCCTTAAGAAGAGGGAACTCCTGGGGGGCCAACAACGGGAGAGATCGGAAGGGATCAAGGGACAGAGCTGTCACCAAACTAGTGGGAGCTATACCTGTAGGTAGGAAATGAATGCAAGGAGCACAGAACCCTGCCCAGCCCAATAGGGAGGAAAAGGGAAAAATAAACATGGTGCCTGAAGTTGCAAGTTGATGGTCAGTCACGTCAATTTTAGCAGAACCAGCATCCAAACACAGGGTTCCAACTCCTAATCCATTGTTTATTTTGCACCAGGCGGATTCTCTTTGTGTCTTTCCCTGACCCCTGTCAAAGACTGGAAGGCAGATCTTGGCCAATGATCATGTTTTGTTTTGTCCAGATGTTCTGGCATTGTAGGCAAAGGCTTTCTGGATCTAGGAAGCCACCCAAAAATCTGGGGGCAATTAGACAGTTATTTTAAAATTAAAGTTCCTGTTAAAAAAAAAATAGCAGGAAAGAAACAAAAAAACCTAGAACTGTGAACAATTCAGGTGTATCAACAATTCTAGTTGATTCAATACAAACTATAGTGTGTGGCTCATATATATCTGTATCAGTTAATTAAAATGTACTATGTGGTCCATGGATTATTTATATCTACCCATTCTTAAGTGTTGGGTGTTTTTAATGTCAGAACAAATCCTAATCAAATAGAAATCACTCATTTGCACACTGAAACAATTTGGACCTTGGTCACTGTATTGTAGCAAAAGCATCATGGTGTGCCATGATTTACTGGGGATTTATGAACGTATCTGACACAAAACTGAAAGATCTGGGTTCAAGCTCCTGTTTTGCCTCTTTCTAGTGACTTGGGCAAATCACTTGTCCCTCCCAGTGCACTGCTGGAAACACAGAGTGGACCCATCAGTTATGGGTTCCCAGCCCCCAATTTCTCCACCTGAGTGTTAGGGGATGTCACCTGACCAGGTTTCCACAAGTATCTCTTAGTGTCTTTGCCATGTGTTACATAATAGTTCAGATAGTATCATCCAACTTCCTAACTTCTACATAACTCCCTGTCTAGTACAGAAGCCATTAGTTACAGGTGGCTATTGAGCCTTTGTGACGTGGCAGGTTTGAATGAAAACATAAGACACACACTAAGTTTCAAAGAAATAACACAAAGAAAAAAAAATGTAGAACATCTCAACAATTTCTTATATTGATCACTGGTGGAAATGACAGCATTTGGTTAAACTGGGTTAAATAAAATACACTGTGAATAGTTCTTCTGTTTGTTTTTTTAAATATGTGGCTACAGGGAAGTTTTAAATGGCATCTGTGGCTCATGGTATGTTCCAGTTGGAAAACACGGATGTAGAGAATACATCTGTTGTCAGGAAGAACCTCAACTTGTGGAACCAGCAATCCAGCCCTGCTTCACTCGTCCTGGGCACCTCAGGTCATTCTCCCCGTCTCTCATTACCCACCAGCCACACTGATGGAACAATCCCTCAGACTGATGGAAGTGTCCCTCAGACATACCAAGGCTGTGATCACCTTACCTGTGAGGGCAGAGACTTCTCCTGTCTTATTTGCTGCTGTATTCACAGCTCAGGATCCAACTCACACTAGTTCATTTCATTCATTTGTGAATGGTTAAAAGATCCTGTGATTCATTCAAAAATCCCAGTTAGAACAAACCCAGGGATGCTAATGGGACAGTTGAAAGGATACAGTCTGGAATTAGAAACCCAGAATTTGAATTTTAGCCCTGCCAGTGTACAGATGTGTGACCTTGGAGAAAGCTGTTGAATATCTATTTTCTCTGACAGTGATCATCCTGAGGACCCAGTACAATGAGAGCTTTGACACCAGACAACCCCAATGTTGGTTACCAGACAAACGCGCTCTCCAAGGGGAAGGATTTTGTGGGGTGTCTCTAGCACCTACTACAGGGCTTGGCTTAACACAAAACTGCTGGATCGATGAATGAATGCTTCCAATAAATCCCGGCACCACAAATGAATAAGCTTGGGAAAACCAGATCTCTCTACTGGAAAAGACCCCATTTTTTTTTTTCCCCAAAAAGAAGCAAGAATGACCTCAGAGCTAGAGTGTCCCTGAGGTGCATTGACCACATCTCCTCCAGGTTCCTGAACAATCCTAAGTAGTCATACTTTGTTCAGGTGTCCAGGCCAGTCTGTGACCACAGTACTTCCAGAATATGCGGGTCAAGAGCAGGGTTTGAAGGATCAAAGTCAGATCTGTAGCTGGGGTGAGAGCAAGCTCGAGCAGAGAGCAGGGGCCCTTCCTCTGCCTACAGCAAGGCCTTTTGCAGAAAAGAGGAGATGGGCCCCCCAACCTGAGACTCCTGAGTCTCATCCCAGCAGCTCCTAATTCTCACATTCTGAGAGACAGTCACAATACTTGCCTCCAACATTGTACCCAGACCCAAGAGTAAAACTAAGGAGGAGCCAGGTGCAGTGACACACGCCTGTACACCCAGTGACTTGGGAGGCTGAGGCAGGAGGATCAAAAGTTGGAGGCCAATCTCTGCAACTTAGTGAGACCTTCACTCAACATAAAAAAATAATAGGGACTGAGTGTGTAGCTCAAGTGGTAAAGTACCCCTGGTTTGGATCCCCAGTACCATTCAGTACATTCCTACCTACCTACATAAATAAATGAATGAATTAAGTAAGGAGAAGTGGAGGGAGTTCATGTGATTGGAACTAAACAGCATTGAATTATTTAAAAGTAGCACTAATCTGTGGAACAGTGATTTCTCAAGATGGAGCAAGAAGGGGGTGCAGGCTGGGAAAGGTGTAGGAAATGACTTCACTGAGAAGGCGCTTACCTAGTGTGAAAGGGATAAAGCTTGCCCTTGTTACACTCCTGGCTTCTGTTTCCACACTCTGAAATAAAAAGGCTTTCAGCAGGACACTGCACTTTAAGAGCTATTGTTCTAGGATCTGCTACTCAAAGGGCTATTCACCTGGAAACCTTCTGTTATAAGTCAGGCTTCCGTGGGCCACTGTCCCTTGACAGCACATCCTGGAAGTCCCACATCCTAGGCCATCTCTCCCTAGCCTTACCTCAGCTGCTCCATGCCAATTAAAAGCCAGAACCCAACCTCCATTCATTCAAAAATTGTGTTCTCCACCTCTACTCTGTACTACAGCTGAGAGCAACCAAGACAAACATTAAATACAGTCACATTTCACCGAGAGAGAAATCAAACACCCTTCAGCTTAGAAAAGGTGAATCGCAAATGGAAAGCCCTTTTGGGGATGTGGGGGAAAAAAAAAAAAATGAATCGCCATTTGGGATCCCAGATCAAGATTTGAGATTACTGGAGATGATGATGTGTTAAAAACTAGTTTAGTTTTCAGTGTGGGACTTGGGAGGTGGTGGCGGGAGGATCACAAGTGCAAGGCCAGCCTCAGCAACTTGGTGAGACCTGTCTCGAAATAAAAAATAAATAAAAAGGACTGGGAACTTAGCTCAAGGTTAAAGCACCCCTGGGTTTAGTCCCCTGCAGAAAAAAAAAAAAAAGGATGTACTTTTAGGTTCACTCTTCAATCTCCCTGCAACTAGGTTTTATTTTAGCTCACTGGAGTCCTGATTTCTAGCAGGAGGCACTGCCAATGGCTACAGGATGAACCCTTCATGAAAGAGCTTGTGTTTAATCCTCTCAAGACGGGAGGAAAAATGCTTCGGGGAACCCTACTTTGCAGAATACTATGGCATAGTAAGGAAACCTGGCCCTTCTATCTTTTAAGACATGTTAGATGTTTCCAGGGTACTTTGTTCTAAGGTTATTTCAAATCAGATGGACTCTTGCTTGTCCAGGCCTACATGAAATTACTAATTTCCTAGTTGATGGTTTGTAATCCTGAGCCACTTCTTCCCAGATGATCTCTCAATCTCATTTTTTACTTTTTTCAGGGTAAATAAAGCCTAGCTGAAGAGTTTGACCTTGGACCACTAACCCTCCCTCATCATTTCCTCCTCTACCTATTGGAAACCCTAATAATCCATGAGGCAACGATGAGGCCGCTGTATAAAACGAGTCCATGGGGGCATCTATTAAATAAGTCTGGGGCTCTCTTACTCCCAGAATAAGTAGGATTTGCATTCAAACAAGTTACAAGAAGCCACTTGTATTTTAGAAATGTTAAAAGAGCAAAAATCCTAACTCCTCAGAATCTCCTCTCCTCTTTGGTGGCTGAAGAACTTGCCCAGGTTCAGAAAAGTTAGCCCAAGTCAAGGCTGCAGCAAGCCACCTGCCTCCGCCCCTCCCTCCCCACACCCCCCAGGACAAGGCAGAAAGGGTGGTGGCAAGGGGAACACTGCTCAGCATTTATTTTTGGACCCAGCTCACTAAAAATACCTCCGCCTTCTTGTTTGATCACTCTCCCTTTTGACCTGAATGGATCGCCCAGCCTGCCGCCTGCCCCACCCTCTGCTCGTTGTCTTTTAAAGGAGAAGGGCGTGGGGACGGATTCCTGCCCCCGCAGCCGGGACAGATGTGAGCCGCCCTGGGCAGACAGGGGCTGCGGCCACACTGACGTCAGGGCCCAGCTCTGCTCCGCTGGCAGCCTCCCGGCAGAGGCCACCCAAAGGGAGGGGAGCAGCCTCACGCTGGGATTGGCTGGCCCTGCGCGAGCGGGCACGCGGATTGGCTGGAGAGGTTTTAGAGGGAGTCCGGCTCTCCAATTAAAGCAGCCCGGCTGGGCCCCGCGGAGCACAGAGCTCCCCCTACCTGGGCCGGCGAACCTGGCCATTCAGACACCCGCTGTCCCCGCTGCGCGCCCTTGCACTTCTGCCTGAGAAGCCAGGCGCTGCCTCTCCATCCCGGAGGAAGATGGCAAAAGTGACTAAGAACCTCAACCCACGCTTGCAGAAGGTGAGCTGAGATCTGTCTGAATCTACCCAGATTCTTTTTCTGGCTTCTCCTTTCCATCGCTGAGCAGGGAGGTAATGAGAAATTCATAAAATTCCAAGACTTAACAGAAAACAAAAAAAGTTAGGAATACATGTGTGAGCTCACAGGCACACACCTCCACATTCACTCTTTAAATCATTGTTAAAGTATTTGCAAAGGGTGTTTGTTCTTTGATGATGCTAATTAAAACTGAATTAAGGTAAAACTTGTGGGGCGGTTACTCCTCTGGTTCATAGAGGGAAAAGTTCTAGCTTCTCTGGTCCTGGCCATCTCTGGAGTGGTTAAAGTGAGGGTTGAGGGCGTGTAATATCTTCCCAAGGAGAAGACTTCTCTTTTGCTGCCATCCTCGTGTTTGTGGATTCCCACCAACTTACATGCACACAGTTTCTTTAGTTGGTGATTTGGCGGTGGCGGCATTTCTAGGACAAGGGAACTAATTTCTGTCCCCAGGGTCTGTGCATTTCCCTTTCAAGAAGGGCTGGCCAGCAGCCCAGAAGGTCACGGGTAAATTACTGCAGGAGGAGCCTGCAGCTGTGCCCTGTAGCTCCAAAACCCACTGGTTGCTCACCTGAACGCACTTGGGAGGCTTAAAAGTCATGAAGAGTAAAGGAATAGAGACAAGTGAGGCCTGACAGAAGGAGAAACTGAGGGGCAGGGCTACAGAGAGTTGGTTCCATCAGGCCACAGACTATCAGAGAAGCCTTAGGTATTCAAACCCTGGCTCCGCATTTTTTAAGCAACACACGATGTTGACCAAGTCACTTTTCTGAGCCTGTTACCCCATCTCTAAAGTAGGATTGATAGACCCCACTTCCCTCACAGCAGCCATAACAGCAATGGTAACGTTTTCTGCAATCATTACACAAAACAGTAATTATTAAATTCTGATTTCAGAAAATTCAGTCTTTTAGGACACAGTCCTCCTTAGATATCTGCCATTATCTGTGAGGTAGAATATGAGGCAAAAAAAAAAAAAAAAAAAAAATCACATCAGAATCAAAATGACAGGCAATTCCTTAGAGGCCCTGCATTTACCAACTTAGAATCGTGCCCTTCTATAGATGACCTGCCGCAGACCTCCAGAGAGGCCAGTGAATCCTTGTGCATGCATATGCCAAGTCACATTTAATCTGGGCATCTCTCTGGAATGTACCCTGCCCCATTGCATTTGCCGGACTATTTGCAGAATCGAGTCATCTCTCCTTCTATGGGACTCCCATAACACTTTGGGCCTTTGGAAGGTACCCATCAGTTTCTACCTACTAGTGAGTTTCCTGTGCTCTGCTCTCACTTCTATACATTTTTCTGAAGTTCTTGAGGGCAGACCTTTCTTGATAATCTCTCCCCCAACCCAGCACTTCATGCCACACAGTGGAACTCAAAAAACTGAATGAACCACGGAGAATATCTGGTCCCCCGTGTTTGCACTTGGGATATTACATGCATAAGGTTTTGTTTTTTTTTTTTTAAACTTGTTGCATTGTAGAATACACATTTGAACTGCCTCTCCCAAGAGTCCAGGGCTAAGGTGACAGTTTCATTGTCCTCTGGAAAGTAAGATGATTCCTGGTCTTTGGACAATAAGATCATGGGGAGTATATGAAGTCTGAAGAAGTCTCTGGAAACCTCCCTGCTCTTGGAGGAAGTCTTGTTTTTATTTTCCTTTGCATAGAAGAGTGTGATTATCTGGATTGGAGGTGGAATAGACTCTCCTTGTTACACTCTAGAGCCAATTCCTCTGGCCTGCGAAGGGTTTATTTTCCATTTAGATCCAATTACAGGCTTAAAGAAAGAATGTGGTATGGAGAGATGAAAGGGTGGATATTTTTTACCTCTTGGGATTGCAACAATCTGGGGGGAAGAGCACTTTGTAGATTATCCAATGCGTTCAACCCCAAAAGTGGAGGGATGGGAAGGGAGTTAGAGAGTAGCTCGCCTTCCTGAACTCGTACAGCAGTGACTAAGTACTATTCGTATCAACAGCATGCTGAAGAGAGTTTTATTGCATATTTACTTTTTAAATCTGTAACAGTGGGGGGTGGTTACAACATTTGGCTTCAGGATGCATAATCACACTTAGACATTTTGAAACAATTTCATAGACTCTTCAAGCTGCAAGGGACCTATTTACAAAATGAGAAATGGCTTGAAATGGCACACACACGGTCTCTGCTGTTCTGTTCCCAAAGAATTGGGAGGGGTGGGAATCCCCAGCAGCTGGAAAGTCATAAAAAGGTCTTCAAGAGAGAACAAAAACTCCAAAACTCGAGTAGCCTTAGAGATGATCTGTTTAAACCCCGAAAGGCAGGCTGAGGGACTCAGAGGAGGTCACAAACATTCATGAGCTGGGTGGCAGTTTCTGAGTGTCTCAACCATACTGAGCCAAATGCTCCATTGACTGCTGTTGAGCTGACATCTGCTTTTCCACTAGGAAAGAGAAGCTTCCCTAGCCCAGGGAGTTGGCTGAACATGGTGAAATTGCCAACATTCCTTGGTAACGAAGGGCCTTGAAGGCCAAATGCCATTACTTTTGCTGGAACCAAACATAATTATGCATTTGTTCTTCTACTGTTTATTAAGTAAAGTGGTCACTAGTGTAGTCTTTGGTCTCAGGTCTGGGTTCAAATCCCTGCCCCGCCACCTATTAGCTATTTGCTATGGGCAAGCTTATGAGCCTGAGTTTCTATCCTCACCTCGTTCGAAAATTGAGGCGTCAGCAGCAACATCTGCTTCCCAAAGTGACTGTGAAAATTAATAAGATGATGTATATAAAAGTTCAGCACATGAACACTCAATTAAAATTACCCAGTATTATTCTTGGCAGTGATGACATATTCAGTGGGTCTATAGAGGTTGAAAGAGTTTTTTAATGAATGGATGATGCACTTTTATTTATGACTGCCTCTCTGAAGAGCGCCCAACTTTCATTCAGCTGAACCCAAGCCAGATGACCAGTGAGCGCGCCTTCATTCTCCCCTAAGAGAGGCAAAATCTTCCAAGAACCAAGTCTCCTTCTGAACAGAGATTGCCAGTCATGGGCACTTCATTCTGGAGTCACAGAATGTTAAGGTTAGAGGAGGACTTGCAGTTCCCTTTCACTTTTTACATAAGGAAACTGAGACCCAGAGAGGTCAAACTCTGGCCTGGAAGTGGCTGGGAAGGGATGCTGAAGCTTAGTAGGTTCTGCAAGGATCTTCTGACGTCAAGGAGCCATTTGTGGGAATTGAGAAAGGAAGAGGACAAAGAGATCACAGGGCCTGCTCAGTCTTGACTGTGCACGACGTGCCCAGGATCTGGTTCCCAGGGTTCTGTCCTCACCCCTCAACACAAGGCTCAAGGGGCATTAACGTAACAGTACTTCCAAAGGCACTGCCAGGTTCAGCGGGGCGTCTCTACACTTCTCCACATGATGTCCCTCCTGGCTTTCCTGCCCTCTGGGTTAGTCCTCCCCTCTGTCCTCAGCCCTTCCTGCCTCACCTCCAGTTCCTGCAGTGTGCAAAACTGCTGGCAGGTGGCCCAGGGAAGCCTGTCCAACGTAAACACAGCTCCTCAAGAATTGCTGTTGGCTCCCTCACTCTTAAAAACATATTAAGCTGTCACTTAAAGATCTTAATAGCCAACACATTGGAGGCAAGCCCATAGGTGTATAAGCAACTCAGCCTCAAAGAGAGTCTTATTTAAAAGGAAAAAAAAAAAAAAAAAAAAAAGGGAAGAGAAGGGAAGGCAATGGAATTACCCAAGTTCCTCTTTAAAAAAAAAAAAAAAATTTAGTTGCAGGTAGACACAGTATCTTTTATTTTCTTTTTATGTGGTGCTGAGGATCGAACCCAGGCCCCACATGTGCTAGGTGAGCACTCTACCACTGAGCCCCCACCTCAGCCCTCCGAGGATCCTCTTAAAGGATCTCCAAAAACAGACGCTGAATCCATTACTTTGTAAAGTGCAGATTCTTGCCCTAGCATGCCGGCGTGTCTGAAGAGGTAAGGCCAGTGTATCTGCCACCTGTGATGGTGGAAGACAGGGAAAGATCTGGTCACAGGTCAGCTCTGGGTTTTAGTGTGAGCTATCTCAGCTCCAAAGCCAAAAGACCAGTGCAGGGCTTACCAGCATTCAGGCAGGTGGAAAACCAGGGAAGGCACAGTGGTCACCTCTAAGGAGGCTGTCATTTAATCTTCTCTCCACATTCGCTGACCAAAGGTGATAAGGAGGAAGGAGAACAGGAAGGGGTGGCTGCCACAATGGCGCTTGTGTGTGTCCTTCTTTGCCACCCCTACTCTGGCCACTTCCAGTGAGGATATTGTCCGGCATGCGGAAGTGAGGAAAGAATGGACTCCCAAAGAGGTATTCAGTTTGACTTTGGGAGGGAGGCTCCTCCTTTCTTTCCAACCCAAGTGTGCAAAATTATTTGCGTGTAATAAAGTGGAGACTTACCATGATGTACAGCAGGCCTTGCAAGTCCTTATTCCCCACCATTCATCCAACGCCAATGAAATATTTATTTCAAGAATAGATTTCTGGTGGGGGGGGGGCAGGGCGGTGAGTCATTACAATACCCAGGCATCTACTCGCCGGGTGACTATGCACAGGTCACTATTCCTAGGAAGCAGCACAACTTGGGTGAAAACCAAGATTGCTTCTGCCTGCAGCATGCTGACCTTTCCTTGACAACAGCCATCCACCCGCATAACAAGTCCCTTCCACTGAAAGCAGAATTGCAGAGCCATTTTTAGGACACCCCAGAGGAGGAGACAGCTGTCACTCTTGAATCACCTTCCTTTGTAAACATTCCGCCTTTACCTTTCATCTGATACCAGGAAGAAACATGGCAGGCAACTGCCACCACCTCACCAGAGGTAGGGCTACCAGCCACCTCTAGAGGGCTCACTCAAAACCAGGGCATTTCCTTAACATCATATATGTAGACGATTCCTGGTGTTGTGAACCACTCTTGGAATCACACCTATCAACAGCGTGACTCTGCAGGAGATACAGAAAATGCTTTCTATGAAACTTTGATGGAAGGAGTTGGGTCTCACATGGGCACTGAGATTCTTTTAGCGGCTGAAACGTGTATTTAGTACCTAAATATCTGATGCAGAAGCAATATTTTTGCAAAAACAGAAATGATAATGCAATCGCTAAGCTTTTGAAAATCCTGAATCAACTCCTTGTCTCTTATCTGCTCTTTTGGATGAGAAGTGAACCCTGTCATATTTTTTTTTCCCCCTCAGAAAGAATGTGTTTGTTCTTACTTCCATCAACAATTTGGCTTCCTGTCTCCCCAAAGACTTATCTGCTCTCTGTGAAGACAGATGAGTTTAGGGGAAAGCAAAAGAGAGGCAGGAAAGACATCTTTTGAAAGCTCAGAGGTTGCCTGACATATTCTCACACATTTTCTCATCTAGCCTTAAGGACCACTGTTACAAAAAAAAAATTAGTATTATTTTTGCATATGAGTAAATTGAGACTAAGTTTAAAATGACTGGCCTAAGTTCACATAACGACAGGTTAAGAAGTCAAATATAGACCTCTCTGCTTCTAAGACTTATTCACCAGCAGCAGAAATCTGGTGGAGAAGGAGCTTCACACACAAGTCAGGTTCTCCCAACTTACTGAACTCACTGATTGGCTAAGGGGAGCTGCCCAGAATTTCCTGTTGTTACCAGGCATCTCTACCTCTCTGATATCTCTTGGTCACCACCATGAGTATACTGTCACCCTTACCAAGTCAAAGCCATCCATGTCTTGGGTATTTAGTAAGGACTTCCTAGATTTCTCTTGCTATTCTAGAAGGCTCATAGAACTCTCTAGGTAAGTGACTGGTAGAGGGACCCTTTAAGGAATTGCATCTATTATCCTCACACTTAAAAAAGAAAATCCTAGAGCTCCTATACCCAGAGATTCCAGGAAGCTCTAGCATGGGGAGTAGGCTTGGCCTCAGAATGCCTGATCAATTTCAGCTTGCCTGGTCAGCCTGACTCATGGTCCACCCAAAACGTGTGAATTAGACAAGCAAACCACAGCCCAGGAAGTTGGGTCTCACATGGGCACTGAGATTCTTTTAGCGGCTGAAACGTGTATTTAGTACTTAAATATCTGATGCAGAAGCAATATTTTTGCAAAAACAGAAATGATAATGCAACCAGGACATACTTTAAAAGGAAACAAAATCACTAAAGGGGAAGAAACCAAAGTCTTCATTTGGCAAGTTGTTCTTCTGAATGACAAGGAGGGAGCAGTTCCCAACCCCTGGCGGTTGTTTCAAATCTACATGATTTGTTTATGGATTGATTTTTTTTCTTCTCTTCTTTAACATATTGGATCCTTTTTAAAATGTATCTTTGGAAACAAATGCACAGGAATCACTGCATAAAAGAGCTGAGTAGATGCTAATGATCAACTGGTGTACCTGAAATTCACACTGACATAATTAAGTGGTCCCAGGACCAAGACGCTTCAACTCACTGCAACTTTTATGAATGGAGGAGAAAAAGGTATATTTTCTCTGTCACTTCCATACCTGGAGTGTCCCAATTTTGTGTCAACCTCATATCCTCAAACTTCAGAAGGTTGGGTAAACATTTTGGCTGTGACCTGAGATTTGGCCACAGGTTCAGAGGCCATTTTGAGGAGCAAAATATTCACACATTTGCAAGCATATAGATCTAGATATAACTGCCCGTTCTGCCATTGGCCAGGTTTACAGTCTTTGCCAGGTTACTAATCCTCCCTGGACCCCTGGTTCCTTACTTGAGAACAACAACAAACGATACCTCTGCATTTCAATGAAAGTTGGATGAGCTAAAGCAGGTTAAGTGCCTGTACGCACAGTAAGGAATCCCTATATACTTCTTCCCTCTGTTGTTGGTACCCCTCTCATCAGCACAAAGCAAAAATCTCTTAGGTCATTAAGCACTGGGACATGGGAAGACCGAGTTCGGTTTACCTACATCACATGTGGCTCCTGAGATATGCGATAGCAGGAATTTCTCTTCGTAGCTAAACTTGACCTTAGCCATAAACATACTCAGGCTGTATCATTATGCAAAATCATGAGAATGGCAACAGTTCATCTTGGGTGTCTTGCTCCTCCCCTGTCAAAAGCAGCCTTCACCTTGTCCAGTACCAGTCTGTGACCCCAGCTCTGGGATCTTACATAGGCGTTTACCCTCAGATGGCTTCCTTATGAGATTAGGGTGATAGCCACCAGCTTCTTCATGCGGCAGCTACTTATTGAGCATCTATTATGTGCCAGACACTGTGCTGTTGTACAAGACAGTGAATAAGAAAGGTTTGGACTCTGCCATGTAAATGCAAATCTGGTGGAATTCATTTTTCATAAAGCAGGAGATGGGCCAACTCATGACGGTGTTCTGTGATTCTGTGTGTTCCTTGACCTCAACACTGCCCAACACTCACACGACCAGAGGCCTTGAGCAGAAGGACGTCTGAGGCCAGGGGACTCCTGGCAGCTCTCAGGTGCTACTGGTAACCAGTGGCCTTTTCGGTTCTGTCGCACACGTGTAGAAGGAGACGCGCTGTCCACTCTCAGCACATGTCCTCAGAGACAACTGAACACCCTGGGCTCTATTTTTTCATGATGTTGATATTAGGGACACCAAAGGGCAAAAGCATGGGGGAAGTGAGAAAGGTCTCCTGTCTGGCTGATTCTCTTAAGAAGAGAGCGTCTATTTGGGCTACATGACTAAGTGGCGTTCCTAGGCACTGGTTCATAAGACTGACCACTGAGGTGACTGACCTGAGTAATCTGCTGGCTGAAAGGGGTGGAGGGAAGGTGGATGCCAGTTCTACCCTCTTCCTGGAGGACAGCCAGCCCACCCCAGCCCAGGCTCCATAGCCATCGATCTCTGTGTTAAAGGAATCTGGCTCTAATGAAGGAGAGGCCAACACTGGAGGCTCCTTATTTTAGAAGAAGAATGGGAGGGACATTTTTTGGAAATCTTGTTAGTAGATAAAGGAGAGGTTTGTAACCAGGAATCTATGAGTAGAAATGAGAGTATCAGGGAACTTGAATGAGAAAAAAAAAAAAATTCATCTTTATATCCATAACTTCTCATTGAAATTAGCATTTTCTTCTATTATGCAAGAAGGCAAAAGGCCTAGAAGTTTATAAGACCCTCTGCCTTTGATCCCAATGAAATCAGGTATTTTCATATCCTATTATCCAGCTGAGATGGGTCCTTGACCTACCATTTACACTCATCCCTACCCCTACTCTGAAATGACAGTAATTAGTTCCACTGCTGTATCTCAATAATTAATTTCATGTTACCAAATTCCAGATATGGTTTTATATGGTGATATTACTTCAGTACAGTTGGTTTCCTTTGTAACTGTATTTTGTGCATTTAAAACATTGTTTTGAGGAGAGATGCTTTCATATCCAGACAACCAAAAGAGCCCCAAAATATTAAGATCCCCAAGATAAAGCTTTAACAGTATTATACACATGCACACAAAAAATTCATGTGTGTATACATGCATACATGTATATTTGTATGTACACACATACGAATATACACGCACATGTATATACACATATGTATACACACACATATCTATGATGAATTGAGATCTGAGGCTCTTGGAGTAGAAAAACTGCATTCAGATCCCAATTCTGCCCCTTGTTCCCAGTGAACATTAGCTCTGAGCCTCAGTTTCTTCAGTAAAATGGGCCTAAACATCATTGTACTCGTTATAATAATCTGTTAAGTTCTTAGCACAGTATTTGACATACAATGAATGTGTGTTAAACTAATTATCATTGCCATAAAAAGAGCTAATAAACTAAATGTGGTGGTGCACTCCTAAAATCCCAGCTACCTGGGAGGCTGAAGAAGGAGGAACACAAGTTTGAGGCTGGCTTGGGTAACTGCATAAGCCTCTGTCTGAAAATTAAAAATAAAATGAGCTGGGGATGTAGCTTAGTGGTAAAATGCCCCTGACTCAATTTCTGGTTCAAAAAAATTCCAAACATTATTTTAATGAAACTTTCTTACCTAACTTGATTTAGCCAACTTTAAGAATTTAGTTTGTTCAAACATGCATTCTCCAATTGTTATGTTTTGTTTTGGGAAATAGAGAAATAAAAGGACAGGACTCCCCGAACCAGAGGAACCTAGTTGAATTCTCAGAATCACAGCAGCACCTAAAGACCTGAACCAGAGGTTTGAAAGTGGGACTGAGAAAGAACAGAAGAGGAAGTAGTTAATCTTACCTGGGGAGGTGAGGGAAGGTCTCCCAGGGAGGCGATATGTGAGCTGAGTGTTGAAAGACAAGGATGAATGAGGATCGGGTCACAGTCCAGTTCTGTGCCTTCCAAAACCAATACTCATATTCTCCAGCATAGCTGACGTCTAACTTGGAAGTATCATTTCTCTTAGTGGAGATACATTCCAGGGTAGCCATCCATTCACAGAGGTATATCTTTTGTTTTCTTATCCGAAAACTTATTCTTTTTCCTCAACCAAACCCCTTTGGGGTGGCCAGACAGCAGAGCCTGCCACATGGAGTGCAGAAAACTTCTTACAACTTTGACTCAAGAACCTCCCAGGCACAGCAAAAGAGTTCCAGCAAACTCACTTGAATTTTTGCAAAAAGATCTAGGAAAAAAAAAAAGAGAGAGAAAACCGATCACGTGCAATCTATGTGGAAAGAAGGAAACAAACACTCTGTGATACTTAGCATGTTATGCATGTGACACAGGAACTCTCTCTAGTACACATGGGAGGTGTGCACCCCTTGAAAATCAAATGTCACTTAAACCTCAGTTTGGAGAACAGAAGTCTCAAGTAGGATTCTAGCTGCATTAAGAGGATGAAAATCAGCCTTCTGAAATATGGGAGTGTGGTGGACCAGATTCAGAATCTTGCACTGAAACCCTTTCTCTCACAGAGTACTTACTTCAGACTTGGTCTGAAAATACAGGTTCCAGTCAGACCAAGGGGCACACATCTGTAATCCCAGCAACCTGGGAGGCTGAGGCTGTAGGATCACAAGTGTGAAGCCAGCCTGAGAAGCTGAGTGGCATTCTCGGCAACTTAGCAACTGTCTCAAAATTTAAAAAATTAAAAGGATTGGGGATATAGCTCAGTGGTAAAACACCCCACTGGGTTCAATCCCCAGTCCCATAAAGTAGCTCCCAACTATTGAAATCGCCATCAGCAAGAGAATGGGTAAACAAATTGTTTTCTATTTATACACGAGAATACTAATAAGTCATTTCTAAAAATCTGACATACGCAACAGCACAGGCAATCTGTATTGGGTAGAAGAAGCCAGAAACAAGGCCATGGGACACCATATAATTTCTTTTATATAATGTTCAAATCAGGCAAAGCTAAATCAGTCAGAAGAGTGGTCACTTTTATAAGAAGAAGTGATTATTGACTAGAGAGGGGCATGAGGGAAACTTCTAGAGCACAGGAAGTGTGGTCCCATGGGATCTACATATAATCAAGTACCTATTGTGAGACTTGTGAATTTTTACTGTATGTGATTTTTACTTTGAAGCACCACCAGAAAATACAAAAGGCAATATTTGATAATCAGTAGGAAAGAAAAACACATATATGGTTGTATGTATACATATCAATTTATATATCTACGTATATATCTACATAATCTAACTACGCGCGCGTACACACACACACACACACACACACACACACACACACACACACACATAAGCAGCACAGGAGGTGGGTCAGAGGGGTTGAGGAGTTCCTGCTGCAGGCCCATGGATATATCAAATGAAGGGAGAACTCTGTCCCAAGGACCTGCCACTAAGACTCTTCCAAATCCTTCCTTTGACATTGAAGTTTCTATACAGTGGATCCCTTTGCAGCCATGCATTCCCCTTCGACATTCTTCTTCCCCCAAACTGATCTTCCACTCATTCCCTGAATATATTATTTCTTGCCCACACACCTGCTGAGAAAGCCCCCTTCCCCACGGGCCCAGCTTCCTTCCAGCCCCCAAGCCTCTCCATTTCTGTCCTCTGAACTCCCAGCGTGCTGTTACACTCCCACTCCACAGACATTTAATTTTCTGAATGGCCCCGTGAAAGAGAGAAGAGGAGGGGAAAGAGAGAGGAGAGAAGGAGAGAGAGAGTGGCTGGGGCAGGCCGGGGAGCTATTCTTAGGTAGTGGAATTTCGTGGGCTACTAACAATCTGGACAATGACGGAGGAGGAAGTTGGCGGGCTAGCAATCTAGGTCTTAAGATGGTGTGGGGGAGGGAGAATAATGGCGGCAGCAAAGTGGCAGGGCAGAGATGGCTGCAGCCTTGTTGACCCATTGTCCCTTCACCCTGGACCATCCACGACTACGGCCATGCCCGCTTAACTCCTGGGCCTTGATACCCTGTTTAGACTGAAGTTCTCCATGGGGAAGCTCCTTGAGGGATGGAAACCATGCCTTCGTCCCCTTCCTGTGCTCCCTGAAAGCCTGGTAATGTCCCCAGATAGAAAAGAGAAGGACTAGAGTGAAGACATGGGGCGAAGGCAAAGTACGGGAAGAGTAAGAAGAGTGTCCCTCCCTGAGAGGACGGGAAGAGGAGCCATAAAGTCAGATGTGGAATGGAGTAGGGGGGACCATTAAGCTCTTTCAGTGCCACTCAGTGGGACGCCCACGCTTGTGGCTTTCTCTCGAGCCTTGTGATTGGTAGACCTGGGCCAGAACTGGCAAAGTCCTAATGGGGTGGGAAAGTGGGAGGGAGCCTCCTTGGGAGGATTTAGGAGGGATCTTAAGATGAAAAGGAAATGAAAGTGAGAGGTGGAGAAGGGCGGCCTGCCAAAGCAGACCCTGAGATTTTGCTGTTTTACTGCCAAAACAGACCCCGAAGTTTTGCCCCGGGTTTGATTAACCTCCTTCAAACCCATCTACTGAAGGACTGGCTGTCGGCAGTGGATGAACCAACCCTTGATTTGTTTCCCCTGTTCAAACAACTCACCAGAGGTGCCTCTGAACTCGGGGCCCTCTCTTTGGGGTTGGAAGTCCCCAGAGAACAAGCTTCAATGGTTTCCAGGCGCTGGGGAGGCAGCTGGCCGGGATCGCAGAAGTCCTGGTCCCCCTGAGAGACAGGAGCCAAAGGGAGGACCCAAAACTGGCTTCAACAGAGTCCAGACCACTCCTAGCTCAGACTGATATCTACTTTTAAGTTTCTAGTCCTTGATGAATATTTATACCAAAATAGGGCCAGTGGAAAAGTTCCATCTGCACGGATTTTAAGAGTTTTGCCTTTCCTCAGCCACGTTGACCAAACTCAGGAAAGTGGGGGAAACTTTGCCAAGTACACGCTCTTTGAAGTGCAAGAAATTCTGAGAAGGCCCTGGGCCATCGTATTTCTTCTTATCCTGAAGACTTAAAGTTGGCATTCCTTTTTTTTTTAAAGAAATGCTGAATATCAACACCTCTTGGTGCTTTATAATTTTAGCCAAGTCTTTGACACCATGCTAACCAGGAACATTCTTTTTTAAAGGATTGCGTAAGTCTATTCAAAGTTTTGCGGGGTGAAATGGCTGTGTTGGTTGGTATTTGAAGATATTTTAAACATCTAAATGATCTGATGAATCACTTTTATTGTCCTCTTTACTTTGCTCGTAGAGAAATGGCTGGTTGTTCTTAGTTTTTTATTCATCATTTCCTACTCCTCAAGGTCAAAATACTGGAAACTTCCCTGTGTCCTGCTCTTGATGTGAGGGGCTCCTTCTTCTTGCAGGAGGCCTGTTAGTGCTTTTATGATGCAGAGGTCATGTGCGAGGAATTAGGCTGTGTCATTTTTTTTTTCTAATATTTCCATCAATCCCATTTTATAGGCGAGTAAATTGAGATTTAGAGGGATTAGAGAAATTGCCACCATTGCAAAGTGAGTCATTGATGAACAGGAATTAAGTGTAGGAAACTTAATCCAAAGCCCGTCCCTCTGTACTTAATTCATTTCCAGGCTTCTACAATTTTATGTTATGAATTTGGCCACAAGTTGAATGCAGTCAATACCCAGATGTGCATTAACAACACGGAAACCCATCAGGCCATTTCCCCCTTTCCTGGTCTTCCATCCTTCTGATTATGTCAAGGAGAAAGTGTCCATGGGACATTTACAATGCCTTTAAATGCTCACCCAACTTCCCAGTAAAGAGGTGGTGAGCAGTCTCTGTGCTTCTCCAAGGCAATTGTATCCAGCTAGAATTTAATGATATTGTTTCATTACTTCTATTACCTTCCCTGGTGGTCTCATGGTTAGAATGTGGCGCTCTCATTGCTTCCTATATTTTTTGTGACGACCTTCTACTGTTTAATGCACTTTACAGGTAGGGATACTTTTCAAAAAGTAATAAGTGTAATGGAAAATCATAAGCAAGTAATCACAAGATGATATACAGGAGGACAAAATCCAAGAAGGAAAGATGTAGGGTTTTACAAACACCTCGTCTCTGAGCCTCCTGATCTCTACAGCACCTGGCAGTTTTCAAGATATCTTTTGTGTATTATCAAATGTGATGGCCATAATGACCCTGTGAGGCAGGTAGGGATTATGACTCATTTTAAAGATGGAAAAAGTCGAGGTTGAAAGAGCAGAAGCTGCTTGTGGGGGTCACATAGGTAATGCATAGTGTAGACAAAGTTCAAGTTCAAGGTTTCAGGCTCTAACGTGCACAGAGCAGCCCCAACACGTGGTCAGCAAATGATCTCAAGGGCAGGAGTGAATGAAGGGATATTTCAAAGCAATAAGTCAAGACCAGAAATGCCATGGAAAGTCTGCAAAGCTTACTGATTCTCTCAAACTGGCCTGAGTTGTCTACATTTCCCAGTAGTTGAATATATTCCACTTCATGAAGAAACCCACAACGGAGTTTCTCTAGAGAAGTCTGATTTCCCCTCTTTAGTAAGTCACCTTCCAGAAGGAAAAGGATCTAACTCTTTCATCAGAGGATCATTTCTTACCCTCTGGGTACCACCATGCAAGGGCTGACACAGACAGCCCAACAAAGACAACCCAGGTTCTGAAATAAGAAGGAAAGTGTTTTTTGTTTTGTTTTTGTTTTCCCCAAGTCTACTATGAGTGGTGATTGAGATTCAGCCATCAGATCCAGGTAACCGGATGGAGAGGGACACCATTGACACAGGAGAACCAGGGTTTCTGCTACCAAAGAGGGCAAGTGGCCATCCCATGGGCTCAGGCACAAGGAGATTCCAGGCACTGAAGATGCACCTGGAGAGAAGGCGAGAGCTGGATAGAAGAGCTGAAACCATCGGGGCAGATCCCAAAAGCCTGCTGCTAGAATCCTGTAGGGAGAAGGGAGCCACTAAAGATGCACTGCAGAGAGGATGGTCCAGCCAAGGGGAGCTATAACTGGGAAAACCAGAGGAAACCAGGATGGCTTTAGGTTTTTCCCCTCTAACAACTTCGGCAGGCATCAGCCTCGGGTGGAGCCTCTCTACTATGTTTTAGCTTTTGATGTGACAAGAAGCACTGATGCAGGGAGAAAACAAGCTGTCGAAGAAACTGCCTACACACGTTTTATTGAGAAGCTACTATGTGCAAGGGATTACTCTAAGGACTGGCAGTAGAGCAATGAACTAGGCATAGCAGGGCCCTGCCCTCAAAGAAACTACAGTCTGGCAGGAAAGAGTGACATTGGAGAATTACAGACCAGAGGAAATCATTACCATCATGATGGTACTAGAGAAAAGTGCAATGCCCCAGGTTTTTAAAGATGAGATCATGGAGGTAACTGAAAGACAGTGAGGAATGTGTTAGATGAAGGAAGAAAAAAGTGGTCCAAGCAGAGAGGGAAGTTCAGGGGGACAGGCTCAGTGGTATACAGGAATTTGGCCTCTTTCCTAGGGCGGGCTATGGTTAAAGGATATTCCCAATTTACTCAAGAGATAATTTTCTGGAAAATAACTTGGCTTCTGCAATTCTCATTTTACATCTGAACCGAGTCCCATGAGTTTCAAAACTGGGCATTGCAAGAGAATTATTTGCAAAGTGACAGACTATCCACTAATTTCTTTCATAAAACTGGGCTTAAAGAAAAAAAAAGAAAGAAAGAAAGAAAGAACACAGCCTAAAAATTCTGTTAGGGTCTTTCAGTTCTAAGAACCTATGATTTTCTTAAATGCAGAATTCAAGTATGTACAGGGGAACAATCAAAGGAAGGAACAAATATCTGAACTGAAAAGTGTATTTCGTGTTAGTTTTAAAAACATGTTGGCAAAAAAGAGAGAAGGAGTCATTTATAAGTAGGATTTCTGTTTTAAACCCGAAAACACCTTGCTAAATACACAGCCACGAAGCACAAATGTTATTTTACAAAATCTTTACCATGGAGGCATTGATGTTGATTGAGGTGTGTGTGTGTGTGTGTGTGTGTGTGTGAATGCTTCCATTGTCCATAAGTGAACCAGCAATTTAGGTCTGAGATTCCCAGCAGGAAGCAGTTGTGTAAGCTAAAGGCCTCAGACTTCTAATAACAGTGCTGAACATTTATATGGCATATTTCCTTTTAAGATATTAAGATTCAGACAGGAAAGATTTTTTAAAAATCCTCCAACTTGGTGTTCTTAGTCTTCCCCCATTCCAAAATTAACTCCAATAAAAGTGTGTTATCCTTGGAAAGATCAGTAATGCTGCAAATTTAGAATTCACATGCACACACACACACACACACACACACACACACACATATACACATATAATTACATTTTTACAGAACGACATTCTTAAGATTTCAGGCTGCTAAAATCAGAAGTGTCTCATAAAACTGGGGGGTAAAATAAGTTAAGTATAGCTGGCCCTGGGATTATAGTTTTCTATTTCAGAAGATGTCTAAGAAGAGCTGAAATCTAAGAACCATGAAACCAATTAGATTTTAATTTCCAGGGGTAACCTGAAGACATGAGGCCTGTGGACCCCAACAGCTTGTTCTCGTTTAGGAAATAGGGGTGGAGGAGGGAGGAAGGAAGGAATTCCATAGGGACTTTATTTTTTCCTATCTCAACTTCCCCTAAGTTACTAGGTAGATCTCTGGATAAGATTCCCAGGGGGTTTCCATAACTACCGGCTCAGAATGAGAGCTTTAGTGTATCTTCCAAAAAACTGGCAAGGAAGGAAGAAAAGATAACCAAGGGAAAAAGATTATACAGGAAGTTCTGTAAGCAGGCAGGAAATGCAAGGTCAACTTTTGCCTATAGAAATCCCTAGAGTCAAATTAACTTTCTATAGACCTAAAGGAGTTAGTCAGTGAAAATAATGCCCACCCTCTGGGAATCTGGGTGGTCTCCAAAGATCCATTAAAATGTCCAGAGGTGGGAGGAAGTAGGCGGTAGGAGGACCATGCTCTCACTGATTAATTTAACTAAATCAGCCTCTGGGGGGGAAAAAAAAAAAAGAATGAACTTTTCTGGAAACTTGGGGAACTGTCAAACTGTCAAAAAAGAAACACACAGGAGAATGATTTTGCCCCCTCTTGGCTGGTTTTGTCTGCCTTTGCCCAATTCACTATTCTCATTAGCCTGGGTAGTGTCTGTAGCTCATACAGACGAGACTAAATGTCAAAGGAAAATATGAGTTTGGTCTTCAAAGTCCTATCACGTCAGTCTAGAGGGGTCTTGGACATAAGATTTGTGGACCTGCTTTGGATCCAAGGATGTGTAAACATGGCCTATCAGCAAGACGCTGGCAGCCCAAGAGGCTGGTTTCCTCTCTCCTCGGTCATCATTTGCACCCTGCCAGTAGAAAACTAAACAAAGAAGTCTGTGTCCCGCTAGGGACTGCCAACTTCCATGCACCATCACACAGATCCGATCCCCTAGCCCTGAATCACACCATTTAGGTTTCATAGGTGTTTGACTTGTTCCCTATCCCCTGTCTTTTCAAAGTGAACCCCAACCTCATCACCTTTGAAAGGTACAAGAGATATTCAGTGACTATTTCCAGGTTATGCCTTTTCTAGGGCTTTGGCTAATACACAGTGGGAGAGGGAACCCAGCCATGCAAAATATTCTATTCAATTCTGTAGCTCTTCTGCCCCAATGTCCTGCCTATCAGGACCTGCTCAGGGTTGAAAAACTTGGGAAAAAGTATTGGTTTGAATGTTACGCCTCTTTGCCTATTTGGGAGGGTAACAGCTAAAAAAAAGAATGAAATTATCACAAAGGAAAGAAAAGGGCTGGGGATATAGCTCAGTTGGTAGAGTGCTTGCCTTGGAAGCACTAAGGCCCTGGGTTTGATCCCCAGCACTGCAAAAAAAAAAAAAAAAGAAAAGAAAAGAAAAGAAAAGAAAAGAAAGTGATAGATAATCCCCCTTCATGCCTAACCAAGCACTTACAGTGTTTGCTTCATAATATGTCAAGTAATAAAGTAGGCAGAGGCAGACACTACTAGTAGACCCAGCTAGCAAACCAGATTACCAAGCAAACTCACTACAATGTTTGTAGTCATACACTCTATCTACAGTTAATATGATCCTAGGGAATGCCTGAAACCATTCATAGTACTGAACCCTATGAGTGCTGTTTTTTTCCTATATGTACATAGTGATAAAGTTTAATTTGTAAATTAGACACAGTAAGAAATCAATAATAACTAATAATAAAAAACAGAACAATTATAGCCATATACAGTAACATCACTGCTTTTGTGTTTTGGGGTCATTATTAAGTAAAGTAAGGGCTACTTGACCACAGGTACTGTGACAGTCAATCTGTTAAATGAAATAACTACTAAGTTACTAACGGGAGGGTAGCATATACAGTGTGGATATACTTCCTGTCTGGGTATAACAATGTAGCCATATGGTGAGAGATTTCATCTCTATGTCAAACTAAGGCACAATTTAAAACTTATTATTTGTAGAATTTTTCATTTAAAATTTTCAGACTGCAGCAGACCACAGGTAACTAAAATTAGAGAAAGAAGAACACGGATAATGGGGATCTACTGCAATGAGTCTTTATTATTGGAGGAATTAGGGATTGAACCCAGAGACTTGCATATGCTAGGCAAGCACACTACCACTGAGCCACATCCCCAACCAATTTTATTTTGAGACAGGGCCTCCCTAAGTTGCTTAGGGCCACGCTAAGTTGCCCAGGCTGACCTCAAACTTGCAATTCTCCTGCCTCAGCCTCCCTAATAGCTGGGATTACAGATGTTCCTCACCATACCTGGGTACTATAAGAAGTAATTCGTTTTTAATCAGAAAGAGATCTCCAGGAAGCAGATGATGTGATCAGGTCTTGAAGTGGGACTCAGTTTCAGTCACCGGAAGATAGATGTCCACACACTTACTCCTTAAATGGCCCTGAATCTGGACTTTCCTGCTCTTCTGGAACCAAGTGTCAACTCAGTGAAGTTTGTCTGGCAGAGGTAAAGAAGGAAAGGCAGGGGCAGGATCTTCAACAAGACACCTTCCATTTGATATTCCCTCTTTCCTCATATGGGTTGCTTTTCTACTCTGTTTTCATTACCAAGTTTTTGTTCCCAGATGATGTGAAGCCTGGTGGTCTTCAGTGACTCCCTCCCCTGGAGGCAAAGGCAGAACTAACATGTTTCAGGAAGGGTCATTTATGAAGGTTAGGAGACTAGAGAGAGGGGAGAGGGAACCTGCTCTAGGAATCTCAAAGACCTCTCTGACAAAGTGACAGGAGGAATGGACTGGACTTTTCTGGAACTTTCCCAGGGGGCATGTTCTTCATGGAGACTGAACACAAAGACTGTTTGGGGTCAGCTGATGCATAAGCTGAAGGGTCCAAGAAGGTCACGAATCCTTCTAACATGCTGCATGCTTCAGAGAAGCCTGTTGGACTTCTGTGAATTTCTCTCTCCCTCATGGTCACCCTGATTTTAACTTACTCTTGCCTAATTAAACATGGCACGTTGAAGCAGGCAACAGGAAGGAGATCATGATCTATTTTGCCCCAAACTTAACCCGTAGTAAAGTTGAACCTGAACAAACTTTAAATTAAAAAAAAAAAAAATTTTTAGTTGTAGATGGACATAAGACCTTTATTTTATGTATTTATTTCTCTGTGGTGCTGAAGATCAAACTCAGTGCCTCGCACATGCTAGGCAAATGCTCTACCACTGAGCCACAACCCCAGTCGCTAAACAAACTATCTCAAGAGACAAAAATGAAAGGCAGATGCAGTGGCACACTCCTGTGATCCTGGAGGCTTGGGAGGCTGAGGCAGGAGGATTCCAAGTATGAGCTTAGCCTGGGCAACTTAGCGAGGTCCAAAGCAACTTAGCGAGGCCCTGTTGCAAAATTTAAAAATAAATAGGGCTGAGGATGTGGCTTAGTGGTTCGGCACCTCTGGGTTCAACCTTTGCAAAAAAACAAAACAACAACAACAAAAAAATAGACAAAAATGAGTGAATGAATGAAAAATAAGTATTTAAAAGGAAATATTTCTTATATAGAGAAAAAAATATTCTTTTGTTCAGTGTTTGTTTAGAATTATATTTGGTGATACTAGAACCTTCCCTATCATGAGACACATCCATCTGACACTTTCAACTGCAACCAGGCCACAGGATGAATTTAACATACAAACTACCAAAGGAAAACAACTAACTCTTTCCCCAGAAGTGCTGTCAATTTAGGCTCTGCCCCAGTTTCTCACCCACCATCTGTTGTCCTTGTCTGTTGCTTTAAATATAAATGATTGGGGGGGCGGGGGAGGGGGGCGGAGAAGTTTCTGCCCCTAGAATTCTAAGTACTACATCAGTAGGGTCAATCTCGATTTGTTTAGTCTGTGTGTTTTATCCTCATTACACAATTCAGGACAAAAGTAGCTAAATTGAAGGGATTTATTCACGTCCATGTTTGCACAGATGGAGAAATCAAAATGCCCAAGCAGCTATTCCAGAGTGGAAACCATAGATTTGGATACACACCCACCCACAGAGCTCCCTAGAAAACATCTGTTCACAGGCCCTCTAAAGAAGGCAAGGTCTTTGTGAGACTCAATGTGGTTTCAGGAAGCATTTTATCCAGTCGTTTCCGTGGTTGATTTCCATGCCACGGTGAGAAATTCGGAAATGGTGAGAAATTCAGAAATGGTGAGAAAGCTGAAATAAAGAGAAAGAGAACAGCCACCTCTGCACATCTCTTTCCCCGTTCTCATTATGTTCTCAGCCAGCCATCATCAGGACCAACAGAGTAAAGGACAGAACCCTCTGGGATTTGGGTTACAAGTCCCATTCCATCATCCCATGGAAGAAAAGTTTATTTTAATTCATGGGTTCAGAGGTTCAGTTCATGGTTGGCAGACTCCATAGCTCTGGGCCCAAAGTGAGGCAAAAACATCATGGTGGAGGACAATTACTCAGGACATAGCAACCAGGAAGCCGAAAGAGAGCTCCACTCACCAAGGTCAAAAAATGAACCCCAGAGGTATACCCCCAGTGACCTACATCCTCCAGTCACACCCTGACTGCTGCAGTTATTGCCCAGTTAATCCACGTTAGTGGATTAACCCACATCGATTAGGTTACACCTTTCATAATCCAATCATTTCACCTCTGAAAATTCTTGCATTGTCTTACACATGAGTTTTTGGGAGACACCTCCTATCTTAATTATAACATTTGGGAAAACGGGATTTTCTTGGCCATAAACTGAAAGTCCTAGCTTGAGGTCTTCCCAAAGCTGGAGGAAGTGAGAGAGGAAGAAGCCAGGCGATAAAGACAGAGCAACAGATCAGCTTCAGGAGAAGAGGGACCAAGATCAGAAGGCTTTGTTTCATATTCATTAGAAAAAAAAAATGTATATATATTATGGACTAGGATACAAAAAGTCACTCTAATGTTTATGGGCAAAGTGACTAGAAAGCGTCTTATGCTCACCTTCCCACACCATCCTTGGGTCCTTTACCTTCTGACCTCCTTGCTCCTCTAGGGACACAAAGCACCTGTCCTAGGGAGGCGAGACCAGAGGGTTTACATGCAGGAAGGGCAGCAAATGTTAAATTCTGGACAGTGTATTGTGAGTAGTTTTAATTTCATTACTCTGTTCAGATTATGGGCCATTTGGACAACTCATTTGCTTCAATTGTTGGGGAGTTTCAAAAGGTGAAGTCCAGAGACTTGTGAAGACACCAGGATTCTTAACTGCAAAAGTGAGGGGGACAAAAAGATTACCCAGGCAGTTTGGAAGGATCTGGGTCTTCCAGGTTCTCTCTGCCACCTTTGGCCTGGAGTTAGGGAGGTGTGAGGACCCTCCCTAGCCTCAGGCTGGGAACAGGGTCACAGTATCAGCAAGAGGCCCAGGGAAGTCAGCCAGTCTGGGACATTTGAAGGAAGAGGAAGGGCTGTGGTTTCCTTCTGTCCCTGTTAGAAGAATTACTGCACTTGGCACTAAAGTTTATGAGGCAGATTTGTGCCAGTACAGATGTGACCCAAATGAAATGGCTAACAAAGTCAGACTTACTGAGAAAACCTCTTCTTGGAGGGAATGCCAGTCCATGTGCTAAGAAGGGGAATTTTTCTTTCAGACTTATTGAAATATAATTGACAAATAAAACTTGCACGTACTTAAGGTGTACCAGTTGATGTTTTGATACGTGTATGCGTTTTGAATCAGTCTAACTAGATATGTGTCACCTCCAACACAGTCACATCCATTGTTATAGTGAGAACACTTAACAACTACCCTCTTAGCAAATGTCAATTATGCAACCCAGAACAGTTAGCTACTGTCTCAATGCTGTGCACTGGATCTCCAGAACTTACTGATTTTCCAAAACCCCATTTTCTGCAACCTTAAACCCTGACAGCCAACATTCTATTCTGTTTCTATAAAGACAACTCTTTTAGATTCATATATGAATGAGATCATGCAACATTTGTCTTTCTATGCCTAGCTTATTTCACTTAACCTAATGTCCTTCAGGTTGATCCACACTGTCACTAATGGTGTTACTGTCTTCTTTTTTATGTTTGAATAATATTCCACTGTGTGTGCGTGCACGGGCACACACATTTTCTCCCTCTCATCTCTTGACAAACTTTTAGACTCTTTCCATCTCTTGGTGGTTGTGAGTCAGGCTGCAGTAAACATGGGTGTGCAGATGTGCAGATAGCTCTTTTCGATACTGATTTCAGTTCCTCTCGAGATAGATGAATAACAGATATCCATCCAGAAGTGGGATTGCTTCACTGCGTCTTCTGTTTTTAATATTTTGAGGAACCTCATAATGTTTTCTATAATGGCTGTGCCAATTTATATTCCCACCCACAGTATATAAGGGTTTAGGAAAAAAGAGTTATTGAGCCATCGAGCTGGGAGCCTTACAGTCCAGTTGGAGCAGCCGAGGGTATAATGGTGAGACCCAATGGTTCCCAAACTTGTCTCACATTGGAATCCCCTGGAGAGCTTCCAAAATGACTGCTGTTTATGATCAACTCCTAGAGATTGATGCTAACTTGGTCTGGAGTTGAGCCCAGGCTTTAGAGGTATTTGAAGTTCCCTCAGGGGATTCCAATGGGCAGAGAAGTTTGAGGACCATGGGCAAAGCCCCTCGCCATCCAAAGTGTGGGTCCTGGACCAGCAGCACAGGCTTCCCCAAAGAGGTTGGCAGTACTATGAAATGTCAGGCTCACCCCAGGCTTGCTGAATCCAGATGTGCACTTGAGCCAGATCCCACTGAGCCAGATCCCAGCTAATTTTGCTAATTGGAGAGTCTTAATTAACTGGAGGAGGGCTGTGCTCCAGGCATGTCCAGACCAGGCCAAGTCTCCCTGGTAAGGTTCAGCCTCATGTCACCCCATTTTTCTCCTCCCAGCACTGGCTGCCATTGCGATTCTACATTTATGTAAGTTATTTGAGAAAAAAAGTCTGAGGCCCCAACATATCTAGGAAAACTTTCTTGGCCTGGAACTGTAGTGCATTTGGTTAGATTAAAATGTGGATTTCAGAAATCAGAGATACCCTGTTCAAAATTCAAGCTCTAGTACTTTAGTCGGAGCCCCAGGAACCTCAGTGAGTTAGGGAAACCAGCTCTTTACTGGTTCTTCCCAGGCTTTCCTGGTCTCAGTGCTGAGTCCTCCATGTGAGGTGCCACACAGAGTTGGCAAAACCGGGACAGTCAGGAACCCTTCAGGTAACTTGCATGCAAGGTGGAGACACTAATAATAATATCAGTTTTCAAACTTCTGCTGTAGAGCAAAATCACCTGGAGTTCTTGAACAGAGATGGCTGGGCTCCACCACAGTGAGCCATTTCCTAGGTCTGAGGTGACGCCTGGGGTTTGGCCAGGCTCCCTGGCTCCCAGGGACCGCTGCTGTTGCTATGGCTGTTGCTGGAGGACCACACCTTGGGTACCAATGCCACACACCCACCTCAAATGTCACATGCACGTGAACTCAGGCTTAGCATGGTGCCTGGAAAAACGCAAATCCTAGTTCAGCTGTGCCTCAGTATCTGCAGGCGAGTGTTCCCGGATCACATCAGACACCAAAATCTGCAGAGGATCAAGTCCCTTTCATGAAATGGCTTAGTATTTGCACATGATCTTCGCACATTCTCCCATAGATCTCTAGATGACTTACTGAACTTAATACAATGTCAACGCTACCTGGTAAGTTGTTATACTGTATCATCTAGGGAAGATGACAAGAAAAAAAAAAGTCTGCCCATGTTCAATACGGACAAAAGTTTTCTTTTTTGTAATATCTTTTAAAATATTTTTTTAGTTGTAGATGGAGATAATACCATTATTTATTTTTTTATGTGGTGCTGAGGATCAAACCCAGGACCTCACACATGCCAGGCAAGTGCTCCACCACTGAGCCGCAACCCCAGCCCCCGTCATATTTTTGATCCAAAGTTGGTTGAATGTGTGGTTGTGGAAACTGCCAGTGTGGAGAGCTGATTCTACTTGTTTTACAGATGCTGTTTATTGTTATTAGAGTAAAGATGGGACTTAAGCTGGCCCCTAAAGGATTGTGGGATTGCAGCACCTTGAGGTTTATATAAGCCAGAACAAAAGCCAGGAGTTCACACTGAGAACTACAATAGACTCGGATGATTAGAAAGGGAATCTGCATAGAATCAGTAGATAAAATGGAAATTGAAATAGACACATGTGGACAGGTGAGGTGGACTCTGTTGACCAGGTGAGGGGCAGTCTGATGACATCTGACCCCCATCAGCCCTTCTTCCTATAAAAGTGATCCAGCCTGGTTTCAAAACGAACTGGACACGATAATAATCTTTAATATAGATAAACTCTGAAGAGTTAGGAATCAAATCGGAAGTGACTTGCTTTTGGTTATCAAGAGTTTCATTCTAATTTTTTTTAAGGGGTAATTCCTAGGAAGTGACTTTCAACATGCCGTCCCCTAAGCCACTGTCCAAGGAACACTCCTACCTTTGCCCCTGCTCCTTACATCCCCAGGACTCCCCCGATGTAAGTCCTCTGACACGATTCAGTTTGGCGACATCAGATGAACACACATCCTACCTACGTGAGCCAAAGAAAAGTGTCAGAACACTTTTTTCCTCCCTCTCAGGAGAAAGGACAGAGTAGGTGCTGTGTTACAAGACCACTTTTTTTTGGTAGTGAGGGAGGATTGCTAGGTATTGAACCCAGAGGCACTTAACCACTCAGCTAAGTCCCTAACCCTTTTTAATTTTTTTTTTTTTTTAACTCTGAGACAGGGTCTTACTAAGTTGATTAGGGCCTCACTAAACTGCTGAGGCTGGCCTTGAACTTGCAATCCTCCTGCCTCAGCCTCCCCACTCACTCAGATTACAGACATGCATCACCACACCCAGGAATTGACAGTTCTGTTTATTGCTTCTCTGTCAACTACTGGAAGATGCTGGAAGATCCAGTGTCTACAGACAGAGTCCACATCAAGGAAAGCTACAAACAGAGGGTCTGTCTTGGAACACTCTTTCTGGCTGATTTTTTTCCCTTCCTCAACATATAAGATCATCATTTTGCTCTTCAATGAACACAGTTGGGCCTGTCTGACTTCTGGAAGAACGACCCGTGATGAACAAATGACTATTTATTGTGTTAAACAGCCCCAAACTAGCTGCAAGTGCGGCTTGATTGCCCAAATCTATTTCTCCCTTCTTAGGCCATTTATTTGTCTCTCCGTCAGACTTCTGTTAGCATGGAAACTGTCCCATTAGCAGGATGTACACTGGGACCAACTCCCTGCTTCCTACACCCATATTTACTTTAAGGTCCTGGCCTAAGTAGGCTGGATCTCCTGCCTGTCACTTGCCTGACTCCAGTGAGCTTTCTTGGTGTTTCTTGGGATTTGTCATATTGATTTTATTCAGGTGCATGAGTTGCTTAGGTCCTCCCTAAACTGCTGAGGCTGACCTTGAACTTGCAATCCTCCTGCCTCAGCCTCCCCAGTCACTGGGTTTACAGGCATGCATCACCACACCCAAGAATTGATGGTTCCTGTTAAGCTCTTCTCCGTCAACTACTGGGAGATGCTGGGAGACAAAGGCTAGGGATGAGGTAATTGCAATATATGGAATATGTGAAAGTCTTTTTTTTTTTTTTTTTTACTTTTATAAAAATCTAGCCCAAGAGGCAAAATTTATATACAGGAAAAAAATAGAAAAATACATCTAACTGGGAGGTGCAGTTAGAAAAAGACTTCCTCTGAAGTTCCCTAGAAAATTAAAGCTTGTTGGGGGGGATGTTTTGAGAACATCAAGTTCAAGGTCCCTCAAACCATTTTACCACAAGAGGTAAAAACAGCAACAATAAACACTAAGTGCATAATAAGTGTGCGCTAAGGCCTTTCCATGTGGAATCTCATGCAATCTTCAGAGATGGCTGGGTTCCTGTTACCCTGGGACACAGTGAGAAAACGGAGAATCACCAAGTTGAGTCGCTGGCTCAGTGACAGCAGAAACCCTGAAGGCCTGACCAGCCTGGCACCGGAGCCTGGGGCTGCCCACCTGGAACAGTGCACGCTTCCCTCCTCTCCCCTTGCTTCTTGAAGCACAGGCTGGCCCTCCAAAGGTTCAGAAACCACTGCTTTCCAGTGCTGCCATCTTTATTGGATCGTGTAATCCTCCTTCCTATCTGCAGCCAGGAACCCCTTTGCAACATCTCACAAAGCAAGCATCCTCCCACGGAGAAAAAGAAACTTCTACACTGTGGGTGGGACTGTAAATGAGTCCAATTGCTGTGGAAATCAGTATGGAGGTTCCTCAAAGGACTAGGCATGGAACCACCATGTGACCCAGCTAGACCACTCCTCAGTATTTACCCTGAAGGATTAAAGTCATCAGACATCAGTGATGTATGCAGACCCCCGTTAATAGCAGCACAGTTCACAATAGCCAAACTGTGGAACCAGCCTAGGGGTCCATCAATGGATGAACAGATAAAGAAAATGTGGTCTAGATCCACCACAGGGTTTTTTATTCAGTCAAAAAGCAAAATAAAATTATATCATTTGCAGAAAAAATGGATGGAACTTGACAACATTATGTTAAGTGACATCAGCCAAACTCAGAAGGTCAAAGGTCGTATGTTTTCTCTCACGTGCGGAAGCTAGAGAAGAAACAGGAGAAGAAAGACGAGGGGAGTCACGTAACTCAAAGGGAGATCGGTAGAGGAAAGAGACCGAGGGGAGGGAAAGGGAAAATACTGGGGACTGATATCAGCCAAATTATATTGTTATATTGTTTGCCTGTACAAATATGTAACAAATCCCAATATTATGTAAATAAGGAATGTGCCAATAAAAATATGGAAAAAAGGAATTATAAAATTACAATAAAAATAATAGATAAGTCAGCAAATTAAAAATTAGCATGCTGCAGAACAGAATTAGGCGACCCCAAACCATTTTATGAAGTTCTAGGTCAGGTCAAGAACTGACTTGCCTCCAGTGGCACAGTTGATAAATGCCAGTGTGGCACTGGGAGGCTGGGCCCCTGCGTCCCAGGCTGAGGCTCTGCCGTACCACCCTGCCTGACATCCCTCCTGCTAAATCAAACCTGAAGGCAGCACACGGGACTGCAGCCCGGCCACCCAGGCCAAGCGGAAGAACACTGCTCAGGCAGGCCGGGTGCCGTGCCCCTGACAAATGCTTCCGGGTCTCCTCTGCCTCCAGGCCTCTGGCTGCACCTGAAATGGCCCAGCCGGGATTGGAACCACTTAACTATCAAGTGCAGACAGATCACTGTGTTTCAACGAGTAGAATTCAAGGTGTCACAAAGAGGAGGTGGAAGTTAGCGGAAGTAGATACTAAAGGCTTTAAGGGAGTAAAATTCTCTCTATATATTTCCTAGTTGTAGATGGACACAACACCTTTATCTTATTTATTTCTTTTTTATGTGGTGCTGAGGATCGAACCCAGTGCCTTACACGTGCTAGGTAAGTGCTCTACCACTGAGCCACAACCCCGTCTCCTCGAGAGCAAAATTCTGCCTCTGAATGGAGACTCCCCTGACCCCACGCCTGCTTAGGGCAAGGAGGAGTTAGTGGTGATAGGTTTTTTTTTATTTGGGGGAGTGTTTTGTGTACTGGGGATGGAATCCAGGGCACTCTACACTGGGCCACATCCCCAGCCCCTTTTTAGTTTTTATTTTGAGACAGGGTCTCACTAAGTTGCATAGGGCCTCACTAAGTTGCTGAGGCTGGCCTCAAACTTGTGATCCTCCTGCCTCAGCCTCCTGAGTTGATTACAAGTGTGTACCACCATGCCCAGCTTTTACATTATCTTAATTCTCATGTTGAATGTGGATCTAATACTGACCCGGCACAAACAGGAACATGCCCTGCTCCAGAGGCATGCAGTCTGGCTCTTCCTCCCTAAAGCCTGAGTATGTGCAAAACAGATACTGTGGATACACGGTACAAACAGCAGTCAGTCAGCTTGGTGTTATCATGGGGACCCTTGGGGTGCAGAAGAGAGGTACCATGAGGGATAACAGTTCTCCTTACATCTCTCTCTGAATCCAGTCCAGCCCTGGCAATAAGTCCAGCTCCATGAGTTTCACAGCTTGCTTTTTTAACCCTCTTAAAAGCAAACCCAATAAACTAGTAGTGCCCCAAAGAGCATGCTCAGATCACCCCACCCACCCACTGCACCTCTTTTCTTCCGTTTGGCTCTTGCCTGTTCTCTTCCTTCTGCTCGGCCTCTTCCTGTCTCCTTTTCTGCCTGTTCATTTGCTCAGACCAAATCCAAAGTCACATCACAGCCTCCCTGATCCTCCCGTATGGATTTATTGGCGCCGTTCTCTGCTCTTCTCAAGTCTACGTGCAAAATAATAATGGTTACCATTTCTCGTGCTTAATATGATCTGGTATTTCATGTTTATTATCTCTGTACCCATTGGGCAGGTAAGGAAACTGAGGCTCAGTTTGTCCGAGGCCATGCAACCAATAAGCTACATGCAACCAAAAAGCTAGATTTGCATTCTGGTATCTCAGACTTCGAAGCCTATGGCTTGCAATGACACAGTGGAGCAGACTCCCTTCCTCCACCTAAGGGCTTCAGAAACCAGGCGACAAGTAGGTTTCCCTCTTCACTTCCTCCTAGACTGTGAGTTGTTCTAGGGCACCCTTGAGGCTTATATTATATCCTCTGCACTGGGTACATAGTAAATGCTCAATAAATTGCACACCGTCCCCCTCCACCAGCCATGGAGAGCTAGGTAACTTTTTCAGAGAACAGACCCACCTATAAAATCTACTACTTGTTCAATTTTAATGCAAAAAAATCTGGGAATTTGTTTAAAATGCAGTTGGTGATGCAAAGGAGCTGGGCAGGGCATGCGCCTCTGCATTTCTGGCGAGCTTGCTGACGATGCTGCTTGTTTAAGACCCCATTCAAACTCAGCAGCAGCAGCCAAAGGCACTTGGGTTGCCTCTGGCTCGTAAGGAATCATCAAACCTGTGTGTGCACTGTGTTCTTGCCACAGCAGATTTTTATGGAAAAAGCTCAGGAGATTTTTCAGTGTGTTAGCAAATGATTAAAGGTTGGCTCGAAGTGATGAACATGTGGCAGCCTGTAGCTCTGGTTTAATCAATTCTATCGATGTATTAGAAATAAATGAGGAAGAGGAGGCACTCACTCAGTAGGAGGATGTCATTTCAGTGACAAGCGGATCAAGGAGTGGGTGGTGGGTGCGCAGTAGAGCCTCTCCAGCTAGCGCTGGCGTTGAGTGACAGCCCTGGAGCCTGGGAAGGAGGTCAATGGCATTTTTCTGGGGAAGAACCCCACCCTTCACGCCTGCCTGCCCTGGGGCCCCTTTCCCAGCTGGTCTTCCCTCTTCCTGGTAAACAGCTAGTGATGGCTAATTGATCTGGTGCCCTGTGAACCCTGTGCAGTCCCTTTGCGGCTGTGCCAAATCCTTCAGAGGTCAAGCATCCCCGGTCCCAGACGTTTGGAAGGAAAACACCCTCTTTTCTCTCTTTTTCCAGATGTCCCTGGGCCAGCAGCCGTCAGCAAGAACCGTGGCTTGTTTGAGGTGCAAGGGGATGTGTTCAGGCTTTGAGCCACATTCGTGGAGGTAAGGGGTTTTGTGAGGGGGGCTCTGCCTGCCTTCATTTCTTGGCCGTGCTTTCTGGGAACCCTGGTGGTTTCTGGGGGACTGTTTAGGTGGCTGTGGAGGGAATGCTGTCCTGCCTGTCCCAACTCACCAACAAGAAAAAAGCCCTCAGGGGACAAAGATCCGAAGAGGGAACTCAGTGCTTCCTAGACTGTTTTAAGTGGGGCAGCGGAGGTGGGGGGCGCCGAGCCCAGCCCAGCAAGGACTGATCTGGGAAAGATGGGGTCAGGGGAACCAGAGGGGTAGGACCGCCCGCCCTGGGGTCGGGTGCATGGGATTGATTTCATTGACGCCAGGATACCATCATTCCTGCAGGGAAGTTTTGGAAGTCAAAGTCATTCTGGCCCCAGAACTTAAAAACCAGAACCTGGTATTCGCATCCATGCAGGAGGGTCATGGGATCCAGCTGGGTTTGCAGAGTTCTTTCTTCCGCGGATTCTGACACCAGGCGCACATCTGCCATATTGCAGAAAGCCTCAGGTGTGCTCATCTCAGCATCTCTGTGCAGGGGCCCCCCTGGAGCTGTGCAGGTGTGACCCCCTGCAGCTCTGAGAGACGAGACTGAGTTCTGTGAAAGACAGCCGCCAACGAGGAGCATCTGTGACCAATGTCACAGGGGACACTGGGGTAGGGGCAGGGATCAACATTTGCATGGTGTTTCCTCAAAGATGCTGTTGAGATGAGCTGAGTGAATTCTTTCCGGTTGAAATAACCCTGAGCAGCAGATGTCATTCTCTCCATTTGACCGCTCAGGATCCTGGGGGTCACGGGGAGACAGGAAGTAAATGGCAGGATTTGAATTCGAGTCTGCAATATGGCGGACTGTGAGCTTTCAAAGAAAGAGGTCACGCCTTGACCCTGTTCCTGGACGGTCCTCTACCACAGAGGAGCTTCTGTGGTCTTCAGATGGGAAAGATCTTCAAAGTCACCTCATCCAGGCTCATGTCCCTTGAAAAACTTCCTCCTGGAAATAAAACACCCCAAGAGGGAGAGCTCCCTGCACTTCCATGTTGGCCGACTGGGCTCTTCCAGATCTTGAAAAAAAGTTAGCTTACGTGTCATTTCAACTCCTCTGGTTCCAAAGCTGCTTTCATCAGGGTCTTGGACGAGGTTGGTTCCCTGCAGCCCTGTGAGGACAGCTAGGAAGTCTCTTTGGACAGTTCTCAGAATAGAAGGAAAATGTTGCCCAAACACAGCCAGCAGTGAACTGAATCATGCTGTCCCTTATCTCAGGGATCTGTCTTGACCAGCCTGGTGCCTACCATCTGAAAAACAGTTATTTAATGCATTTCATCCGCTCTCCTAGTTGTGGAGGCAAGGAGAATCATTCTTGACTCTGTTCCTCGTAAAGTCACAGATTTAAACTCTGTAGCCTATCGCCCTGGAAATGATTTGGACATTAAGTGAATCTGTCTTTGGGGCATGCGGGCTGCATCTTGTAGGTTCCTCATATCGAGGTGGTCTATTAGTGGCAACCGCTTCAGAAGGGACCTGAATTCAACTCATATTGAAGTCGTGATGTCACACAGCCTTAGTTGGGAGACACTGTCAAACATTCTCCTAGTGTCAGTCGTTTGAAAGGTATTTAAATAGCTCAGGTTCCAGTCAAGCCAGGTTGTTGATGAAGGTTTCAAAATTTGAAAGCTACTGAGGCTCTTTGGGGATGATGTGTCTCTGTCCCCTACAGTCTGGGGTGGAGGGGTGTCTTCCTCATTGATAAAGATCCGCAACCTGCCTGGTAACGTGAAAAGGAGAAATAAAGTGAGCACAGTCTCAAAGAGCATCTCCTATTTGCTGACGTTTTCCACTTGGAAATGTTTGGCATTCCCAGCTTCTCCGATAGCGTGCTGGGATTCTACATTAACCCAAACAGCCAAGGGCGGTTTCCTCTCCCAGTTTCATGGAGGGAAGATGGAGGGAGGGGAAGAGAGTCACAGGGGACATGGAAGACTTGGTATCAGGGCTTCTCCGCACTGGGCTTTCCTTCTCCTCGTTCCCCTCCCAGTTCTGTGGCTTTCACTGCCACATGTAAATCTCCAGGGCCAGCTGTCATCTGCACTGTCACAGAAATAGTCTCTGTGAGGCTCCTCCAAGCGAGAGGCAAGAGTGTCATATGGATCGTGGATAAAATTTCCCTGCTGGAGGTGGTGGCATAGGCCTATAATCCCACTGGCTCGGGAGGCTGAGGCAGGAGGATTGCACATCCGAGGCTAGCCTCAGCAACTTAACGAGGCCCTAAGCGACTTAATGAAAGTCTGTCTCAAAATAAAAAATAAAAAGGTTGGGGATGTAGCTCAGTGGTAAAGCACTCCTGGCTTAAATCCTCAGTACCACCACCACCACCAAAAAAAAAAAAAAATCCCTATTCTGTACAATAAGCAAACCCTTCTTAGGTGACCCAAAAGGAAAGACTTCTGTTCTGTTTGTCCTGCAGCACCCTTAGGGTCATTTCTTTTTTTCTCACATTGCAGCCCACTGCATGTGAACTTGGGCTGCAAGCTTCTCAAAGAGCATTGGAAATGCCACGCTGCACCGTGGTGTCTTAAAGACAAGGAGCAGCAGCCTTGCACTAAAGAAAGATGTTTAACCTTCTTTAATCCACTCTTTCCCAAACTCACGACCACCAAGCACGGAGCCCGTCCCCATGTGCAGCCCCAAACACCCTGGGGAGCTGGCTGGGGCCAGCAAACTACCCCGATCTCCTCCAACTCTGTCCTAGCCCAGCCCCATCCTGCTTTTAGTTTCCATATGATTTTCTCTTGCTTTCTGGCCTCAGGCTTCTTAAAGACTACACCGGGGCCCCTTCCCTTGCACTTAACTGAGGCTCTCCAACCCAGCACTACTGCCGTTTCAAGCCTGATCATTCCTCGCAGTGGCGGCTGTGCTGTGTACCGGAGGTGGTTTAGTGGCATCTCAGGCTCCACGGGCTAAATGCCAACAGCAACCTGATAATCAGAAATGTCCCCAGCCATGGCTAGGTTCCCCCCCGGGAAAGAGAATTGATCTTGTTCAGGGAACTACTGATGTGAACCATCCCAACAAGCCGCTGCCAGCCCCACAGCTGGTATTTGTGACAAATGATCAAACCTGTTACCTTGCTGGGAATAGAAAAGGAGAGCCCCCAGGGCTGGTTTGCTGTGACCAGACTGCAGCCAGGCTCCCTTGATTAGCCCTTTATTGTCCCGGGTTGGTCTTGACAGTGCTCACTTTGCTTAAGGAGCTCTGAAATCACATGCTTTTAAATCAGAGCATCGGAGACAGCACTGCCCGCCTCTGGTAACAGGCGGGAAAAAAAGGGAGCGCCTTTCCTCTCATGCCATGGAATTCTGGATTTCTCAACCTTAACACCATGTCATAAAGCAGCCAAACACCCTTTAATTGACAGAAAGAAGTGTCAGGCTTTCAGGGGAATTTGAACCTTCCCCAAGATGGTATTTCTTCTCCAGCCTCCTTTCAAAGCCTTCCCCAGGAAATGAACACCAGTCTCTAGCTGAAGGGATCTCTTGGCTCATCTCTCTCCCTTTGCTTCCTGCACACATGTGGATTTATTTGTTGCTTTGGTACTAAAGATTGAACCCAGGAGCGCTTTACCACTGGGCTACATCCCCAGCCCTTTTTCTTTAGTTTTTTTTATTTTGAGACAGCATCTTCCTAAATTGCTAAGGGTGTCACCAAGGTTGAGGCTGAATCTAGCCTCCAACTGGAGATCCTTCTGCCTCAGGCTTCCAAGTCACTGGGATTATAGATATCAGCCATGGCACTGGCTGTCCACACGTTTCTCAAAGAAAATTTCCACTGGATTCTCACTTCGGTATGCTAAAGAATTCCAAAGTTGCTGGAGTTCTGGGACTCATGAATCTTGGGAGACCATCTTAATAATTGTTCAGAGGAGGGGTTAGTAAACTTTCTTGTAAAGGTTCAGATATTAAATATTTTAGGCTTTTGGGGTCATCCGATCACTGTTGCAACTAGTCAAGTCTACCGTTCCAACCCCAAATTGGCCACAGAGATTATGTAAATGAATGATCATGACTGCATTCCAATAAAACTTTATTTATAAAAAGCAAGTTGTGGGCCAGGTGCGGTGGCACACGCCTATAATCCCAGTGGCTCGGAGGCTGAGGCAAGAGGATCAGGAGTTCAAAGTCAGCCTCAGCAATTTAGCAAGGCCCTAAGCAACTCAATGAGACCCTGTCTCTAAATAAAATGTATATATATAAAAAAAAGGTTAGGGATGTGGCTCAGTGGTTAAGCACCCCTGGGTTCAATCCATGGTACCAAAAATAAAGAGCAAATTGTAGGCCAGGTTCAGGCCCAGGGATGCACATACTTTATCGCATCTCTAATGAATGAATTAGCCTTTACCATGGCAACCACCAGGAGAAAATTGTGCTACTCTTTTTCTCGGTAAATTTGGACTGCAAAGCTTCATCACATTCACAGCCCACATTCCCACAGACAGCTGAGTGTTTCCCAAACACAAATCCCAATCCCAAAGGCCTTTTTCTGCCATTTTCTCTGCTGCTGGCCTTCTCAAGGTACGACTGTTGTGCTCGGTGCTTGCTTTCCAAAGGGTAGATGCTGTGCCGGGGGAGACCGCCTCTCTTTTCCAGGGGTTGATCCTCCTTGTCCCCCCACTCCCCAGGAAAATATGCAAGTCTTGCAAATGCAGCCAGGAGGACCACTGCCTAAGCTCCGACCTGGAAGACGATCGGAAAATCGGACGCTTGCTGATGGACTCCAAGTACTCCACTCTGACTGCCCGGGTGAAAGGCGGGGACGGCATCCGGATTTACAAGAGGAACCGGATGATCATGACCAACCCCATCGCCACCGGAAAAGATCCCACTTTTGACACCATCACCTATGAGTGGGCTCCCCCCGGCGTCACCCAGAAACTGGTAAGACAGCTGTTTCCAATCCAGTGATTGCGTTCTTACCTTTGTAAATATTAGCTGTGTTGGGGGTTTCTGGATTCCAGAGAGGAGGGGGCAAGAGGGCAAGGTTGTCAAAACAGTAGGACCTGCTTTGGTTTGCACTCTGCTCCTACACCATGTGATGTGGAAGTAAAGACATCTAGGCCTCAGTTTTCCTCATCCGTGTAGTGGGTAGAGGCATTCGCATGAACTCTGAAGGGCCCTCCAACTCTAATACAGGGGCACCCATTGTCCCATTTGGGGCTCCTCATTTCTGAACAGGAAATCGCTAAAATTCTCTGAGTGTTTATCTCTATGAGATGCTCATTTCTCAGCGTCAGCCTGAAATATGCCCTCAGCAAAGAAGAGGTCACCGTCTGGGGACATGTGAAATGACTCCCCAGGGGACTCAACCTGTAGTCCTCTTCAAGAACCGGAGCACCAAACTGGTGCTTCTCAAATTTCAACATCCACGTACATCATCTGGGGAGCTCATTAAGATATATCCCGCCGGTTTAGGGTCCTCCTGAGATTCCCAGGTGATGCTGAGGCCGCTGGTCCCCAGACTGTACTTGGGATACCAGGAAGCTAGATGAGTTCCACAAAGGAATGAGATTCAAAAGTGTTCCCGAGCCTGGGCCTGGTGGTGCAGGCCTGTAATCCCAGCAGCTTGGGAAACTGAGGCAGGAGGATCACCAACTCAAAGCCAGCCTTGGCAACTTTGTGAGACTCTGTCTCAAAATAAAAAATAAAAAGAGTTGGGGATGTGGCTCAGCAGTTAAGCACACCAGGTGATACTGAAAAACTAAAAGCAAACAAAAACTCAACGGTTTGAGTGATGGGAGCCTAGCATTTCCTTAAATCTTCCGGGGAGGAAAAAGAGGGGTTCTGAAGTCCTACATGGTTTTATCCCTGCCTGCTCTTTCCATGGCTCCCCAACAGTGACTCCTCCCTCCGGTTCTAGAACATACCAACCAAGTTTTTATCCTCCTCACTTGCTTCTCCCTCTCTTGCAAAGTCCTTTCCCTGCTTTTTGCATGGCTGGTTCTTCCAAAGTCAGGCATCAGGCAGGCCTTCCCTAACTGCCCAGTTTACAACAGATGCAGCCCCTTCTCAGACCGCATTCTGTCTCTGTCCGCTACCTTAGAAGCTTTTATTGTAAGCTGTAATTATCTTGTGCAAGCCTCTGTACTTCCTTAGCATCTAAGTGCCTGAGGGGGCACACCCTGTCACACCACGACATCCCCGCACCTCACACAGTGCAGGTGTGTTAGCCAGCTTTCCATCACTACAACAAAATACCTGAGGTGATCGCCTTACAGAGAGAAAAGGTTCATCTTTGGCTCACAGTTTTGTAGATTCCAGTCCATGACTGGTTGACCTTGTTGATTTGAGGTCTATGTGGCAAGGCAGATCATGGTGACAGTGTGGTGGCACAAGACCACTCACCTCACAATCCAGAGAGCAAAGAGAGGGAAAGAAAAGAGACCAGGATCCCACAGTGCCTTCAAGGGCATGTCCCCAATGACCCAAAGATCTCCCAACAGGCCCCACCGTTTAAAAGTTTCCACTAATCTCAAGAGCATGATGCTAGGGATGAAGCCTTAACATATAGCTTTTGCGGGGACATTTAAGGTGTAAACTACAGCAGCAGGGTATGTGGTCGGTGTATTGTTGCAACGTCACCCTCCAGCCAGAGATACCCCAAGTGTGGTCCACAGAGTGGAACCGTTTTGCAAAGCCCTTAAAATGGGTACCCAACCAAAAAATGTACAGAAATTAAGAGTAAATGGTGGGAGGTGTTTGGAGCAGCTTGACATCTGAGTGATCGCAGGAAAACTCACCTCCCAGAACAGAAGTCAGCAATGAGTGGAAAAACCACACACACCCCGATCCTTCACCAGGAGGAGTTTGAGGAAAAGCACCGTTCTGACTTGTCCCTTCGGGGAGAGGGTGGAGGAGTCTTCCCAGGGTGAAGAAAGGCTAAGTTGCTTTTTTGTTTTGTTAACGGCACATTTTGAAAAGCATGAAGCACGTTTTAAAAGGAGGCTTAAGCAGAGGTGGGAATTGTCCTCCATGCGAGGAAGCAAAGAATAAATCACTGGCCTTTGCAAGTCTGTGGCGCTCAGGCAGGGGCTGATCCCAGATCTCAGAGGGTGGCATCCAGGCAACTGGCAGAGACCAGGTGGTTGGGAACCTGGACTTGCTCCAGCGCCCGGTCTGGGTAAGGCATCAAGTGACTCTCCGACCTGTCAGTGGAAACTAAGCAAGCAGCCCGTAAAAGAGCTGGCTGTAGGTGTCGGGAACTGGCTGGTGAGAACCCCAAACGCCCGGGCCTCCGTGTCACAGGGGGAGGCGTGGCGAGGCGGTGATTAATGCCAGCTCATAAAACCACGCGGCTATAAAGAGCCCTCTGTCTGTCCCGCCTCTGCTCGGCTGGGGCAAGACATTTCTGAAACTGGCCAATTCTCCCTTCCCACTTCCTTTCCCAACTTTTTTTTTTTTTTTTCCCTAACGACCAAGTGATGGGGACTGATTGTATTTTGGAACTGGAAGAGAATCTTGCTGTCTGCTGGTCCTCCCAGCCAGAACCAGGGCCAGAGAAATCCTTCAGCCTCATAAGCGGGTAGCAATAAGCCTGATCGCTCCTCTCTGCTGAGGGCTTACTCTGTGCCGCTTCTGTGCTAAGAGCTTTCCTACCACCTCCTCGAACGCCCCAGCTCTGGCCAAACGTGCGGCTATGACCCTCGTCTGTGAGTGGGTAACGGAGGCTCAGGATGTCACCAGTCAAGTGCTCCAGCCATGACTTAAGTGGCACAGCCTCCCTGCTGCCCAAACTCAGGTGCTTCCTCGTGGGACCACCAGAACTCACAGGTGGGGGGGATGAGGCAGGAAGGAGCAAGTTCCCTGGGTGAGCATGGTCAGGGAAGGTTTTCAAGAACAGAGAGGAGCTTGAGCAGGTCTTGGCAAGCTCACCAGGATTTGGGGAGAGGCAGGAGGGAAAAGGTGAAGGCGGCCGGCGTCGATCGAACATTTTGCAAATGTACCCGGCAAACAACTCACCAGTCCCCCTATAGAGGATGCCGAAGACCCATTTTACAGAGGAGTAAACTGAGGCTTGTGAGGAGACTACGTCAAGGTAGCATTTATTTCACACCTCACCCTCTACTTCCATACCCACGGCAGACATCGATGCCCATTCAGAGCACTGTCCCCATTGACGCCTATCTAGCCTCAGGATCTTTCTTTAGCCCGTACTGACTGGGGTTGGCATGTGCCATGAAACCCAGTGACTCAGGCCTGGGTGCTCTGATTCTGGAGCCTAGATGTGACCTACTGCCCAAACTGAAATACAGGCCACATTGCCACTTTCCTCTTAGTATTTTGATATGTCTTCTTACACAGAGAGATTCTGGAAGACTCTCCACCCTAGATGTCCCAGCCAGATGGCAAAGGACCAGATAACAGGTGTCCTCGGCAAAAACTTAAAACTCGAACCAATCTTTCCAACTGGTCTGAGAAAACACCTCTTCCTAAAGATTTTGGGCCCATGACCTCAGCTTCCTAGAGCTCCTCTTACAGAGTCAGAGCGGCATCTGGCGGCTGCTGGGACCCAAACCCCTGTCCCTATCATCCCCTCCCCAAGTCCAGGTCAATCAATAATTGCCTGAAGGAATGTATGGAGGCGGGATCCTGATATCCTCCTCTGTGGTCGATTAGCAATGCCTGCATGGGTGGCGAATGGTAGTGAGGGTAGGAGTCGCAGACCAGCTGGGCAGGGCCAGGGGCAGCTGAGTACATGGCCTCAACAGTGCAAAAACAAAGAGCAAGCACTGGTGGTGGTTTTGAGCTATAAGAAGAACACTGGGCCCTGAGCAGGAAATCTCCCTTTCCCCAGGCCCCAGCCAGGGACCCATCTGCAGCCACAGACACCCATGGCCAGTGCAGAGCTTTGAAAAGACACCGTGAATGCAAGGATCAAGAAATGGCTTGGCTGTTGGGGGCCATACTGCTCCAGGCTTCCTAACAGTCTGTTTATAAAGTTGAGTAGGGTATGGTGTGGATTCTTAAAGGTCAGAAAAACAGACATATCCAGGAAATTGAGAGTTCCGGCCCCAGGTGGCATAGTAGAGAAGGGCATGAGACCCAAGCTGCTGGCTTCAAAACTGTCTCTATCACATATTAGCTGTGTGGCTTTGGGAAGGTTATAGACCCTCTCTGAGCCCCAGGGAGTAGCATTAACTCTTCCTCCAAGGTTGCCCTGAGAATTAAACGTGTTAACATGCGTAAAGCACTTGGGAAGTGCCTGAAACCGAGTAAGATCTGCCTAAGTGTCAGCTACCCCTATCATTTTTTAAACTCTGAAGCTGAGAGGATCAGGCCTTTCCATAGGGAAAGCTGTTGCCCTTCCCAGAGGTTTTATCAGCTGTGTAGCATCCTGGGGCTTCCGTGTGTACGTTAGGTGGAGGATCTTGGCCTCTTTGACCAGCCAGAATCCACTGTGTCCTTTGGCCCCTTCCCTGGGCTGTCGATTTGAGTCAGTAGTGTTGCTCTTCATTGTTGTGATGGACCCAGAGAAGCGGCCACAGGCCTGTCCCGGGGCTCAGAACCCTACCAATCAGGCAGTCAACCCTGGACTGTGCAGATGGGGAAACGGAGGCCCAGAGGATTAGATACTTTCTCAGTCTGACAGAGAAAAGCAGAAGGATTGAACATGAATTGAGAGTCAGTGACACCCTCACACCCACCCTAGGGCTCTGTCCACTGCCCTGGCTGTCTCCTGTGTCCTGGAAAAGCAACTGGGAATCCACAGATGCTCCTGTGGTGGATTAACAGATGAACTGTGAGTCCTCAGAGCCAACAGTGACTCAGACAAGGGTCCCTCAAGGCACGCTGCCCAGGGAGCACACACAGTCACCCTCCACCTGACTCCCACAGGGACCCGGGCACCTGCCTCTCTGCTTCTAAGAATGCTCCTATTCAGAAGTCATTCATTAGGACACCTGGCAAGTACCAAGCTCTGGACTCATGCCTGCTTCATTCCCAGATTCTTTCCCCCTTGCATTAGTCAGCTTTCTGTTACTGTAACACATACTTAAGATAATCCATTTATGCAGGAAAAAAGGTTATTTGGGTTCATGGTTTTGGAGGGTCCAGTCCATGATTGCTTTTAGGTAGGACATCATAGTGGAAATGTGGTAGACAAAAACCACTCACCTCACATGGGCCAGGGGGCCAAAGAGAGCGAGAGGAGGCAGCACTTCATAATCCCCTTGAAGGACATGCTCCCAACAGCCTAAACCCCTCCCGCTAGGCCCAGCCTCTTAAAGGTACCACCACCTCCCAAGATTGTCAAGCTGGGGCATCCAAGACCCAAATGATACCATCCCTGGTCTCTAAAATCAGACAATGACTGGGAGTGTTCATGATGGATTTTAGTATGAATTTTCACGTTGATTCCCCCTGATTCTAAAATGAATCCAGCCCCAGGTGATGAGATACGGAAAGGTAGGATCACAGAGGAGCAATATGACTGCTCTCACCTGTGTGATGGGGACCAGGTCACCTGTTGGCCAGGGTCAGACTCAAGGTCAAGTGCAGAAATGGGAAGGCACCATCCAGGATAAATATTCTGTCTCCTGGTTTCCCATGCGGTGACCGGGACCTTTATCTGCCCCGCAGCATCTCATTCCTGAGATTAACCAAGGGAAATAGTTCTGTTTACTTAAAAAAAAAGAAAAAAAACCCAACACACATGTACATGCAAAAGCTAAATCAGATAGTTGTCTGAACACATTAGTATGTTAATATTCAGACAAATAACAGTCACTTCGGAGGGTAAACGTTATTGACTTGAGACCTTGTGGATTCTACTCTGAGAAGGTGTCTTTGCATATTTTAGAATTAATAAACCATGAAATACCTTGTGCCCATAATGATCTAATTACACTTTTCTAAGAAAAGCAATTTGAAACTGGATTGCCTTTTTTTTTTTTTTCCTTTAATGAGGAGCATTGCCCTTCAGGTAAATGAAGTAAAAAAAAACTTACCCTGTTTTGAAAGAACTAAGATCCATATTGCAGAACCAGCAAATCTAAACCCCTACTTAGATTGTACTAGTCTCATTAAGAATGTGAATCTGTGACTACAGCCTGAAGCAGAATAAAAGTTCATTTAGGGCCCTCTTGGCTATTACTAAAATTCGCATTTTTTTCCTAAAGAATCCTGGCATTTTGAAATGAGACGTTTTCCAACATGCAGATTCCTGGATCCCACAGTTCACCTACTGAACTGAGGCCTTGACTGGGGAATCTGCATTTTAGTTACTTTTTCATACAGTTCTCAAATACTGTGTCACTTGAGAAAAAGTACTCTGATATTCTCTAACTCCATCCCTTTACCTACAAATGCCATAATTTTATTCTTCTTTAAGGCTGAATAGTATTCCATTGTATATACATACCACAGTTTCTTTATCTATTCATCTATTGAAGGGCCAAAAAAAGAAAAGAATAAAAGAATATGGGATTTTCAAAGTTTCAATAATAAAGTATTAAAAATGGAATATAAAGAAAAAAAAACACTTTGAAGTCTGTCCCTGGTACATCTGACTGCAGTTACAGATTTTAAAAAGAAAAGACACAGAGAGGAAAGCAAAGGGAAGGCAAAATCGATAATGCACCCAGTGTAGACACTCTATTACCGAACCCCTCACCCACCCTAGGTTTTATGATCCTTGTTTTTACAACTGAGGAACCTGTGCACAGAGAGGGTGTGAGGTAGCTATAGTCACACAGCAGGTATGCCAAGAACCTGGATTTTGGTTCAGGACAGGCTATCTTCAGAACCTTCTCTCTTGCTACTAAAGTAGAAAGGACACTGCCTGCCCTTGGGGAGTGGAGGGTCCGCTTAGGGGGTGAACTTGAGCATACCAGGAATGGCTGAGGAGGAAAGAGTGGTTGAAGCATATGGTACTGATTGTAAGAAGGGGTAAGAGGAAAGAAGACTTTTCCTTTCTCCATGAGGGGCACCTCAGAGGCAGAAATTAAGGACATCAGTCATGGGTGAGTGAGAAGACACCTGGATGACATGGATTACATGAGATCAGTTTTTAATGCATTACTGCAACTATTGTACCGTCAGGGCTTTCTCTGTTGACGACCGTCCATCCGATGATACTGGAAAAGAGGCTTAAAAGCAGCAATTTGAGGACAGAGGCAAAACCTGTCATCCTAATTGTTACCACTGGGGCTGGGGTTGTGGCTCAGTGGCAGAGCACTTGCCTGGCATGTGTGAGGCCCTGGATTCGATCCTCAGCACCACATAAAAATAAACAAATTTTTTTAAAAAATGACCCATTGACAACTAAAAGAAAATTAATAAATAAAATAATTGCTACCATTACTTGCAAGTCAGACAACAATGCAAAATGGTCTTTATTGACCATTCTGATGGAAATATAAAGGAGTAGAAAGACATTCCTCTCTCATCCAAAAATGCAAGCTACAGTCGTTTGGGGGAATGAATAATGAAATACTCCTATTACTATTAGCAGTAGAGTGGTAGCTAATGGTGAGCAGGCGGAGCATAAACTGACAGATGGAAAGAAGTTTTTCTTTCTCACGTGACCACACCTTCACCAAGAGCAAGAGCTAGAACATTCTCTGTACATATAAGATGGTTCCCGGGACTGACAACTCAGCGGTAGGGCGATTGCCCAGTAGGTATGAGGTCCCGGGTTCCATCCGCAGCACCACAAAATAAATAAATAAGCTCTTCTCTACCCCACGATGTGAACATGGTCTATTGCGATCATCAGAAAACTGATAGAGGACTTCCTTCCTTCCTTCTTTTCTTTGTGGGTACCAGGGATAGAACCCAGGCTTGCGTAACCACTGAGCCACATCCCCAGCCCTTTCTGGAGCCAGGGTCTCGCTGAGTTGCTTAGAGCCTCACTGAGTTGCTGAGGCTGGCTTTGAACTCAGTCCTCCTGCCTCAGCCTCCCAAGTCCCTGGGATTGTGGGCAGGCGCCACCATGCCCAGATTTAGCCTTCTAATTCGGTCCAGCGTGAATTCAGTGAAGGCAGGCACCCTGCGGCTACAGCTTGATCAACTCTGAGACAGAGACACCTCCACGGTTCCACGTCACCAGCCATAAAACACAGAACATTTCTCAGACACACAAGCGAGACGGGCACATTTTTCTTGCCTGAGTCTTTCATCCCTGTTTCCTTCCTTGTGATGATGGACAGGTATTCCTTTTGTAATTTGGACAAAAAAAAAAAGCAACATTAAATTCAAAGATAAAGGCTGTACCTGC